>NC_135311.1:67187104-68387104 GCF_048772815.1 Callospermophilus lateralis | reverse complement strand
TATTCTTCTTTTGTTTTATTTTACTTTTGTTTTAAGTTGCCTGTCCCTGGAGATGAGTGAGACGGAAGAAAAACCACTCACATCTGAGGAAAAACTATTTGTGTCTGAGGAACAGATAGGGAGAAAGGACGGATGCACATGTCAGGAGGATAGAAAGGCTATAATGATTTTGTATTGTTCCATTTTTATTTCATTCTGTCTTGGTTTTGTTTGGTGTCATCTTGTTGGGTTGTATTATAGTAGAAATATGTAAAAAACAGAAATTAGTAAAAAAACAAACCGAAAGAGTGTTAAGTAAATTGTTAGAGGAAGGAGGCATCCCAGTAAAATCAAGAGCAGTCAGGGCATACGTTGATACAATACAAAAATGTAGCCCATGGCTTTTTAAGGAGGAGTTGGAACCATCATGGTGAAGATTTAAAAGGAATAGAAAAGAAAAGCCCAGGGACTCTGCCAGTTGGCACATTGCCATTGTGGACGTTCGTATTTTGTTTGCTTAGTCCAAAGCCTTCAGACAATGGTAGAGGAAGGAGAAGACATATTGATTCAAGTAAAAGAGAAGGTCTCTCGAGCTAGTCAGACAGAGGAAAAGATTCAAGTAAAAGAGAAGGTCTCTCAAGCTAGTCAGACAGAGGAAGACAGTTTAGAGCAGAAAATGCCATCAGGGGAAAAGTTACAACAGGAGACTGCTACTAACACCTTTCTATCACCAGAGGATGTAAGTGTCCAACCAACAGAGCCACCTCTACAGGAGACTGCTACTAACACCTTCCTATCACCAGAGGGCGTAAGTGTTCAACCAACAGCACCACCTCCATATGCTGGGAGGCCCCCAACCCCCGCAGTTGATAGTTGGGATCCTGAGAAAGGATCTCAAGTATTAACATCCCCTGTATTTGAGCAGGCAGGAGGGCAGCGAATTCACCATGCTTTAAATTTCAAAAAAGTGAAGCAGCTAAAAGAGGCTGTAACAACCTATGGTCCTCAAGCACCCTTCACTGTAAGCATGGTCGAATCCATTACCAACTTGAACATGACGCCAGCAGATTGGGCTAATATGTGTAAAGCTGTGCTAAATGGAGGACAATACCTGTTATGGAAGGTTGCCAATGAGGAATTTTGCAAGTTGTCGGCTAGGTGAAATGCAGCAGCTGGTTATCCTCAGAGAATCTAGATATGTTGTTAGGAAACGGACCTTATGAGGATCAGCAGCAACAAACTGCATATGATCCTGGCGTATACATACAAATTGCTGTAGATGCAGTTAGGGCATGGAAGACTTTACAAGGACATGGAGGTTTACAAGGTCAATTATCTAAGGTAATACAAGGAGCTAATGAACCTTACACTGAATTTGTAGATAGGCTTATTCAAACAGCTACCAGAGTTTTGGGGAATACAGAACAAGCAATGCCATTAATAACAACTGGCTTATGAGCAAGTGAATTGTTAGTGCAGAGAAGTCATTACACCATGGAAACATGAAGATTTAAACACATATATTAAATTATGTAGAGACATTAACAAACAAGGGCAAGTCGTGGCAGCTGCCGTACAACAGGTTTTAGATGCCAGGCCAAAAACATGCTACAATTGTGAACAAACAGGATATTTTAAAAGGAATTGCCCCATAGGAGGAGGATTTAACAAAACTAGGTATCAAAGGAGTAGAATACCGGGTATTTGCCCACAATGCCATAGAGGGAGACATTGGGCTAATGAATGCTATTCTCAAACCACCATAGAGGGTACTCCATTATCAAAAAATGAACAAGGACCAGGTGTCTATCCACGATATCATGGAGAAAGGCATCGGGCTCCATTGCCAAAAAATGGACAGGGGGGCCCAGTGCTCCGGGGCCCAAGACCACAAATATACGGAGCACTGGAGGAACCCAGCAACCCCATCAGGGTAGTGCCCAGGACACATTGTCCATTAAATCCCTCACTAGACAAACCAGAGGAAGCACAGGATTGGACACCTGCGCCTCCGCCAGAACAGTACTAACTCCAGAGATGGGAGTTCAAATCATTCCCACAGGGGTAAAAGGACAAATTGGTGCGGTCAATTTGGAAAGCAGTATGGAGATTCCTTGGAAAGCTGGGAATGGAACCACCATTTGACCCAGCTATCCCTCTTCTCGGACTATTCCCTAAAGACCTTAAAAGAGCATACTATAGGGATACTGCTACATCGATGTTCACAGCAGCACAATTCACAATAGCTAGACTGTGGAACCAACCTAGATGCCCTTCAATAGATGAATGAATTTTTTTAAATGTGGCATTTATACACAATGGAGTATTACTCAGCACTAGAAAATGACAAAATCATGGCATTTGCAGGGAAATGGATGGCACTAGAGCAGATTATGCTAAGTGAAGCTAGCCAATCCCTAAAAAACAAATGCCAAATGTCTTCTTTGATATAAGGAGAGCAACTAAGAACAGAGCATGGAGGAAGAGCATGAGAAGAAGATTAACATTAAACAGGGATAAGAAGTGGGAGGGAAAGGGAGAGAGAAGGGAAATTGCATGAAAATGGAAGGAGACCCTCATTGTTATACAAAATTACATATAAGAGGAATTGAGGGGAAAGTGGAAAAAAAACAAGGGAGAGAAATGAATTACAGTAGATGGGGTAGAGAGAGAAGATGGGAGGGGAGAGGAGGGAAGGGGGAATAGTAGAGGATAGGAAAGGTAGCAGAATACAACAGACACTAATATGGCAGTATGTTAAAATGTGGATGTATAACTGATGTGATTCTGCAATCTGTATACGGGGTAAAAATAGGAGTTCATAACCCACTTGAATCAAATGTATGAAATATGATATGTCAAGAGCTTTGTAATGTTTTGAACAACTAATAATAAAAAAATTAGAATTAAGAAAAAACATTCTGTAAGCCTATCAGAAGTATATAATATTGGGGGAAGGACAGAATTGTTAAAATGATTTCTTAAATTGATGGAATGAGACTTACAACTGAAATGAACTTTTTCATGTTTCAGTGTCCAGTAAGACAACTCTACAAAAGATTAGCCAACATCACTGTTTAGAAATTGTGATTTTTTTAAATTTTATTTTCTTTATGTTTATTCATTCATTTATCTTAGTGCCTGTACTCAGCTGTGGAGTTTGGTGGAAATTCTCAGGTGGGAATTCTTGTTTACTATCACACTACTCAAAGCTTGATGAGGGAACCACAAAACCACAGATGTCACAGCCCTTCCATAGAAGCACAGACTTTAAGTAGTTTCCATACAGAATTCTGAATAAAATTAAATCAGAAGTACATGGATTCATGGGTGCATCAAAATCATATTAAAGAAACCAGGCAACAGTCTGTGAGGAAGTGAGCACTCGTTGAGTATGAAGTCTGCTGATAACTTGATCTTGAACTTACGTATCTGTTTATTAGCCAGTCTATGGGTGGCTAATAAACAGCAGTCCAAATGGACTACACACCTTCACTCCAGCTTATAAGTCAAAAAAAAAAAAATACGTTTGTACTTTATAGTGGTGCTAGGCAACTTGAGGTTGTTTACTTGCAAAAACTAGGAGTCATTCTATGTTGGCACTTGGGCTCAAAACGGAACAACACATCATGGCAAACCACCGCTGCACAAAATGGAGTGATTCAGAGCTGGGCACAGCCTGAAAACCGTGTTCTATTTATCATGGATGGACTCACAGAAGGACACAGGCTGCTATCCACAGGATTAAAGCAGAAGGCTATCTAAAAGCCACTATCAATCAAGGACTATGAAAACTAGGCCAAAAGTAGGAGAAAAAAATTAAATCTGAGAGAAAATTTTAATGAACAAGAAAACAAATATGCAAAAGAGAGAATCAAAACATCAAAATCTTGGTGTCTGATGAATATTAATGGAATTGACAAAACACAAAGAAGCAACAAATTGCCATCTTTATTTGCAAAGGATATAAAAATGACTCAGAAAATCTTCTACTATACTAACAATTAGAAACAAGCAGATAATCAAAGCATCTTTATTGTGTTAATCTACTAGAGAACTGAATTCATAAGACTAGTGGATAACCTGAATTTCCAAAGGAAATAATGTTCCTTGAAGACATACATTTTAATTTTTGTCTGAATATGGAATCGAAAAGTAATAAACTTAAGATTTCTCATAGAAAAATTCAAAAAAGTTATTTCTTTCAAGTAATAGTTTTTGGGCAAGTTTTATATATCATATGTTGCAATGCAGTTGGTCATTTATATGCTAAAAAGTATTCCATAGACACTGGCTACATTCAATACTCGGACACACAGCAGGTCATACCTGGGTACATCTGAATTACTGACATTGAGATGGGCTGATATGAAAGGCTGCTTAGATGATTAATTGTTCTCACCCTCATGGTGTGAGCAAAAACCAAGCACTTGATAAGGTTTCAAGGCCAAATATATATATATGATGTGAAAAGGCAGGAGGCACGGCAGGCACAGATCTGATCATGCCAGCTGTGCACAATCCAAAACTACAAACCCTGACCCATCTCTACTCACTCCATAGAGGATCCCACCATAGACAGTCTCACAGTCCCCAGGCTGGACTGAGTCTTGCTTCATAGGAAGCACCTCTCTAGGCTACAGATGTACTGTTTGAACATTTTCGCCTCCCTGTCATATTTTATGAACACAACATTGGCAAAATTTAATCTGAAGCTCTTGCGACTGAAAACCAGGTTGTCAAATTTGTGGAGTCGGGAGTCCAAGGTCCCTAACTTCTAAGCACCAGAAGCTACAAATATCACCACAAGAACCCAACATCTCACAATAGGCCATGAGGTTACTCAGCACAGCAGATGTCTTCACAAAAGACTAAGGTGAAGAGCTAGAGAGCTCCCAGGGGCAGATGTCAGGGACACTGGGAAACAATCCAGAGTAGTCTGGAGCCCAATCAGTGCACTTAGGACTCATGCCCCACTCCCCCAGGGATTCTAACTTGCACCCCCATTGCCAGGAGAAAGGCTGACTTAACAAGGCGCAGTTACAAGCCTGTAAGGGCATCAGATATTAAACATGTTACCTGAAGAGAAATTCTGAAACAAGGATCAAGCTCAAGAAAGATGTGGAAGCTCTGGCAAGCCATGGACAGCTGGAGCTCACCTGAGACACGGGATGATCTCTCAGGTGTGTCTTCTCAAGCCTAACTCAGGAGGGGAAATGTCCTAAGAAACTGGTGCTGGCGCTCAGGGCTGGCTTGTGAATATGGAGAGACAGCAAAGTGTTATAGGCAGATGATAAGCAATCTAAACTAAAAAAACAATACTTGCCAAAACTATTAGGAATTTGAAAACTCGGCATAGCCATTTTTTTTTTCTGAAAACCTCCATATTTCCTCAAAGCAGTTGAGTGCCAAGAATTCCAGGTTCCTCTCAGGAGCTGTCAGTACTGTTTGTACTGGTGTCAGGATCACCCAAATGTAGCAGAGCCTCCTGTGTTGGTTACCTTCCCGCCATGTTGCTGCCCTTGTGACTTTGAGCCGGCCAGAGGGGACCATGTGACACTGTCTTGTCAACTCTCCTGCTTCCCTAATATTCTAGGTAATTTTGGAGAGAGGGTTGCTCTCTATTCTTTGAACTTTTAATGGGTTTCTGCCCAGACCCACCTACCACCCAGTCCTGAAGAGTTTCTGTAAGAAGGAAATGCTGTGAGGACTATCGAAGCCCAGAGGGACCGTGGAGAATTGATTCCAGAGGGACATCCTGGAAACTAAGTAGGGAATGGAGAAGGGATTGCAGAAGTGTCCAAAGTAGGGAACTTTATATTGTATCAGAACACCATGAGCGTGAAATTGCCTCACTACAATTGAAGAAATGCACGAGATAGAACTTGATTCTTGAATCATTCAACGAATTAATTTTTATTATTAAGGAGATCTAACAAGAGTCTCATGCATCCTGAGGTGTACATGAACTTGCTTACAACAGATGACAGATTATGACTCAAAGCCAAAGTGCATGAAGAATTCTCACAGAACTGTTATTTTCCATTTTTTCACCTTTAATCCTTATAAATACGATCACTTCAAGTCAACATAATGATGTGACTATTTATTATCATTATTGCTGCTTATGCAAATTAAAGAGATTTGATGGGAGTGCAGCACTACCTGCTTTAGCACCTTATCTAAATAAAATAGCTAACTATGTACCCTTTAGTATTCAGAGTTTTTCAATATTCTGTTTGTGACATTAGTCTACATTTTTGTGCATGGCTAGAGGATCACTTACTCCCATTGATATTAAGTACTCCAGCTGTGGGTATATCAAAATATTTATCCATGCAAGTGCTGATAAACATTTCAGTAGTATCTAGTGTTTGAGAATTATAAGGGAAAAAAACTATTATGAAAATTCCTGTACTTTCTACTTAGTTCGCAGGCAGGCACATACTTCTAATATATACACTGCAGAAAGGCACGTGTTCAGCACAAGCAGATACTCCAAAGAGTTTCAGAGCTGTGCTATCTAGTCTTTGCACTAGCAGTGTGTGAGCATTCCAGGTTCTCCAAAACTTCATCAGACTCTGACATTTTCAGCTCTGGGGACAAGTGCATGGAGTACTGCATACATGGCATATGTTAAGGGCATCTTAGTGGCAGGCCACTCCCCTCATGCTAGGCATGTGAGCGGCCGGCCACTTACCCTGTAGGCACAGCCCTGGGCATGAGGCCGTGTGTTGCAGTCCTTGAGCTTGCTCCACCACCCACTCCTGGATTGGTCACTGCAAGGATAGTTAGCAGACATTGCATTGGTGGCTGCCTGTAATCTGCTTAGCTACTGCCTGAGTATTTATACATGGTAACTGTGGGATAAAATCAGACCTACTTCGTGCTTGGTCTCCGGAGGTCTTGATTAGTGACTCCGCAGCCACACTTTCCTCTACCCTGTTCTGTGGACCTCCTCACTGGATGAGAGAGAGCTCTCGCAGTCAGCTGTATTTTTATTAGCAGATGTGTAGTGGTAACATATAATGGTATTAATGAATCATACAATTGAACATCTTTTCATATGTTTATTACCCATTTGAAAATCCTTAGTTTGTCTTTTACATGCATTCCACTTTAAAATCCTTTTGTCACACAATATTTTTTACATCTGTGTGTTTATGTATGCTTGAATGGCTTGTTACATGAAAATGAATAAATATAACAGTTGCCCATTAAAACATATTTATGCTGCTTTCATTATATATATATATATATATATATATATATATATATATATATATATATATATATATCCCTGAAAGTAAGGGCAACTTTATCTTACTGAAAATTAAAGCTCCAAGTTGTTTTAACTTGCCAACCTCCTCGGACTCAGAACAGAAACAACCCCAAATACACATGTTCCATAACACTGCCTAGCTAAATCTACATTCTATTACTATTACAATCTATTACTGCCGTGTCCCACTTTGCCAATACTTCTCTTATAAAAGCTTCCCTTTCCCTTGAGTTTTCTGAAGATGATAATTTGAAATGTAAAGGTTTCCTCTGTCTTCCATCAAAACGGGGCTTGAATAAAAATTGTTTTCCTGCCACCCTGCCTCCTGAGGTTTTGGTGGAGTGAGGAGGGGTAAAACCCTGCCTTTTGTCCTCACAGGGAACAGTTCTGTGCAACAATACTGTGGGCAATTTGGAGGGAGAAAAAGGGAAAACATGTTTAAGAGTTCCAACACTTTATTGTTGTTCAAGAACAAGCATACGACATTTACTCTTTCAAGTGTTTCTACAAATAGGTCATTTTATAAGCTAAATTGGTGGAATTTTTATAAGCACTGATGGCCTGGCCAGGAACTATCACTTTTTACCATCTCCAATTCATTCTACCTGCTGCAGTCATGGGGAGTTGTCAAAACACAAATTAAGTCATGTCACCATGCTTAAAAGTCTTTGAGAATGAATTTTTAAGTCTCCCATTACAGCAAGAATCAAGTCGAGTCTCCCTGTCAAGGCTTGCAAAACCCTACCCAGCTGGACTCCTGCCTGCTCCTCTTCTCATCTTCCTTTGTCTCAGCTTCACCATCTGGCCCTTCCTGCAGGGCCAAACACATCAAGTTCTTCCCCACTGAGGAATTTGTGCACAGACCCTTTTCTGTCTGGAATTCACATCCCTCATTTCCATCCTAATTTTGTGCTCAGTAAAAATTCATTTTAACTCATTTCCTGATGGAAAGATCACCAACTGATTAGCCTCAACTGGTTCTACACTTTGTTTCTACACTGACTCCTGGCACACTGTGCTAATCCTTTACAATGCTTAGGAGCAATTCAAATTCTTGCTATTGGTATAATTCATTTGATGTCTTATTTCTGAACTGAGACATACAAGAACACCAAAAGTGTAGCCACTTTCCCTCAGCAACTTCCCAAGGCTTCCCTAGTGCCAGGAGCACATGGCTAGGGTCAATGCAGTTATCTGTTTACTCACTGACCAGATGCAATTATGATTAAAAGTACTTGTATTGACCTCACTCAGGATCTCATATGAGTTTTTTTTTCTCTGCATTATGAATGTGTAAAACAAATCAGAACACAAACTCATAAAGGTGAGCTTTAAGTCAGTGTCAAATTTCTGGCTATAATCATCACCATTGTCATCATTTTGTTAGCTTTTCATATAGATTTCTATGATTCAGAAGAAATGATGTCTTAAGATAGATAATTTTATTACATTATCAACTTTTTTTAAGAATTCTGCTCAGATTTGTTCATATATGTACTAGAGTTTTAGATTTTATTCTTAGTCCAATTATTTATTTAATATTTGTAATGCTTAATTTGAATTGTCAACTTGATTGGATTAAGAGACCTCAAAAATTAAAAGGCTTCTGGGTGTGTCAATAAGGGTGTGTCTAGGAATGTTTGGCATGTGGGATATCAAACTGAAGTGAAGACCCTCCCTAAGCACGGGCAGCACCATCCTATAGGATGATGGCTTGGATGGAATAAAAATTGAGCTGGCTGATGTTATTTGCAGAAATAATGAGATGTTTCATCATATAATGGTCAAATCTACTTTCATTATTATCACTATCACTAAAATTTATAATTTTTTTCAAAATGAATGAGATACAAGCTTTATTTATGATCTTCCAAAGATGGAGTAGGTAATGAATGGTATGTGTCCCTTGAACCTCTGATTCCAATCATTTTTTCCCAAAAGGAGCCAATGACATTAGCTTCTCATTAAAACTTCAAAAGACATTTTATTTGTATAATGTATATTTGCAGATGATAATTTCACTTTTAATAGTGGTCAACCATATATACTATTTTGGACTTTGTTTTTACATAAAAATTTATCTTCAAGATCCTTTGTATTAGGGTACCTAGAGTTCCATGGCATTTTGTTTCCTGGCTATTCCAGTATTGACACATACGAAAATTTATAGTACCAATTTTATGTAGATGACATTTACATAGTTTCCGAACTTTTCTGATTAAAATCAATGCATTTAAGAACCTCTTATGTATGTAAACTATTGCAAATGTGAGTTTACTAAAACTAGCATTATCTGAAAATGTTTCCAAGCATTTGTTCCATCTAAGGCAGGTCATGCACTGATATCTTCTAGCAAGCACTTTTTAGGTTTAAAACTTTGCAGAATTAAAATGAAAAACTTGAGCACCAAAATAGGCCAAAGCATGTACCACAAGCCACATTTTTCCTTACTTCTTTCTAAACAGTGAGTAAAGTCCTTTTCCAAGTTTACCAACAGAACTACCAAGAGAAAATAATGCATTTAGACCATTGCCAAATGATTCCAATGCTTGAAAAATCCAGGGAATTTTACTCTCCTTTGTATTATCAATCATATTTCTCAGTTGATTAATTGTTGCATTCATTTCCTCAGATTTCCTCTTGAATCCTTCCTCAAGCAAATCCTTTTGAACCTAAAATAAATAGAATTGAAAGGGGTGTAAATATTTTATAATTTTGATACTTTGAGTTATACTTTGTTTAAAAAACTTTGTCAACATGCCTTATTTTCTCCCTAAAATGTTTTTTCAATTACTGTAGGATAATTTAGCAACAAAGACTATCATCTGAGCTAGACCTAGACACTACCAGGAAGTAACATTTCCCACTTTACTAATATTCACCCACCATTACAGATTGGCTGCGTGCTAACCAAGGTGTGAGAACAAATTCACATTCTTGCCAAGAAATGTTATTGGTCTGAATAAACAGATTCTCAGTCCCACTGGGATGGCATGGTCACCATCACATAGCAATGATGAGAACACATTATCTGATCCAGAAATCTATTACCATATAATTTCCAAATGGACAATGAGGGATTTCTTCTCATGCCCTGTGCAGCTGTTTACATCTGGATTTAACTGCAGCAAGTTTAGAAGCTGTCACTTTCCTGGATTTCTACTTCTGTCAGTGCAGATCTGCCTTAAGGTCTTTGAGTAGAAATAGGGCTCCAGACAACATGGGACTTGGTGATGCTAACCAATTGCTGTTCCCATCTTGACTACAGCTGGTTAAAATCTGTCTGCTTAGTCAGGCCCTCATGAAATTTTTTTGTTTGTTTATCAAATACTTGAAAGTAAAACTTTAACATTCAATCATTTTACCACTACACCTCTTATATGCATCTCTAAACAATGTTAATATTTGTCTTATATAAACACAAGGGCTTTATCATACTTATCAAAATTATTTCACATTATCTAATGCTTCAAATTTCCTTGATTGTTTCAAATATTCTGGAAGTTGTTTTGTTCAAATCAGGGTCCCAAAAAAGTTTATATACATTTGGTTATTAGGTCTGAACTATCTTTTAATCTAGAAAAGTTCACCTCACTACTACTGCCATGACTTCTCCTTCTCTTCCTTCTTATCCTCCTCTTTCTCCTTCTTTTCTTTTTTTAATACCATTGATCTGTTTCAGACTGAGACAATTGCCCTATAGAATGTCCCGCACTCTAGATATCACTGTCATAAGATTATTTTAAAATCTCCTTAAACAGCAGCTTACACCATGTATAAAATCTAAAGATTTAAGGGACTATAAATGACTCTGCAGAGTCTAAATACAGAATACAATTTTTTTAAAAAATCTTTTTACAAGAGAATTCAGGGCTTGCAATAAATCACAAGCAACACATGGTGGTTATCTTCCTTCTGTGAGCTGAGTGTAATTTGTACTATTCCTTCTGGGGCCCCAGGACCATCAGAACTACTGAGCAGGGCATCACCCACCTTCAGCTGGTGCTCCAACATGGTGTTCTGGTTTTTCAGGAGCTCTTCTCTCTCCTCCTCCAGCTTTTTCAGTTGCTCCACATTTTCCTTGAAACTCCTCTCTTGAGCCTCCATCTGTTGCTGTTGTTCCTGTAGTTTCTGTCTTGAAAGCTCCTCTTCCCTCTCAGCTGCCTCCTTCTTGGCCCGCTCCTCTGTCACAGGAAAGTTTTAGAGAAGGAAGAAAGAAACAGCAACTATACTATAATTTCCTGAGCTCAGAGACCAAACCAAATCTGAAAGGCAGGGCAAGGCAGGAAATCACAGAATTCACATCAAGTGCACGTTTCAGACACTGATAGGAAAGGTCCTGCCCATCAGGTTGAGGTCTGACCTCTACTTCCCCTTGCTCCTCACACATTCAGCAGAGCATGCATTCCACAGAGAAGGGAAAGCTCGCAGTTTGGAGAAGGTCTTCCTGTCAGACCTGTCAGAAGGCTTTACAGGAATCCAACCACCACCTGGGAGTGGAGTCCTGTCCCTGTACCTGCAATGGCCTTCTCCTTATCACTGAGGGCTTTATCTGCCTGCAGGATAGACTTCTCTGTTACTGTCTGTGACTGCAGAAACCTCTGGAAGACCTCGCCTGCCTGTGGAGCCAAGAAGAAGCAAAAAACTTAGATTTCATTGGAAGACCACTTCTGTAAAAACAATATATCAGCCAGAGGCAGTGGTGCACACTTATAAATCCCAGCAACTTGGGAGGATGAGGAAGGAGGGTTGCAAGTTCAAAGCCAACCTCAGAAACTTAGCAAGGCCCTAAGCAACTTCACAAGACCCTGTCTCAAAAATGTAAAAATAAATAAAAAGGGCTGGGGATGTGACTTAGGATCGTTAGGCACCCCTGGACTCAATCCCCAGTCCTCAGCAAAAAATAGAATAAAATAAAACAAACAAAAACCACACATGTCCATATCATTTTGGCTTCATGGTTAAAATTTCAGTGATTCCCTTCTAAGTGACCAAGCTCCTCGGTGTGACCTGAGACCCTCCATATCTCCTCTTACTGCCCCTCCTCCCCTCTCCCAATGCTTTTTCCCTCCATCTGCTCTAGGCTCCTCCTAGTCTAAATGATGTGAAATTGTACAAATTATAATCTCTAATGCTTTCACGTGTTTGTTTTCCAATGTGAAATGCTGCCTCTGGTCTGTGCTGCTGCTTTCTCCCACCACTGGCTGGGTATAACTTTGGACCAGTTATTAAATCTGTCTGGGCCTCTCAGTTCAGATGTATAAAATGTTCACATGAGGAGAGGTATTACATAGAGTTGTTTGGGGAACTAAATTAAAAGTTCTCAGGAAAAAGCATATCACCATGTCTATAGTCAATAGAATATGAAATGTTAATTGTGCCATTATTGTGTTTCCTGCCACCACCTATGTAGCCTGTTGTCCCTGGCTCATAAGTAATATCACTCAATATGTCCATTTAGTTGACTCTTTCTTACCTTGATCAGCCCTGAGAGCGAAGGCTCTGACTGAACCTTGGGAATCACCAGCACTTGGCATATTTCAAGTAATGTAGATGAAGAAATTTATAAGTTCTTTCTGTCTTTCCTGAATTTCTGAAATCCATAATACCTTTGGAAATGAATACTTCCACTCTCAGGTAAATATAATAAATAGGAAGCATTCGAAGACTAAGTGGGGTCAGGGAGTAGCTCAGTGGTAGAGCACTTGTCTAGATAGCACAAAGCCCTGGGTTTCCATCTCCAGCTCTGGGGAAGAGGGAGGGAGATAAAGAGGGAGGGAGGGAGATATCATGCTTTCTTATCACGAGTAGATTTAAGAGATCCTTTGAATGTTCTCTAAGCTCCCCATGTCCCCTTACTCCTCACCTTGACTCCTTTCCTTGGCACTTGCAAATAGTTCTGTTCAACATTTTCTCTTACTTTCATGTAGAGCTTGTGGCCTCCAGGAACAGAGAAAGTTCCGGCAGAAATGCTTTCCATTAGGGTCTTTGAAAGCCGAGTCAGTTCAGCCTGGCAGCATTTTTCAGAGGTCTCCTCATTCTTCAGCAAGAAATAGTTCTTCTTCTCCTCTATTATTTTCTGCAATGCAATTATAGACACATGTTACTGGAAGATAGGAATGAAAAAGATAAAACTCCAAAGAACCTTATAGAAGGGTCAATCTAACTATATTTATGATGAGAAAAGCATTCAAATGGAGTAAGTCTTGGGATGAATCAGAAATCACAAAACTTGACTCATTACATCCCTGAAGATCCTCTGCAAGTCTACAGGAAAATTTCTTAAACTTCCTGGGCCTCAAAATGCTCATCTGTGTGATGAAGGGATTGCATTCCAGAAGCTCCATGGTGTCTTGCCAGCTGTGGAGTGCTGTGATTCCATCTTCAATGATGCAATGAAACAAGGAATAACATAACATGAACAGCAACGTGGAAAGAGGGTCTGGTGAAAGAAACTTTGGTTCCTAGGAAAAGGAGAGTGTGCACAGAAGAAGAAACAGTATGGGGGTGACTTGCAAGTGTTCCAGGCTGGCTTA
This sequence comes from Callospermophilus lateralis, assembly GCF_048772815.1. Taxonomy (NCBI): domain Eukaryota; kingdom Metazoa; phylum Chordata; class Mammalia; order Rodentia; family Sciuridae; genus Callospermophilus; species Callospermophilus lateralis. The sequence continues at coordinate 68,373,307 of NC_135311.1, read as the reverse complement.
TCACCCATAGAAGGATTTTCCAATATTCATTAGAAGCGTTCAGGGGGATATTGATACAGATTTGACTTCAGTCATCAGATTGTTATGGAAGATATCTATTCTGGTTTTCCTTCAGTCATCTGAGAGATTTCTGGATAATGTGCCCCAAGTTTGGGGGAAGGGGCAAAGAGGGATATATGGTCTTTGGGAACTGTATTCCTCATGAGAATCCAAAGTGCTTTATCCTTGAATTAGAGAGAGGAACCCTGAGGTCCATAAAGGCACCTGTAGGCTTCATTTTCAAGGGAACAATCAGAAAAGGTAATAACTAAGACAATTACTGCCAGTTCCTTTTGGAACTCCTGATTTTCATCCTTGAAGGAGTGCTCCATGAAGACTGTGATGGCTTCCTTCTCACAGGCTGCGTGCACCTCCAGCAGCTCCTGGAATGTGTCTGTGGGGAACTGCACCCGCTGGGCCATCTGCTCACTGTAGTGGTCGGCTGCCTTCTGCACAGCTGCTGAGTTCTCACGCTGGGCCAGAGTGGTCACCGCATTCTCCAAACAAGGCACTGATCCACTAGCGATGGTATCTACATAGGTCACCACCAGAGTCCCCAGGCCTGAGGAAGCCAGAAATTTTAGGGGATAAATTGGAATCTATAACTCAATAAGATCCAAGATTCTAAGACAATATTTCTAAAACCTCATACACATAAAAACACACATGCCTACCTCTTTCTACTATCATCACTTTGGTGTTACTATTGACCTCAGTTTTATGGTTCTCTAGGCAACAGTATTTAAAATGTTAACTATCCACCTCCCTCTAATATACTAAGTGTATATGGAAAACATAGCATCTCAATTAAAAGTCAAAGGAAAACACATTACATTGGTTGACCAATGAGGAAAGATATATCAGATTATATTTATTGCCAAAACTTTCAAAGGATTTTCAGGTGTTTACAGGCCACCATTTATATATGAACTACTATAAATTTCCAAAATACACATCATATTCTCCTTAAAAACAACACTTAACATATAAGAATTCCCCTAAAAATAGTATCTGTTTTTGTACCCTGTTAGTGATTTTTATTATCAATGGAGGATTTTTCAGATATGTGGAAGCCACAGATACCAATAACAAAGGGCACAATTTTACAGATCTGTAAACCCTAACAAGTAACCTGATTTAAAATTATGCGTATTTCTCCAATTATCAAACAAAACTAATGGAAACACATTATATAGTATATTCAACATGTATTCGTCAACACAGAAATATGAAAAGACTCACGATTGCCAGTAACCACAATTCCCTCTCTGAGTGTCTTGATCTTTGCCTGGGTAAAGATGTAAGAACTGAAACTATTTGTTTGTTCCTGGAATTTAGGATCCAGTTGGTCTTTTGAGAGGCTCTCAATATGGGCTAGGTGTTCTTTGTTATTTGTTGGCCGGTCAAAGACAAAACACTTCCGTTTTGGAAAGAAATTCCTGATGCATTCCCTGGGCTGATTGAACATTGCAACTCTGGTGCCGTTCCCTGAGGGATGGGGAAAACAGAGAATACAGTAGAAATTGTCTTAGGACCGGGAACTAAAGATTTTTTGACAGGGGTTGTTGTATCTTTGCAGTTAATATATACTGTTAAAGAATTGTTTTAACATTAATATTCAATACTTATTTGCACACCAAACTTGTTCCAATGATGTAACTCTGACAAGAGATTTAGATCCTAGCAGAAAAAAATATCTAGACTGATATCCCCAGACCTGAACATGGTACCAGTATATAGAGTTGTTATTTATTATATGTTCACTGAATGAATGAAAGGTTAAACATAAATCTCTGGTCCACTCAATCCCTTGCAAAAATTGAGCTGTGGGACCAGAAAGAAGACACACAAATAAGTGATAATGGAGCAATATCAGAAATAACATTAGGAATACTGAGAACGATACCATAATTCATTAAAGAAAACTACTTTTGTGATAAAACGAATTCATTTTTTAAAAAGCCAAATAAACAGAAAGAATGAAATAGTTGTTACCAGGGGGTGGGGAAGAAATGGGAAATGTAGGTCAAATATTAAAGTAACAGATATGTAGAAAGCAGAAGTTTAGGGATCTAATGTCCAACATGAGAACTATGGTTAATAAAACTACTATATTTGGGATTGTTATTAAATCAAATCAACTAACTATGTGAGATGATGGATTGATTATCGGCTTCACTTTACTAATCACCTTACTATCTATATATATCCCATAATATTGGGATGTAATATAACAATGTAGTTTGTTTTTTTTAAAAATAACTTTCACACAATGTTAGCTATTTGTAGCAAACACTTCCAAAGACCAAAAGTAAACAGAATGTGATTTTTAAAATTTCAGACAGAGGTCTATATTTGATTTGACTGTTTGCTTTTCTGCCTACCAATTTTTCAATTAATGTTTTGAGAAAGCATAGAGAGAAAAATGAAAGCACAAAAGAATAAATCAGAATTGGTATTCTCACAAGATTTCTTTAGGTATGCACCCATGCAAATAATTTACATATAAGCAATATGTACACCAATTAATATAAATTTTTAAAATAATACCATGAATAAATGTGTTGGAATTAAGAGAAAGCCATCATATACAAGTAAAATGAGTGTTCTTATAATCATAATAAGTATTGGAAAGGAATAAATAGAAAAGATACATGCTTCTTCAGGCCTATTTAGAACACAATGGTATGAGAGTGATAATGGACCAATATCAGAAATACCATTAGGAATACTGAGAGTACTGGCAAGTGAACTCAGGGCCGTTCCAGGGAGTTACATACCCTAATCTTTTTAGTTTTCATTTTAAAATAGGATCTTGCTAAGTTGCCCAAATTGGCCTCAAACTTGAGATCCTGTTGCTCTAAGCAGGGGCCATTACCATTGAACTATATCCCCAGCCTTTTTTATTTCTTTTATTTTGAGACAGGTCTCATTAAGCTTGAACTTGAGATTGTGCTGCTCTGTACTCCGGAGTGCCAAGAATTACAGATGCCACACCTGGATCACAAAGGTATTCATATGAATGGAATAAATACACTAGTATTTTAAAATTAGAAGAATTATCTGTGTGAAATACATATTTTTTCATGAGATGGGCTTTGGATTATAATTTCATGTCTAACAATTTTGAGGCCATTTGTTCTAAACAGAGGAAAGCAGATGCCAAAGAGGGTACAGAAGTGTCTAGTCACTAGAAAGTTTTAGCCTCCATTGTAATCAGGAAACTAAAGTAAAAATTGTTTAAAAGAATTTGGTTTTGAATAATTTCATTGTACTTTAGGCCTTACATTTCTTAAGTAAACATCAGTTCCTGGAGCTCTTCAACCTATACTCCACTCACCATTGCTGCAGACCTCAGTTCAGTCTCAAATACTAATGGAACCCCAGAAATGATGGGCAGGTTTCAGTGATCCCACCCACTCCTGAGCCACACTCTGGTACCTTTAATCAGCTTCAAGGCTTTCTCCAGGTACTGGTCTTCTGTGATGAGCTGACCATCAAACTTCAGCTCCAGGGTGAAATCCCGGACAGTCCAGACAAAGTCTGGAAAGAAACTCACAAACTCTGTGCAATCTTCTATTTCATCAGGATCTGAGGAGGACTTTGCCCTGATTAATTCTGTCAGCTCTGTCACATAACTAGGTCTTGGCTGAGGAAAAAAACATCATTTCCGTGTTTCCCTATTAAAGAGTTCTAATAAACGGCCTCTTTTGCCATAGGTGCTCGCTGCTTCACCAGAAACTACTAATTGACAGGGCAAAAGATAATGACTTAATATTCATTCCCCTAAACTCAATGACAGGGAGGTTGAGTTCCTGGAAGGATACTGCAGCTGGTCCAGGGCCTGCTGATTGATGGTGCCCATGCTGTTGTAGACAAAGGTGCTGCTGAGAAGCACGGCCAGGGCAAAGATCCAGGAGTCATTCTTAGGGTCACCCTAGGAAGCACATTACAGCAAGGAACTTAGGAATTATGTCTTACAAATTCATTCAGACCTTTATTCTGTCAGTCTTTCATTTATGGGTTTACTAATAGGAATTCATATGCAATAAAGAAAGACCTGAACAAATATCAGCTTTGACAATTATAATGTTTCTTAGAATCATAATTTCTTCATATGATGATTCTCATCTTACATAGCTTTATTTTTCTCAATGAGATGAAATAAGATAATATACATACATAAACTTGTACTCTATTGGGTTCTCAATAGGATATTCATTCAATCATTGATGTTAGCATTTCTTCATTCTCTCTATATATTTATTGACCATAGACCATATAAAACATATAAATATCAGAGTAGGGATAGCTGGGCATAGATGGCTACTGATCCCACTGATCTTAGATTTAGAAAAACAAATTTCACAATGACAAGTTACTTTGAGATGACTAATTCAAAGCAATGAAGATATTCACAATAATAAATACAACACAGATAATAATATCTATAAAAATTTGGATCTTAGTAATTTATATAAGTAGTGAAATCCATAGCCGTTATATTAAATTAAGAAGTACAATTTAAAAAAAAAAAAAAGAAGTACATGTCAATCAAGAAAGAACAGAGCTATGAAAGATGGAGAAAAACATGTATGAAGCCTTCCTAGAGATCATGAGCTGACCATTAAAGAGTTGGCAGAAGGGTGACAGAACAAATAAAGATGATCCTACAAGTAGAAAGATCCACAAAAACAAAACTAGAGATTGTAGGAGTCTTTGCAGTGAAAATAGTTATTTTGTTTGACCGAGAAGCAAGCAAGAGCAGGAAACAATGCTGGATCGTGAGCGCTGACACAGGTTGATGAAGGGCATGAAAGGTCAGGCTAATTTGTTTCTATAAATTGTAGTATTTGTCTAAATTAAATCTAGAAATTACTTCTAATATAAAGAGTATATAAAGCTTGTTCCTAGAGAGCAAGGTAATAACAGATTCAGGCCTATAATATTCTATATAGCAATGTAAGGGTGGGGAGATTAACCTATTCATTTCCTTATTTCCCCAAAACCCTAATATTAAAAAGTAATCAATGTTCTTAGAACTAGGACTTGTAGCAAACGAAAACCCATTTAGATAAGCACATACCATTGTTTGATAAATGGCTTTCAACTGTCTATGACAATGACATTCTTAAGTAAACAAAAAGAGAAATTCTAAAATCTATACAGGACCACAAAGGATACTGAATAACCAAACCAATCTTGAGCAAGAACAAAGGTCAAGGTATCACACTTCCTAATTTAAAATATTACAAAGCTACAGTGATCAAAGCAGTATGATAATGTTGTAAAAGCAGGCATCTAGACCCATGGAACTGAATAGCACCCAGAAATAAATCTATGCTTTAATAGTTAACTCAGTTTGGACAACAGTGCCAAGAACACACAATAGGGGCAGAATGGCCTTGTTAACAAATGATGTCAGAAGAACTGGATATCCATAGCCAGAAGAGTGTTTAAAACTGAACTCAAATTAGATTTGAGACTTGCATGTAAGCACTGAAAGTGGATGTACTACTGTGTGTTATCCAAAGGAAATGAAGTGGAGGCATGGAATCAAACCAAGTGTTCATCAATGGATACATGGATGCAGAAAATGTGGGAAATGCACACACCAGAATACCACACATCCATAAAAGTGAGGAAATCTTGTCATTTGCAACAACATATATGAACCTGCAGGACTTTAAGTGAAATTGAAATGAAGAGAGACACAAAAAGGCAAATACCACCTGACCTCACTTGTATGTGGAACTTAGAGAAGTTGCATCCATACAAGTAGAGAGTGGAATGGTTGTTGAAAGGGTGATTCAAAAGGAGGGAATGGGTCATAGAGAAATGTTGGTCAAAGAACACAAAATTTCAGTTAGATAGTAGGAAAAAAATGACCATGTGTCCTGAAATTTCAAGAAGAAAACAGGCAAAAGCTTTTTAACATTGGTCTAGCCTTGGTTTTTATGGAAATGACACCAAAAGTACAGACAACAAAAGCAAAATTAGACAAGTAGGAGAGCATCCAACTAAAAACCTTCTTGCAAGCAAGAAAAACAATCAGCCATGTAAAAAGGAAACTACAAAATGGGATAAAAATATTAGCAAACCATATCTGATAAGGGGTTAATATTCAAAGTATATAAGAAATTCATATAACTCAACAGTAAATCAAGCAACTCAATAAATATAAGAAATTGACTTGAAAATACATTTCTCAAAAGGTAATATACAAATTGCCAATGGGTACATGAAAAGATATTCAACCTCACTAGTTATCAGGGAAATGAAAGTCAAAATTACAATGAGCTATCACAACAATTAGGATGGCTATGAACAAAAAGACAAAAGATGACATGTGTTGATGAGGGTATAGAAAAAAGAACACTTGTATGCTGTTGATTGCAATGTAAATTGGTATAGCCATTATGGAAAACATTCTGGAAATTCCTCAAAAAAATAGAAGTACCATATAATCCAGCAATATCACTTCTCAAGAGCCAAAGGAAGTAATCGCAGTATCTCAGAGAGATACCTGCCCTTCCATATTTATTGCAGCGTTATTTCACAATGGCCAAGGTACAGACGTTTATCAAGGAATAAATGGGTAAGGAAAGTGTGGAGTATGAGTACTCAAACCTAAAAGAATGAAGAAAATCACGCCATTTGCAAAACATGAATGAAAATTGAGGGCATTATGCTAAGTGAAATATGCCAGGTATAAAAAGAAAAATACTATCTCATCTCATTCAGGTATGGAATGTAAAATGGTCCAATAGTCAAATCCATAGCAGCAGAGAATGGGATGGTGTGTTCTGGAATCTGGAGGGTGGGAGAAACAGGGAGATACTGGTCAAAAAGTACAGAGTTTCAGTTATGCAAAATAAATAATTTCTAGAGGTCTAAGGTATAGCATGGTGACTCTAGTTAATACTGTATTGTATACTTGAATTTTGCTAAGAAGTTCTCTTAAGTGTTCTCACTATAAAAGCAAAAAGAAAACTAAAAATTAATACATGTATTAATTTGTTTGTACCAATCATTTCACAAAATAAATCAAAACGTCAACTTGTGCACCTTAAATGCATACAATTTTATTTGTTAATTATATTTCAAAGAAGCTGACAAAAAGTAAGCACAGAATATCTAAATCCGTATGCAAAAAAGGGGAGTATATAAATTTAGACGCTTTTCTCAAATAAGTCTCAAAGCATAAAAAGTCAGATCAGAGGCTGGGACTATAGCTCAGTGGTAGAGTGCTTGCTTAACACATGTGAGGCGCTGGGTCTGATCCTCAGCACTATATAAAAATAGATAAATAAAATAAATGTATTGTGTCAAAAAAAAGAACAGGTCACTCGGTTTACCTATTGTTAGAAAGCTACAATATCAAAAATCCATCTTAAAATGTGTATTATAAGTCAAAAATATGATTTGATAGAACCAGCAGTCACAGATTTCTCAAAGACTTCAGAATGTTTGTAGTTTGAAAGGTGGATCAGGAGGCTTTCCTCATCCACAGGGATGAGGCTGATACCTCTTCACCCTCCTATCAAACTCCCCTTACACTTAACTATTTGATCAAGTTGGGATGTGCTGTGTGGATCATTTTTCAAGCTATTGGAAGTGCTAATGGATGACAGCACTCAGAGGTCAGCACTCAATGAGAAAGGCTTCCAGACCTCCAAGGACTGATCAGCACCAGGGATCAAGGCCCAAATTCCTTGTCTCAACACAGGATCCCTCCAAAGGGCCAACCCAGCAACAGATTTCCCCATGGAACTGACAGGGGTCAGGCACTACACTGCAGCATGGGACCTTCCTCTCTCCAACCTGCTTCTTTCCCAGGCCTTGTATTTAACTTGAAGCATAGGTGTGGTCTCCTCATGGGGCAGCAGGTAATTTTTGGAGGACAGAGCCTTTACTTGGTCAGTAATGCCAATCTACTGAGCCCAGAAGGCTAGAACTTAGCTACTCAATAATTTTTTTATTATATTGAATCAAAGCATTCACCCTTCTGAAGCAAAATTAAAGATAGGCAGTTAGTGTAGATAGTGATTTGGTCAGATTAAGAAAATGGAGGCCAATTTGGGTCCAGGAAGTTAAAGACTGTCCCTGGAGATTGGAATGTTAATGCCTCCAGAGCCCTTTGGGCACCAAGATCACCTGCCTGTACTGCCTCTCCCAAAAGGTTGTTAAGGAAGCTTCCAGGAGCAGGCAGGAAACTGCTAATTAATGCCTCCCAGGTTGCCCATTCCCTTCCTGCCCAGATCACTCCACCTTGGCCGGTCCAACCTACCTGCTTCTCATCTTTTTTACCATTCCACCTAGATCTCTTGGGCAAGAAGGAGAGAGATAAGGGGGAAGAGGTCATGAGAACAAAGAAAACCTAAAATGTATAAAAGGGGCAAGATGCTGTCACTTCTTGGGATACCAGGATACCAGCCATGGCCCCCTTCTCCTAGGAGAAGTCTGTGTTACTATTTTTTAAAATAAAATTGCTTCCCATACTTGCCTCGGCTGCTTCTATAATGTTCAAACTTCCACATTTGAGGAAGCAGAACTCCTCAATGATAAGGAGTGGTATTGCTAACCATCAAGAAATAAAACATTCTATTCACCATACCTCTATCTTATCTGAGCTGGAGGTAAGATTTAGACTACCAGTTTGCCTTATTCACTATAGGTCTATTTCCAGGTGGTAGATCAAAGCAGTTAAATTGTAAAGGGTCATAAAGCCATAAGGAGAAAATTCAGCATACAAAGAATCTGAGACTCCTCCCTCACCTTTTCCACATCGCCCAGGCCCTCAGTGTCCAGAAGAACCAGGGTGTGATTTTGCTTGATGGGGTGGGGCACACACCACATCCAGATGCCCTTGGTTTCCGATTGCACTGTGGAGCCCAAAGGAAAGCCTGCAAGGGAAGGGGAGAATAACATACACTGAGAGCAGAACTCCTAAGCAGCCTAGAACCCACAGAGCCTGAGATCTTGGATTGTGTGTATCCTAACAGCCAAGATGGTGGAATCTCTACTTCCTAAGAATGCCTTATTTTGCAAGTCACCTATTTTAAGGAGCAGAGGATCAGTCATTAATCTGAGAATGATGCCACTTGAGGGTTCTAGATGAAGACAAAGAGGCATTCATGAACTAGACAAAATGGAGGTCACTAGTAAGAAGCATTTTAAAGAAATGGTGAGGCTCAGAGATCTGCAGATTACAGATAGACAAAAGAACAAAAAAAAATGAAAAAAAGGAAGTTGGAATACTATTTTTTTGCATTGAAAAATAAGTGAAAGAAAAAGCAAAAAAAAAAAAAAAAAGAGTAGTTGCAATAGGAAGTGAAATCCAGGGAGGATTTTTAAGATGACAAATATTCAAAGATCTTTACATGTTGATGCAATATTACCTAGAAGGAAAAAATATTTTATGTAAGACAAAAGAAACGTTTTTGGAAGTGTTAGAAAAGATGTGGATGTTAGAAAAGATACAACTGTGAACACCAGTAGGAGAGACTTTCCTTAATCAGAATAAAGAAAAGAATATGGGGAAAGATTACAGTAAAGTAGTAATTTGGCCATGAGAATTAGAATGAGAAAGTTCCTTTACTGAGAAAAGTTGGATCCTCCCTTCATTTGAGTGGGAATCATCACTAAGAAGCTGAGATTCAATTGGAGACAAGCAACTGGCCCTGCCCAGGACATCACTCACCACAGTTCTGTCCTGCCAGACAGTTCATCAGGTAGGATTTTCCTGTAAGGTACAGTCCAACAATGGCCACCACTATGACTGGCTGAGAAATCTTCTCAAGAATTCTTAGAGACTGCTGGTTCACCATCAGCTGCTCATTGTTATTTTCCACCAGACAAATGGGGCCTGACATTTTCGGTCCAGATGCCATAGCAACCTGCTAACCTGGAACAGCCTCCAAGTAGAAATAAGATTACAAAGTCATTCTCTATCTCAGAGTTATCCAACCACCCATCAACTTGGGACTAATGAGCCATCTGTCCTTTGTATGGGACTACACATAACTGAACAAGAGCAGACTTCAGAAGGTTTCCTTCATCATTCCCCAAAATCTCTAATGTTTTTGATGAAACATAAGGTGTTATCTTCTCTGAAATTTTTCTACAATAGTAATAATAAAATCCATGTAGTGTTACTGAGGGTCTAAAATATGCTAAAAAACGGTAATGAATATTTTATGTACCTGCAAGTTAGAAATTATCCAGCCAACTTTGCAAATGAGATAAATAAGCTTCACAAATGCTGAGTGAATATGTCACAGAGACAGGATTAAAAACCTAGACAATTGAACAGAATGGCAGACTAGGAAGCTTTAAGCTCTTGTTCCTTCCATGGAGATGTAAAAAAAAAAAAAAAAAAGCTAAAATAATCTTATAGGAATTCTGAAAACCATTCAAAGAAACAGTGTGCAAAGCCACATTCAAAATAGAAGGAAATTCTATGTTTTTGCTTTCCCTTTCCCTAGCCACTCCCCAGGACATCACAGTCTTATTCTAAAGGTAGTAGTCTGATCCTGAATCCTCCCTACACTTTGAACTGGAGGGAAAGAGCAGATCTTATTAGCAATAGGCTAACCTGCCTGGGGGGGCCTACTTTTCTAGTTTGTTTTTTACTAACTTGGATTTCAGATAACCATGATTTCTTGGATATGATACCAAAGCACAGGAAATAAACAGATAAACTATACTTCATTGAAAACTGTTATGCACAAAGGATGCTATCAATGGAGCAAAAGAAAACTCACACAAAATGGGTGAAAAATATTTGCAAATCATTTGTCTGATTAAGGATTAATCTCTAGACTATACGAAGATCTCATCAACAAGAACAGAAAACCCAATTTAAAAGTGGGCAAATGACTGAAATAGACATTTCTCCAAAGAAGATACACAAGTGACCATAACCACATTGAAATAGGCTCAACTCCACTAATAACTAGTGTAAAAGAAAATTTAGAGATATAATAAAATTTTAGAGTTCATTTGAATAAGATGCAATTTGTATTTGGGGAAATATTCAGATTGAAGACTGTTTGTTTTAGTGTTTGTGTTCTGATAACAAAGTCTCAGAATCAAGTATTTATTAGAAAAATGTAGAAGCATGAGGAATAATTGTTTGATAAGTGGTAGTTACAAATTTTCCTTTTATGGGTTAACATGTAACAAGTATTAGTCACATAATTATATGTTAATTGGTTACTTATGAGTAACTGAGGTTAGGTTTTTATTCCATTTTACATAAGCATTTACCCAAAATGATCCAAGTTTATTCTGTTTAGATTTGAAGCTTTCACAAGGATAATATTATTTTTAACATCTAGTTAGTTTTGTTTGCTCAGAAATTTTTCAGGCCAAGTCTCCATTTTAATCTTGCTTTAATATAAAGGAAATGCAAATCAAACCACAATATAGAGCCAGGTGTGGTAGCTCAGGCCTGTAACCTCAGCAGCTTGGGAGGCTGAGACAGGAGGATTGTGAGTTCAAAGCCAGGCTCTGCAAAAAGCGAGGCACTAAGCAACTCAGTGAGACCCTGTCTCTAAGTAAAATACAAAAAATAGGGCTGGGGATGTGGCTCAGTGGTCAAGTTCCCCTGAGTTTAATCCCCAAAACACTCTCCGTCAAAAAAAAAAAAATCAATATGGTACACAACCATTATAATGGCTGCCATCAAAAATAAAATAACAATTCAAAAAATTTTTTAAAGTATTATTCAGCATGTGGATAAGTTAGAAACTGTGTGCTTTGGTACTAGAATCAGAAAGTTGTATGCCACTATAGAAAAGTATGGTTGTTTCTCAGAAAATCATCATACTACAGTGTTGCAACCACATCAATTTTTATAGCAGAAAAATTTGTTATAGCCAAGCTATGGGGACAACATAGGTGTTCATCAACAGATAGATGGATTAAAAAATGTGATATACATACACAATGGAATATTACTCAACCATAAACAAGAATGAGTTTATGGCATTTGCTGGTAAATGGATGGGACTGGAAAACATCACATAAGTAAGTCATATAAATCAGCCCTAGAAAGTCAAGGACTGAATGTTTTCTCTCATATGCAGAAACTAGATAAAAATAAGGAGGAAAAAAAGAAAAAGAGATAGAGGAATACCATGAAAATTGAAGAGAGTTCAATGAAGTAAAGGAAAGGGATTGAGGGGAAAGGACGAGGAATAGGAAAAGGGAGGAACAGTGAAATAAATCTGACCAAACTTTCCTATGTATATATATGAATATACCACAGTGAATTTTACCTTTATATATTTAAATAATTTATGCATATAAGTTTATGTATACAAATTATTTATATGTAAATAATTTTGTATCTTTATTGTATATTATATAATTTATATATTAAATATTATATATAATTTTTATTATATATATAGTCTTTCACTTTTTTATCTCTCTATCTATAGATACTAGAGAGAGAGAGAGATAAAATATTTCAAGAAATATTCAAGAAACATTTACTGAATTCTGCATTGGGATGCATGCTATTCTAAGACATAAACCCATAAATAAATAGAAGAAAGATAAGTAGGGTAAGGAGAACAGGGTGGGAGAAGGAGAGGCAAAGGAGAAATATGGGAACTGAATTGGAGCAAAGTTTATTCCATGCTTGTATAATTATGTCAAAAAGAACTCCAGGGCTAGGGTTGTGGCTCAGTGGTAGAGCGCTTGCCTAGCACGCCTAAGGCATTGGGTTCAATCCTCATCACCGCATAAAAATAAAATAAAGGTATTGTGTCCACCTACAACCAAAAAAAATAAATATTTTTTTAAAAAGAACTTCAATATTATGTATAACTGAAATGAACTAATTTTAAAAAATAGCTCTAAGATTCACGTGAGTTCACTTAAACCAGGAGTTTCCTCGAGCAAAGCCTAAGTTGGGTAATTACCGAGTTAATATGAGTAAAACTATAGGTCCAACCTAAAGGGTATTCCAACAACTAAATGAAACAACAGAAGTTTATGTCTTAGAATAGCATGCCCCAATGCAGAATTCAGTAAATGTTTCTTGCATTAATGGAAATTAAGTTATAATAACCATACTAAGCAAATCCGTCCATTAGATCATATGTCTCAACAAAATCCGCACACTGTTAATTACTAAGAAACTAAAGCTGCAAATAAATTTTTCACAGGAACAGAACATTAATCAAGTTCAAACATGCTGTTCCTCTCATCTAGTTCTTCAACATGAAGAACATATAATCCCCCAGCATCAATGTTGTGATTCCTGGAATTGTTATATTTCTTCGAATTGGGAGGGCCCCCTCTCTGCAGTCAGAGGTCTAGCAAGATATGGCTGTTACTGCAGACAACTTTAGAAATATCTCTGGTTAGCTATGAATGAACTGCTGAGTATTTTAAATTCAAATTAATGATTATTCTTTTGGTCCTGTTGAGGAATGGTTTCAAACTTCAGTGTACATAAGAATCACCCTAAGGGATTATTAAAATGTAGATTCTTAAGCATCTACATTCTTAACAAGTGCTACAGGTGACTCTGATGTCCCTGTGAGAAATAAACATCACACTCACACACACACACACACACACACACACACACACACAGCATCTTGCCTATACAGTTACTTTGAACAACAAAGATCAGCACTACAGTAACTAAATTTGTTTCTACATGGGAATAGTTCTCACTCTAAAGATATCTTACATGTGACTACGAGAAAGATAAAAAGAGAAGTCTCTGGATTATAGTTGCCTTAAGTTCCTAGGCAGGGAACCTCTCCTTCTGCATATTCCAGATCTGTGAAGGGAACTGAAAGAGGTCAGCAGATGGCAGATGGGCTCCCATCCAGAGCTCTTTCCACTCCCCTAGCTTCTGCCTTGAGTTGAAGATGCAGGGAATTCAGGGACCAAGGGCTTCTGTGTGTCTGGCTGTTACTTGGAAGCTGTCATTGGTCAAAGGGAGAAGCTGAGCTTCCCCAGAACTAAAGCCAGGGAAAGACCCTTGCAGGCTCAACAATGGGCTACCCTCCCTTCCTGGCCGGCCTCCAAATCAAGGCAAAAGTAAGACTAAGCCGCATGGAAGAAGAAGAAGAAGAAGAAGGAGGAGGAGGAGGAAGAGGAGGAGCAGGAGGAGAAGGAGGAGGAGAGGAGGAGGAACAACATACCTGCCCCACTGAACTACAGCTCCTCAGCTGCCTCGAACTCTCCTTTCCAGTCATCTGCCTTCTTCCACTTCTGTCTCTCCTTTATATAAGCTGAAAAGTAAAACCAAAACTAAGTTAGCCCTTTCCACGAATAGAATACTGCAGACAAACTGAAATTAAAAGTAACTCACAGCATTGCTAAACCTAATAAAGACATGTCTGAAAAATCAGACCATAACTCAGGTACAGATGTTTGGTGTAGAGATAAAAGGACAGAAAAGCCAGACACTCCGTGGTGACATCTCCGCCAATACAGTCCTGCCAAGTTTCTTTTTTCTCCCTCCTCTTGGAAGGCTTCCACAGGCTCCCTTTTAGATACATTGCTCCAATTGGCTTATGTTTCATTAAAAAAAAAAAGATAGAGAAAATCTGTGTTGCAAATTTAAGCAAAGTTACATAAATCAAAATTACTTCAAGCATTTTGCTCTTAGTGGAAATCCCTGTTTTGCTACTGAAGAGTTTTTAATGTTTTTGAACATAGTATACATTATCATTTTATAATAAAATAGAGAATGAAGATAAAAATGAGTAATCCTTTATTTTATTATCCAGAGATATTCATTATTGACATTTTTTTTCAGTATTCTCAATGCTTCCCCAATACATAGCCCTTCCTAACACAGGGGCTCCCTTTCTTCAGACATATAGCCAATTGGCAGGGTTTCTAAAGCATTTTAGAATCTGTGCATGTTTGTGCAGCAAAGAGACTAATCAGTTATCTCTTCCCATGGTAGGAAGATAAAGGGTGAAATGTGGGGGAAGAGGGGAGGGACATGCATGAGAAGGCTGGGCTGTGTGAGGGCAGAGGCATTCTCTTTCCACCTCTCCTTCCATCTCTCCTTCATTAAAAACTCTTCAGTAGCAAAACAGGGATTTCCACTAAGAGAAAAATGTTTGAAGTAGTTTTGATTTATATAACTTTTCCTAGTAGCTCTTGATTTTCATCTGTGTGAGCTCTTGCCTGGCTGCCTGAGCCATGCATTCACAGGTCTGCACAACTAATTGTTCAACTCCCAACAACAACATAGCACAGCCCACAGCTCTGAAATAAGCCAAAGATGAACGGGTGCTGAAGGAGTATAGTCAGTTATACTGCAGAAGAGTCTGGTTTGGTTGGAGGGCAACTGTCCGCATTTGCAGACTCCTATGAGCAAGGAAGCTTAACATTAGGGTGCATGGCATGGTGACTCCAGGCAGCCTAGTAGGATGGGCAAAAAGCAAAAATGAAGGTCAGAAAGACAGACTTTGTAGGGGTGAATCTGCCTTCATTTTCTAGACACAGCCTTAACGACAGGTTAAGGAATAACACAGTGGCCAGGCATGTTATCACGTGCTACACCCGAGAGAAAAGTTTGCAGGCACTGCCACCCTGTGGTGACTCAAAATCATAACTTACTCAGTGATGTTGAATGCTGGATTTTGCTATGAAAAATGATTAGCTGATATCAATCAACATGGAATTTATGATATGTTATTATTAATATAGAACTTTATACTAAAATATAAATTATAATGAAGTAGAAATTCATGTACGGAAATATATCATCTGCACACAATGATACCAATGCCTTTACACATTTTCTAATGTACACATTGGCTATTATGTAGATTCTTTAAAGGTTCAATGATGGATGAGGTATAAAGTCTTAAGCTCCTATGGAGAAAATGTGTCTTTATTTGTGTTCTCCCTTGAAGAAAAAGAAACTTGAATGCATGTTGTTTATTTGGTATGTAATGACAGAAGATAGAGGAATGGAGAAGGGGAAAAAGGAGATTAGACAGAGAAATGCAAAGTGTCTCTGAAGGACAATGTGGAGTATCTATTTATCCAACATCACACAGTTCCCGTTGGTTTAAAATTGCCCCAGAGGTCTTTTATCCCCCTGAACTTATAGTTTGTGCTAGGACAAATAGGCAGGCTTTCACACACTGGAGAAAAAAGCCAGAGAAAGAAAAGGAGAAAGATATATGAGGTGGGACACAGTGGAATATTAGAAATATCTACCACGATACAATGAGTTTGAGAATAAACATAAGATGTGGAGTGACCAGATATTAAGAATAGAAAATAACTTAAACTGAGGACAGAAGAAATATGGTGGCCTAATTTGACTATTCTATTAATTATCAAATATATATATATATTATATATATATATATATTATATATATATATATATATAATATATATATATATATATATACATACAATCTCCTATTGGTCCTGTTTCTCTACAGAATCCTAACGTATATAGATTTTAATGCCAGAGGTGGTTCTAGGCAAACAGAATTCTAAGGATAAATTTCCAAATTTAGGCAGGCCCCTAGAAGTGATGTACACAGTGACCAATGAAGATGTGCACTACACTCCAAAGGAACTTCTTGAATTTTCTAATTCATACAAAGATCTGGGGAACATGTGTGGAAATGGATTTTAAGGGAGTGGAATAATTGTGGAAGGAACATAAAATTAGATCAGCCTGAATTGATGGATATGGGTCCATTAAACAAAGATTATAAATTTAATGTAGCAGTTTGCAGTGTTACAAAAAGTACTAATAGTTTGTTTGGATGGTTGGCTGAAGTATGGGTCAAAATACAGCCTACAGAGTGAGCTAGAAATGCCTGACACCCCTTTTTACTGTTGATGAAGGGATTCAGAGGCTCGGAGAGATTGGAATGCTGGAATGGATCTGCCATGTAGGACCTTCTCCTCCAGAGTGGGAGGGTCCAAAAGATGTACCTTTCACCAAAACTATAAAAGACAAGTTTGTGAGGGGAGTACCAGCATTCTTGAAGAATTCTGTGTCATTGCTCTTTTCTGTATGCCAGACTTCATGATGGGAGCTGCAGTCAATCAATTGGGAGACTTAAATGCAATGGGAATAACTAGATCCCAGAGAGAAAGAGGCCAAGTGGCAGCACTCAATTGCCAAAGACAGGGTGGCTGCACTTACCATAATTGGCAGCAAAGGAGAAGAAATGAATTGAACATTCTGACTCACATAGATCTATGATCTTGGCTAATTAATGGTGTCTCCAGAAGTCAAAAAGATGGGAAACCCACTAAGATCTTACTCAACTTATATATAAGCAGAAAAGTTCAAGGGCAAATGTACAAAAGCCTGTCTTAGATCATAAAAATAGAGGACCATGGCTTCTTAACCAATTCCCAGACTTGAGCTAGTTTTCAGTGCCAGAACTCCTTGAATGAAGGGGAGGTAGTTCCCCTTGAGGAAGGACCCTGGTGCCTACCAAAAACATTTACTGTTAATCTTTCTCCCATCCTTCCCCCAAAGGGACCTAAGGCCTTTTACCATTGTTTATGGAAAAGGCAATGATCAAATCTTTGAGGACTGCTAGACATAGGCTATGAATTAACATTGGCAATCCAAAATATCATTGTGGCCTTCCAGTAAAATAGGAACTTATGGGGGTCAGGTGATCAATAGAGTTTTGGTCAAGCTCCAACTCACAATAGATCCAGTGGGTCTCCAAACTTGTCCTGTGTTTACTTCTCCAATCCCCGAATTCATAATTGGGATAGATATTCTTAGCATTTGGCAAAACTCAGAAAATTGTAATGAATGATATCAAGGTCAAATTTCAAGGAAAAATAGAAACCCAAAAAGTTAAATGGAGCATTAAAGTTGCTTTTTTTTTTTCTGGTAGCATTTGCTAATTAATGAAATGTCTCATCCGTTTTGGAGGCATTATGAAGTAAGGGGCCAGAGGTCAAAGGCCAGAGCTAGATAGTAAAAGACAAAATCAATAATTCTTAATATCTAGTGCACATAAATATCAACTGGACTGTGCTTTTCAAATGCTCATTTTTGGGGAGATCCAAGATGGTGGAATAGAGGAGGTCACATTCTTGGCTGCTCCATGGCATGAAACCAAGAAAGCAGACAGGCAGCTTCTCTGCAAGGTGGGTGGAAAAAAAAGGTGGGGGGACTTTACTGGAAACTAAAACTGGACATTCAAAGCAGACTGGGGTCACAGGAAATTAAATATAATAAAATAAGGGGGAAAAGCCATTGCCACAGCCACTGCCACAGCCAGGCCAGAAGCTCCAGCCAGAGAGGTCCCTCCATGAGCATAGTAGAGGAATAAGGAAATTAAGGAACCCACATTTGGGGGAGGCCAGCGGTGTGTCTGAGTATGGAGCATTTAGAGACCAAGGACATTGCCCAACAAACCTGAAGGACAAGCTGCGTGATATCTGTGTATGGGGGAAGAAGCCATCATCTCTCCAAGCAGGTGTGGAGGATAAAGGAAGGAATCATTTTGCAGCTACAGCACAGGGACCAGCCACTGAGAAAGCTGATTCCTGGCAAACCTGAGTTTGGCTTGAAATACAACCGCTTGCAGGACTGGATGGGAGAGATGCATCTGGCCATAACCCCAGAAAGGGTGGGGGTGGGAGATATTGTTTGGAGACTGAACCTGAGACCAGGAAAAATGGGGTCTGCAGGTAACACAGGAGACTAAGAATTGGCTCCCCATCACACAAGTGGAACCCAAGAGAGATCCCTGGGGTACAGTCTTCCTGCATAGACCAGTGAGTGCACTGACTTAAAACCCCCAGACCAATTACCATTTAGAGAAGAGCCTGAAGCCAGTTTAAACCTAAACCCTGCCTCTAGTCACTCCACCTATGGGATTACCTTTCTCACTCCAGCAATCCAGAGGGTGCAGCATCACACAACAGAAGACTCCACCTAAAACTGCTGAGAAGAGAAGCTCAGAATATTTTGAATTCCAAAAGAAAAAAATTCTTTAACTGGGCTGGGTTGTGGCTCAGTGGAAGAGCAGCTGCCTAGCACTTATGACACACTGAGTTCGATCCACAGCACCAAAAATACATAAATACATAAATAAAATAAAGGTATTGTATCCATCTACAACAACAACAAAAATTTTTTAAAGAATTCTTTAACTTTTCATCAAGATTTTTTTTCTTTTCTTTTTAAATTATTTTTCACTGTTTGTGATCTTAATGGTATGTGGACATTTATGCAGTTTCCTTTTTTTTTTTTTCCCTCATCTCTAGCATTTTTGAAACCACTTATTTTACATGGATAAGTGTTTTGTGCAGTAGGATGTTTGATTAGTATATTTTAGTTTTTTTCTTTTTTTAGTTTTTGTTATATATATATATTTTTCTCTTTCCTGTTTCCCTTAATTCTCTTTTTCTGCTAACAGCCAATCTCTAATGTTCTCTTTCACTCTTCCTTTAATTTTTTACTTCTGTCTTCTCTTCTCTTCCCTCATAATCATCACATCCTATATCACTTCTGTTCTCTCCCCGTTCACCATTTGAAAGTATTTTTATTATAGGCAATAACTGATCATATCATGTCCATTTATTGTGATAATTAACACTGTAGACATCATAGTAGAAAATATTCGGTTTAATGCTATAAATTGTTTTCATTGGTTGTTATTATTTGTCTCCTCCTAAACAGTGAGGTACTTGAAACCGTCAGGGACACTATAATTCCACAGGGTAGGAACTCTACTACCTCAGATCCATACTGTTATATGGGTAGATACAAAAACAACATGAAAAATCAAGAAAACTAATTGGCCCCAAGCAAAGCAAGATACTCCAATAACAGAATTCATCAACACAACAGTGGATGAAATGTTCCAGAAGAAGTTTAGAATGTACACAGTTTAAACTGATCCATGAAGTAAAGTATGATGTAAGAGAGCAAATACGAGGAGAAAAAGATGACTTTAATAAAGAGATAAATATTCTGGAAAGAAGAGAACCATACATCCTTGAAATAAAGAAACAATTTAAAAAATTGAATAGAAAGCATCACCAACAAACTGGACCACTTGGAAGACAGAACTACAGGCAATGAAGACACAATATATAATTTTGAAAATAGAGTTGACCATAGAGAGAAGATGTTAAGAAACCATGAACATAACTTCCAAAAATTATGGGATAACATGAAAAGAACAAATTTAAGATTTATTGGAATAGATGAAGGCATAGAGACACAAACCAAAGGAATGCACAACATTTTCAATAAAATAAAATCAGAAAATTTCCCAAACCTAAAGAATGAAATGGGAAGTTAAAAAACAAAAACAAAGTGGAAAATCATATAGAAGAGGCTTACAGGACCCAAAATGTGCAAAATTACAACAGATACACATCAAGGCACATTATAATGACAATGTCTTACATACAGAATAAGGATAGAATTTTGGAGAAGTCTCAGATTTAAGGCAAAAATACAATGTGTGGTCATGACATATTTCTGTTCTATGAAGCCAAAAACATGATCAAGAATTAACAGTTATATTAAAAAGGTACAAAAGGTCACTTAAAGTGACATCCTATAGTCAAAATTGCAGCATTGTAAATATCTAAAAGCTCATAATTATAAGTGATTACAATTACACAATGTGAGCAAGCATTTCAGTGGAGTTTCCAGTGTATGGGAAACACAGGGGAAAGTAAAACAAGTTAAACTCTGCCTTGAGAATGCAAGTAGGCCGATCCTGAGCGACATGAGAAAACTAATCTGCATTCTTTAAAAAGTTGATGGGATTTAAAAAATGATTAATAAACTTTAAAAACAAGACAGTTATTATAGTTTGAATCTAAGCAGATATACAAATACAAGGCATTATGGTTGAATCCAGAAAGACACCGCCCCCAAAAAAACCTTATGTGTTGAAAGCATGATCCCCAGCACAGCAAGGTTCAGAGGTGGGGCTTTCAAGCAATGATTAGTTGATTATCCTTTTCAGTGGATTAATCCATTTGATGAATTAATAATTTGAATGAACAACTGTAGTCCTGTGGGACCTAGGGGCATGGCCTTGGGAGCTATATCTGTCCCTGGGTTCTTCTTTTCTCTCTCTGCTTCCTGGCCACCATGAGGTAAGATGCTTTCTTCTCCCATGCTCTTCTGCCACAGTGTTCTGCCTCACCTCAGGCCTTTGGAATGGAATCAGCCAAGTATGGACTGAACCTCTGAAACTGTAAGTCAAAATAAACTTTTCTCTAAATTATTCTTGTCAGGTATTTAGGTCACAGTGACAAAAAGCTGACTAACACACAAGACATGAAATTTTGTTTGATACTGGCTCAAAAAGCATAAATAAATAAATGGCATAGCTACAAAAGTATTTTAAAGGCATTTGGGTAAATTAGAAAGTGATGGATTACCAGATTGTGTTAGAGAATTAGCATTCATTTTTGTGGAATTCTCTAACTGTGCTAATAGCGTTGTGTTTATTTATAAAAATGTACTTCTTAGGAGATGCAAGCTGAAGTATTTAAGGGTGAGGTATCATGAAATCTATTAGTTACTTTTAAATGATCCATCTAAGAAAATATTCAAAGAGAGATAAGAAGTAAGTATGTCAAAAATATTAACAAAATTCTTTCTTAAGTAAAGGTATATGAGTGTTTGTTTCTCTTTCTAATTTTTTGAGTCTTTTAAATATTCCTATTTAAAATGTTAGGAGGGAGAAAATAACTGTCCACGTGCACAAAGACATTCTTGTAATATTAAAAACATGAAAAACTGGCAGTGAACTCTCCACATGGAACTGTTTCATACAATTTAGTGAAGAAAATGTCTTGCATTCTGCCTTAACTCATAACCTTGGAATTGAGACAAACAAACAAACAAACAACAACAAAAATTTGAAAACTACTCATACATTAACTACAAGAACAAACTAGCTAAGTCTATCAAATAAAACTTTAAAGATTATGTAGCTGAGATCAGCCAGGGAGGTAATCTCCAAGTTGCTCATTGGTGGGAGCAAGCAATAATACCACCAATTCCCTGTTTCCATTTTGCCTGCCAAATTCCATTAACTTTGAGGAGCGTGAGTAGTTATTAGTAGATATCCACAAGAGGGCAGACGAGGGTTTCCTTTAAGAGTTGTGCTCTTTATAGAACTCAGAAAAAGAGTAAAAACAACAACAAAAAAACCAATAATATTTATATACTGAATTTATGTGTGACAAGCTGGAATTTCAAGAAGCAGTACACTGAGCTTTCAGAAGCAATAGTTCTTGTTTTCAGAAAAAAAAAAACTGTATAAAGACACAAGTCTACAGGAAGGGACTTAAAAGTCATGGGACAAAAGTTGTAGAAGGAATAGGTAAAGAAATCTGAATCCAGCAAAACCTGCATATCCCTAAGTGAGGGAAGCCAGATCTGAGAGGGTGACCTACTGGATGTTTTCAGTTATATAATATTCTGGAAAAAACGAAACTATAGAGGCAAGAGTGAAGTTAGTGGTTGCCAAGGCTTGGGAGGAGGGGAAAAGGAGCAGGCAGAGCTGGGCATTATGCTGCCTGTCAGGAATCAAGAAAGTGAGACATTACCTCTGTCACCTAACTTGGAAGGGACAGAGTAGAAGTTACTCAGTTCCTCAGGTTGCTTTCTGAGACTTTCTGAAGAAGCAATCAGTGCATGTTCAAAATCTGCTGTGAAGTGTGACTGCTTTCTTCCTGAGCCACAGTTGAGAAATGCATTCATGTCACAGTCAGGACATGTTTGGAATGGCTGAGGTTTCCCCAATACCCACACGTCATACAGTTTTGCTAATAATGTTGCCTGATGACCCTGTGGGAAGTCTGAGACAGAAGTTTTGGAAAGCACACTCCAAATCATGAACTGAACTTAGCGTGACCCTTGCTTCATTTTCCCATTGACTCTTTACAACTCCAGCTTGGTTTTGGAAAGTTCAGTGCACCTGGTAGAAACTAAGAACCAAATAATTGTTGACCTAAGCTTTTTCCCCAAGCTTTCAGTGGAAATCATTTTGAGTAAAATTCAATGGAAAACAATCATCCTACTTCTTACAGCTGAACTTCTATCATAGTCAGGTGAAGCTTCTTTAGTATTTAGTGATATAATTGGAGTAAGCCTGTTCTGTGACTGGTTACATTTTTAAAAGTTTAAATAAAAATTTTTCTTCAAGAAAGCTGGACACTTTCCAGCCTGCAAATATATTTCATAGGTGATTATTATTACCTTGGACAAATCCAAGGGCTTTCCCTCATGCCTCAGATGGCTTTTGGGCAAGCAGAGCTGATGTGTGTTGCTGAGCCACCCAGCCTTTTAAGGACTCTGCTCTACTCTTGGACAGCTCAGCTCCTCAGCAATTGTGCTGAACTGGGACAGTGATCACACTGGATTTTGTAGGTATTAGACACAATGTGTTGACATGCTTTTTAAAAAAATGACAACATACCCAAAAAGTTCTTTTTAATTTTCTGGACTTCTTAGTTCTAAAACTAAGATTGTGCACAAGTGGAATATGAATTAAAGTGCAGGGGTTCCAAAAGGAAGGGATCACAGCCCAACTTGCAGTTCCATGTCTTTATAAGTTAGAAATGGACGCAAATATCTCTGGAAGGTTAATTCATAAAACCTCACTCATCTTTGTCTTGATGAGTTTCAGATTACCTTTATAGAACCAACTGGCAAAGCAGGAAAAACCAAGACCTGAGAAGAACATGAGAATGAGCATCTAACTTATATGAAAAGATGAGTGCTAAAGGCCAGTGGAACTACCAAGAAATTTTATCAAGCCAAACATACAGAAAAAAGGATAATAACCCTTGGGGCTGGCCCTTTCCACAGTTGCATTTTGCAGAATGTCAGTTCCTAGAAGTAGAGAGCTGACAATATGAGATAGGCAAAGAGCTGTGTTCATGGTAATATTTAATTTACTGCAGCTGCACAGTGAAATGAAAATTTAACTATAGACATACAATTGAATAATGGTACATTTAGTCTCTTGTTCCAGGATTAAAGCTTTGAAACACACCAGAAAAAAATTAACAGCCCATTGGATTCATGTGATGTGGAAAAGGCCAGAGACCACAGAATCTCTGGAGTTGGGAGCTTGCATTTGCAATTGTGTCTGCACATAAAAGACACAGGAAGTACTGAGTAAATGTTAATTTTATGGTATTAGAAATATTCTCACACTGAACCATTCATCTTAATTGCAGGTTATGCAAAAACCTCAGTGTTGGGTAGAGGCAGAAGGAGGTCGGCTCTCAGACGTAGGGTGGTCAGCAGCCAGCTCGTCGGCGCTCGTGGGCTTTGTTCGATCCTTGCCTCATATCTCCCTGGAAAGGGAGGGAGGCCTCCACGGCGAGAGGGAGCCGTCGCAGTCCGAGCTTGAAGTCGCTAGGACTTCTCTCAAACTTGTGTGCTGAGGAGACTCAGATGTTGGCCTCAGCTCCTAGGCTGAACTCAGCAGATTGGCCCATGAAAACTTCTGTATTGAGACAAAGGAAAGGATCCGTCAGAAAACAACACCTATTATCTTGGGCTTGGCAGCAAGGAAGAGGACAGGTAGTGGAAATCCTGCAATCGGAAAAGCAGACTGAAAGGTGACAAAGAAGCTGAAGATGGGTGGTGGAGAGAGGTATAACATTCCAGCCCCCCAGTCTAGAAATGGTAGTAAGAACCAACAGCAGCTTAATAGACAGAAGACCAAGGATCAGAATTCCCAGATGAAAACTGTTCATAAGAAAAAAGAAAGAGGACATGGTTATAACTCATCAGCAGCTGCATGGCAGGCCATGCAAAATGGGGGGAAGAACAAAAATTTTCCAAGTAATCCAAATTGGAATGCTAGCTTATCAAGTCCCACCCTACTTTTTAAGTCTCAAGTTAATCAGAACTATGCTGGAGCCAAATTTAGCGAGCCACCATCACCAAGTGTTCTTCCTAAACCACCAAGCCACTGGGTTCCTGTGAACTTTAATCCTTCAGACAAGGAAATAATGACATTTCAACTTAAAACCTTAAAGTCCAAGTATAAAATAAGATATAAAGTACTAATGTTTAAATTTAGTTTATAAAAAGTTGTCAGTTGGTCTGAAACAAATTACAGATTCACTAGGGAGTTAACCAATTTGTGTAAAACTGCTTATTAATGTATGAATATTAATCAAATTTCATCTCATTTGTTTTACATATTGTGTGCACTGTAATATAATGGTGGTTATCAGTGCAACTTAAAATAATTGAACTTGATAAAAACTATTCAATCAAGTTTATAATGGTAAAGGAATCAACTTTTTATATTTTTATTGGGGGAATATTGTAAAAGATTCATGGATAAGTAATTTACTTGTAGTGAATCAGATTAAGCATCTAGCTGAGACAAGGATTGAAAACTAGGTGGACATTTGAAAGTTTAATGTCCCAAAAAGCCAAACTAGTAACACGCCAACAACATAATGCACTGCCAAGAGAGGATGTGAATTTTTAATAGTTGTATTTTACTAAATTGCACAGTGATGAATGTGTAAAGGGCACTTGGGGTTTATTAGAAAGAAGCACAGTATAAGGTGCCCTGTTTCTTAAATCGCAATGGATAGGTGTCTGCCAATAGATGCAACCATTTTTTATAGAAAAAGTATTGAGCACTTGATAGCTTTCAAAAAATACTTTTTTTTTTGTATTACAGAACTGCAAAGCTATTCTGACAGTGATCTGGCCTCATATGCCTGCAAAGCTTAAAGTGGGAGTTGTATAATGTGAAATTTCAAAGTACCTAGGGGAGAAGAGCCATGTAAATACATGTAATAAACTTGTAGCATATGTAAAGTCTTCTTGGCCTACAAAAATAGAATATTTTAGTATGAATTTGCTGAATGTAAGACCATGGACTGTTTTTTTATACTATGGCCTAATTTTAAAGGTCCAGAATTGTTTTTAAAGTTTGCCCTCATGCTAAAGTGCCAGTGTATGTGTCATGATTTGGTTGTAAACTATATTACAAAGTAAATCCTAATGTAATTAAGTTTTGTAATATAACTAAAAAAAGTCTAAGCTGCTAAAAGATTTCCTACTTTTAGGAGATGTAAAATGCAGTACAGGATTCCTCTACCCTGCAGTCTATAAACCCAAAGATTCATTTTGGCTTTCACCAGTTCTTGTAACCAGTGTTACAAATCTAAATTGTATTTGGTGCCAGTAAGTTTTTATTTTTATTTATTTTTTGTCATAGTAAGTACAACCCAGGGGACCACTTAATGCAAAAGATGTAATCTCTTGCACAACACCCCTTTAGGCATGTTTTTACCAATCTTAAGGGAAAATGCTAAATATGACAGCCTAATACCAAGTTAGAAAAGTACATGCGCCAGTTAAAGTCCTGATAATGCCCTACTTTCTAATTTTGCATCTTTGATGTTTTAAATATAACAGGCTGTTATATTTCACTAAAAGAATTTAGATGTGAACTATTGCCCAAGTCAAATATTGAATATACTAAAGGCAAAATTTATGTACATGATACGAATTTGAAACATGAAATTAAAAAATAAAATTTTTCTCCCCCCCCCCAAAAAAAAACCTCAGTGTTTATTTCATATATTGCCCAGTCCCTATACATATACATAATATTTATCCCTACATTATGTATAGTAAATGTTGGAAATGGCTAATATTTATACATAATACTTTCCATATCTCATACAATGACAAGAATCAAAGATTACATATGTCATTTTCATTGAATTCCAATCAAAATTACAATAGGACTTTTAGAGGACCTCAGAAAATTTTGGATATGAAGAAAATAAAAGCTCATGAATACCTAAAAAAAAATTTTTTTGGTACCATGGATTGAAGCCAAGGGTGCTTAAACACTTAGCCACATCTCCAGCCCTTTTCTCACTTTTTATTTTGAGACAGGGTCTCTCTAAGTTGCCGAGGTCTTTGCTAAGTTGCTGATAGCCTCACTAAATTGCTGAGGCTGATTTCAAAGCTGCAATCTATTTTTAAATTAATTTATTTGTTTTAATTAGGTATATATGACAGCAGAATGCATTTTGATTCATTGTACACGATTGCAGCACAACTTTTTCATTTCTCTAGTACCTAGGGTAATGATGTCCGTCTCATTCCACCATCTTTCCTGCCCCCATGCTCCCTCCCTCCTCTCCCTCCCCTTTGCCCAAAGTTTCTTCATTTTTCCCATGCCCTCCCCCATTATGGATCAGCTTCCATTTATCAGAGAGAATATGTGGCCTTTGTTTTTGGGGGAATTGGCTTACTTCGCTTAGTATGATATTCTCCAACTTCATCCATTTACCTGCAAATGCCATAATTTTATTCTCTTTTAATACTGAATAATATTCCATTGTGCATATATATACCACAGTTTCTTTATCCATTTATCTATTGAAGGGCATCTAAGTTGGTTCCACAGTTTAGCTATTGTGAATTGAGCTGCTATAAACATTGATGTGGCTGCATTACTATAGTATGCTGATTTTAAGTCCTTTGGGTATAGACCAAGGAGTGGGATAGCTGGGTCAAATGGTGGTTCCATTCCAAGTTTTCTAAGGAATCTCCATACATCAAACCTGCAATCTTTCTGCCTCAGTGTTCAGAGCCATTGGAATTATAGTGTGTGCCATCACACCCAGCTTAAAAATAATTTTTAAATTTAGAAATTGAGAAATTAAGACATATCACATGTCCATCATATTTTCAAAAAACACATAGTGCTGACATAGGAACAGACAGGCCATAAATATAGAATTCATAAGTACTAGCTCTCTGTCACATGGCAATTCGCCATGTATTATGGTTTGGATGTGAGATGTCCTCCAAAACCTCACATGTGAGACGAATCAAGAAGGTTCAGAGGAGAAGTGATTGGGTTACCAGAGCCTTAACCCAATCAATGTATTAATCACCTGGTGAAATTAACTGAATGGTAACTGAAGTCAGATGGGGTATGGCAGGATGAGGTAGGGCATTAGGGGCTTAGCTTTGGGTTATATATTTTTTATTTGGTGACTGAAGATCTCTTCCTCTGCTTTCTGATCATGTGAGCTGCTTCCCTTTGCCCCATACTCTGGCATGATGTTCTGCCTCACCTTGAGCCCCAAGGAATGGAGCTGGCCTTTAATGGACTAAGACTTCCAAAACTGTGAGCCCTCCAATAAACGTTTCCTCCTCAATGATTGTTCTGGACAGATCTTTTAGTCACAACAGCAAAAAAATAAAAAGCTGACTAAAACACCATATCATGGATGATACCACAAATAATTGAAGAAAGGATATATTGTTTGTGAAATGATATTAAGAAATTTGATTATTACATGGGAACTAATTGAGTTGGATCTTTACCTCACATCAAACATAAAGGTGAGCTTAGAAGGATTCAAGAACTAAAGGCATAAGGATAAATATAAAGCTAATAGAAAAATATATAGACTACATCTTTGTTATCTTGGGATGGGAACGATTTTCTAAAGAAACTCAAAATCACACACCACAGGGCATATGGTTGAATTTCATTTAATCAGTGGAATCCCTCAACCCTTAAAATATAGATGATCAGGCAGAGATAGTTATGGCATCTATAATTGCCATGAGATCTATGTCTGGGAATATGTTAGAGGGTGTGCATTTGTGGCAGGGGTCATTGAGCAACCTAGATGTCATCACTAGAGAGGGGATAGCTAATGTGCTGGAATGGAGCAATCTTGAAAACAACAGGAGTGTAAGAAAAAAGACATTCTTTATAGTACAACACATCCTATTTAATTAAAAATACACACATGTACACACTAATGAGTACTTTTTAAAGTAATATTTCTATAGCTAAAGACACATAGCAAGTATATTGGAGGGAATTTATTGAGAAGTCAGTAGAAGAATGAGATGATGAGAATTTGATGGAAACGAGATGAGAATTACTAATCTTACTAATTAAAATCCAACAAAACTGATGATCAAGCCTAGATCAGAGAGTCAGGAAATTCGTATACTAATACTGAAGAATACAAAAAACAACCCTCTGTATTCAAGGTTCAGTTGGTTTTTTTTATTTTTTTTTAAGAAAAAAAAAAGGTAGGGGGATTGAAGAAATAAGTAAAGCTAACAAAACAAGTTCATTCTGTCCCACCCGCCTCCCTGATCATCCTCTGCTGACCTCTGTGGTTACTACAGTAGGCTGGTTAATGGTCCCCCACATACGACAATGCCCTCATCTCCAAAACCTCTGAGTGTTTCCTTGCATAGAGAAAGGAACTTTACAGGTGTGACCTAGTAGAGGATTTTGAGGTGGAGATTCTCCTGGATAATCCAGATGTGCCCAGAGCAATCAAAGGGGTCCTGACAAGAACCACGTAGGAAATGTCAGGGAGAGGAAAAGGAGAGAGGATGATGGGAGGAAGCAGGAGGTGAGAGCAAAGTCAGGAAAGGGGCACAAGCCAAGAGCTGCAGGATCTTCTAGACATGAAAATGGCAAGGAAACAGATTCTCCTATGAAGCCTCCAGAAAAAACTAGCACCTGGATGTCAGTCTCATAAGATCCCTTTCAGAGTTTTTAACCTCTGGAATTGTAAGAGAATATATTCGTGATGTCTTAAGCTGGTAGATAAGTGATCATTTACTGCAGCAGCAACAGGAATCTAATTCAGTTAGAAGTATTTTAAACTCACTTCAAGATCTTTAAAGTCATCATGGAGGTGGTCAGTATGCTTCCAATAGGCCCAACAACTAGTTAATGCCATTTGGAATTAGAATCTTTTTTTAATATTATACAAATTGTATCATACACATTTCACACAAATTCTACCTCTGGGACAATGGAACAAAATGGACTACAAGACCTTCAGGCTAGGAGTTTAGCTCAATGGTGGAGCACCTGCTTATAGCATGTGCAAAGTTCTGGTTTCAGTCCCAGCACTTCAAAAAACAAAAAGAAAAAGAATAAAGAAAAACAATAACAAGGACCATCATCCCCACCCTGAGAGCTCTGGAAGAGACTTTGAAAAGAATAGCAAAGTGGGACTTGGAAACAGAGAATAATGAAACCAGAGCATCTAGAGCTGAGCTGTTCCATCTCTAGTTATATTTCAGTTCTCTACTGCTGGTAAACTATGCCTCATAGATGTTATAACTAATCGGTCCTAGGACAAAACATGTGAAGAAGATAGGTTACTCTTGAAACAGTTTTAGGTTAGACACTTAACCCCTTCAAATTGGACAAAAGCTCAATATCCCACTGGGATCATTCTCTTGATGTCTCAGTACTAGCTCTTCACACTACATCTTACAGTCAGCACAGGTAAGCCCCTGGAGTTGTCGCAGCAGGGAGATGGATGTCAAATATAATGTAGATATTAAAAGTGGGTAACTTGCTTCCAAGGGAGAGCAGGTGTAAACATCAGGCAGAGAGCCCTGCTGGCTTTCTCACTGAGAATAGCGCAAGATACACAAGTGAACCTTTCTATGCTTAAAGTCTTATACATGGAAATTTGTGATATAGAACAATTCCACTGTGATTCAATTGCTTTAGCAATGCTATCTACATATGCTAATAAGTGCATAACAAAGATTTTCACAAGGTGAGAACAGATACATATAATGTTATGGAGAAGAGCATTGAGGTTGAAATCAGAATTGGGATAAATTTCCAACTCTGCCCTTAACTTTTTGACCTGGGTAAGTTGGTTCTCCTCTCTGGTTCTCAGATTCCTCGTCCATGGAATGGACTGCACAATCCATTTCAGCTCCCACACACTAGACTAAAAGCTCAGTGTTCTCTAAACAAGACAGTGCTATCTAACACAGACACTCAGAGGGAGGCCAGACAGCCTCCATTTTCACAGAGTGACTCTTGCAACATCACTTCTGTCATGTTGGTCAATATTCATGGAAAGTCATATTATGATGCATGTTTTACTATCAAAAAGACAGAAATTCAGATAGGTCAAGTGGCATACTCAAAGTACATAGCACATGCTAGTTAAACCAGCCACGTCTGGTTCAAAACCTTGTAGTCTATGACAGTGAGCTTTCTCATCCCCAAATTTTAAATAATAGCACCTAGCACTCATACACCCTTTTTAGGTTACAGACTCTTCCACACATACTAATTCACTCAGTCCTATCAGTAACACTACAACAAACCAAAGCAGAAGAGGAAACAGGCTCAGATACACTTAAAGAACCTAACATCACAGAATTACGAATGGCAGAGATGGTGAAAGTTGAATTCAGGTCTCTCTGGCACTATTCTTTTCCACTAACCCCCAGTACTCTGCTACCTCTAAAGAACCACGAACAAGTCATTTAACATTGCTAAACTTCAATTCCCTCCACTGAAAGACCTCAACTGTAAAACCTGCCACCTGTCTTCCTGAAGATTTGGCAAGTCTCAGTGCTTTGTAAGTGTTTCAGAATATACAAATAGCAGAAGTATTTCAGCTTTGCTTGAGCACCCACCATTTGTGTCATCCAATTTAACTACTTCCCTAAAGGTTTGGCTAGAACTCCCATAACAAATCAGAGACTAAATACCTCCATGAAATAAATATACTTCTATAAAGCCCAGCACAGGCTTAGGGCTCAATAAACATATGTTTTATATTGTCAGTTAGAGAGGAGCTGTTAATCAGTAGTTCTTCTGAAAGACAATTCAGCAGATGTTCAGGTCATCAATAACAGTATCTAGGGCAGAAACCGATCCATCAGCTAGCGTTGAAACCATAGATCACGTCACTGCATCCCAGTGCTAGGGAAGAATCAATTTACTAAAAATAAACTCAATATGATATTAAACCTGCTTCAAGAAGAAAAAAATCAAACCAATTTTTCTGAAAAAGTGTTGTATCAAGACAAGTCACACAAGTTGTTTCTCATGCCATATGGGCTAGTAAAGATATGATGTGGTTGGCAGCCCTATCATCAACCACCCATGAAGGGCTGTGTCAGGAGAAGCCAGCTCTAAAAGCAAGTTCTTCAAATTGAGTGAGGCCATTAGATGGAGTTACAGGAAAGATAAGCTGGCCCTTTTTTTTTTCCCTAGAAGATTGACCTAGTTTTTGTAAATCATTACATTTTAATTCAGGATGGTTGAATTAATTTTTCTACATAAGTGAAAGGGCAACTTCTTTTACTTTGTTTAGAGTATTATGTGGAGTGTATGAAAGCAAAAGAGAGAAGGAGGAAAGAGAAAGAAAAGGGAAGTGGGGAAAAGACATAGCCAGAGGAGGGGAATAAAGAGGATCATTCGTTTCACAATGACAGATGTTTTAATTTGAGAAAAAGAAAAGTATTTCTCAAGCTTTAGAAATACCTATAACAACAGCCTCAAAATCAATTCTCAATACATTCCATACAGTTAATTCATAAACAGTCTATCTTTGGCCACAATACATTAAAATGAAAAATGGAAAGTAACCAGAAAAAAAATGTCCAAATATTTTAAATAACTCATGGATCAAAAAGAAGTCAGAATAAGAATCAGAAATATTTTGAAGTCTTCTCTGTGATAATAAATGAGTATATGCTTCTTTAATTTGAGTGGCAGTCTCTGGGTTCATTGTTTGCTCTTTAAAATGCAGGGCATATTTTTCACACACTTGAAAAAAACCAGAATGGTCACTTCATAGCAGATGTGACTGCTGAGTTGAAGCACATTCTGAGAATCAGAATTGAATCTCCACTGCTTAATATTAATAACTTCCCCATTTGCTCTCAAGTTAATTCTTTTTTTTTAACATTGGGAAGCAGGGATTTATTCTGTAATATGCAGGAAACACACTTTGCCCATCTGCTTCAGATATAAATTTTACAACTCAGGAAATGGCAACCCAAGCTCCTTGTGGACCCCATGCAGGGTTCTAAAAACAAACCAGAACCCGAAAATTTTAAGCTTTCTTCCCTAAAGCATACCCATATCATTATTTACAGAATTCACTTTTTTTTTTTTTTTTTTTTTTTGGTACCAAGGATCGCACTCGGGGGCACTCAACCACTCAGCCACATCCCCATCCTTACTGTATTTTATTTAGAGACAGGATCTCACTGAGCTGCTTAGAGCCTCTATTTTGCTGAGACTGGCTTTGAACTCATGATCCTCCTGCCTCAACCTCCAAAGCCTCTGGGATTACAGGCGTGCGCCACAGTGACCAGCTACAGAATTTATTTTTATACTGGTATCAAAATACTTGAATAAAAATAGATTTATATTTTTAAATAACAAATAGGGAAAAAATAAATCACTTTATCCCAAGTTTGTATCATGGTTATCAATTGAGAAAGGAAAGAGGATTTTTGTAATGTGATTTTCTTTTGCATGTTATTTATTGCAAGAGTTCATAGATAAAAACAACATTGTAGTCAAAATAGTTTCTCAACATGATATATTAATTGTCAGCTTGCTATAACTGGAATAATCTTAGTTTCAAAATCTTACTATTACTAGCCAAAGGAAAGATTTTTTAAAATATTTTCTTTAATGATATATGTATTTGTTGATGAATTTCTTTGATCAACTTTATAGCTAACTTTGATTATGAATTAATGACTCATTTATTTAAAATAAACCATAAATCAACCATGAAAAGCTGCTAAAGAATCTTAGATGTCACATTTTGAAAGAATGTTACCAAAATATTTTATTAGAATTTTTTAAATATGTAGAATCATTTCAAATAGAGTTGGAAGATATGTATTAGAATCCTAGCTCTGTCATGGGCCATCTACACACTTAAACTCTCTGTCATATGGGCATAATGATGATACTACAAAGGTTTATTTTTATCCAATTCAGTGATAACTATGTTCTTAGTCGTTTTCTGGTGCTATAAGAATATATCTGAGACTAGGTAATTTATAAAGAATTAAAGTTTGTTTGAAAGTCCAAGAACCCACATAAGCATCTGCTAGGCATCTGTCACCACAACAGAGCAAGACAGAGCATGTATGCTAGCTCAGGTCTTTCTCCCTCTTCTCATAAAGCCACTAATGCCACCATGTAGGCCACCTTCATGACCTCATCTAATCCTGATTACTTCCCAAATGCCTCGTCTCCAAATACCATTATCATTTAAGTTTGAGGTATGTTCCCAACACAGGAACTTTTAGGGAACTCGAATCAAGTATAAGTCTTAATGTTTTGTAAGCGTTTAAGAATATGCAAATAGCACAAGTGGAAAGATGATGGGCTTGACTAACAGACAGATACCAAGAATGAAGGGAGAAGCTCTTGACATAAGAGACTTGGAAGAAAAAGAGGGAAGCTCAGCCAATCCACCACTAAAGCAGCCACCCCAGGTGAAGCATCAGACATGTAATTGAAGTTCATGGACCTTCCAGCAAGAGTCCAACACCGTATCAGCAAAGACGCTATCCCTGCAGAGCTCTACCCAGACTGCAGAATCATGATCAAGTGAGTAGTCATATAGTTATTGTTGCCACTTGTTTCAGTTGCTTATTGCTGTATAATAAACCACCTCAGACCATAAACCATAGGTAATTGAAACACCTAAAAGAAAATAGTTCTTAATGTATTTTACACTGAGCGACAGAATCAAAATTCATGAAATTATAACCTCTCTCATTTGTTCAGTCAAAATGAAGCTAAAATGCAACTTAGTGATAACTCTAAATCTTTTGCTATAATGCCATGTGATTTATTTATGCTGTTCATATTTGAAAATTGCAAAATTCTGGACAAACTTTCCATTTATCCCCAATTGTTTATACTAAATTTTAAAAGACTATGATAAAATAACTGAATCTTTGAAAGATGTGATTAAAAAGCAAGGATACTTAAGCAAATTATGAAGAGAAAGTTATTCCTCTCAACGCATTTTCAGCTTATTTTGTTTAAAACATTATAAACTGAATTCACTGCTGGAGAACTTAGAAATGAGAATTTTAAAAACCAAACAAAACTCAGAAATCATAATAGTTGGAGACAAAGTGAGGTTGGATTAATATTATTTTTTACTCCTATCAACCTGGGAAAGAGATAGATAAATGAGCTCCAGAGATGAGCTCCATCCTTAGTGGAGGCTTTAGATTCCATCCCTCCTCCACTAAAGTTAGAAGAAATGGTGAAGAGAACAGTGTTCCCCAGTGTTGGATTTCATAGCCCAACTTTCTTCTCATGGACACCTTATGGAAGTAAAAATGGGC
Organism: Callospermophilus lateralis; assembly: GCF_048772815.1. Classification (NCBI taxonomy): domain Eukaryota; kingdom Metazoa; phylum Chordata; class Mammalia; order Rodentia; family Sciuridae; genus Callospermophilus; species Callospermophilus lateralis. The sequence goes on along the minus strand of NC_135311.1, from coordinate 68,338,087 downwards.
AGAATACATATGAAACTGAAGGCTAGGAAAGGTGCCTGATTATTAAGAAATATTGCAAATACCCAAACCATTGACTGAGAACACCTATGAGAAAAACCTGGAAAGAGCCATCTGTCTGCCTCATGTGTTGCTCCACTTGTCATAGGGTGGCTGGTTGATTAAGGGGGAATAAGGTCCCATCCACACCCACTACATCACTACAGTGCTGCAGGATGAGCCCAGGAGGAGAGAGTCCTCACCAAGGATGCAGGAGTGGCTGCACATCCCTGCTTGATGCTCTAAGAAAGATCAATCTATCTGAAACAGAGTAATCAGGAAACATTTTCAAATTCTACTAAATGACATGGAAGCTCATATTCCTTAAACCTCTAGCATTTTGACCAATCCAAATCTAGTTAGATAATAATCTAACAAACCTAAACCATACAATTAACGTTAGAAATAACCAATATATTCTCTAGGCTTTGAGTTAAAGAACAAATGTTAAAAATGAAAGAAATTTCTAAAACATAAAGAGCAAAGCAAAAAATTCACAAACTAGGGCTTTATAAAGTTAATCGTTTCAGTCACGTTCTGAATCTCAATCTATTTTAAATATTTAGCTGAGCCTAGTTCTTTGATAACAAGAAGAAATATTAACAATACACTATGATTTCTTAGATTATAATTTGTTTTATTTTTAATAACTTATATGTGTGTATGGTTCAAAATTTAAATGTGCATAATACACAAAGTCAATTTTCTGTCCTCACTACCCTACTTCCCCACCAAAAGATTTTTCTGTATTTGTTGCATGATATTTATGCCTTCCTAGCTATTTTTTTTATTTTCCCTTTCCCACAGGTTTCTCAAATAGAAATGACTATCTTATATTTATGTATTTTTCTAGTACTAGTCAGATCTCCAATATTATAAAATGATACCTAATAATAATTACACTGTGATAGTCAAGCAAAATGTGACTCCATTTTGTTTGATACCTCCATTTTGTAAAACAACCAAGTAGAAGGGTCATGTCCAGGGCAAAATGTTCTTTTCCTTTTGCTATAGAAACTTTTAAGAACATGGAACTACCTAATGGGGCATTGTTTCTGTAACTAGGGTAACAGGGCTCTGTTTCTGTAACTGGGGTGACTGGGCTAATTGTGATTGGCAAAGCATCCTGCCTCCTGACTACACTCTCCCGCTTCTGTAACTTGGCTTGCTTGCTTTGGCTGGACCCCCAAACGTCCCTCTTGCAGCTTTCAGGCTTATAAGGAGCACTCTTGCAATTGTTCAGGGCTGATCAGAGGAACAGCTTTATGTTCTGGTCAGTCGCCACCGGTGTGCTTCAATAAAGGCTTGATTCAATTATACGTGAGTGGTCTGGAAGTCAGTTTATGAAACCCAGGGATGAAGCTTTAACTATAACAATAACAATAATAATCAATTTTAAAAAGAGATAAGGTTTATTTTGTCTCATGATTTTTGAGGTGTTAGTCCATGTTCAGTTGGCTCCATTGCTTTCGGGCCTGTGGCAGGGGACCACATGATGGTGTCAGGGTGTAGCAGAGGAAACCCATTCACTACACGGTGGGAAAGTGAAAAAGAGCAAGGGGCAGGGTCCTACTATCCTCTTTAAGAACCCTCCACCAATGACCAGCAGGCCTCCCACTAGTTTCCACCATCTCCCAACAGCACCAGGGTGGCCTTTGGAAAATATTCCAGATCCAAACTGTAGCAGTTCTACAGTGCATGTTAAGATACACTCTAGTTTTAAGCCTCAAAACTTAAGGTAGAAATTTATTTCAATTTTACCAGTGAAGACACCAAGAAAATCTTTGGAACGCTTGTCCAAATGCAGTGTTGAAACATAGACCTACATCTTCTTATTCCAATTAACATTCTTTACATCCAGCATCCTTGTTTGTTATTCATTCATCTATTCATTTATTTTTTTCCACATACATATTAAATTCTCATTATATACAAAATAAGTTAAATGTTCTGAAATGTACACATTTTGACAAAGCACAATCTTTTTTTCTAAAAAGTTTAAATCATATAGTTAGTGGAAATAAAATACCTAGAGATATAAAATAGATGGTTACAAAGATTTTATAATTAAAATTAAATGGGTCCTAAAGAAGAAACAACCTTTTTGCCTAGAGGTATCAGAAAAGGTATCTTGATAAAAGTAACACTTAAATCAAGCTTTAAATTACAAATAGAGGGCTGGGGATGTGGCTCAAGCGGTAGCGCGCTCACCTGTCATGCGTGCGGCCCGGGTTCGATCCTCAGCACCACATACAAACAAAGATGTTGTGTCCGCCGATAACTAAAAAATAAATATTAAAAAAAAATTCTCTCTCTCTCTCTCTCTCTCTCTCTCTCTCTCAAATAAATAAATAAATAAATTACAAATAGAATAGAAATAATACAACTGTGCAATTAAAATACTTTTACATACAGCAGGTTATAAGCATAGTTGTGTTAGATTTCTGTGACTGTCACAAATATCTGAAACAATAAGTTATAAGGAAGAAAGGTTTATTTTGGTTCCTGATTTCAGAGCTTTCAGTCCATGGTAGCTTGGCCCTGTTACTTTGGGCCTATAATGCACAGTATGTTGTGGTGTAAGAAACTACTCACTTTATGGCAGCCAGAAAGCAGAGAGAGTAAAAGAAGGACTTGGAGTCCCAACACCCCCTTCAAGGGCACACCCACTGTGATCTATTTCTTTCCACTAGGCCTCACATTTTGAAGATTCCACTACCTTCTGATAGTGCCAAGGACTGGCAACCAAGCCTTCCAACACAGGAAAGTTTAAGATCCAAACTATAGCAATGGAAAAGGACTTCATATAAGTAAATAGAGAATTTTCCATAAGAATAAAATTTGAAGTCTCCAAAATTCATTAATTTATTCAAGAGTCTTTTCTTACTCAAAATGAGAATCACATTTAGTTATAAAAATGGATTACTTTATACAGAGCATATCCTATTTTGAACATTCAATAAAAGAGTAAGTCATGCTAACCAGTCATCCACTTCTATCAGTGACAAAGTAATCAAGCCAATCTTCCCACTGAGAACTAAAAGAGGTTGTGGTGGGTGGGAGGAATGTAAACATATGTCTCAAGGACTCAGAGCACAAAAAGATAGAGAAAAGTCAGGTGGCTTAATTCTGAGAGAAGAATTTTGGAGTAAATGTTTGCCACACACACGTCAGATAGAGAACTAATCTTCAGGATATATAAAGAACTCAAAAACCTTAACACCTGAAAAAAATTAATAAATGGGCTAAGGAGCTGAATAGACACTTCCCAAAAGAAGATATACAATCAATCAACAAATATATGAAAAAGTGTTCAACATATCCAGTAATTATAGAAATGCAAATTCAAACTACTCATAAGATTTCATCTCATTTCAGTCAGAATGGCAGTTATTAAGAATACAAACAACAATAAGTGTTGACAAGGATGTGGGGGAAAAGGTACACTCAAATATTGCTGGTGGGACTACAAATTGGTACAGTCCAATCTGGAAAGCAGTATGGAGTTTCCTTAGAAAATTTGGAATGGAACCACCATTTGACCCAGCTATCTCACTCCTTGGTCTATACCCCAAAGACTTAAAAACAGCATACTACAGGGACACAGCCACATCAATGTTCATAGCAGCCCAATTCATAGCCAAACTGTGGAACCAACCTAGATGCTCTTCAATAGATGAATGGATAAATAAACTGTGGTATATATACACAATGGAGTATTACTCAGCAATAAAAGAGAATAATATGGCACTTGCAGGTAAATGGATGGAGTTGGAGAACATCATGCTAAGCAAAATAATCCCCCTAAACCAAAACAGGGGCTGAATGTTTTCTCTGAGAAGTGGTGCTAATCCATAATGGGGGTGGGGGGCATGAGATGAGGGGAGTAACTTTGGATGGGGTAAAGGGGAGAGGGAGAGGGAACATGGGGTAGGAAAGATGGTGAAATGAGACAAGCATCACTACCCTAGGTACATGTATGATTGCACAAATGGTGTGACCCTAATTTGGGTACAACCACAGAAATAAAATATTGTGCTCCATTTGGGTATAATGATTCAAAGAGTATTCTGCTGTCAAGTGTAACTGATTAGAATACATAAATAAATTAAAATTAAAATAAATATCTCATGAACCAAGAAGGACATTGCAATTATAAAATGTTTTAATGTGAATAATAAGAGGCATAGTAAATTTCAAAACTTTCAGAATATACAAATCAAGCTCTTGTAAAGTTAAGATGCACATTAGGAAAACTAAAAATCAAACTATGAATTATGCTTAATTTAAAAAGTTAGAAAAAGAAGAGCAAATTAAACCCAAAGAATTTTTTTTCAAAAAAGGAAGAGGAAAAAACAAAATGAGAAATATACATACAGTAAGGAAGGGCAAAAAGTCTAAAAATTTATGTTGTAAATTTAAGAGGTGACATCATTATGGATCATAAAGACTTTCAAATATAAGGGAATATTATGGTAAATATTATTCAAATAAATTTGAAACTTTAGATGAAATCAATATATTCCTCTAGAAAGCAAAATTTTCTCAAACCAATATAAGAGCAAATAAAAAAACCTCAATAGTCCCATAATAATTAAGGAAATTTTGTCTATAACTTAAATACTTTCTGCAAAGAGACCTGCAGGCCCAAAAGTTATAGAAAGCAAATTCTACTCAATATGTTATAGAAAAGGAAAAATGCAGATCATTTTTATCAATGACCTTTAAAGCAAATATCCCAAACAAAATAAGAATTAAAAATCAGATAAACTATAAAAGATAATATATCAGAGCCAAGTTGAGATTAAGAATGAAGTTTAATTAAGAATGAAGCTTGGGCTGGGATTGTGGCTCAGCGGTAGAGCGCTCCCTCAGCACGGGCGGGACCCAGGTTCGAATCTCAACACCACATAAAAATAAATAAAGGCATTTCTCTCTCTCTCTCTCTCTCTATCTATCTATCTATCTCTGTCTCTCTCTCTCTCTCTCTCTCTCTCTCTCAAAAAAAAAAAAAAAAGAATGAAGCTTGATTAAGATTTTAAAGTCAACTCATAAAGTTTTACATTGACAAAATAAAAGAAAGCTATCATCTCAATAAATGCAGAAATTTCAATGGTTATTTATAATTATAATTTTTAATACAGCAAACTATAAGGACAGAGTATCTTCCATAATTTCAAAGGGTACCTATAAAATCACTACAGAAATCACTTAATCATTTACCTAATGATTAAATGCCAATAGTGGATCCAAGAATAGAAATGTGATAAGCATACCTAATCTACATATTTAGAGATCCTAGCCAGCAAAATAAAACAAGGAAAAAGGGAAAAAAATTGATAAACAGAAGCATCATTATTTGTAAATAATGTAAAAATACTCAAAACATAAAACAAAAACTATATGGTATATTATATATATATATATATAGATAGATAGATATATAAAGTGATTTTGTAGCTAAGCAACATACTTAAGCTCAATACCATAAAACACAATTTATTTCTATTTACAATATGTTATTTGTGAATACATCCAAGAAGACACAGAAAAAAATAAATTTATAAACATCAAATGCCTAAGACTAAATTTAGTTTAAATTAATTAGAAATTTTAAAGATGTACAAGATATCTAGATGGAAAACTATAAAACTGTACGTAGATATATTTAAGAAAACCATACTTACTATATTGAGGGACTGAAATCTTCCAAACTACAAAGACAGAAACTTCAGGGTGACCTATAAAGTTATTGTGATCCCAGTAAAAATCATGGTGGATTTGTGTATATGTGTTAATTTTCAAGTGGATGCTAAAAGTTCAATGAGACTAGAAAGGGCCAAGAACAAACAGGACACTTGGGAAGATTATAAATCTACAAAATTTTTCATTATGAAGCTAAAGGTACAGTGGTAAGGTGATACTGGAATCAGGATAAACCAGTCTATCAGTGGACCAAGTCTAAGGGCACACAAAACAGACCCAGGTGCACATGGACATCTGTTCTAAAAGGCATCACTGTGAGCACCTGGAAAAAGCTGGTGCTAGATTAATTCAATGTAGATGTGGAAAGATATAAAATGTATTAGATGAAACCAATATATTCCTCTAGAAAGCAAAATTGAAATTTACTATACCTATTATCATTCACCTCTGCCTTACTCTGTAAACAAATATTGATTCCAGGAGAATTGTAGATATATTTTGAAAAGTTAAACAAAGCTTCCAGAGGTATCATGCAAAAATAATCAAGAGTTTCAGAGTAAAGAAAGAAAAAGCAAACAGGAACAAAAAAAAGCAAAACTATAAGGGACAAGATTACTATATTGACGAGATTGGAATTAAAAGTTTAAGGTAATAAAAAGTGGGAGAAGATATTTTCAATCCAGAAAACCACAAAGAGTACAAACCCCAAATATGTGAAGAACCCTGCAAATGGATGCCAAAAAAGACAAATAATTCAAAAGAAAATAATAAAATGGCCAATAAACATAGAAAAAGGCTCTGAATCTCCCTGGTCATCAGGAAAACATAAGGACTCACCAGAATGCATAAGACTGAAAAGATTGACAACAGCAGCAAGTGTGTCCACAAGGATATGACACACCAGGAACGTCCATGCCCTGTGGAGGAGAGCGATCAGAGCATCCACTTTAAAAGACTACTGACTAAAATAGTCATGCCTACCAGTGACCTATGCAGCAGAGCTGGCTACATAATTTGCAAGTCTAATACAATATAAAAATACAGAGCCTGTTCAAAAAGCAAGCAAGAAAATAGCGCTGCTTAAGGCACTAAAAATAAAGATTTTTCCTTTCTTCCACTCTCTTTGGCAACCTGTCATGGTGCTACTAATTTGCTATTTAATGCCATACTGAGTAAAAAATATTTTTAATTATTAGCATGAATTTTAACCATTGATCCCTGAATCGTGAAATGCCAGTTATTAGTATAAGCATTTGCAGAATGACCTAAATTGCACAGGTTGGATTTTAAATCACATGTTTGTGCACATATTTTACCAAGAGTGGAAACACTGCACGAAACAAGCTTTCCTATTGTTGTTTCATGGCTCACAATGCAGCCATATTCTCTACCTTTCACTTACTGGTCACTAAAGAGGACTAGAAGAAAGGTTTGCCTCATCTTCCCTTTCTTCTGTGTCATCATTTTGTGTTAATTGATAGGCCAGGAAAGGAATTTGTACTTCTTAGAAGGCATTGACTGTGCTCTGCATGTGGTGAAGGCTCTGATTCTCAGGAAATTGTGGCCTCTCAAGGCTGTCAGCACCCTGCTTTCTCAGTCTGTAAATGTAACATTTCTCTTCAACTGGCTTAGAGTCTTACTGAACTCCCACGAAGGGTGGATCCATTGGAATTCTGTGCTAGTGGGGTATTTTTATATGCAAACAAAGCCACCAGGAGCTGTGAACAGGCATCTTGTGGTTGCTCCTACGCTTATACATATGCTCGTAATTCTACCAGACTCCAGCTACAAAATGCAGGCTTCACGATAAAGAATTTTAAGATTGCAATAGCAGAGCATGAACCCTAGTGCAGGGCACTTCTGAGCATAAAGCTCTGGGTACCTGCTCTGGTTGCCTATCAGTGAAGCCAGTCTTGTCCAGCAGACTCATGTCTAAAAGTATAGCTATCAGCAATCTATGCATATGGGCAACTGAACACATATTCAAATTTCTTCATAACATCACTATGTCTAATAGCCCTAAGCTGGAAACAATTAAAATGTCACAAACATTAAATGCATAATTTATATTCATAAAATAGAAGATCATGTAGCAAAAGAAAATTAAAGAACTGTTGCTTACCACTGACAGATAAATCTCTTAAACATAATGTTGAAAAAAAGAAGCCAAATACTAAAGAAAACAAACTGTGTGGTTCCTTTCATACAAAAATTTAAACTAGCCAAAATGAGCTAAGGAGTAGTATAATGTACACTTTTGAAGAAAAAAGAAAGGAGGCACTGACTGAGGTGGGAATGGGGGTGATATTCTGCACAGTGACTACACAGGTAAGAGTGGATTGAAGTGAGCATTTATATAATTTGTTCATTATTCTGAACTGTGCTTAACCCTAACTTTTAATTAAACATAGAAATATAGAAAAATCATTCCTTCCCTTTTGTTTGTTAGAGTTCTAAGGAACTCTGAGTTGTACAAATTATTTTTAGTCACAAAAATTTTATGATGGTTTGTTGCATCTGCTGTGATAATTTTAGAAACCTCTTAGCAAATGAGCAAGTCACAGACTTTTAAGTTTGATGCCAAGTAAGTCCCTCTTTCCCTATCATTGCATATCACCATCAGACATCTTTACTTATCTAGGGACATTACCAACTTCTGACATCTGTAAGTTGTTAGAACACAATATCCTGATAATTGTACAGCTCATGGAAATCATTGAGATTTTATACACATACAATTTTTTGTTGTACTAAGGATTGAACTCAGGGGTGCTTTGTCACTGAGTTACATCTCCAGTCTTTTTTTTTAAATAGGGTCTCACTAAATTGCTTAGGGCCTTGCTAAATTGCTGAGACTAGCCTCAAACTTGCAATCCTTCTGTCTCAACCTCCCAAGTTGCTGGGATTACAGGCATGTGCCACCTTTTCTGACTCAAGGTTATGTTGATACATATAATACATACATAGGAATTTCTTAAATTTCTGCTTGTAATTTTCATGCATTGGAGAATAAAGGAAAGAGAACATGCTTTGAATTCTTTCAAGGACTCAGATACAGGGGAACAACAGTAACATCCATCAACCTGTTAGTGTTTACAAGCATGTCTTGACTTCTACTATTGTTGAACACATAAAGTATATGAATTCATAATATTAAACTTCCATTTCCAATGAATTGGTTGTAAAAACAAGTAAGCAATGAGAAATAATCCTTTACAGAACGAAATTCTGTAAGATTGCACTCTGGCCACAAGAAGGCGATAGAAGGTTAAGAGCAGGCTTATTTCAAGGCTTTAGGATCTGTGGCTGCCTAAGACCACAAGGAAATTGCTAACATCAGCATCACCACTAGAATGCATCTATTCCAAATCCTGTATTATTTTCTACCTGGCACAAAGGAGGGTAAGTTAGGACTAAACAATAACCAGTGACAGTACTTATCTTATTTATTGATTCTATTTAGTATTGTGTACTAGAAAAACTGTTAAAGAATTCCTTAATGTTGAATACTCAATTCAATTCAAACAGTCCATCTGGATATAGTAGGGAAAACTGAAAAAAGATCTTTTCTCCTATTCTCAATTCTTCTGTGAACTCCAGTTCCTACCAGAATGAAATATAACAACAGAACTATTCTGGAACCACTCTGACCTTTTACAATCCTTAGTGTTACCTATACACTTATTGAACCAACACCACCTTGCCAGACATCTGTGTAGAAAAAAATAAAATTTAAGTGAAACATATGGTTGTCAAAAGTTTGTAACAATCATATTCTATTCAAAAAGTCATCACTGTATGTGTTTATTCCATGTTGTTCGTATTCAATTGTGGGGTTATGTCATTAGACATTTCCTTTTTAAAAAATTCATAAATTTTATCTATAAAAGAGTCATTTAGCTTGAAATGTGTTAACTATTCAAAGTCAGCTAGAAGTCAACAGAGCAGAAGTATTTATAATGACGAGGTAGGTGGTAAGAATTTTTTGACCATTCAACTGCAAATCCAAAGAAGTATCAGAGAAAGCCATCAGAAGGACTTGTCTATTTTCACCACCTGTGCAGAAACATGCTCATTGCTGTCGAAGCTTTCTAACATAGCCACTGATGCAAGATCTTTTTCTTTTTCTATTTTCCTGAGTCATTTTGTGAAACTTAATGACCACTTCCTTACTACTTTCATGTGGTTGAGATCACTTAAGTCTTTACATTTGGGGGGGGGGGGGTTGAAATTTCTTTAAGATGTCATGTCTATACCTTGTCTGTAATAATTCTTAAATATCTTGAAGTCAGACAACTGAAAAGCAAACCATCTTATTTGGTCAGCATGTTGCCTCTGGCAGTTTTGAAAGAATGTCCTAGAATTCTTTGACTCTGCTCCCTTCAGGAGGAAAAGCAGGATTTCCTCCCAGTGAGTGTGGGTTGGTTTTGATAACTAATCAATGGTGATATGAATATACTAGAAACAGCAGAATTCGATTCTGAGATTAGGGTAGTAGAAACCCGCAGCTTTCGCCTGCAGCTTTTGGGTAAGTGCTTTCTGTGTGGTCAGTCCCTTTATCTGGGGAAAGCCATATCAGGAGCAGCCTTGTGGAGGGACCTTGTGAGGAGTAAGTTGGGTCTCCTGCCAGCAGCCACAGCTGTCAGCTGACAGGTTCTCCAGGTCAGGCAAGGCTCAGGTGACACCATGCCTGACAGATACCTTTACTGAAGACACATGAGAAACCTTAAACCACAGCACCACCCACCCCCCCCCCCCGCCCCATCCTCTCCCAGATTCTGGGCCCACGGAAACTGCAAGACCATAAATGTTCACTGTTTTCGCTGATAAGTTTTTGAGGTAATTGTTCACAAAGCAATAGAGGAGGAATTCGTCAACATAGGCGGAATGGGACAGAGGGAATTCATAGACACATGAATGAACAATGGGCCCCTCTTCATTTTTTAGATGCTTAGGAAAAGGATGTTACAAAAACAGACTCCACGCTTTTCCTACCGTGGCTACTGTTACTTTATGATCTTTCATGGCTAATGAAACAAAAAGTATAATTCGATTCAAATACTCCCTTAGCTCAATATGTTACCTTTTATATGTATGACAAATTAAGACTTGTTGAGGACTATGAGACCAATAAATCTGACAAAGGAGCATAGATTTCACTTCCCTGAGCAATAGGATGGGCAAATGTATGATTCTAGGTCATTTTGATGGCACATCTGGGGAGATGGTACTGCCAGACACAAGGCATAATAGAATTAATGATTAGCATTTATAAGACACTGTATTTTAAGGGTGGATTTTAAATCATTTTTACTAGTTTTTTTTGTCTTTATTAACTAGTACAATGATGTTTTTCTATTTCACTGATAGCATGCCTCAGAAGAATACTATATTCTTAAGCTACTCCAAGTAGAACCCCATATCTCTTTAATTTAGTTTAATAAACATGTATTGAGCTTTATAGTATTGCAGAAACTATGATAGACACATATGAATAAAAAGAAAAATATTCTTATTCTCCAGCACCTTAAAATCTAGTACAATTAAAAGGGAAGTGGCAAGTCAGGCATAGTGGCACATGCTGTGATCCCAGTTACTCAGTAGGCTAAGGTTGGAGGATAGCATGTATGAGAACAACCTCGGGAACTTAGCAAGACCCTGTCTCAAAATAGAAAATAGAAAGGCCTGGGAATGTAATTCAGTGGTACAGTACCCCTGAGTTCAACACCAAAGAATAGAAATAAATAAATAAGAGGTACGATGATAGCAATATAGCAAATATACTAAAAGCAAAGAGAAAATATAGTTTTATTATTCTCTTATCACCAGATGATGATACCCAAACTTGAATTTCTAATGATAAGCATCTATATTTTTTCCTATTGATTTTGTATATAGCAAACTCCACCTGTACCCTAATCATCACATATTTATGAGAACCTGTTTCATTGATGCATTTTGCTATAGGATAGGATATCAAGTAGGATTTTTGTCTCAGGCATCAAGATATAATCATACCTAATCTCAAAGTGAAATATCAGACCATATGTAAATTTTCAAATAGTATTATAAGAACAAGTTTTGGTAACTTTAAAACCTCTCACCCACTTTGATGAACTAAAAGGTTGAGTGAAATTAGAGGGTGGCATTATAACAATTTTTTTCCTACTGAAGAGAGCTTTGTCCTTCAATTGAGTGACAAAGTCTCTTAGGAGAACCTTGGAGGCCTGGATAGGTGCTCCCTGCACTTAGTTCTGTGGGCTTATGTGGGACATGTCTGAGAATCGCATGGAAGATGGTGGCTGTTGGGCTAAGGGATCAGGCCAGAACCATCAAAAAGTGACTGCTACTGATCCTTCACAGGGAATGAGAGCTGGGAGAATCTCTACCTGGAATGATTTTGAGAGTGATCCTGCCTTCCCACCCAGGGCTTTGGCGAGATGGCAAAAGGATCCCAACAGAGGCTGGAAATCCAGACACTAAGGGGCAGTGGCAGCTGTCAGCAGAGTGGAGCCTGGGCTCACACTGCAGGAGGAGTGGTCAGAGGGGCCCAGCAGGTGAGCTGTCCCAGACCCAGGATGGCTCCAAAGAGGAAAACGAGGCACAGAGCACAAAAACACAGATCCAAAAATGCCAGTCGAATAAAAACTTTCAGGTTCTTCTTCCCATGTTCCTGCCTGAGCTCTGTACTAGCAGAAGACATGAGGCTGCTTAGATAGGAGAAGGGAGCCACAGGCCCTCTGCCCAGGCAGGCTAAGAGCAGGGAAGGATAGGAGCGGGCAGGGAAGGGGAAGGAATTTTACCTTTAAATGAGGTTTTCAAATTTAGACAAGACGTTCTAATTTCCGAATCAAGATCTGTTTTGCAACTTACAGCAACCATGGGACTTCCTGTCATGAGGTTGGTTCCCTTGAGGTTTTATCCAGCAGCAGTGAAAACATTTATCCTACTGAATATACTTTAAGTTGACAGCGAGAGGCAAGAATAAAATTGCTTTTTTCTTATTACATTTCTCAAACCATGCTTATTCAATATACCAGTCATATTTACATTAATGGAAATATTATTCAGGTTAGCATGTGAATAAAAACAAGAAGCTAAATGGAACATTTCATTGCTATCATGAGAAAAAATGACTATACATAACAGCCACAATGCCTTACTTTTTAAAAGTCCCTTTTTAAAACTGGAAAATCACCTCCACATCTGTTTTTTGTTACCTGTACACTTCACAGTATTAACAGAATACAATATTCAATTAAGCACATATTGATAAACCTGCAATACACATTGCTAGCTAAAATCTCATCATTTATAAATCTAATATAGACTAATAAAATATTAAATTTATAAAGGGCTTTGCCTTGGGTCCAGCTTAGCCCGATTCCTGATTTCCATATTATTCCCCATCTACAATGTTGGGTACAGAGCCAGATGCTCATCAGCTGGCTTGGTTCCTAGGCCTGGACCGGGACATATCCCAGGATTCCACTATGTTCCCTTTGTTCTCCATCAAACTCTGCCTCGAGGCCTCCCTTCTGCTATCTGAGCGTTCACTGTATTACCAAATGGTGGCATCTGCCTCTGTGACTCACAGATGGCTTCTGCCCATCACTAAAATCTTGATCTCTACCTATATTCCACTTTCTTCCCAGGACACTATATAGGTCACCTCTGAAGAGATGGAGTCCTAACCTGTGTATTAACCCATGAAACTAAGCCTTTAGATTCTTCCACAAATCTCGCTCAAGTCTTTGTTGTTGTATTTTGCCACAACTCCTGCTACTTCATTCACAATTCTGTAACAATTCTTTCCCTGGTTGAACTTGACTGTAACCCTTGGATATTCTGCTTCCCTGCCAGCCAGATCCTCTACCCAACACATATCTCCAGCTCCAGCTGCCCCGTGCAAGTTTGTTGGCAAGCTCATTGTCCCTCCTAGAAGCCTGTCCTGAGGGAAGTAGCAAAGGCATTCTACCAAATCCCAGCAATAATGAGTTAACACTTATTAATATTTTATTACGTTCCAGTTACTGTGTGAAGTATTATAGTTTGGGGCAGGGGTTTCCTACAACAACCCTAAGAGGTAGGCATTATTGCCTTTTAAAATGAGGAAATTAAAGCACATACTGGTAATATAATTCAGTGGTAAGAGGAAGAAGAAGAAAACACCATTGCATTGCCTAGAAAAGCCCTTCATAGGTTGTTTATATTTTTATCTACCCCCTCCCCAGTGCTGGAGATTGAACCCAAGGCCTCACACATGCTAAGCAAGCATCTACCAGTGAGCTACATCCCTAGCCTTTTATTTTTATTAATATTTTTAAAATTTTTGAGTAGGGTCTCACTAAGTTGCCCTAGCTGGCCTGGAACTTGCAAACCCCCTGCCTTAGTCTCCAGAATAGCTGGGATTATAATCATGTACCACCATGTCCAGCTGGTAGTCTAATTTTATTTATTCATTCATTTACTTATTTTTTTCAGTGTTGGGAATCAAACACAGGATCTCACATATGCTAGGCAAGTGCTCAACAACTGAGCTACATCCCAGTCCAAATGTTTAAAACTTTTCCAGCTCCTAGCAGATCCTGGCATATAGCAGGTAGTCAACAAATATTAGTTGTGTGAAGGAAGCAAGGAAGGAAGGAATCTTAGTGACTCTTTTTCAAGGTCCATTATAGAGTTGCTTGTACAAGAGAGGGCAGCAGTTTATCTGGGGGTTACAGTTAAGTTCAACGAAGTTCATTTTCTGTGTTTCACAGGCCTTCTAAAGGTTTGAAGGTTATAAGGCAGAATCCAGGGCTATTGCCACACTGGAATGCTATAAGATGCTCTTATGTTTGCCTTCAGCATACAGGACTATTTCAAAGTACCAGTGTCACCGTATGCTACTTAGAACTTTTATGTGTCTGATGAGTTTTTTACTGGGAAAGTGGAGGTGGAGTGGGCCAAGAAAACAATAAACAGGTCATTCCAAGGTCTAGAGCCCTTTGCTTGACTAATCTTTGGTCTGTATTCAGCAGTGGTAAGAGTGGTATAGAGTATGACAGGAATACAGAACACCTGTGTTCTGAAGTGGCACAATGTGACATCTATTACTTTGCAGTGCTAGACACTAAGGTGGTTGTCTTGAAAAAGATGTAGAAAAGAAAAAGAAGTTCAGGAATAGGCAGGATGGGTTAGGGAAAATTTAGTATAGAATGAAATCATACAAGAAAAAATCTGGCAAAATTTTTTCACCACACTCTGAGAGAGTGGCTTCACTCATTCCATATCAAAAATTAAATAAAATACAGCAGCATAATGCACCTATGATTTTAAACCCTGCGAGCCTTTCATAAATAAGGGACAAAGAGATATTTATATTGATGGTATTTGGAACCAGTGAATGATACTGACTTACACTACAATTAATAAAAGATCCACATCCGGAGATAGGAAATCAATGCTTTCAGGGGCTACTGTGTGGGGACTGAATCCTCAGAGAGGAAATGAGTGCTAATGAAGACAACTGATGATAAAGTGCATGACTGTATCCATCATATGGTAGTTGGTACAGATCCAGATCAAACATCAAACAAATCTGTGGCACTCCCAGATCTTTCTGCAGACTGGCACCAGGCAACAAATAGCCCATCTGTATTGTTGGGAATAGCACCGATGAGAGCAGTGTAAAGACAGACTTCAATAGCTATAATAACCCTATATTGGGCCTGCTTTACTCATAAAAACTGAGCATTTAATATGCAAGAAGGCTATAATTGATACAATGAATCATTTTCTTCATGCATGGTAAATTTTCAGTGCTGAATCAAAAGAGTAAATCCACAATTTAGAAAAATCTAAATTATTTACCATTAAAGCTAGCTAACCAAAAAAATTACTTCACATGCAGCAGGAGTATAATGTTCTGGCCCTTTGGACTTCAAAAATATTTAGCTCATATTTACTTGCAAAATCAGTTTTTTTGATTTGCATTTTATGGTTGATAAATGACTATATTTTTTTAAAAAATAAACTTTGGAAGTCATATGGATGCTGATTCTATACTTGTTTTTAGTACTTAATAACTATGAGTTTCCATGAACCACTCTTTCTGATCTACAAAGTAAGGGCAGGAACACTAACCACATAAAAAATTGTTCTGAGGCAAACAGGATGCTAAAAAAAGCACTTGACAAAAAATTTGGAAAAATGAATATTAAATAAATATTAGTTACCTGTACTTGTTTTTTTTCTGCCCTCACTGTCCCAAGTGAATAAAATGCAATGTTTTTAAATTTTAAAAAATGAATTTGACAGGCTGAGAATGTAGCTCAGTGGTAGAGGGCATCTTTAACATTGGCAAGGTCCTGGATTCAATTCCTAGCACCCCACCCCCACAAAAAAAAAATAGGCAAAGATGTGGAGGATAAGGTACACATCACATTTTTGGTGGGGCTGAAGATTAGTACAATGACTCTAGAAAGCAATATAAAGATTTCTCAAAAAACAAGGAATGAAACCATCATATGACCCAGCTATCCCATTTCTTGGTATTTATCCAAAAGAACTAAAATCATCATACTGTAGTGATATAGCCACATCAATGTTCACATAGCAGCACAATTCACAATAGCTAAGATATGGAACCAGTCCAGGTGCATGTCAATAAAGGAATGGATCAAGAAAACATGGTATGTGAACACAATGGAATTTTACCGAGCAACAAAGAAAAATGAGATTATGGTATTTGCCAGTAAATGAACAGAACTGCAGAACATCATGCAAAGTGAAATAAGCCAGACTCAGAAAATCAAGATTAAAATGTTTCCTCTCATACGAAGAAGCTAGAGCAAAATAAGTGGGGGAAAGAGGGTAGGATCAGATCTAACAAGGAGAGAAAGAAGACTAACTGGAAGAGTAGAAGAAGGAGATTGAGAGGGAGGAAGGAGGGTCAGGAGGGGAGGAAATGGGGAATAAATTTGACAAAATTATGTTACATGCATAATTTTCTAGATATATATGTATATATATATATATGTATGCACACTCTCACACACATATGTATATGCCACAGTGAATTTCGCCTTGTGTATCTATAAAGCACAAATTAAAAATAAATAAATAAATTAGTGGAAGGTAGAACAGTGGAATAGAGGGAGGGGAACAGAGGGAAGGAATAAGAGAGGGAAAGTGGGGGAACCTGGAGGTAAAATGGAGTAAATTAAATTCCACACATGTACGATTATGTCAAAGTGAGCACAACTATTATATACAACTATAATGTATTAATAAAAGCAAAAATAAATAAGTAAAATAAAAATTTTTAAAAAAGATTTTGACCTAAATTTAGCAGTCTATCAAAATGGATGTATTTTCCACAAAGTAGCTCAGATAGATCTGAGCCAAATGCATACAGTTGTAATGATCACAGGTATACACTTAAAGCTAACACAAATTAAAATTTAAAAATCTAATTGTTAATAATTACACAATCTAACTGACTCCTATGACTTATCCTTGCATGGATTAAATAACCACTAATAGTCTGTTTTATAACTGTAGGTTTCTCTCTTCTATATGAATAATTTCCCTAAAGTAGAATATATCCCCACTTATTTCTTTGCAAGTTAATAATTATATATTTATCTATTCATGCCAGTAGACTTTAGAAGGAAGTATTCTTTAATGTTTATTATATTTAATATCAAAAAACAAACTACTGTCAGGAAGAAAATACAACTTGACTTATTCAGAATTATAAGACCATTATTAGATTTCAATCTTCCAAGGACAGGCCTAAGCATTTAGGGGTGTGAGAGTATACATATGTATATGTTTGCATACATGCATACATATGTGCTATAATATAGGATACAAGCACATATTCTATCTAGCACATAGTAGTTGTTTAATGACTTTTTATGGCTGTTTGTTGATTGTAGAAAATATCAAACTATCACCAGTCACTGACACTTCTTGAATTAACTAAGTGTCAGTAAGAGGAAAAATAAGGTTGAAAGCATGGAGAGAGCAAATACCTTTCACTGAGAGTTGACTTTGTGTCAAGTGGTTGGGACAGTAAAGGAAGGCTAGTAGAGTAGAAGAAGGAGATTGAGAGGGAGGAAGGAGGAGAGTCACTGACAAGAAAGTTCACTGCAAATATAATACACCAGAAAGCAAATACATAGAACTATTAGAAAAATTGCAAAAATATATCATAATACTTTAAATGTTTAATACTTCAATATTAAAATTATATGCAAAGTAGAGGTTAGATTGTTCTAGTTATAGTACAAAATCAAAATAATAACAGTAAACTACATACTAATGTGGTTTCATAAGAAATTAAATGAAATAAGCAATCATCAAGCAGCACATAGCAATCATTAGCACCAGTGCTTCCCAAGTGTAGTGAAGCCAGCTATCATTTCGGAATCTTTTTCCACTGATACACATACAGAATTACTTCCTAGGGAAAATTTAGTTCTAAGATCTCCTAGAAACTGTTCTAAGAAATATTAAACAAAGATCGAAATACCATCTGCTAAAAAAAATATTCTGGCATAACATATTTAAACAATGTGAAACCCAAGAGATTAAAAATGTGGTTTAATCCTATTACACTCTTTGGCTGGCATTGAGAAAGCAGATGTTAGAGGAAAGTTTAGAAAGCATTCCTTTTGAATACGATAGAGCTTAATTTTCTCCAAATGCTTTGTTGTAGCTTCCACAATATTCATATGCCAAGGGGGTCTTTGTGATTTTTGTGGTGGAGTTATTAACTTGACAGATTGCAGTGGTTTTTCTGGGTCTGATATCATAGCTTCTGCTTTAGAAGAGATGAGTTACTGTTTCACGGTGAAAATCAACACTTTGAAATGTTTCTGATGTTCAAATGGTACACCATTTGGAGTTGCAGTACTCTTTCTTGAAGGTTATTTTGAGAGTTACTTATTTGGTAATGTATTTTGAATACACAAGATAAAGTGAGAAAGTGATTTCTAACTCAAACTGCATGCTCACTTACAAATTACCAACTCAGCTTGGCGCCTAACTTCTCATCTGAGTGGAGCCTTGTGTTTTACTGGATAGCAATTTCCCTTTAACCTAATCCAAACAAGCAAAGATTTTGAAATGGTCTTTAGGCTCCATCTACCTCACCAAATATTTTCAGTGACAGAAGTTAATGCTTATCACACTTTACAACCAGTCTAGCCGGGTCTGTAAGTTCTCCTCCACTCTCTTCCTGATAATTATTATATCACAGTGTCACTTATTAAAGAGAGAGGAGCTTCATGCTTTACTCACAAAATACAGCTTCTTCTGAAGGAATCACTGCAGCCTTCAGTTTGAATGGATGTTTGTATAACACCTAAATGTTTAGCTATTGAACCACAGTGGGGCCCAAGGGTATGGAGCACCACTTGAAGTCTCTCCACTGCCACTTGACTTGAAAGGGAATATTTATTGGGCAGGGTTCCTGCTTTGAGAAAACAGCCCCTACTCCTTTCTATATCAAGTAATTTAAGCATATACAGTCGGCAATTGAATCATCTACATTGCTCCCCAAATTCCCACTCTTTGGATGATGTTCCACAAGAGATGTCAGGACAAGGCTGACCTCAGAAAGTCCAGGCCAAGGGCATTTATGCAACTTAATGGCCCAAGGACAGTTGTTGGTTCTGCCCTGGCATTCACATGCTGCCCCTGCTTGTTGCCCACCACTTCTCTTTTCTGTTTCCTTTCCTTGATTCTCTCTTCATTTTTCTCTCTTTTACTTTTTCCTGAAATGTTTTGCATAGATGTACATTCTGTAGGAGAAGGCCTTAGAGTCAGACAGGATGCATCAGAGACTAAACTTTAGGACCAAACTGGGTGACCTGGACCAAGTAAGGTAACATCTTCATCTCATTACACAATCAAAGGGATAATATCTGACTTATAATATACAATATGGCCATAAGCATTAGACACAATAAGTGTAAAAAGTTCTTAAGCAATTTCTACAAATTGGCTAACAAAAGTAACTCATTATTTTGGTTATCGTTAGTTTGATTTTTATTGTGAGGTAAATTTTGATTTTCATAGCAACTGCTATTGCAATTCACTCTGAGTCTATTACCAGGCTAGAGTGTCCATCGTTAACTGCCACAGATGTTGTATCCTATAGACGTGTGCTACCTCCCTCAAGAGATGTTTGGCAACTCATGTCCCCAATGTCACCAATCCTCTAATGCTATTATTATTATCATTACAAATACACCTTAGCCTTCCACTAGCAACCAAAGATACTTCAAGCACTCAGCTGAAGACAGTGCCAATATACAACTGGTCAAAACTTCCTCTTCCATTTCCATTTCTGGCATGCTGGACTTATTCCTCAGGAAAGCAGATGAAAATTAATTTTTAAACTACCATTTAAAGTCTCTAGAAATAGCTCTATGCAACAAATAAGGAAATATCTGCTAAACTCCATATATCTGCTAAAACTCTATAAATCAGAGTCTGTGTTATTTAAACCCACCCTCCAAACTCTGGCTCCTCATGATGGAAACCCCACCTCAAACAGGTAGAGCCAATACACAAGGTTCTGCCCCCTTCATCCCTCCCCAACTCCTGCTCATGTGATGAAGGCTATACCTGGAGTACCAGGTAGTGCTACTTAAATCAGTAGGTTCCCAACTGCCCTTGATCCAACTAATGAGGTAGTGGTTCTCTTCTGAAGAGAAAAGCCAAGGATACTCACCTCCACAGAGTACTCGGTTCCTAAAACTGATTTTCCTTCAGAGAGAAGTCCATGATTTTCTCACCAACAGCCAGAGTTGTGGGTCAATATTTGGCCAGTGAGGAAAAGCAGTCATAAAATAGAGAGCTCAAAATCCCTCCCTAGAAAAATTGGCTTGGCAAGTGTATATAAAGTTCAGACTAGGGTGTTCTCAAAAATAGTAGACATTTTGATGAAAGACTATTGAAAATTGTTGAAGGTATTCGCTTAACTCTAAGCCCACTAATTATTAGAGAAATGTGAGGAAAGAAACAGCTGGAAGAGCCCTTCTAGACTAATTGCACCTCAAACACTGGTCACAGGAAATATCCCTTCAAAAGATCCTGAATTTAATTGAATTCTTGTGTAGCAATATAAGCCCCTTAGTATTAAAAGCAACCAGTCAGCAATTGGTAGAGCTTCACAAATGGATACGATTAGGTAACCAGACACAAAGAGGCCTGATAAAACCAATGTTCTCCCAGCATGCCTACAGACATACCCAACTTGACCCTGAGAAACAATCTAAGAGGCTCCACGCAGCGTACCCTAGAGTTCAGGGAGCTGTGTGTATAATGGGGAGGGGATGTAGATAGACATCACAAAAATAATCCGACCAGTCACTACACCAGATCAAGAAAGAGTGAATGTATTTCCACCCAACTGTGGTGAGCAATCTTAAAGGAAATTAAGAAGGCAATCCCACAATCTAATCAAAAAGAATATAATATTTAGGAATACATTTAACAAGAGAAGTTCAAAAGTTATTCTCTGAAAACTATAAAATTACTTAATGAAATTAAAGAGGATCAAGTGAAAATGAAAACATTGTATATTTATAGATCATAAAACTGTTCAGGAGGTAATGCTTCCTAAAGTGAACTACATATTCTACACATTCCTTATCAGAATCCCATCTTGTTTCTTCTTAGAAATTGGCAAGATAATTCTATCATTTATATGGAATTCTAAGGGACCCAGAATAGAATCTTGAAAAAGAACAAAGTGGGAAGGCTCACATTTTCCAATTACAAGACTTACTATAAAGCAACAGTAATGAAGTCACTAGCATATGTATAGACATATGGATCAACGAAATAGAATTGAGAGTAAAAATTAAATCCATATTGTCTCTGGTCAACTGATATTCTAAAAGAATGTCAAATCTTCTGATGAGGGAAAACAGTGTTTTCAATACATGATGCTGGAACAAATGGGTAGCCACATGCCAGAAAAAAAAAATGAAGCTGGACTGTATCTCACACCATATACAAAAATTAACTCAAACATAATGTACAACCTACTTTTGAGGCCTAAAACTATTAAAATCTTTTTTAAAAAACTTAAGTGTTTATGTATGTGACTTTATATTTTGGCAATGAAGTCTTAGAGGATGCCAAAGCATGAGCAAAGGAAGAAATAGATAAATTCAACTTCATCAAAATTTAGCAATTCTATATTTCAAAGGATACTATAAGTCTGTGAAAAGACAACCTCAAAATAGAAGAAAATATCTATAAGGGACTTGTATCTAGATATATAAGGATCACAACTCCATTATTAAAAGGCAAATAATTATGACAGAAGATTCACATATTTCTCCAAAGAAAACACAGAAATTAACAATAAGCACATCAAAAGCTGCTCAACATTATTAGTCTTCAGGGAATGCAAATCAAAACCACAACAAGAAACCACCTCACACCCACCAGGACTGCTAAAATAAAAAAAAAAGATCAGGTACAGTAGAGGGAAGAATTAACAAGTGTTAGCAGAAATGTTGAGAAATTGGAATACTCATACTCTTATAAAGGAATGTAAAATGTTGCAACTGTTTTGGAAAATACTTGGGCAGTTTCTCAAATGGTTAAAAAGAGTATTACCATTTGACCAGCAATTTCACTCACAGTTATACACCCCACAGAAAGGAAAATAGATATCAACACAAAAGTTATACATGAATTTTTTTAATATTTATTTTTTAGTTTTTAAGTGGACACAATACCTTTATTTTATATTTATGTGGTACTGAGGATCAAACCCAGTGCCTCATGCATGCTAAGCAAGCGCTCTACCACTGAGCCACAAACCCAGCCCAATACATGAATGTTTATAGCAGCATTTTTTTTATAATAACTAAGAGGTAGAAACAACCCAATGTTCATCAGCTGGTGAATGGATCAACAAAGGTGGTATATTGGTATAATGGAATATTATTCAATTTAAAGTAGGAATTAAGTACTGATATATGCAACAATAGGAATGAATCTTAGAAAAATTGGGCTAAAAATAAAAGAAGCCAGACACAAAATAAGCTATATAATTCCATTTATGTGAAATATACAGAAAATGCAAACCTTTAGACACAAAAAGTAGATTAGTGTTGTTTAGGGCTGGAGCTGATGACGATCAGAGGGGTGGTACCTACAGAATTCTGGGTTTAAAGGCCTTACTCCTTATCATCATTAAACTCTGGCCAATGCCTATTTTAAGTATACAAATGGAGGATATTTGAAATAGAATTCATTCTTTTATACTATTAATTGAAAAAAATTAATATACCCAATGGTTTACCTTGAGTAAAAGGCAAAATTTTAAAATTTAATAAAATCAAATAAGCCAGGTTCTATGGTGCACACCTCTAATCCTAAAGGCTGAGGCAGGAGAATCACTAGTTCTAGACCTGCCTTAGTAACTTAGCAAGATCCTGCCTCAAAATATAAAAATTAAAACACAACAAAAAAAGGCTGAGGATATAGCCCAGTGGTAGAGTGACCCTGGGTTCAATTCACACAATGGAAATAAATAAAAAATAAATAAATAAAGTTAGATTGATTTTTTTTATTTTACTTCTTTGTCAGTTATTATGGCATTATACAAATATAGCTCAGACTGTTACTTAAGTGGAAAAAAAATCTTTAACTCTCTAAGGGCTCTTTTTATTTGTGAAATTTCAGGTTTACAATATCCATTAAGGCCTGAAACCTGATTCTTAGGGTTGTTGAAATTTTTTTTAGATAATAGTGCGATTTAATTCACATACCTCAAATTAAGCTCTTGCTTTTTATTTGTGTGTGTGTGTGTGTGTGTGTGTGTGTGTGTCAGGTATTGGACCCCCAGGACCTCAAAATACTAAGCACTTGTTTTATCTCAAGTTCAACTTTTTTAAAAAAAGAGTACATTTCAGTGTTTTGTGTTTTTATTTTAGCATATTCAAGAGTTATGCAATCACTATCCAGTATGAGAACATTTTAACACCCCCAAAAGAAACCTTTTACCCACTAGAAGTTCCTTTCTATCCCTCTACCCACAATCCTTTGTAACCACAAGTCTATTTTATTTCTCTTGTGGATTGGCCTATTTTGAACATTTCATTTTTTTGATTTTCTGTTTTTGTTTTTAAGATAGAGTCCTTCTGTGTTGCCCAGCTAATCTACCAATTCCTACACTCAAACTCCCAAATAGCTGGAATTATAGGAACACACAACCATGCTCAGCTTTGGACATTTCTTACAAACTGAACTATGTATTATGTGGCCTTTTGTGACCAATTTATTTCATTTAGCATAATATTTTCAAAGTTTGTGTATATTGTGGCACGTAACAATATTTAGTTGTTTTTTAGGACTAAGCAATACTCCATTATATGAATGAGTCAAATTTGTCATTTGTTCATCAGTTAATAGACATTTGGGCTTTTTCCACTCTGCTATGAGCATTCATGCGCAGGTTTTTGTGAGGCCATATGTAGTCAATGTAACATACTGGCTAACATACTTAGGATTAGAATTTCTGGGTCATATGGAAACTCTATATTCAATATGTTGTGAAGCTGCTAACCTGTTTTCCAAAGTGTATGCATCATTTACAATCCCTCCCACAATGGACAAGGGTTTTGATTTCTCCACATCCTCATTGAGACTTATCATTATCTTTTTATTTTAACCATCCTCGTGAGTTTGAAGTAGTATCTTGTTAGGGTTTTCATGTGTTTATTGTCCTTTTGCAGATCTTTATAGGGGAATATTCAAATATGTTCCCTATCCTTCCCCAATATTTTATTGTGCTAAACTACATATGACATAAAATTTACCATCTTAATCACTTTGTGGTGTTCTTCAGTAGTATTAAATATACTCACAATGTTTTGCAGCCATCACTACCTTCCGTCTCCACAATTCTAAGATTCTAATCAAGTGAAACTGAAAGCTGTATTCATTGAACAATATGCCCCACCCCCCTATCTCTGCAGTAGCATCCTGAATGCTGCTTTGTGTCCCCATCATTTTCACTGTGCTAAGTACCTCCTATAAGAGGAGTCCTACGTTGTTGGTCTTTGTGTGACTAGCTTATTCCACATAGTGTAATGTGCTCAAGATACCTGCACGTCATAACATTCCTCAGAATTTCCTTTCTCTTTAGGCTGAATAATACTCCACTCTTGGCATGTATTACATTGTTGCTTATCCATTCACCCATCAATGGATACTTGGGTTGCTCCCACATTTTAGTTATTGTGAATCATACTACTAGAAACATGGGTATGCAAATATCATTTTTGAGACCCTGCTTTCAATTCTTTCGGTTATATCCTCAGATGTAGAAGAGCTGGATCTTAAGGTAATGCCATTTTTAATATTTTAAGGAAGTGTCATACTGTTTTCTTCTGTGGCCCTACCATTTTACATTCCCACCAAGAGTGCACATGGGTTCCAATTTCTTACTTTAACATTTATTATTGTTTTTTGATAGTAGACATTTCAAGACTTGTGAGGTAGTATCTCATTGTAGTTTTGATTTGATTTTCCCAATGATTAGTGATTTTGAGCATCTTTTCAGGTACTTTTTGGCTACTTATAGATCTTCTTTCGATTCCATTGCCAATTTTTGAATTGGGTTAACTTTTATTTTTGAAATTTAGAAATCTTCCCTATTCTGAATGTTAATCTCTTATCAGATACATGCTTTACAAACATTTTTCTCCCTTTCTGTGAGTTATGCTTTTACTCTATTGATAGTATCTTTTTAATGCACAAAATTATTTAATTTTCATAAAGTCCCACTTGTCTATTTTTTCTTTTGTTGCCAGTGTCATTGGTGTTACATCCATAAAATCACTCCATGTAATGCTGTCTCACAGATCTCTGAGGCTTTGTTCACTTCTTCAATCTTTCTGTTCTACAGGCTTAGTTATTCCCATTGTTATGACTTCAAGATTACTTTTGCCTGCTCAAATACGTTTTTAAATCCCTCTAGTGAATTTTTCATTTCAGTTATTATATTTTCAGGTCTAAGATTTCTTGATTTTTTATTTTTTAGTTTTAGGTGGACACAATATCTTTATTTTATTTTTATGTGGTGCTGAGGATCAAACTCAGTGCTTCACATGTGCTAGGCAAGAGCTCTACCACTTGGGCCACAACCCCAGCCCCCCCCCCTTTTTTTTGTTGTTGTTGTTGTTTTAGATTTTCTATCTCATTATTAATATTTCCATTTTGTTTGTACATTTTTTTCTTCTTCCACATCTTCCTATAGTTTTTTGAAGAATTTGTTTAGTAGATCTGCCATCAGGACTTTTTCAGGAACAATTTTTGTTGGTGTATTTTTTCCCTTGAATGGGCCATATTTCTTTGTATCATGTGAATTTTTTGTTATTATTAAAACTAGGCATTTGATTCTAACAATGTGAACACTCTGTAAATCAGATTTTCACCCTTCCTCAGGCTTCGCTAGTTTTGTTTTTGTTCAACCTTTTGGTTGTTGTCATTGTGGACTGTATAGAATCACCCTCAATGTCTTCTCAGGTCTTTTCTGAGCCTGTGACTTCCCCCAATTATATGTGATCGCTTTCTAATTTTCTCTATAAATGAAGTTGCTTTTGAATGACCTGTTCTGTGAAGAGTGGTAACTTGAATCATGGTCTTTGCCTCAGAGCTGTGGCTGCATTTTGCTGTGGGAACTTTGTATGCAAAGATGCAGGACAAGATTGCTCAGGAGCTATGGTCAAGCCTTGCCTTAGCAAGTTCTTTGCAAAGGTATGGAACAATAACAATCTTGACCTTGAGTTCAGACATCAGGTATTGGCGATAGATAATTCTGAGCATAACAAGATAACTACAATATCTTGCAAGTGCTGAAATCTTCAAGCCTGCCTGCTTTGCAAACTCTGGACTATGGGCTTCCTGGGTGCAACAGGATAATACCAGGATGTTCCTAACACTGCAACAGAAGACTAGGTACAAATATGTGTGTAGTTCTGTAACTTTTTTAGTACACAAAGAACAATATCCTTATAGTTTTAATTTTGGATTGTGAGGCCTTATGTAATGAATGTTCTGAGCTAGCTCTGGGTCACTGTTCCTCCATCAGAGATCAGTATCCCACTTGGTCCCAGCTTTCTCTAACCGTTTTTGTTTGTCTTTCTTAATCCCCCACTGCCCCTCACTAGTTTCTAGGATTCAACCATGCAGGTTGCAGCACTGTCCTTTAGTGATTATTTCACAAAAGAGGCAAAGCAAAAAAAAAAAAAAAAAAATGAAGGGGCACTGGCCACCCAACTCTTTGTACTTCTGTCATCAGAAGCATCAATCAGGAACCACAGCACAAATCCCTAGTAATTAGAGAACAGTGCACCCACAGGCTGTGGGTAAGCTTTCTAGGAACACAGGCACAGCTGCCTGCCATGAGGGAGGAGGGGTGGCAATGGGAATGGTGTAGCTGACACTGTACTAAGAGTAGAAATGACCCCAAATTTTTATTCAAGGCAGCTGAAAACCTTCAGACGATTCCAGAATTCCATGCAATTGGAGACAGAGGGAAAAAGGATACCTGATGCTTCCCATTTCACTGTCTTCCAAGAATCCTCTCCCTTTCCCATTTTTAATTGCCATATTCATCCTTTTATTGTTGTTATACATTCTGGGTACAATTACATCATCAGATACATGATCTGAAAATGTTTTCTACCATTCTGAGGCATGTCCTTTCCTTTTCTTAACATTGATGTTTTATTATAATATTGTCTCTCTCAATTTGTTTACATGAGAAGAAAGAATACCACACTTGCAGAAACGGACAAACACTAGTTCTGAAGGAAGGACAGAAATATGAGATAAAGAAATGAGACTGGGCATGTAAATCATGTTATTCTTAATGATAAAACACCAACTTTGTACCTGCAACACAGCATGATAAATCTATCTGCCATAAGTTATTTCTAAAATTCAGAAATTCTAAACACAAATCAGAATCTTCCATAAAGAAATTAATCAACTAGCTGGGCATGGTGGCGCACAACTGTAATCCTAGCAACTTAGGCTGAGGCAGGAGAATTGCAGGTGTGAAGCCAGCTTCAACAACTTAGCAAAGCCCTAAGCCACTTAATGAGACCCTGTCTCAAAATTTTAAAAAAAAGGCTGGGGATGTGGCTCAGTAGTAAAATTCCTCTGGGTTCAAGCCCCAGTACCAAAAAGAAAGAGGGAAAGGAAGGAAGGAAGGAAGGAAGGAAGGAAGGAAGGAAGGAAGGAAGGAAGGAAGGAAGGAAGGAAGGAAGGAATTAAGAATTTCTGCAGTATCAAGATCTCCAGCAGGGAGCACTAATGTTTTTTAAATATTTTGTTAGTTACTTTGAAGCTACAAAAGACCTAGAAAGCAATTACCACCCTTCACGTCCCCACATATCTTGGAACATTGTTCCTCTTTAACTAACCATTTATTGACCACCCACAGTCCCCACACACCATGTCAGACCTTAGGATACATAGGGAAAAGACTTTCTTAAAGAATTTAGAATCTGGTGAAGGAGCTTGCCTCAATTTACCAATTGGCCCCTTCTGCCATCAATCAAAGAAGGATTTTATTAACTAATTGTCCACTTCTTTATCTCTAACCACAGGCATACATTTAGAAAAATACATGGCTGTCTTGTTTGAAAACTGTGGCTCAGAAGGGCCTTAGAGATAATCTAGTGAAAGACTTTCATTTTATAGATGGAAATTGTAAACCCAGGAGGAGTGATTTACCCAAGATGGTATTCACAGTTGATATTACACATAACTGACTTATTGAGTGCCTGGGAACACCCTACCTAGATTCTTCAAGAAGAAACTAAGGCACAGAGGAATTAAGTAATTTGACAAATACCAAACAACTCACTAAGGGAATACCAAGGTTTAAAATCAGATAATCTCACTTTAGAATCCATGCCAAATATAGGCGCTATTGCCAAAGGTAGTTGTGATTTTTAGACACTTCCTTAGACTTGCTTATTATCTTAGATTAGCTAAACTAATCTAAATTATCTAAACCAGTCATCTTAGTTTCCAGATTGGGATTCCAAACCCAATCCACTAGTCAATAATACCTGAAAATAATACCCTGAAAGCAAAATACAATGAGATATTAAAATATTGCAGTGCTTCAAAGTCACAAGACATCCAAGATGAAAAGGACAGTCCAATGCCAATGTGGTTATGGATATTACTAGAAAAAGATGAATACATCCAAAGTCATGACAAACATTGTAATTTTTTAACAAGTACATTTTAAACATTACTTTTGCAAATTTGGTACTTATATATCACTCTCTTGTCATCTCTCATTGTGTCCTGTCCTCCCTCCCAACTCCAAAGCCTTGGTCTTTTACTTCAATTTAGTAAGAACAAGTCTACATCCATGATAATTAATGGGGGCAGAGCTGGGAGTTAAATCCTGAGATGACTTCAGAATACACATGATGGGAAAGATGTGCTCCAGAAGTCCCAGACCTCATTTAATTTCATTCATTCAGTATGGAACAAATATCTACTAGGTATAAAACACCAGACCAGTTTCTGAAGACCCACTTATCCCTGTGATAGATGTGGCTTCACCCTCCTGAAACACAGTTTCACAGCATTCTCCAGAGGACATGAGCAAGCCACAGTCAAGCGTCTCCTTACATAGCCCAGTATGGGTGTACAAAATCACTCTGGAAAACAGAAAGTTCTACTTAGACTGCTAGTGACCTACCCTAAATCACATGACCAGAAGAGCCACCAGGAAACCCCAAGTCCAATTTTCTTTCTAGCACACATCTTTTTCTTCTCCATCTTTAGAAATATTCTGGAACTTGTTATTTTCCCAGCTATTTTTTAAATCCTTAATAAATTACCAGAGATGTACCAGTTCCTATTCTTTGGGAATCAACTTAGTTGAGCATGAAGCCTGGTATTTAATGTGGTTTCTAGTTGACAGATGTTCTTATATTAGGCCACAAAAAACAAAGCACAGCTGCTGAGGAGAAAAAAGGGGAAATAAAAATGGGGCTACTTAAAATCTGAGACACAGAAAGGTTCACTATTAGGAACTTCAAGGGACAGTCAGTTTCATGGCACCAAGAAACCTCTTGCACAGATTTCAAGATCTGGGGAACACAGTGATGCCTTGCAGGGATGCCAGCAAGTCCTGTTGCAGTCACTTGCAGGACTCCTTGGGGCTATTTGCAGCCACAGAGCACAGGACCACCAGTGCTTCTTTAATTCTGGGCTTTCTGCCTGGCTTCATTTGCACATATTTTCTTAGAAGTCACCTCCTTTTTATGGATTAGAAAAGGACAGAATCAACCACTGCCTGGCTGCTCTGTGGTGGATTCCAATATGTGACCCAGATGATAGTCGGTTTTCTTTAAATGGGATGCATGGGAAACTTTCAAAGAAATATTTGGACAAATTCCCAGAAGACAGATCAACTGAGGATGTCAGGCATCATACTGCAGGAACTGATGTTTTCTTTTTTAAATTAATTTATTTATTCTAATTTGTTATACATGATGGCAAAATGCAATTCATTTCATATTACACATATAGAGCACAATTGTTCAAGTCATTGATTGTACACAGAGTATTTTCACACCATTCGTGTCTTCATACATGTACTTAGGAGTAATGATGTCTAACTCATTGTACCATCTTTCCTACTCTCTTGACCCTTCTTTTCCTCTCCTTCCCCTTTGCCCTACCTAAAGTTCCTCCATTCGGCTCCCCACCACCACCATTATAAGTAAGCTTCCTCATATCAAAGAAAACATTCGGCTTGCTTCCCTTAGCATTATATTCTCCAACTTCATCCATTTACCTGCAAATGCCATGATTTTTTTCTTTTAATGCTGAGTAATGTTCCATTGTGTGTGTGTGTGTGTGTGTGTGTGTGTCTGTGTGTGTGTACATACCAAAGTTTTCCTATCCATTCATCTACTGAAGGACATCTAGGTTGGTCTGATGTTTTCTTTTAAGGAAAAGGATTCAAAGGAGGGTCACTTTCACGCACTGATCTGATAAGGAAGGGGCAGATGGGGTAACTCATCACAGTGGGTAGTGAGAACAGAGTAGCTGTGACTGTTTCAGGCTAGGACCATGATAGGGGACCAGCTCAGAAGTGTACAGCCTGCCTTGCACAATTGCAGTCTGGACTTCTAGGTCTAGCTACCTTACTCCAAACATATGTGCAATATTCAGTTTGTCCTGCCTATTGCAAAATTCTCATCATTGAGCTCATTCCCAGGGATTATTCTCAGAATTCACCTCAGGCCCAAGGAAAACTCATTTTAAACCACTGTAACCAAGAGATGGAAAAAGTCAGAAAAAATATGGTGAACTCTTTCATCAAAAATAAATAAATAAATAATGCTTCATCAATGACAATGTGCTCAGTCATATACAACTGAACCTGGGGAATCTGTGAAAGTTGCTGAGAATGCAAAAGTAGTCTAAATTTTGCTTTTTCTGACCTGACACAGTAGAAATAAGAACCTTGAGGCTGAAACAAGATTTAAAAGTAATATGTACAATTATTAGTACAATCCTTCCTTAACCCTAGGGTCCCACCCAACCTCACCTTCACTTTAGGATGCTATATGCACACTGGATATACTTTCACTACCAGAGTATTATAGCTTTTTTTTTTAAATAAATTATTCTCTTTATCTTGGTATTCTCCCTCACATCTCTCAGATCCCCAGATTTTTTATATACTTTGTGGACATTCAATGTTTAATGTTAAAAAAAATGGGAGTTTTCATTATAAAAAATTTGTAGAATAGTGAAATGGATAAGAACTCTTAATATTCTATCTCCTACTAATTATAAAAATTTCTCAAGATTAAGAGAAAACTAAACTCTTATCAGGGCAGCCACATGCAGCATAGCTTAATACTGATATCACTCGAAGACTTTTTCTTTTTTTCTAGGGAATCCACCCAGGAGAGACTTGCCAATCCCAGAAGTTATGTGATCACTTCTTGTGGGTCATAGAATTCAGCTACAAAATTACAAATGCAGTAATCATTACATTTCTATCACTGGTGACTTTGCTGGTGTCATTGTACAGGAGAACTGAGGGCATTAGTTGTTTCTACTCCTCTCATTTATCAAGTGAAAGTAAAAACCCTACCAACTATTCTTGAGATACTGAAGAAAGAAGAGTAATTTTATTTAGGTTTCTTCTTCAGATTCTCAGCATGCCAAAAAAAAAAAAAAAAAAAAAAAAAAAGCCCTAAAGATCCAGATCCATTGCAGATAAGTCAAAAGTACAGGATGAGTTACTTCTCAAACCTTCTCTTCCTCCAAAACTTAGTTTCCCTTCCTTCAGGAGGTTCTCTCTTGCTACTCCCTTTCTCCCTGCTCTGTCTCATTGACCACAAGAAGCATTTGTTTTCTGTGCTCATCTAGGTTGTAGGATATCAAGGTCAGGGACCAAGTTTTAGCTCCCTGGGTACTGCCCATGCTGTCTAACACCCACTAGGCACATAATAAGGGCTTCCTATCCATGGTGCAATTTTTAATCACTAATTTAAATCACTATTTTAGACTTGGACAAACTTGGCTGTGGAAATAGCATCTGAGTCTTTGGGGATTTTTGTTTACCAAAATAAATTGATCATAGTCCCTCAGAGAATTTCAGATACTCTTGTAAGGACTGAACATATTCCAAGGTTCCACAAATTCTGCTTTCAAAGAGATTACAATGTAATGGGAAACTTGGGCACAGGCATAAGAAGTCAAACAGTCAAACAATTACATTCTCATTACAAAATCTACCCTGGGTTGCCAAATATGCTTTCTTTATGGGCTCATATTATACGCATTGTATTTTTTAAAGTTTGAGGTTATTCTTTTCACTGTACTACAAGCAGAAGCTTATAAACATATCATACAATGAAAAAAAAAAAAAGAAAAACATCAATTTGATGCTCAAATTTCAGAAGAGTATGCCTGAATGCAACATCACAAATTCATAAATCCTATCTGCAGTGTCAGTAATAAATGGTGTCATTATGGAAAGTAATTTTTTTAATGAAAACTAGAATAAAATAAAGAAATCACATTTAAAAGCTACATTTCTGGGGTTGGTGTTGTGGCTCAGTGGTAGAGCACTTGCCTAGCACACTGGGTTTGATCCTCAGCACCACATAAAAATAAAGATATTGTGTTCATCTACAACTAAAAAATATTTTAAAAAATAAAAAAAAGCTACATATCTGAGGTTTACCCAGAGCTAATACAATTTGAATGAACTCTGCCACTTTAACTTCCAGCTAATAATAACTTGGATTAGCAAGCTTAGTAGTCACTTTTTATTCATATCATCATTAGAACAGATCATGTAGTTTATAATCTCTTATTGTATAGATGAGGGGACTGACTCCAAATAAGCTAAGTAACTATTTAACTCACATAAGTAATTATATTGCTGTGATAGAAGGATGGATTATCTGTTTATGGATCTGTAAGGGGATTATCCATTTATGTTTGGTACCTTTCCATTCAAAGATACAGATGCAGAATTTGATGTTTTCAAGTTTTAATGATATGGTTTTACAATCTGCATCTCTTATGGCAATTTTTCCCTGGTTTAATAACTATAAGTACGTATTTTTTTTTCTTTTTCCAGGTGGCAAACAGTTTGAGGATCACACCCAAATCTAAATTAGACTGAAAAATCTGGGTATACAGTCTCTCATACACACAACTCCATAAAAACTTGTTCTTTCAGGGTTTCCTCCAGGATTCAGGAAAAAGACAGCTGCTAACCTAGAATAGGGTGGACAAGGAAAGAACAGAGAAGCAATACAAAGACAGCTTTCTTATTACCTTTCAAATTGTAGTTCATCTCTATGGGACGCAATTCAGTCTCAGATAACTCAGTAGAGTATCTTCTTATCCCCATTTAGACAAACTGATCAGATGGTCCCAATGCTGTATTTTTTTTTTTTTTCAATTTTTTTCTTTGGGAGATCCTTGTACATTTTCTTTTTAAAATAGTAATGTGATCACCATACCAACTAACAGATATAAAACTTGTCTTATTGAATCATTATACTGGAAGTCAGTCTGGGCAGAGTCTGGGTTAAAAGGAGTAGAAGGAGAATAGAGTAAGGAGTGGTTGAGATAAAAATATTAAACCCAAAATTTTAAAGGTACATGGTTATTCTTCAAATTGAAGGCCATCAAACTGTAAAGGAAGCAGGTAGGGCGGTAGATAGGGTGGACCTGCAGTTGATAAGCAGTAAAATACTGGTTATGAGCATAGGGATGGTCCCTCTACCATGTTGTCCCCTCCTCATCCTGAGAAAAGGACATTGGAAAGAGGTAACTGATACCTGAGGCCCAGAATTTAACTTAATTTAGCCTCTTAGTTTGGTCCAAGTGGAAACCTTCTCTACCAAGCGCTCTGCCCTGCAACCTTTCCAAGCCCGCAGGGAACCCAGAACCATCAAGGGACTTCTGTGAGTTAAGACCAAGGCTTGCAACTAGCTGCACCCAACCTTTCCCCCAGGGCCCAACAAGCGTTATGTAAATAACAAGTTACTCCGAGAGGTACACGTGAGAAGGCGGGGCCCGACACAAGGTGTACTACCAGAGTTGCTAGGCGCGCCTAGGGGACAGCCCTAAGCCCCTCTCCCTCCAGCCTCTACACCCCCGATCTTTCCAGCTCTGCAGCCAAACGTATGGCTGTTCCCAGCTGCCTGCGGACCCGAGGCTGGGTGAGGGGGCCGGGGCCGCCACATGGCGCGCTTGAGGAGATGGCAGCTGCGCTTTGTTTCCAGCAGCTAGGGTGAGTCACCGGCCCCCGCAGTCCCAAAGCCGGGCGAACACTCAGGTTCAGGCAGCTGAAAAATTTGCAGCAGGAGCGGCTACCCAAGCGGCCGCAGTCTCTTCCTCCTCCTTCTTCTCCTCCGCTGCCGCTGCCACTGCCACCACCGCGGCCGCCGCCTCCACCCTGCCTCCTCCCAGCCTCCGCCCCGTCCCCTCCTCCTCCGCCCGCGAACTTAGTCAGCGGTTCGCGCCTCCGCGCGCCTATTGGCCGGCGGAACGCGACGCGTCACAATGGAGCCGGTCGGAGGCGGCGAGCCGGGCAGCGCCGGGGCTTCCCGCTGAGTCCGCAGCCCCGGGCAGCCGGGAAAGTGCGGGCGCTGGGCCGCCGCCGGCGCGCCCGGAGAGGCGCGGGGCGCACGCTGCGGAGAGCGCCGGCGCCCGGGGCTGGAGTCGCGCAGGTAGGTCGGAGCGTGACACCCGGGCTGGCTAAGGAGGAGCCGAGTCGACCCAGGTGGTGAAGGCGGAGGAGGACAGGGTAAGGGGACGCAGCAGGTGGGGTTGGCTGAGCAGGTGCGGTTACCTGTCCAAGCCTCACCTGCAAGTGAGGCTATGGGCAGGTGGCGCGGCCGGAGAGATGAGTGGGGGCTTCACTGCTCCCTTGCCTTTGAGAGAGAGGGGAGCGTTACCCCTGAAAGGACCTCTCCTGGATGCTGGGGTCTCTTGGGGCAAGAGGAGTGGGCAGCCGCCCAAGGCGATCCCCTCTCTGCCCCAGCACTTGGGCTCTGCACCTGTGTGTGAGTCGTCGGGGCGCCCGGGGAAAAGGTTCTGCTTTCTTAGGCAGGGGTCTCTCCCCACATGAGTGAAACTCCCTCAAGGGGTCTACATTTGGTTGTTTTCACTTGCCCCTGTCTTGGCGCTGCTTGTTGGCAAACATTTTATGCTCTTGGATACTTGGTATTCCTCTGTAATTTGGTGATATTCGTGATTCTTCCGTTTGAAGGAGTAGGGGGCAACTGATGCCCATTTAGAGAGAGGTTCAGAGTTTCTTTCTCCTGAGCTGTAGTTGGAACAGGTGCTGAGAGGGCAGAAGGGAGGAGGCTGAGAGTTGGCTCATTAATCTGCGTCCTCAACTGACTTCCCAAAGTCCATAGGTTGCCCTTAATCAGATGTCATTTGTGAAAGACTTTTCTCTGTGTCAGAAAGGCTCTCTCTCAATACTCCACCGCCTGTCCCCCACACCCCCAAAAGGACAAACCTAAATTTAAAAACAAAAACCATTGTGTTTTTGTTTTTTCTTGAATAATCCACCCTGCCTAAAACAGTGTGCGTGCACACACACACACATAAAACCTCTACTGTAAATATATTTGCATAAAAAATTTTAAATTGTAAACATGTAATCAATTTAAAATAGGTTATTTGTTCAGCGTGTATTGAAAAGAATTAGAAGCTGAGAGTGTAGCTCAGTGGTAGAGCACCACGCTTAGCGTTGGCAAGGCCCTGGGTCCAGTCCCAGTGCTTCAACTGTCTATGGCTTCTACTACTAATAATTAAGTGGCATCTGCCTTTACCAGACTGCTGACTCCTAAGTCTAGGTGTACAGCTAAAATACAGAAAAGAACAGTATAATTAATTAACAAGTCTAGTACCCATCTGTGCACAGGTTACTCCTCCTGAGAACCCAAAATGGTCTGAATTGTGGATGTCAAGGTGACTTTCCTTGGCCCCTGGCTTTCCTAGTCAGCAGCTCCACTATTGAAGAGAATGTAAATGACAGTTAATCCCCCAGGTAATTAGGCCTGTATGATTTAAGATTATAAGCCCTAACATGTCTGATACTGTTCTAAGCTTAAAAGAGGGCCCTTGGTTCAGGGAGTGAAGTGGATAAATTTGTCATTGAGTGCACAGTTGAGTTGTAGCACTTTTCTTAATATCCACTTTTAAAAAAAAGTGTGTATTAGAATTAAGTTTACTGTAATCTATAGAATGAAAACAGCAACATCAATTAAAATAAAAGGCCCTGATGAATACAACTTTAAAAGAATACTAGTTTGTCCAGAGTTTTTTAGACTGATCTATTTTGGTATTTTCTGGTAGGAGCCTGAGATTTGTCATTTTGTGTTTTGCTTTCTGAAGTTGAAGGGGGAAATATTTTAAAATTTAGAAGATGCTGACTTTAACCAGTTTTATATATAAGCAAGTTTTTAAAATTTTCAAATATGTATGTTCCTCTTTTCTCTACAATCCATACCAAAAAAATAGCCTATTTAATCCAGTGCCTGATTTTCATTTAGTCTCTTTCAAGTTGAATTTTCAAATTTTATTGTTATTTCTCCACCCCAGCTTCTTTCTAGTATCCAGTGATGTTATTAGAAATTAATACATTCCGATTATATCATGTTATTCCCCAGTTGGTGGAATGGTTTGCATTGCCTTCAGTATAACGTCCCTCACTGATGTATCCACTTCCAGAGCACTGTAGGTACCAGCAAACAACTTCGACTTGTGCCTACCCAAAAGGAATTTTTGGAAACCAAAGCACAGTAGAGAATTAATTTAGCCACTTATAAAATGCCTTCTAATTTGTGTCATGTCTGTTTTCATGTTGCTGACTTCCTTTATTGCTATAGCCTTCTTTCATTTTTATTTCTCATCTCTATTCTCTAAACTTCCTACATGGCTTTATTGTGACTTAGTTTTAGCTGGGGTGTAAAATAATGCCTTTGGTAGACATGATAGGCTATTCTTCTTTTTTGGATCATTAAGATTGAGCTTTAATAAAATTAGGCCTAACTCCAATCACTGAATCTTTCTCCTAAATTCTTATCACTGCCGATCACTGAGAACAATCAAAGAAAGGGTAATAATAAACTCCCTGTTCTATGACTTCCTTTCATTTAGGATTCTACTCAATTGCAACACAATTTAAATTTACTCCTTCAATGCTATTGTGAACAGAGTAAAGGAAATGAATAAAAAATGAGTTGTCAGGGCTTCAACCTTGACCTTTCCTTTTTGCCTTTTTGGCCTTTATGCTGTCTTTGATATGGGTCACATGATTCTGCTTGTCCCTTTCCAGGCTGTGTATATTTGAACTTCATCTCCTGCTTCAATTTCAGAGTCCTTTGTAATTCTTCTTCTCTGTCTCATCTTGTGTTGTTTGCACAGCTTCCTTCTGCAATGCCCACTCTTCTGCAGTAGGACTTTAATGGAAACTGCCAGTGCACAGCTTCTCTTTTTCTTCTGTTTCCAGCTCCATGCAGAGGACTGAGAGTTTCCTCTAAGCATCTCTGATGGAGACCAAATTCTTTAAGGCCAAGTAGCATGTTCCTTTGGATTCTTTCTCACATATGCAAAATTGAGAGCATATTCAAACTTTCTTTATTTTCTTCTGTCAAATTATTTTCAGCATTTCAAAATACTTTAAAAAATAAATAAATAAAACTATTCTAATTTAGGACCAGGAATTCTTCAGGCTTTTACCTAAGGGCTTGAACTTTGCAAACTGATGGGTTTGCACTAGAACTGTCCTCACTTTGGGTTAGTTGCTGGATTAGTTAGCTTTAACTACCAGTTACCAAGACCTCAAAGAACAATGGTTTAATTCAAGTGATGTGTGTTTCTCTTTCACATTAAAAGTAAAAGTTATAAACAGATGATCTAGAGATGGGTCCTAGTTCTGTATTCTCTTTTATTGGATCTTTCATTCATAAGATGAGCCCCCACCTCATGATCCAAGGTGAAGTTTCAGCCTCACATCCAAGTTCTCAATAGTGGAAGAAGGAAATAAGAAAGTGGAGAAGAGGGGAAAGGCAAGAACCTATGGTCTCTTAAGGAAATTTCCTAGAAACCATCATATTCTTGTTATATCTCATTATGTAGTGCCTAGTGCCTCTTCTCACTTCCTGAATCAGAGTCTGGGAAATGTTGTCCTTTACTCATACAGTCTTATTCCTAACTAAAAACATGGTGTGGAGGTCACAAGCTTAGGATAAAATGAATTTGGGGGTATTCAAACACCACAGTTATTCTAAATCTCTCTTTTCTTGACCTGAGGTACCCAAAAGATTCATGAGTTAGACAATACAATAATGTTCTGAGTGGATTGATTTAGGTTATGGGAGCTATAGCCTCATCACTGGATTATTCCATTTGATAGATAAGTAGTTTGAATGAACTGCTGGGAGGCAACTGTATGCAGATGGAGCATAGCTGGAGGAAGTGGGTCATGTGGGTGGTGGATGCCCTTGCACTATATCTTGTCCCTGGCTCCTTTCTTGCTCTATCTGCTTCCTAGCTACTGTGAGGTAAGCAGCTTTCCTCCACCATACACTTCTGCCATGATGTTCTGCTCCACCTCAGGCCCAGAGCAAGGAATCTGCTAACCATTGACTGAACCACTGAAACTGTGAGCCCCAAATAAATGTTTCCTTCTTTGAGTTGTTCATGTCAGGTATTTTGGTCTCAGCAACAAAAAACTAACAAACACAAAATACTAGTTCATATTTCTCCCATCGATTTTTCATAAATTATCTTGTTTTCCTGCTGAAACATCATTGACATTCAAATCCTTGTAAAATATGGCTCAGATTAAAAGCATGTCTTGTGAAATAAAACAGACCTAGATGCAAATCCTGGCTCTGTCACTTACTCATTGTGCATTCACAATCTCCTTATCTGTGAACTGGGATGGGATTAAGTGGGGGGGAAATGGAGTACTTAATATCACGCCTGATAAAAGAAATGGTTGCTTTTCCTTTTTAATTTGGCCTAACCTGTGTGAAACTTTTAAAAAATCAACTCTTACTCTATTTTTTATTACATTTTAAAATTGGTCATTTTTGTGCGTAGTCAAATGAATGTATTTGACTTTCTAGTCAAACTTTTTAGAATTGTCTCCAAAATCAGTTTATGACCCCAATAGTAGCAAAAGTGTTCTATACCTTTGATAAAAACAAGAATAGCCAAGCTTTCACCTTCCTCATCTTTGATTTGAGTGATTTTTGGCTAATATATCCAGACACTAACCATTACCACTATTGAGTATGTTTCATAGTATTTTTAGCAGTTATTTATTAAGCACTGACTATGTGTCAGACATTATGCTAAATTCTAGAGATGCAACAGTAGGCAAGAATATGTGATCACTACCCTTATGGAGGCTGCAAGATATTGAGAGAGACAGGAGAATTTATCACTGCATACACATGAAAGTTGCCACTGTGAAAGTTGTTAGGAAGGAGACATACAAGTGCTGTTAAAGCATATGGAAATGGTGAGTTAAGGAACAAAATATTGGCCAGTGACTGCAATGACTAAATGAAGAGTTTTGTGGTTTAAAAGGAACTTAGACATGAGACGAGCTGCCCCCAGGCAGGGGCCTGCAGGTTTATAGCACTATCCCAAAGGAGGCAATCATAATGTTTGGAGTCACCTTTAAAATAAGTATATATAATATATAATTTTGCAATGTGATACTGTGAAAAGGGCTATGTAACTCAGGAATGATTTAGTTCTGTTATAGTGTTGTTTGTGCCACACTGAGAGAATCAAGTAGTTGATCTGCATCACCGTTCACAAATTTATTTTGAAGCCATGTAGCCAAATGGGGAAAAACTGTTAAGAGACAGTTTGCAGAAGAATAGGTAGCCCATAAAGCAGCAATGGAAAATGACCCCAGGGTGGGAGGTATGGGCAATGTTTTCAGAGGGTCAGCTGGACTACTATGCCTAGGATGGCCTTTCTCAAAGCCAATGAGGAGCCCTAACACCCCATCCCTCTATAATTTTCAGGTTTGTGTAAATAGGAACTCAGCTTGGCAGGGGAGTACCATTGGCGGGGAGGGGGGGGTGTCATTTCCCCTTGCCCTGTCCAGCTGAGCTAATGGGGTGGGGGGCTGTGGGGAAATGTGGCATCTCTAAATCCCTATAACAGCCTTGGAGGAAGCTCTTCTTCCATGTCTCCCACCAATGGTGGTATGGTGTGACTGAACCTTTGGGACAGAGCCATCAGCCCTCAGACTGCAGGTTAGTTCTTGATCAGAGTGGATGCATTTAAGATGAATTCTGTTCATCTAAAGATTTTTAAAGTTTATCTCTCTAGGCAAAACTAAATGAGTTTGTTCCTGGCCCCATTTCAATACCGAAATAGGCAGTCCTCAACTGAGCTGTGACTTGTCTTCCAAATGTGAGTCATCATGCAGTTTCTCAAAGGCACCATGTTGTGCACAGTGGTCGGTTTTGCAGGTTACCCCAAGGGAACTCAGGCTGTGCCAGTGCAGCTCTAAGATGCCAGAAGTCTCTCACCTTCACCCTCCCAGGAATGCCCTTGTACCTTGGACTTCTTGTTCTGCATTTGTCCCAGCATTTGGAATTCCTCCCCAATGGTACATCAAGCTTGCTCCTACCTGGGAACTTCTCAGATGCAGTTCCCTTTGCCTGGAAAGCTCTTCTCTTATGTATGTGCCTACTACTTCCTTCTCCTTGATGAAGTGCCTACTCAAATGTGATCTCAGCTGTCCCTTTCCTGGCTACCTTAGGTAATATAACCACACCTTCCCCTGTCTTCATCAATCTCTCACACCTGGGTGTAAGGTTGGTTGGTTTTTTTGTTTTCAATGTTCATTTCCTCTCACCTCCATCAGCATATAAGTTCCAAGAAAACAAAGACTTGGTCCCTTTTGTTGACCTGCTCTGCAGTGGGGCTTACAAACTACTACATGTAATAGGGTGCAAGTAATTTTACCTCACAGGGCATAAAATGAGGATATTAATACCTGTGCCATCTACTTCACCGAATAAATGAGGAATGTGGTTTAAAATGAACTAAGACATGAGATGAGCCTGCCCCCAGGCAGGGGACCCACTGTTCCAAAGGAAGCATTTCATAATGTTTGGAGCCACTTTAAAATGAGTGTATCTAATATATAACTTTGCAGTATCCTACTGTGGAAAGAGCTACATAATTCAGGAATAATTGAATTCTCTTACAATGTATTTGTGCTATACTGGCAAACTTTAAATACAGATACTTTTTTGATACACCAAGTAGAAACATCTGAGAAAGAGAGCTGTATCATTCTTTGCTGGTAATTGGCTGTTCTCCTGGAGGTGCTGTATTTTTGCAAATAGCAATTCTATTTACTCAATTATCTAACCCAGAACTAGCTCACCCTGGGCTTCTCCTCGCCTCTTCTCTTCTATACCCCTGCTTTATATTATTGGTAACTAATGAGTCTAGAGACACATCCCTCAGGTCCTCCCTTCACCACCCAATCTCTTTTTTGCTGCCTGAGGCTTTTCTAG
Source organism: Callospermophilus lateralis (assembly GCF_048772815.1). Classification (NCBI taxonomy): domain Eukaryota; kingdom Metazoa; phylum Chordata; class Mammalia; order Rodentia; family Sciuridae; genus Callospermophilus; species Callospermophilus lateralis. The sequence goes on along the minus strand of NC_135311.1, from coordinate 68,296,220 downwards.
GAGCATGAATAATTGTCTTTTAGCTGATAGTGTAGTTTGTAGTCTTGCCTATCTTCCTTCCTCCAACCATAAAATTGTTGTCCACACTGCAGTAATCTCTAAAAGGCAAATCTCATCCTAAAATCATGCTTTGGGATGGTGCCCTTTGCTACAAGGAGCAAGCCCAAGTGCAGCAGTATATCATTTAATGAAGTCTCTCCATATGGCTTCAGTAACTCCTCGCTTTCACCTTTTGCTACTCTGTCATTTCTTCATCCCCAGTGCATATACCATGGATACAGTTATAGCCCCATACTGAGCCATCCTGAGCTATTTGCAGTACAAGGGAAAAGGTGCTAGGTAGCCAAATGGCTTCACTCCCTGGTTGTTGTATTCCTTCCTTTATCAGGGATCCTCTTGACAAACCTGTGCCCATCTTACAAGACTGAGTTCAAACATCCTTCTTCTGAAAGTCCATTTCTGACTCTGCCTTCTGCCTGTTCTTCCCGAGAGCCCCTCACTCTTGCCTCTGTGCTGCCTTGAGCCATGTTTCCCAATCCTTGAGCCTATGCCAGAGAACACCTCCATTTCCTCCTGAGTGTTCCTTCAAGGTAAAGAATATATTTTGTTCATCTGCTGGGCTTCCTGGACTGGGCTTCAGACCTAATGTACTGTGGACATATGCAATAAGTGGATATCTAGAGAGAATTAGGAATGAAATTCAGCATATATATTACCCACTCCAGGGCTTTATTTCAATAACATACTTTTGACTCCTATTTGACCAAGACTTGAAAGAATATCCCCTGGAAGGTTAGAATTAATAAGATATATTATACCTGCTGTTAATAGGTATCAGATGAATGGCCAAAATACTTCATCAGTGAGATAGTGTTTCTTGAACATTTACTGGGCTCAGAGTTCCAGATTTAGCAACTTGGAAGGGATGCTTGGGGCAACTTTTGCACTTTTCTGAAATAATTTGTGTCTTTGTCTTTCCATTAGAAGTCAGAATTTTAGATGGTTATTTCTTGGCTTACAGGGAGTTTACAACAGTACCTCCATTTTCCTTTGAGAACCCTTTAGAGAATTGTGAAAAGCTGTGTGCTATACTAATTTTCTAAGTTAATAGCTAAAGTTTTTCATCATTAGTTTAAATATTTGTAAATGGTGACATTTCTGATAATGTAAATATTGATTTAAAAAAAAAACTCTTAAATGAACCCAGTGGAAACTAAATTAAATGTCAAAATGATTTGCTACTTACATCATCTATGTAAAAAACAACAACAAGCTTTTCTACAAAACTCAGCAGCTTTATATAGTTCTTTTTGTTCATAGAACTAATTTATTCCTCATCATCTTCAAAACTTAATCCAATATATGATTCTTTTGTTTGAAAGTTTTCTCTTGATTATCTTTTTATACTCTTGTCACACACATACACATATCCACAGAGTTTATTTTTTTAAGTGCTTGTGACAATAAAGCCCTAAATAGTAAATAAAATTTCTTTTGGATTACATTATGATTTTTACTAGTATACAGCTGACCATGACAAGTATTTTAAAATGTTTATGCTTATTACTCATAGGTGAAATTTTACTGCAAAAATGTCTCATTATTTAATGAGTTATTAAGGAGTTAAACAGTTTATTTATGCATAAGTAAATATTGGTTGTGAGAATAAGATAGACTTCCTAAACAAATGCTTTTGTAAGAAAAAAAAAACTGGAGTGCTTAAGAAATCTTGCCTCATCAATAAGTTTTGGGAATGAAAACAGTGAAATTCAACTCCTAATCATATGTTATTAGTCAGCTTTATTGCTATTTCAAAATACCTGAGAAAAACAACTTAAGGGAGATTTGAGCATGAGGTACGGCAGAACATCACTGCAGAAGGGCATGGTGGGGGAAAGCTGCTTACGTCAAGGCAGCTGAGAAGCAAAGAGAATGGTGCCAGGGACAAGATATAATTCCTAACGGCACACCCCCAAGAACCTGACTCCTTCCAACTAGACCCCACCTCTGCAACTTCCACCATCCTCCAATAGTCCATTCAGCCATGAATCCCTCAATGGATGAATCCATCCATGAGGTGAGAGCTCTCATGATCACTTCCCCAAATCTCCACCTCCGAACATTGCTGCATTGAGAACTAAGACTTCAGCACATGAGCTTTTGGGGGACACTTCACATTTACACCACAATGAAATCAATCTAGTAACTGATCAGAAAAATGGTTTTCAGTGTTCTACTGACTGATGACTTGATTAGGTCCTCCTTCATTGTTGCTCTAAGGAAAGAAATGGAAACTTTTCTTCTCACTCCCGAAAGAATTTGCTTCTCTGTCATGGAAGTCTTTCACTTTCTCAACATCTATAACCCTATGGGTCTTTCAAAATGATCCTTTGCTTGGTGGCTTGAAATTTGTAATCCCCACAAGACAGTACACTATAAACCAACTACTGAGAAGTGAGGGTTTGCCCTTTTGTAATGTGGGAAAAGAATGAATTTGAAAGGGGAAAAAGGAAGACCATGCATCAGGTATTTTGAAGGAGATGCTGTTAGACAAGTGTTGATGATTTGAAAGCATGTTCCATTGTAGTACATTTTCCTACTACAATATACCTCCAAATCTCTTACTCTCATTTAAAGATTGCTCATTTGAATGCTAAAACAAAAAAAAAATTACACTTCTCAACCTAGCTATCAACTCTAAAAGGTAAAATGCCCCCCCCCCCCAATATATGTCAATTTAAGTATTTCCTTTTGGTAGGCAGGGACATTCAGTAGGGAAAAAGCATGGTTAGATTACGTAACTCTTTTCAATATACCCAATGGATAACAAAGTGATTTATCACCATCATCCATTTTAAGAACACATGTACAAACTCTCCTAGAACAGTCAGAAATTATTCTGTACATATTTTTGATACTTACTGTTAGAGAAAAAGAACTTCAGTTAAAGATCATCAAACATGCCAGGTGTGGTGGTGCACACCTGTAATCCCAGCGGCTTGGGAGGCTGAGACAGGAGAGTCACAAGTTCAAAGCCAGCCTCAGCAACTTTGAGGCACTAAGCAACTCAGTGAGACTCTGTCTCTAAATAAAATATAAAATAGGGATGGGGATATGGCTTAGAGGTTGAGTACCCTGAGTTTCAATCCCCGGTACCCTCCCCCCCCCAAAAAAAAATCACCAAACTCTTAACTGATAGCTGAGTTAACAGATAACTGGGGTTTTTTTTTTTTTTTTTTAAGAACAATTATTAATCCTATTGGAAAAAAATGCTTAAGATTTTATTAAGAAAGCTAATTTCTTCCCAAAAGGAGTCTATAAATTGTAACATGTAAAAATATTTGGCTCCAGGTTAGGCGAGACATTTCTTTTTCTTGGTGGAAAAATGCAGTCTGAGAGGAGTTGAGCATAGTTTGCAGTTGACCTGATTGTTGTCCTGTTGAGTGGAAAGCCTTTCTTTGGAAACCTCCCAGTTACTCCAAAGGTTTCTGGAGGCTCTGGCCCTCCATGAGAGGACATGGTGCAACTGTCCCTGCTCTTGCTTTCTCTCAACAGCTTACAGCAAGTCTTTCCTGAAACACTTAATAGGAACCTACACGACATCCTCTATTACATCGTGTCACTTCTAACACACTCAAGTTTTTTGTTTTTTGTTTCTCACATTTATGCTCATGGTAACTTGTAGTACATGGAACAAATATTATACCCTATGATACAAATGTGGAAATCACGTTCTGTAGGGGACATGTAGCTTTGCTTAGCAAACCTCACACTTAGTGGCAGATCTGGTATTCAAATCTAGATAAAGCAGCTTTTTCTATAATCCAGTGCTTGACTCCTTTTCACAGATGTATTATTTTATAAAAGGCTCTCACAATTGGGAAACTTGACTGAAAAATAATATGAAAATGAAGTGAAACAGATATACTTGTAAAATGCCTAGTAGGAAGCATGGCTCATAGCAGACCCTAGATTTTTTAAAAAGAAAAATAATCATATTTGAGTCTGTGTTCTGATGTGTTTATATATATATATATATATTTAAAATTATATATATATATATATATATATATAATTTTTTAAAATTATTCAATAGTTTTTGTTTTTGAACACTTAATATGTGCCAGGCATCGTCAGGTACTGGGACTAAATCCAATGATCAAGAAGAGAAAAAATCCTTTGTTCATGCACTGAACATCCTAGAGGAGGGAAGCTAGACAATAAGCAAATGCAAGGGATAATGTCATATAATAGATGGTATGAAGAAAAATAAAGCAGCGTGAAGGACTGGAGAGTGGTTAGTGGTAAGAATTAGCTGGGTGGCCAGGGACAGCATTCCTGGGGGACATTTGTGAGAAGTCCTTCATGTGATGCTCACCTGATTCTGACTCTAAGACTTTGGGTCGGGTAAGTTGATTCAAGTCATGGTATGCTGGAGTTATGTGGAAGAGATCCAACAGAGTAGATGGATTTTTAAGTAGTATTTCTATTAGGTATCCTTGAGGATCTTTTCCAGAATGTACATGTAATCACGTGCATACAGTTTTAACATGCCTTGAAATCATCCTTAGAAACCCTCTCCACATTCATGCCTCTGTTCTAGTTCTGTCATTTCTTTTTACTGATAAGACATTAAGGTTGAGAAAGGCAAAGTAAAAATTGTCTACAATGTCATGACTATTTACTGGTTAAATCAAGGACCTAAGATTTCCAGAGAGTTTTCCACTGCTTTGTTCATTAAAATGTGTAAGTAGCTAAAGCATTACATTCTGTAAAGATTGGGGGTCAGCGAATTTGACCTTTGTTGACAGAAATTAAAACAATTATAGTCTCTAAAGCAGCTCCTATTTCTTATGTTCTGTTATAGTCTGAATGTCTGTGTCCTTCTCAAGATTTATGTGTGGGAACCTAACCCCTGAAGTGATAATGTTGAGAGGTGAGGCCTTGGGAAGTGACTGGCTCTTGAGGGTGGAGTCCTCATGAATGATACTGGTGCCATATAAAACAAAGGCTTGCATTAGCCAGTTTTCCATCACTACAACAAAATACCTGAAGCAGGTATTTTCCTAAAAAAAAAAAAAAAATGTTGAGAGGTGAGGCCTTGGGAAGTGATTGGCTCTTGATTGGCTCTTCACACAACATAGCCCAGGCTTTGGCTCCATTTTGGATGGTGGAACATGTACAAAGAAAGGATCACAACTCCAGCCTGGAGACAGAAGGAGCAGAAGGAGCCAGACTTTCTACTGAACTACCAAAGGGTGGCATAAGATCTACTTCACACCCCCAGTGACCTAATGGTCTCCACCAGGCCATACCTCTTCAAGGTTCCACCACTTCCCAATACTGCCACCCTGTGGACCAAGCCTTTACCATGGGGGCCTTAGGGGAGCACCCAGATCATTTCCAAATCATAGCAAGATCCAAAGGAGCTTGTTTGCCCCTTCCTCCATGTGAAGAAACAGTGAGGAATCACTGTAAGGAGTGAGCCCTCACCAGACACCAAATCTGCCAGGGCTTTGACATGGACTTCCCAGGTCCTAGGACTGTGAGAAATGAACATTTGTTGTTTACAGACTACCCCATTTATGACATTTTGCTGTAGCAGCCTGAATGGCCTGGGATGTGCATCATTTTATGTAGAGTAAAACTCCCCCAAGTGGGGGATGGTTTGGGTGGCTCTTTTCCCATTTACTAAAATATAAACAAAATATCAGGCTAATGGCAAGAAAGAGAAATGCCAAGAAATGGAGAACTGGAAGTGGGGATACTTCTCTTTCCTCATGGCTGAAACTTGGCACTCCATGGTTTTAAGGAATGGATAACAAATGCTATGACTTTCAAGGTCTTTGTACAGATAGCAGAATGACAAGAGATGGGAAAAGTGTTGTCCCTCTTTCAACAGAGGCAGTGATTGTATTAGAGTGAATCAAAAAATCCTCCCTACCCAGCAGTTTCCTCTGGAGACATTTGATACAACTTGGAGATAAACTTAGTCACTGTCAGGAAAATATTCATCATAGCAACTTATCTTTCCAACCAGACTTCCTAAAGATGTCTCAACTCTTCCTATTACAAAATAACTCAAATTGTTGAGTAGTAATCTTCCACACTGTGGAATTAGAACATGATTTCCCAAAGTAGCTGCTATTCAAAGATTTTAATTTGCATCTTCAAGATTTTCTAGTAAAATACTTCTAATTTTAAAATCTCAGAATTCTAGCAAGTCTACTTCCTCTAAACATTGATATTTATTGAGCTTTTAGACTGATTTTTTTGTTGTTATTCTTATAAATGCAAAGAAAACCTCATATTTTTTTCTTTTTTTCTTCTTTTTTTTTCCCCCTTAATTCACTGATGACTCTAATCGAAGAAATTCTTACATTTTCTCTTAATCAGTGAAAGGCCCTTTCCCCTATATTTCTCTCCCCACCCCCATTTTTTTGGAATTTCTAGCCTACTTTTTCATCTGTGTGCCTCGTTACTATGGTAATAGGCAGCACAGAAATAGAGAACAAAGCAGATGTAGTAAGCATCTCCTGCATGGTTTATAATGCTGAAAAGGGATCTAGCTCTTTCAGGCATTCTTTATTGGTGGCAGAACCAGACCAGCCCAACTGGGAGGGGCACTGGAACTATGGGCTGATTTGGATCCTGCTATTCCCATTTTCCTACACTTCACCACTCCTTTCTCTGAGACCCAGGAATCATGAAGGTGAAGAAAGATCAATAGGAGCATATAAAGAGGATGTGGTAGAAAAATTAGCACCATAATAATAGTCAACACACTGCAAAGAACCAATGCTTCTGCTGAAGCATATTACATAAAAGGGTATATTGGACATTTTTAAAGCTTATCAATCCCCTCTCTCTCTCTCTCTCTCTCCCCCTCCCTCCCTCCCCCTTCCCCCCTCTTTCCCTCCTTCCCTCCCCTCTCCTAATTTATTTTTGGTACTGGGGATTGATCTCCAGTTCTTTTTCTTTTGAAACTTGGTCTCACCTAAGTGCTGAGGTTAGCTTTGAACTTATGATCCACTGCCTCAGCCTCATAATTCACTGGGATTACATGCATGTGCCATCTTGCCTGGCTACCAATCATTAATTCTATTGCTTGAGCTTGCACCATTCAACTTAATCTTTCACAAGAGAAGATTTGCCACTTTAGAAGTTCCCCCTTTTCAAGGCATTTAACTTATGGTAGATTTTCTTTTAATTTTAAAAAATAAGTAGTCAATTAATGCATGCTTATTTTGTATTTGCTTTAGAATTACATTAAATATTGTGAAATTAATAACATCCATAAGATACAGGAATTGCCTAGTGTTTAACCTTCTACATGTATATTTATTCTTTCATATATTACCTCTTTATCATATTCCTAGATATCCCTAGTGAACTTCCCAAAACATCTCAGTTACTCAGTTCTACTTTCTGTATAATTATTTTGAAACTTATCTTTATTTTTAAGTTTTGTATTGCTTATATTTTTCTGTGTAGATTGAATATACAATCTAAAATAACAAGTATATTTTAGAATATAAAGTCATTGTCCACAAATCAAATTTTTAGACCTAAACAGGCTGATTGATTCATTGGCCTACTGTATTATGTTATGAGGTCCTAAATTTCCTTCCAGGTCTAAATTCTTCTGTCTTTACCCATTTGGCTTCTTTTTACTGATGAACCCATATTTGTCAACTTTGTTATTTGCCGTGGTGGCTCTATCACTGATTTGAATTATACTTGGAATGAATGCCATGCTTAGAATTTTTTTTAAAAAATACCCACATGGAGTACTTCTCCCTGCCCAGGTCAGTTTTTCCTCTTGGTGGCATGAATGAAGGAGAGCACAGGAGTGGGATTTGGGATACACGTATTGACTTTGGCTCAGCCTCTGCCTGGGGTGGACTTGGAGGTGCAGTTTTAGACCAGTAAACAGCATAGGGCTTGACTGGGAATGGTCCAGGAAGTTTTTGAAGTAGAGGGTGGTGACACATTTGTTTAGGGACAATAAAAACGGCAGCTGTATGAAGGATATGATGGAGGTGAGAGAGATCATGTTGGGGGCCATGAGATGGAATAGAGGAGAGTAATATAAAAGAAATTTGAGGGGGAAAATGTCATAGGATTAAATATTTCCTTTTATCCTATGATAATTAAGTCAACTGTGTTTACTGAGATTTTACTAATTTTATTATAACTTCTGATCTTCAAATCCTTTTTCAGGGAAGGAATGGATTTTGTTCTCCACGAAATCCTCACTTGTGTATCAGTTTACCAGAGTGAGAATAGATGGCATTAACCACAACCTTAAATACCATCACTCCTAAATGTGAATGTTTTCTGACAGGAAATGAAACAGGATTTGGAGAAATAGTGGTTGATCTTTGAGAAGAGTGAAGGCTCCTTTTGCACAGGCAAGGTGTACTGAAACCAGCTCATTATCTTCCAGGAGGCTAGAAAACTGTGGATGTGCTGGATAGGTTTCAGGCTGGGAGAACAGAGGTTGTGTTTGTGAGGAGTTTCCTCTTCTGTGGACTACTATTCTCTGAACACCTCCTGGGCGGAGGTAGTTTCCATTGCTTTTGATGTTATCATCAATGTGAAGGTAGAAAATAGGCCAGGTAGATTGAGCTTTTTACCAATTCAGAAGTTAGCATTTTGGGAGATTGTGTAACTTGACTGAAGTGGAGGCAAAGGATGGCCAGCAGACTCAGCAGACTCAGTCTCTTTGTGTAGGTATCTACTACATCATGTGACTGAAGTAGCCAACTTTGGACACTCATGAGAGTAGAAAGGACTGACAATACCAAGAATAAGCTTTTACTGACCATTTTAACAGCTGCTCTCTTGATACTGACCATCACATAATTTGTTTGTGGTTTAGTTTTTTTTTAATGTGATACATGAATTTTACTTTTTTTAATATTTATTTTTTAGTTATAAGTGGACACAATATCTTTATTTTATTTTATGTGGTGCTGAGGATCAAACCCAATGCCTCGTGCGTGCTAGACTAGCGCTCTACCTCTGAGCCACAACCCCAGCCCTTGGATTTTACTTTTAAAGGGATTAAAATTCTGGTTACATTTGAACTTGAACTTAACCCAAGGCCATTCTCATGTACCAGGAAGAAGGACTGAGACAGAGACCTGCTGGCCCTAAATGTATCTTGCTTTCATGACTTTCTATTTATGTTTTATTTGCTGAACTTTCACCCACCTTTAGATGAGGACCTAGTGAAGGAGTTTGATCTGTTAGGACTAAGGTTTTGAATTCTCTGGTGTGGCTTTCACAGTGGCCCAGCCTCTGCCTTCTTTTGTAGCTTCTCTGAACTTCAGGGTTGCAAGATGGTCCCTCTACCTGCCCTCCTTCATCTGTAACATATATGATTGCAATAAAATGATTGACTAGCTATTTGATTAATCTTTGTTTCTATCACCAGTCTGTAAATTCTGTGAGGAGAAGGGGTAGCAGCTCTGTGGTGAAGTTATTCGTTTTGTTTGCCACTGTTGATTCTCCAGAGCCATTCACCCTGTAATGGCCACTAATTAATGACAGAGTGAATCATTGAATAAATGCATGCATGTTTAGTTTGTTGTTCATTCCATCCAGCCAGGCTGCCTTTTTTTTTTACCCCCTCAGTTTTATCTGAGGATTATTCACATTGATGCTGGTTTTATTATTTCAAGTTTACTAGTTGTGTAAACTCTGATAAGTGTAAGTCATATAATTCAGTCTCATTTGCTTTATCAGTAAAATGGAGAACTTCTTTTGGATCCTTACTCTGGACTTGTAAATATTTTTAGCTGAAAATGAAAAAAGAGATTTGGGAGAAATTGTGCTTGCTCTATGGAAAAATCAAATTAGGTTTTGCACAGGTAAAGTGATAAAACCTGGGAATCCCTCTGAGTAGGACAGCTCATTATCTTCTAGGAAGCTAGAGAACTATTAGGGAAAGGAAATAGTAGGAAAATTTCTACCTATTTTATCTTTTGACATTTTATAATTTCCCAGTTCAGCTAACTATGCTTAAATTAACCTTTTCTTTGTTAAAGTAGAATGAAATTATTTAATATAAAAAATAGATTTGTATAGTTGTTGATCAAATAGGAACACTGCAGGCAAATTGGAAGAAATGTAGCTATCCCAAGACTAGAGCAGTAAAGTTTCTGAAATTTAACCTTGTTCAGCAATGAGATAAGGAGTAGGGGAAAAACCCTTACGGTCCTTTATAATTTCCCTGCATGCTTTGAGATATGTAGACAATAACCTGGAAGTCTTTTATTCTAATTGATTACCCATGGGATAATAGTACTCAAAGTTCTCAAAGAAGGTACAACTCTTTTATTTGTTAGAGGTTTTAAAACTTATACATGATGGTAACAAAATCAAAAACACTGGCAATTTCCTTAAAGCAATCTATAGAAGAGAAAGTTTATTGTAATAATATGATCTAATTTTTTTCTTCTTGGATTTCTTTATGAGTGCCAATAATTTAACCAAACCAATTAAAAATACAACACTCATTGCTACTAGGAAAATACAGATTTTTTTTTTTTTTTTTTTGTAAAATTGCACATTTTAACTATATTTTTTAAAACCTCTCTGTCACAGGAGATCTGAATGACATTCTCTTGCTATCAGAAAAAAGAAAGCAATATTGAGAAAACCTGACATTGAAAGAGAAGGAAAAGAATTTTAAACATTAAAACTGGTAAACAACTGTGGTACATCCACACATGGAGTATTATATAGCACCAAAAAGAAATCAGCTATGAAGCTGCAAAAAGACATGGTGGAATTGCAACTGCACATTTACTCAGTGAAAGAATCCCATCCTGGAGTATCTACGTAATGAATGACACTGACACATGACTGTAGAAAGAAGGCATAGGGACAGTCAGATCAGAGGTCTCCAGGGGCTGGAGCGAAGCAAGGAAAGAACAGATAGAGTGCACAAGAATTTTCATGTAGTAAACTCCTCTTGTAGGACATTTGGATGACAGACATGTCACTGTGCATCTGCACAGTTTACATTAGAGTTGTCCCACTTATATAGACTGTGGAATGGGAGAAAGTAGCTAATTCAAATATGCAGCATCTCACATAGTTGCCACTTTTGTGGTGAGAACTTTTAGCATCCACTCTGTCAGGTTTTTCTTTTCTTTCTTTCTTTTTCCCCCAGAATACAATGTATCAACATTAACTAGAGTCAGCATGCTGAACAATAGACCCCTTGACTTCCTCCTATCTGTCTATACTTTGTATCCCAAACCTGCATCTCCCCAAGTCCTCCACCCTCCCAGCCTCTGGTACAGCCATTCTTTTCTCTACCTTTAGGATACTATGATCCCTACCAGAGAAGCTGACTAGCCCAGTCGACTGTTGCCGATTTCAGCTGCCCCTTGTGCCACTTTAATCAGAAATCTTCCACTAATAATTCTCATCACAGACCTCTAGGGCAGCATTAGGTAGCCCCTGAGAAGGATAATGTGACATTGTCATTTGTGTTACCTTTGTATTTTAAAATACCCTGAGAGTGTTTGATCGTCAGCAAGCTATCAGAGTCAATGATTTTATGAGTGTGCAGAGGGTAATTTTTAGGTCCTGAGCAGAGGAAAGTAAATATGAACATTTCTCTGCCATTCACAGATGAAGGCTCTGAGATCAAAGGGCCTGAGTGACGCGAGTGACGCGTCCACATCCCTGCAGATGATGCCAATATGATCTAGTTTTTGAAAAACAAGCCACGTGTTTTAAATGTCTAAATTTATAAGGATACACAGTTACCTTGTATGAAGGAGATCAGAGAAAGAAAACTGTTACATAGTGTGTTTGATTCTTTTGTGTTTCTCCTTTCCAGAAACTTCTCAGCAATGTTACCCACGATGAAGCCTTATTTGAAAAGAAAAAAAAAAAAATTCTAAACAAAATGTTTCCTTCCCTAATGAGATTTTGTTTTGGTATTTTATTGTCAGTGTGCTGGGAATTTTGAAATGTTCTCTGTGTATTTCTGATTCTGACCTAATAATCTCATTTGAATTTACCAGGCTCAGCAGCTGTTGTTGTTTTTTTTATCGACTATTGCTAAGTCGTATTAAGGTCCAAAATTGAAAAACCCTTTTTCCTATGTTGGCCTAGATTATTCAGAGTTTTATAAAATTTAAGCCTTTCTCCAATGTTTGTAGTTTTTAATTTACTTATAAGAAAACCTAGAATAATGTTGATAAAATCCCAGGAAGGTGTTTTAGATAGGCTAAGCCTGTGCAGATCTCTCACAGGGTGGTTCTGAAGCCAGCAGTGCTGTTTGCAAATAGACACTCTGTAAATTCATCCATTCTCTTTTCTGCTGGAGGAAGAAGAGACCTCAATTCCTTTGTAATTTAAGTGGTGTTGGTGTATTGCACTAGGCATTTGCAGTTTAATGTTAATGATTGTGTGTAGCACAGCAGAATGCAAAGTTGAGAAATGAAAGTCTTTGAGAATGTCCTGGGAGAGCATAAACTCAGAATTCTAACCATTTTATTGGATGATTCTGCCATTTTACTTGGGGAAGAAATCACAAGTTGAATTTTGCCTTGCCTTTCAATTTATTAATTTAACATAACAAGATTTTGTCTTATATAGTTGAAAAATATGCATCACTTCCTTTGTATTCTCTTGTTAAGGATCCCTCAGTTGTCTGTTATTATAACTTAGTTGTTTTGAGTCTGAGAAAGACACTGGGTATGCTTTTATATACTCCTGTGGATTTACTTTGTCATGAATCCCATGTGATCTCTGTATTATCTGTCACAGTCCCTTTTTTCATTTGTGAAGTTTAATTTATTTTCTTCATACATTTAGCATCCAGAGCCATGGGATTCCTTGTTGTCTAGTGATACAGCCAATTATTTCTTCAAGTAATGGGGTACATCAATTACAACACCATCTTTACATAAATAATCACATTTGATTCTGATAATTTACTGAGAGAGCATGGTTGCAGTTCATTACTATTTTACAAGTAGGCCCAGAGAAGCCACGTGATATACCCCAAATAGCATGTAAAGAGAAGGGCAGGACAAGAGCCCAGGCCTTTGAGCTCTTTGTTCAGTGTTCTTTCTACCCCATCACACTGTTGCATACCCTGTCTTGTGTCATTTCCTAAAACATTTCCACATAAGGAATTTGATCATTATACTTAAAATTTTGTGCCACATTTTAACAAACTTTATAAAATCAAGTTGTCATCCATTAGTTTCCTTTCTTGCTAAGCATGAATTATTGCACTGTATGTACAGTGAGTGAGCAGAGAGGTCCCTGCTTTCCAGGCCAATCACATTGTGAGTGTCTTAAGAACACAAGAATAGCAATGAAGTAGAAAATGAAAGAGCTGGCCCTTGCAGGATGAGATAGGATTTGAAAGGTAAAGAAAGTAGTCAAAGGGAAGTATTTAGAGCAGAGGAAATATTTAGAGCAGGAAAGGATGTATGCAGTACTGAAATAATCGTGGATGAAATGATCCATTCAAGATTCACTTCAAAATAAATGGAGTACAGGTGTGGCATGAGTTGATTATTGTTGGAGCTGGATGAAGGGCAAGTGGGGGATTCTCATGCTGTTATTTATGTGTTAGGAATTTTTCCCAATACAATTTTTAAAAATAAAAACGGCATATTGTATATTTTGTGGATAGTGGGTAGATGGTGCTCAAAGGCATAGGTGGGAAATGATGTTGTAAAGAGTCCAGAACCAGATTTGACAGGAGGCAGTTCACAAATGTATTGGTCCAACCTGAGAGTTTTGCTTGACCTTGAGCTCAAGGTGGAGCTGCAGTCCAGCATGGCCTCATCAAAGATGGCCACACCCATTGTACCATCTATCTACTCAGGCCCTCCCACATCTGGTGTACTGTGTTCAGTTCTGGAAGCACATTTAAAGAGGGCATTTTGCAAACTGTGCTTCATTGGTGGGTACCACCAGTATATCAGGTACAGAGGATCATCTTACATCTTGGCCATCTTCTTTCCCTTAGACTCCATCAGCTTATGGTTTTCCACCTAGAACAGGCATGATTTTTCCTTCTTCCACATCCCTCTCCTGGTTTTTATTTTTTCTAAACTTTTCCTCTTGGGAGCCTCATAATGGGCAATAAAAGCATTACTATGATTCCCTGATGCCATGAAGGTACATATGTACGAGGGCGTCTAAGTTAACCTGGAAACAGACCTTCACGGCAGACTGAGTTATACACAGAAAACAGCACTGAACCATTTGGAAATCCTAACATTTTGGTGCAGCTTTCTGTCGTGAAGTTCCCTCTCCCTTACTGCTTAAATGTTTCTCTCCTGCTTAGCAGGAAAAAAAAAAAAAAAAGGAGAGGGAGAGACATGCCAAAGAAATTTGGATAGTTAATGACAGTAAGAAACTGTTAATTAATCATTAATATGCTAAAGCTAATACACATAGACTTATGAAAACGGCTATATTTTTAGAAAATTTGCAAGCCAGGTGTTAAACACAATCATTAATACATTATAAAAACTTAAAATTACAGTATTAAAATACTCAAATGTGTTACTTCCTAATTATTTTACTATAATTTGCTTGCATCTAAACTTTTGGTGTTAATTGTGTCTAATGCATCTGTGGAATGAAAGCACTATTATATAATGGTTGTTGTGCATCTCTTTTAAACACCATGTTCAGTGATATCAGCTTAGTAGTTTGAAATTGGCCTTGGTAGAGGTAATGGTCAATTTGAATTATTGGATTAAGAGATGCCAAAGATTAAGTGGCTTCTGGGTGTGTCAGTGAGGGTGTGTCTAGAATGATTGGCATGTGGGAGAGCAAACTGAAGTGGAGACCCTCCCTAAGCATGGGCAGCACCATCCAATAGGATGGTGGTTTGGATGGAATAAAAGTTGGAGGAATAAGGAAGCTGCAGCAAATGCAAGCTCCTCCATTCCACAGATGCATTAGATACAATTAACACCAAAATTATAGATGCAAGAAAATTATAGTAAAATAATTAGGAAGTAATACAAATGGGTTCTTGGTTGCTGCCGTGATTGCCTGGTGATATCCGACTCTTCCTCCTTCACTCTTCCGAAGGGGACTCTGCCAGTGATTCTCCAGGGAGTTTCCAGAAGCATTCAGTCTTGGACTGGGGTAAGTACCACTGATCCCTCTTGTTCTGAGGCTTTTGCCTCTTGGACTGCACAGCTACAGGTTCCTCCAGTTCTCTAGCTTGCAAACATCCAGGTGAACTATCCAACTTCAGGTCATGCAAGCCAATCTAAGAAATCCCCTTTTTATAATCATACTTCCTGTTGATTCTGTTCTTCTAGAAAACCCTGACTAATACAGAAATTGATAACCAGGGTGGTTGTAGAGAAATAGAATTGTAAGGATGAGTTTCCTTAGTTGGTTTTGTGGTTTCTGGACTTGACTATCTGAATTGGTTAGACCTCAGGTTGCCAGAGTCTCTCCTACTGGTACTATGGAGAGCAATGATAATCCATTGTGTGAACTGTTTAAAGAAATATGTAAAGAAAATGCATTTGATACTCGTAGTTTGCCACTTGTAAAAAGCAAGGAGTTTAGTGACTATATGTGATATCTTTGAACATTTCTGGAAAACTAAGAAATATGATGGATGTTGATTGATTCTGGCTTCACTGGACTAAGTAACAAAGAAGATTGATGAGCTCAGAAATTTAGTTTCAGCTGCAGATGCGCATAACTGATCTGAAAGCTGCTTAGTGTGTTCTGAAGGAGAAACCTCTCTCTCATAGTCATAGGGCTGAGATTGTTGAAAACCAAACACAAACCCTTATCCTGCAATTGCCTGAGTTAAGATGCAAGTTTAACTCTCAGCCTCAAAAGGTGTCTGCCATTAAACTGAGGTGCTACTTGGAAAACAATGGGATCCCGGGCTGGGGTTGTAGCTCAGTGGTTGAACACTTCCCTCTCATGTGTGAGGCACTGGGTTTGATCTGCTGCACCACGTAATAAATAAATAAATATCTTTATTTACCTTTATTTATTTAAAATAAAGATAAATAGATATCTTTATTTTAAATAAATAAAGAGATTATCCATCTACAACTAAAATAATATTAAAAAAAGAATGAAATCCTGCAAATGGGATAATGAAGTCTGGGAGGAGCCTGAAGGGGCTGGGATCATTGAACTCCCATTCTCTGATGAGTTTATTTTGCCAAAAGTTGTTGAGTCCCCACCCTTAGTCTTGACTGAGGCATCCCTACCCCACCCTCTGTGGAATTGGCTTTTCTATCCTCTCTGGAGGGAACTAATCCTGCTTTGTGCCTGATTCATTTGCTCAGGATGAAAATGTTGATTGTCCTTGGGACCCACCCTCACTACCCACTTTTGCCTCCAGGCCTATAACTGAATCCACATCTAAGCAGAACCCTAAAGGTGAGGAACAGAGTGTGACGCATGAGGTTTTAAGCTACACTCTGAAGGAACTTCTTGAGTTTTCTAATTCATGCACGCAGAGGTCTGGGGAACATGTGTGAGAATGGATTTAAAGGGTGTGGGAGAATGGTTGAAGAAACATAAAATTAGATCAGGATGAATTTATTAATGTTGCCCTATTAAGCATAGATTCTAGATTTAATGTAATAGCTCACTGTATTAAAAAAAAAAAAAAAAAAAGGTATTAATAGTTTGGATGGTTGGCTGAAGTACGAATCCAAGGATGGCCCACGGTGACAAGCTGGAAATGCCAGACAATCCCTTGTTTTACTGTTGATGAAGGAATTCAGAAGCTCAGAGAGATTGGAATGGTAGAGTGGATCCGTCATGTACAGTCTTCTCCTCCATATTGGGAAGGTCCAGAGATGTGCTCTTCACCAAAACTATAAGAAACAAATTTGCAAGGGGAGCACCAGCATCTTAGAAGAGCTCTGTCATTGCTCTTCTTTATATGCAAGACCTTACTGTGGGAACTATGGTCAATCAGTTGGGAGATTTAACTATGATGGGAGTAATTTGACCTTGGGAAAGAAGGAGCCAAATGGCAACCCTCAGTTGCCAAAGACAGGGTGGTCATAGTTATCATAATGGACAGCAAACGGAAAGAAATGGACAAAATGTCCCGACTCATGTAGATCTGTGGTGTTGGCTAATTAATCTTAGTGTTTCCAGAAGCCACATAGGTGGGAAACCCCCAAACTCTTATTTATATAAGCAGAAAAATTCCAGGGCAAATGTACAAAAGTCTGCGCTAGATCATAACAGCAGAGAATCATGGGCCCTCAACTACGTCCCAGATTTGAGTCAGTTTACAGATCTGGAACCCTTTGAATGAAGGGGAGGCCAGGCCCCCTTGAGGAAGGACCTTGGTACAATATTCAAAATCTTTACTGTTAATCTTTCTCCCATCCTTCCCCAAAGGGACCTAAAATGTCTTACCAGGGTAACTGTGCATTGGGGAAAAGGCAATGATCAGAACTTTCAGGGAATACTAGACATAGGCTCTGAATTCACATCGATTCTGAGAGACCTAAAATGTCATTGTGGCTCTCTTTAAAAAGGGGCTTGTGGAGATCAGGCGATCAATGGGGTTTTGGTCAAGATCCAACTAACAGTGGGTTCAGTGGGCCCTCAAACTCATCCCTGTGGTTATTTCTCTAGTCCTAGAATGTATAATCAGTATAGAAATATTTAACACTTGGCAAAACTCCCACAATGGCTTTCTAACCTGTGGAGTGAGGAAAGGCTAAATAGAAGCCTCTGGAGTTGCCTATACCTGGGAAAATAGTGAATCAAAAGCAATACCGCATCCCTGAAAGGATTAGAGATTAGTGTGCCATCAAGGACTTGAAGGATACAGGGGTGGTGATTCCCACAACATCCCAATTTAACTCTCCTATTTGGCCTGTGCAGAAGCGAGTCTTGGAGAATGAGGGTTGATTATCATAAGCTAAATCAGGTGGTGATTCCAATTGAAGCTGCTGTACCAGATGTGGTTTCTTTGCTTGGGTGGATTAATACATCTCCTGGTGCCTGGTATGCAGCTATTGATTTGGCAAATGCTTTTTTTTTTTTTTTCCTTTATCCCTGTGCAAAAGGACCATCATAAGCACTTTGCTTTCAGCTGTCAAGGCCAGCAGTATACCTTCACTGTCCTTCCTCAGGGGTATGTCAGCTCTCCAGCACTGCATGATGGCTTAGTTCACAGAGATCTGATCACTTTCTTCCTCCACAAGGTATTACACCGGTCCACTATATTGATGGCATTATGTTGATTGGACCATCTGAGAAAGAGGCAGCTACCACTCTCAACTTGCTGGGTGTGGAGCATTTGTGTATCAGAGGATGGGAAATAAATCTCACTAAAATTCAAGGAACTTCAACTTCAGTAAAGTTTCTAGAAGTTCAGTGGTATGGGGCCTGCTGAGATATCACTTCCAAAGTAAAAGCTAAGTTGTTGCATCTGGCCCCTCCTTCAAGTAAGAGAGAAGCTCAACACCTGGTGGGCCTATTTGGATTTTGGAAGCAGCACATTCTTCACCTGGGTGTGTTACTTCAGCCCATCTACCAAGTGACTAGAAAAGCTTGATCTGAGTGGGGTCCAGAACAGGAGAAAGCTCTGCAACAGGTCCAGGCTGCTGTGCAGGCTGCTCTGCCACTTGGGCCATATGACCTGGCAGACCCAATAGTACTTGAAGTGTCAGAGGCAGATAGGGACGCTGTCTGGAGCCTTAGGCAGGCCCCCATGGGTAATCACAGAGGAAGCCATTGGAATTTTGGAGCTAGGCCCTGCCATCAGCTTCAAACAACTACTCTCCCTCTGAGAAACATTTATTGGCCTGCAATTGGGCCTTAGTGGAAACTGAACACTTGACCATTGGCTACCAGGTTACTATGTGACCTGAACTGCCTATCATGAACTGGGTGTTATCTGACCCACCAAGCCATAAAGTTGGATGTGCATAGCAGCACTCTATCATCAAGTGAAAGTGGTACCTACTTAGTCAGGCACAGGCAGGATCCAAAGGAACAAGGAGATTGCATGAAGAACTGGCCCAAATGCCCTCGGTTTCTACTCCGAGTAACTCACTAGCCAAGTTTTTGCTGCTTGTCCCTGAAACCTTATGTTCTTCTGGCCTATAAGTCTTACTTCCAGAAGGAGGAATGCTTCTGCTGAGAGATACAACAATGATTTCATTAAACTAGAAGTTAAAACTTCCCTCTGGCCACTTTGGTCTCCTCATGCTCTGAGTCAACAGGCTAAGAAAGGAGTTACGGTCCTGGTAGGGGTGATTGATCCAGATTACCAAGGGGACATTGGACTGTTACTCCACAATGGAGGTAAGGAAGCATACTCCTTTTCTCATCTCTTCCAACAACCAATACTGACTTTTCATAGCTCCTCCTAAATTCTCTTATATTACCCTGTCCTTTTATTAAGGTCATTGAGAAACTATAACAACCCAATCCAGGCATTTCAGACCCTCCAGGAATAAAGGTGTGGGTCACACCTCTAGGTAAAGAGCCAAGACCTGCTGAGGTGCTTGCTGAAAGTAGAGGGAATACAGAATGGATAGTAGAAGAAGGTAGTCATAAATACCAACTGTGACCACAGTGACCAATTACAGAAATGTAATTGCCATTGATATTTCTTCCAGATTCCATTAAGAATATGTTTGTGCACATTTACACATGCACTAAGAGGACATGTTTGTTACTGTCCTGTTGTTCATCCTGTAATATGGATTGACTTAACAGCAGTACTTAATGTTTTTGTTTTTCCTTCTATTCTGTGAAAAGAACTAGTACATTTTCAGTTTTACAGAGGATTGTTATATGTTAGGCAGAATTAAGACTTTGCTACTGTGTTTATTTGGATACTAAGTATGATGTAAAGAGTCATATTTGAATATCAACTTGACCAGGGGTGAACTTGTAATGGCTAATTTGAATTGAAAACTTGATTGGATTAAGAAGCGGAAGATTAAGAGGCTTCTGGGTGTGTCAATGAGGGTGTGTCTAGAATGATTGGCATGTGGGATAGCAAACTGGAGTGGAGACTCTCCCTGAGCACCATCCAATAGGGTGGTGACTTGGATGGATAAATTGGAGGAACAAGGAAGCTGCAGCAGATGCAAGCTCCTTTCTTCTTAAATGGGTTCTTGATTACTGCTGCAATTGCCCGTGGATATCAGACTCTGACTCCTTCACTCTGCCAGGGAGTTTCTTTTATCTCATTTTGAAACAAGGTTTCACTGAGTTACCCAGGCTGACCTCAAAACTTGGGATGTTCCTGCCTCAACCTCCCAAGTAGTTTGCTGTTACAGGCCCATGTCACCATTCCTGGCTTACTCTTGCATGTTGGAGGTTTTCTTAAAGAAAAAAAAATTTTAAATAGTAATTAAGACAAATTACAGTGAAAAGAAATAAGTTGCCTACACCTAGTAGACATGGGTAGACTTCCATCTGGTGTTTGTCTGTTCCTCAGATTTTGATGCCAGTTCTCCTTTGATAAAATCTTATTCTCAAAATTTGAAACCCTTATTTTTTAACTGGTTCACACAGATCATTGAGTTTAAAGATCAGTTTCTCGTTTTGTATAATTCATAAATCACTATGTGCAGTTTATAAAACCTATAAGGTCAATGGTACCTGATAGAGCCCTCCCTGGGACATTAAAAAGCTCTCTCTTTACAGAGGAGAGAAAATGCATTTGTTGGATTGCAATCCTCTTTGCAAAGGCAGTCATACAAATAGGGAAAATTGAATCAAGTTATTGCTCAGTAGGCTACTCATGGCTACATGACAGCTGTGTACCCTTTAGATTTATTTCCAGTCTAGCTGATTTGAGTCATAGCCCAAGAAACGAGTGCTGTCAAGTGAATTGTCTTTTGTACAAATGGCAAGAACCTTTCTGAATATTACCTTGCTGTTACAGTTGGCATATTTGGAACTACTGACCCGTGAATTAAGTTAGTCACAATTTAATGACTTAAAAAATTATAGCCTGCATTATATATCAAGTTCATTTCACAAACAGCAAAAGCACAACTTTTTCTAACATATATTTAGACATCAAATGGAAAAGTTGCAGCATAAATTACTTAATCTGTATCCCTTTTTTCCTAAATTTGACATTTTAGTTTCATCCTTAATATGCATTTGGAATATGATAGTAGTACCATCTCTTATTTGACTACATAATAATTCATACAAACTAAACCCAGTTGACAAGAAAAAAACTGTACTCAGTAATGAATGCAACAGTGGTCACTGCGATTATCCCATGGAATTGTGCGATAAGGAAATGATTAGGTCATAATGGGGACAGAGAAGGACATCAAGAACCTTGAAGGGAAAGTAATCTAGAATATCTACCTTATGATTTAATTATGTGAGTCTCAGGTTTGTGTAGAAATACAGGCTTAGAATACATTCTCTAACCACACTGAAAAAAAAAGTCAAAAATTTAAGCAATGAAAACAACAGATGTCAAACTCAGGTCACCACCTGGGATCAAAATATTAAAAGGAAACCTGGACTGAAACAGATGCAGCAAACAGAAATTGAGATCAGAGAAACCAGAGATTAGCATAGGGTGGGAGGAACCATTACAACTCCTCCTAAGATACTTAGAGAAATCACCAGAGAACCTGAACTCTTGAATCACACCTGGCTGCAGTTTCTCCCCCATTTAATTCCTTGTTAACCAACCACCTTAAGTGCCCTGTAGCATGCACTATATTATGGGTCCTAAAAGAGTTTTTTTGGGTAATACAAATAGAAATTATGGTTCAAAATTAAATTGAACTATGAAGATTGAAACATAATTACTAAGGAAATGCACATGTTAAGCTCTCAAATTAGAATGATCACAGAATTGTAATTGACTCAAATATTTACCAGGCCCCTGCTATCTGACCTTGGTGTAGGGAGACCTTAGTGAACCCTGCAGATGAGAGAGATTTGTTCTCTTGGAGTTTACAGCCTTGCAGGTAAGACAGACAATAGACAGAATAAATAACTAAAGTACATTAAACAGATAAATTCTGTGGAGAAAAACAAAACAGGAACAAGTCTTCAGAATTACATTCCCCAAAGATACATTTTCCAACTCTATTAAAACTAGCAAAGAAAAGACATTGGTATTTTTAAAAAAATATAAAACATACCACTTCTGAAATTTCTTTATGTTTCTATTAACCCCGTCAATACAGTAAATATGTTCACAATTTCTACAACCAGTAGTTTAGTGCACAAATTAAAGTCAAAGTAGCTTGGGTAGAGAGAGTAGTTTTTTAATACTGAAGTAAAATGAAAAATATGCTCTTATAGGTTTTGTAAAGACATGGGCAGTTCATGATCAAAAAGGCAATGAGCACCTGCAATTGGGAAATTGGAAGTTATTTAAAAAACAGTACTTCCAGTAATGTTCACTTCCAGTTGGGCAGCCAAGCAGAAGCTATTCCAAGAAGTGTTTACACTTGTGTACATATATGTGTACATATACATGTATGGTTTATAACATACAGACTTTATATTTTAGTATACTCAGATTTCTTCGTTAAAAAAAGTTGAATTATCTATCTTTAAATGGAAATATTTAGAATGGAAATTATTAAATGAATTCCTTTATGTAAGAGATGGACTAAGGCTGTATTTCATTTTTTAAATTTTTTTGGTTTTAATTAGTTATACATGACAGTAGAATGCTGTCATGTATAGCATTGATATATTGATATATTGATAAATCATAGATGGGATATGAGTGTACATGTTGTAGAATCATATTGGTTACGCAGTCACATATATACCTATAGTAATAATGTCTGTTTCATTCTACTATCTTTCCTATCCCCACATCCCCTCCCCTTCCCTCCCATCACTTCTCTCTACCTAATCTAAGGTAACACTACACTTCCCTAGTGCCCCCCACCTTATTGTGAATTAGTATCCGCATATTAGAGAAAACATTCGGCCTTTGGTTTTGTGAAATTGGCTTATTTCACTTAGCATGATATTCTCCAACTCCATTTACTGAAAAATGCCCTAATTTTACTCTTCTTTAAAGCTGAGCAATTTTTCATTTTAAATAATATAGTTTTTTTTCCAGATTGCCAACTCCAAGTCTTTTTTTTGTTTGTTTGTTTGTACCAGGGATTGAACAAAGGGGCACTTAATCACTAAGCCATATCCCACCCCTATTTATTTGTTTGTTTGTTTTTATTTTTTTGAGGCAGGGTTTTGCTAAATTGCTTAGGGCCTCACTGACTTGCTAAGGCTGGCTTCGAACTTGCTACCCTACTGCCTCATCCTCCCGAGCTGCTTTGATTACAAGCATGCACCACTGCACCTTTTCATTTCATCTTCTTCAGTTTTCCTACTAGGTTCACTCTCTAGAGCAATACTCAGTCAAAACTTAACTATGCCAAGCCCCTAATAAAGGTATAAAATCATGTTAATAATTAGCCTTGATTCAAAGTGAAAGAAGAAATTCACCAACCTGCTCGTGGGTCTCCCACTGAACATTGGAGTAGTAACTACCACTTTAAGATGGAGCCTTACACCAACCCACCTCAGTCCTCTTTCCTTTTCTCATCTCTCCCAATAACCAATACTGACTTTCCATAGCTCCTCCTAAATTCTGTCATTTCTGGTTATTCTCATGGACACTCCCCTGTTCCACTCCTCAAGACTTCATGATTGAATTACTGCAGCAAGGTTCTTCTGGGCTTCCTTGCTTCCATTGTCTCTGCCTCTGCCTGGTGTATCTCCCATGCCCTGCCAGGCTGATCCTCCTACAATGTTCTCTTTTGTGAGTCAAGTCAAGCATACCCTTCATTCTGGAGTCACAAGCTCTGAATGTACTCAAGACATCAATTATTTGAAGTCATCTGCCAGCCTGAAGATTTTCAGTGGGGCCTGCTGCCTGATTGCTCTTCCCGTCTCAGAAACTCTGCTCTTGCCCTTCCTCGTCTAGAGCTCTCTGCACTCCAGCTCCTGTATATCCCTAAAGACTCAGAGGCACGTCATCTCTGCTGCTTTTCCACTCCTGACCTGTAACTGTTAGCCTTGGGGTCAGTAGCTTTGAATGGTTGGGAAACTGCCTGGTGTCAGAGTTCTGGGCTGGAGCTCTTGCTCACTAGCCATGTGTCTTTGGCAACTTTATGTCTTCTCTCTGACCTGGTATCCTTATCTTAAAGTCAATGGCATAATTTAAGTAACTATTTTTGGAAAGATACCTCATGTACTTCAAACATCACACCAGTGTT
Organism: Callospermophilus lateralis; assembly: GCF_048772815.1. Taxonomy (NCBI): domain Eukaryota; kingdom Metazoa; phylum Chordata; class Mammalia; order Rodentia; family Sciuridae; genus Callospermophilus; species Callospermophilus lateralis. Next base: position 68,271,963 of record NC_135311.1, on the reverse strand, counting down.
CAGAATTACTCAACTGTATCATTTACTCCTCAGGTATCTATCCTCCTGTTCCCTGTTCATTTGGCACATAAGACCCCCTCTTCCTAGCTTAAGGGTAGATATAAGATGAAATATAACTTCTTGTCATAGTTAGCCCATACCCTAGCAAATGCTCAATAAATTCTCCCCGTTAAAAGAATTGAATAAATACATGTTTTTTACTCTGTATAGTATTTGATAAAGAAAGCCAGAGAGTGACAGGAAGAAAAGAAGGTACCCAGAGAAAAGGTGCTAGCCTGTGTCAGTACAGACTCCTTTTATGGGCTATTCTACCTCAGCACAAGCAATAGAATTGGCTCACTTTGTTAGCAATGGCACTGTCCTTGGCAGAGACTAAGTTCTTAAATATTTATTGAATTTACTAGGCACATGATTTGCATATTTTATGGGTACGTCTATACACATACATACACAGACCAGTAGAAGTCACTGCTTATATTTATCCAGCATTTTGTTCTCCTAAACTTCATTTTGATATGTAGCAACAGGGTGTGTCCTTAGTCTGCAGAGTGGTGCTCACATTTGCGTGGTGTTTGTGCAGTCTCTGATACGGGCTACTGATCACCTGCTGAAGTCACGAATAGTTCAGGAACTACCGTCTTTAAGATTAAGAAATGTATATATAGATATTGCACTGTATGTAATATTAAATTTTCTCAAATTCCACTTAATCTTAAAACTAAGAATAATATTAAACAGTAATAGAATTCATTTTATATTTACATGAGTATATTGCACCTAACTTCCTAGGGACAAGTGGTATGGTAGTGGAGCCCAGGAATTGATGATTCTGTTTAGTATTCATCTTAGAAGGAAAATTAAACAATAGCCAGTTATGTTTAACTATATATTTTATATATATATATATATATATATATATATAATTTTTAAAATTATAGTTGGACACAATACCTTTATTTATGTTTATTTATTTTTATGTGGTGCGGAGGATTGATCCCAGTGCCTTGCATGTGCTAGGTGAGTGCTCTACTGCTGAGCCACAACCCCAACTCCTGTTTAACATATTCCTAGACACTTAAAATCATAGGTATTTATTTTAACTTACTGTGTCTGGTTCATAGGGTCTTAATTTAAAAAGTAACCCAACAGTAAAATATTGGAGCTGTTTTTAAGGAGTTTATACTTTACAGTAAAATAAAGGATATGGCACTTACTCCAGCAAAACATTCAGGAGGAATGGTATTGGCCTATTACCTGAGAAGCAAAAGATTCATTTCCTCCAAACCAAGCCATTAAAGATTACGATTGTTTTTGTATCAAAGCAGACTTACTAGCATGCATGTGATAGCTTCACCCTGCTCTCTAGTTGCCAGATGCATTGGGTGAGTGCTCATATTTCAGATGAGCCAGCCAGGCTACAGGAAAGGATATTTGCATAAAAGATGGGGGAAATTGCCAAGCAACAAAATGAAGATTTATGCTTTTGAAATTCCTCTTATTACTGCTTTGATTAAATTGATGTTTCCAAGGGAATGGACTTTTAAATGAAATTTTAATAGTGCCCTAGCCAATTCCAAATGTATTCTTTCATTTCACTTGGTTTTCACAATGTGATCATATTTGGTTTCACTTCCTGGTTTGTCCACACAAGCCTGTTGCTGGGAAATATTTAAATAACATGTTTATGAGAGAAAAAGATTGTTTCATAATGGATGAGAGCATTTTGGTTTGATTTAGATTTAGTTCATGTAGTAACTTTTATAGAAACAAAACTTCTAACATCTAAACTAGTGCTTGCACTCTTAGAAAAATAAAGATTTCTTTGGCACTGAAATTAATTAAGTTACCTTGTGGTGCAATCATCTCTTCTACAGAACTGTTTGATTAGGCAGCAGTTGTGAAATAAAATGAAATGTTGGTCCATAATTAGAAGAATTGTAATTTGATTTTAAACAGAGGCTTGATTGCATGGTGAGTGACATAATGCCTAATTATTTTTCCAATGATTAAGGGCCCAGTGTACTCTTAAGTTGATGGTTTGGTTACAGTGTGTTTAACATGGTCAGTAATAACTCTGGTGCCATTTTGTGCATATTTTTTCATGACTATTCTTGTTTGTTATAACACTGCACGAAACATATGGCTATTGACCCTAAAGTGGATATTTTTACCATAAAAACATTTAATTCCACCCAAGTGCTCAGTTATATTCTAGTCTCGAAAGCACAAATCAAATCCATTTCTCTTTTGAAAAAGTTGGTTCAGACTCAGGAAAAGCCTGCTTCCTCAAAATCTAATTGCTTTGTCCAGTTGCATTTTTAGTGACCAATCTGGAGTTTTTATTTTTATTTTGTTCTTGTTGTTGTCATAGTATGACTGTATTTCTACTTGAGATTTTTATTTTGAAGTTCTTTTATTTTTTATTTCTCAAGATATTCAGATATACTAGGCTTACTGCTTTCAATCTTAAAACTACTTCCAATAAATTATTCTTGATGTAATAATATGTCCCTAAATGTATTTTTCCATTATTCCCTTGTTCAGATACCTTCAGTAATTTTTTACTTTATATATGATCAAGTCTGAATTCTTTTATGCTCATAAAAAACTTGGTTAGTACTAAAAGTGACATTTTTACCCCCCACACAATAATTTTTTCAGGTGCCTATTATGTTCCAGGCCTGGATTATATCCTGAAAAATTCTTAAATTGACATTTGAGACTTTAGTATTCTACCCTAATCTACTTTACATTCTTATCTTCGTCATTTCTGTCTCAAAAATTCTACTTCCCCATATGTATGTATATTAACTCCTTTCAATTTGCCTTGGTTTCTCCTACTGTATTAGTTGTTTCATTCTTTCACATAAAATATTGTATGCTGCGTTATTAACCAAGTGATCTATTCTTTATCTCTTTATACATGCATACACACCACCACCAGCACCACCACCACCTTTACAAATCCTATATACCTCTCTTGGTTCAATTCATGACTCCTATACAGGGATTGTCATTCCTTTCCTTAAGATATGATGATATTATCTATAATTGTTTTCCCCAAAGGATAGGTTACTTTGGGGGCTCAGGCTCACTCTAACATTTTGCCATTCCCTTCATCACCTGGAATTTTGCCTTGCTCCCAGAAGAATCCTGACCATGGCTCTTGAGTACAGCCAATGTCACAACAGATGCAACATGCAGCATCTCTGCCTCACCTTGGTGATACCTGGGGCCCTCTTCATTTCTACCTCCTTTCAACTAAAGGGGGCTGAGTTGTTGCCATTCCTGAGTGGATACAACTCTCCACAATAAAAACAAATGGTGTTGTCAAATATAAATAGGAAAATATTTCTTGTGTGTTGGTGAGGGGTGGGGAAAAGGAAGACAGGAAAAAACATACCATTAGTTTTCTTGGCACAGTCTTTCTGCCTTTCGGATTTGGTTGCTAAGAGATAGTCTTAAATTCAACTGCTGCACACAAAGAAGAAACTTAGGTCACTCACAGGAGACGATGCATGTTGTGTAGCTGAATTTGTCACTGAGCCATGACAAAGCCCCACCCTGATTTAGAAGTCATGTGTTAAAACTATCAGATGGAGACTGTGGCTTCTGCCTTTTGGAAAGCCATCAAAACTCTTTAAATTCCCAGAGAGGACATAGGTTCTTTTCTCACTAGCACCAAGTGAAGCTACAGAGTCCTGTTGATCTCTGAAGCAACAGAAAGCCAACCTGTCGCCTTATTTGGTAGATGGGCCTTGCAAGATGATGTAAAGATCATAAGAAGTTACTGTGTTTTGCTCCAAGAAAGGGGGATTTAATTTTAACCCTTGTATGTTCATTTATTGTGCAATAGCAGCTTTTGCATAATAAGCCCTGGGATACAATGATGAGTATAATACACACAAACCAGTCCTTTGACAGTTTATTGCTCAATGGGAGAAAAAGAAACTTCTAATTGAGCAATTGCTTATATGTGGTTGATAAGTGCCACAGAAGGAAGGAGAGGAAGCTTCAAAGGTATATTGTGAAGGGCCTTGGACAGAGATCAAGGAAGCATCCCATAAGAAGTACTTTGTAAGTCATTGACTCCGGCATCAATGACCTTGAGTGTGAGTTTGACCTTCAAAGTGAACCTCCTGGAACCTCTTTCACCATTTTGAATTGTAAGCCCTCCTGTGGACTCTTCTTATGCAGATCCTGCTGTGATGTAGTGAAACCAGAAATATACTTCTGGTTTTTATTCCCAGTTCCATTGCACAGAGCTCCTAAAATCCTTGGAATTTCCTGGTAGGAGCTTTTTTCCTTATTCATAGTGAGTCCCTTTCAACCATACCTGAGTTTGTGCTGGACCCCTAGACAGAGTTGACTATGAGATTCCAAGATTGGAACTTTTCAGTCTCATCCTGATCTCTGGGAAAAAGAGAGGAACTGGAGAGTTCCAATCACCAGTGGCCACTGACTTAATTAGTGATGCCTGTGTGTAATGGAATCTCCATAAAAATCCCTAACCAACAGGATTCAAGTAGCTTCCAGGTTTGGGTCCACATGAAAGTGCCCAGAGGTTAGCACACTTGGAGCTGGTAGAAAAACTACTACTCCCAGCACCTGCATCTTGCCTTTGCATTTCTTCCATTGGGCTCTTCCTGAGTTACATCCTTTATAACAAACTGGTGATGGTAACAAAAGTGTTTTCCTGAATTTTGTGTTATTCTAGTGAATTATCAGACTTGAAGAGAGGATTATGGCAATTCCATATTTGTAGAGCAGTCAGACAGAATTGCAGATAGCTTGGACACCCAAGACTTGTGACTGGCACCAGAAGCATGAACAGCCTTGTGGAACTGAGCCCTTAAACTTGTGGAGTCTGGTGCTTACTCTGAGTAGTTAGTATAGAATATGATTGAATTGTAAGAAACCTAGTCGTCATCAAAGAGAATGGTATCAGAAAGAAAGAAAGAAAGAAAAGATTGCGTGCTGTTTACCCTAAAATAAAAGCCAACGTTTTTTCCATTCCAGCTAAGGAGCAAATGGCAGCCCAAGATTTTGATCACCTGCAGCTTTTAATCAAGTTGAAAATATGAGGCAATGGTATAACACCAACATGAAAGTGGACATTTTACCAGAAACACAAGTGGCATAATTCCTTACTCTTTCAAAACTGACCTGTTTCTCTCTTAATGCTCTTACCTAATGTTTCACTTCCCACACTTGCTTCTAAGGAAAATAGGAGCTGGAAGAGATAAGCAGTATTGGCTCACTGGAATGTTTTAAAAGGCCTTCTCTGGGTTGGGTAGGTAGGCAAGGCCACGTCACTGGCCCTTTGAGCCAGAGATTGTGGGTGTTGACCTTTTCTTTTTCAGGCCCTATTTGTAGGATTGTAAGTAGTCCATTACTGAAAGGTAGACAGTTCCAGAGAAGAATGTTCTCATGGTGTTTTATCACAGTGAAAGAGATGACTCATTCTCTGGTTTGGGGCCATGTATTTCTTCTACCTGGACCCCTGAGCCTTTTTAAAAAGTTCCTTTAGGCAGGGCATGGTGGGGCACACCTGTAATTCCAGTAAGGAGGGAGGTGAGGTAAGGTGACCACAAGTTCAAGCCAGCCTGGGCAGCTCAGTGAGACCCTGTCTCAAAATAATAAAAAGGGCTGGGGGGGGGGGTAGCTCAGTGATAGAGCACTACGTGTAACATAAGGAAGGCCTGGAGGGTGGGGTGGAGTTCCTTTTGACTTCTTTGAGGTCTTAAATACTATGAATGTCAGTGACCTTGTAACACTGTTTTGTTTCCTTGGAACCAAAGTGATATAAATAAAGCTCATTTCCTGGGTTACTTTGCTTCATTCTAAACAATGTCCAATAAAATCACTTTACCAGCAAAAGAATTAGCTTTCTTTACAAAAGCTCCCCTTTACTTTTGCTACTCTAATGATTTCAAAGTGTTTCCACAATATTTGTTCTACCATTAATATCAACTGGTAGGCCAATATGATTGTGCTTCTGAGAATTTAGAATCCTGGACTTAAGCCCATGCAGATGGTGGGGGGGGCAGACCTGGGATTCACTCCAGTGTACATTTTTACTGCTACCATAGAAAGCCAGTCACTAGTAGGGGGGTGTGGGGGAGACCTGGAGAAGCAAAGACTGAATCCAGTCAGCACTTTGCCTCTGAGGCTTAGGAACAAAATATATGAAAATAAGTAAATAAAAATTGAGCAGTTTGCATTTACCTAAAACAGCTCCAAAACATTTATAGAGCAACAGATCAGTAAGTAGAGCAATCTCTACATATACCCAGAAATAACTTGTCATAGCAATGACTGCTTTAGACCAAGAAGTAAAGAAAACTTCTGTAAAGATGCCCCAAGCACAGACTCCAGTGACATGAAATGGAAAGAGAACCAGAAGCTTTAAACACCTGGATTCTTCCCCTTGCAGCAGTAGTTCAAACTGTATCAAAATCTGTGGCTCAGGTAGCATGATGAGGCGGGAGGTGACCACAGCCTAACTTGTGAGGTTGAGTGAGAGCCCACAGCAGGCCACCAGGTGAAGCATCCTGTTTTCCTATTCAGTGATCACTGTGGTCACAAAATACATAACTACCCTGTCTGGCCTTCCAGTGTCAGATGCTAGCATTTCTGGGAAAGAGGTGCCAAAACCCAATGAAGCAGAGAGCAGGAGAGGCTAGGAGCACCTTGCCCATCACTTGATGTTGTCGTGTCTCCTAACAACACATCTGGAGGCGAGGTCTTAAAGAGGCATGGTCTTGTGCCTCAGGAATAGTTACTTCATGTGAACTTCTAACCACATTGCTACATCCCCATAACTCTCCAACAGTTCTACAGGGAGGTGAAGCAGCCATTTCATCTGATATTTCTCACTACCTTTATCTACTCCTGTGTTGGGTGGGTGTTTTTACCCCACGTATCCAGAGCAAGGAAATAACCAGGCAATCCTACAAAAATTAGTGTTCTATTATGAAAGTCTCAGGAAATGACTGCCTGATCTTTTCATTTCATGTAAGCACCCGATAAGTAGTGCTGTGACTAAGGCCAAAGCCAAGGAGTATGGTTGCTCTCTTTACCATTTCCTAACACACACACACACACACACACACACACACACACACAGTCTGCATCATCACCAGCTGCTGCTCCTCTACCCTTCACACACTGTCCATGATGCCTTCCAGAAGATTGACCTCTTAAGAAGAAAAAGATTAAACCAGAGCATCATCTACTTTTCAAATCCCTCTAAAGTTATTAAATTTGGTAAACATGGGTCCTTCAGTGGTGAAGGAAAAAAATACCTTGCATGTGTGCTGATTTGAATAATCATTAGAAGATTTCTCAATGTCTTAGCTTCATATATATCTATTTATCCAATAAGATCTAAACCTTTTCTGCACAAATTTGGAGAATCATCTAATCTCTTCTAATCAAATCCTTCTAAATGAAGGTTGCAAATAAAATTGATAATTAAATATTTATTATTTAGTAACCTATGATTCATGCACACAGCAAGTTTGACACACTAAAATAGTCTTTAATGTGTTAGCCTCTCTTCTAGGACACTGAGACCCACTGACTATTTGATTTGTATAATTCAGTTTGTTTATTTAAAAGCGATAAAATTTTCCTAATTTTCTGTGATTATAGATTTTTGTGATAAAATAGATATAACACAAGTTTTACTGTTTTAACCATTCGTAAGTGTACAATTTAGTGGCATTAAGCACATTCATATTGTTATGCAACTGAGATTATAAATTTTTGAAATAGCCCTGTTTTGGGTTGGTACTAGTCAAGTCTGACTTGTCTGTGATAGAAGTCTTGACTGGGCTGGCAGATATTGTATCCAAAAGTGATGCGTTGTACAGGTTAGCTCTCTTTAAATGTTGGATTGGTGTATTGTTTTAGTTTCACAACACTTTATCTTCCCTATGGTCCATAGAGTAAACAATTGAGAAAACTGACATATTTCACAGCACTTTCTCGTAACTGAACTCAAATATATTGCAAACCAAGGTTGGAAATCACTAAGTTACGTGGACAACCAAACTCCTTAATATCAAGTCTGATTTCTGTTCACATGATAACACTTGAAAGCTAACCTTTAAAGGAACAACTTTAGATAATGACACAATTCTGTTAATAAGTTACTGTTTTCAAGTGCTTATTTGGAAACTGCTCCTGTGCTAATCATTTGATTTATAATTCCCTTATTCTTAAAGCAGTTCCACTTGGTAAAAGCCATCATTATTACTATTTTACAGATGAGGAAGTTGATACTTATCATAGCTAGAATCAAACACAGGTGGTAAATGACAGAAACAGAATTCTGCCTTTATCGATTCAACTGACCTCTCTTCCAGGTCTCTCAAATGCTATTCAGAATAAAATCTAATCCTAACAAAGTAACTAACATACTGAAGGTATGCTCCTTCATTAAGCTATTCAAAAATACAGTCATGTTTTGGTGATATTGTGTTAATTTATTTTAACTTCCTGGTGGAAACCAGAAAGAAAAGCCATGTAAAACATTATCATTTAAATACAGATTAAATTCAAGTTATTCATCTTGTTATTAAATTGGTAGGTAAATGTTTCTCTGAGATTGTGTAGCAGGATGCATCCTTGCCCCCGTTAAATATCACATCAATCTTAATTATTTAATAGGCAGGCAGGGTGAGGAAGCTCTTGTTCATTCTGTTTCACTATACTGAGCAATGACTAGGAAAACAGCGTAAATCTCATTTTTAAATTGTCTCCTGTTTTTCTCTAAAAGATGGATTGTAGATTTGAAAGAAGAGAGATGTCACAATCTATATAAAAACTCAGTTTTATATAGCTTTTGGAGAGGCCATGTAGCAGATGGCTCTTAGTCAGAACTGGTGTGAATTCTGAGTTTGCTTATGAGCTTGAGCAAGTTTCTTAGTTCCTCTGATCCTCATCAGCTTTCTCTCCTTCATAGCTGGGATCATAACACCGACCTCACCTACCTAGTACACAGTAAATATTAGCCTTCCCCTCTCTGTTTCCCACCACCCCTTGTCATGCACAGGTAATTATTGAGAATATGTTGCAGTATTGTCAGCTTGGTCATAGCTCATGGCATGGTGGAATTATAATATTTATGGGGCATCTAATATGTGGCAGGCCTTAGAAGATAAGAAATATCCTTGCCCTCCCAGAACTTATGATCTCAGGAGGAGCAAACAGGACAAAAATCAAGCGTAGAACAGTAGAATGTATAACATCCTCATTTGGGTGATAACTTGCTAATTCTATCTTAGCCTTATAACTGTTGCATTATAAGACTAGCTGTTGCAAAAAGTAGTTTTGAAATCATAAATTACTAAGATATTAAGGTCACTTAGAAATGCTGTGGCATTTATCCAGTGGTCCATTACTAATTCAAAATGACTGGCAGTCATTATAAAGCAGCCAGTCATGCTGAATTTGACAGCAGTCCTACATTCAGATATGTGAGATGTCATGTTTGGTGTATAAATTGGCAAGTATGAATTTTTCTTCTTCCTAAAGTATGAAGGCTTAACCTCTGCTGCTGATCTCTGCACCTGCCATGGGTCATGAAAACACCTGAGGCTCTGTCCCTACCACTTTTTTTTTGTCACCCTTCCAGTCCCACAGTCTGTAGGCACCAATTCTGTTCACAGATCTGAAAGCTAGTCCTCTTCCATACTCCTGGTTTCTAACTGGGTAATGAAACCTGGTCTGGGTTATGTATTCACTCAACACGACTTACTGAATATACATGGTGCTGACATGAGCAAAATCAGATATGGGAGCTCCCTAGGTAAGCTAATCTTTTGTTACTCTGGGCTGGCTAAAGATTCAATGTCACTTTAGACCATTATACTTTAAATATTTGTTCACAACATTTATTTATTTATTTATTACTAGAGATGAAAACCAGGGGTGCTTAAACACTGAGCTACATCTCCAGCCCTTTTTAAATTTTTATTTTGTGATAGGGCTTCACTAATTTGTTGAGACTGACCTTGAATGTATCGTCCTCCTGCCTCACCTTCCCAAGCCGCTCGGATTACTGGTGTGCACCACTACGCCCAGCTATTCACAATATTTTTTTTAAAGAGAAAAAAACACAAATTGTATGGAAAGAAGCTAGAAAAAGAGCCCCTCTAGTTCCCCCTTTCACCAGTTCCCAGGATCTCAACTGACCCTAAGAAAATAGTCAGATTCCTTATCTTGCCCACCAGTCACTTTCAATATTCTCTTTAATCCAGCCCTGGAAAGACACTGGGATAGATCCCTGGAATATAGATAAGAAAGACACTGCCCCAGCTCTCAAGGATTTGAGGCAATAGCTTAACAAACACCATAAAGTAGTGTGGGAGAAATATTTGTAAATGTGTCCCTGGAACAGAGAAAGGGGAGCCATGAATTCAGTCTGTGATGGTCAGAGTGGCTTGTGGAGGCAATTCCATAATAGAACAGATGATGAAGTGGAAAGTCCCTCTTTTAAATTCTTGGTTTTAAATTTTTCAAATTGATGATAGGGGAGACTTTAATTTTATGTAACTTAAAGCCTAAAAAAACATAGATAGCACAAGGCAGAGTGAATGAGTGTGATATTGCTATGACTCCTGGCAGAACAGACTTGCAAAATGACATTGTAGGACCTCACATTTACTCATTACTGGTCATTTGACTTCAGCCTGGTGGTAGCTCAGTGGTAGAGTCCTTATCTAGCATGTGGGAGGCCCTGGGTTTCCATCCCCAGCACCTCAAAATGAACAACAACAACAAAAAAAATTCTTGACATCTTGCTAAATCTTTCCTAAGATTTTATGTAACCTCACAGTAAGACAAACACACAAATGGAAACCCCGTCTCAGATTCCAGTAGTTGTTTGCTCTATCTCAGCCTAAGTTTGGTCCACCTCCTCTATCTCTATTTACCAGAAGGAAGTACGACCATCTAAACTCATTTGCTTTCACAGTGAAAACCTTGGGTCCTTTTGTTTTTCTATCAGAAAGCAGATTGTCACCTGCTATCCTTAATCTTCAGTCACTTAGGAGATGTCCTTATTGGGAATTCAGGAAAGGAGCTCTTTAAAAAAAGAAGGAAATTTTCAGTGTTATGCTTCTTATGTGCAAACCTTCCAGAACCCATTTTTAGGTTACCTTAGAATTGACTTTTTAAGTTAAAATGCACATGTCATGTGTCATGCCCCTGGGGAGAAAATGCCTCTGTGAGGGGGTAGAGGAAGCTAGTTTGGTAACACTCATTAGCATAGCATGTTGGAGAGCCACTGAAGCAGCCGCCTGTCTCAGCAGCTGGGTCTGTCAGAATTGCTGAGACAGTCTTTGTCCTCTTTTATCCTGCCTAATATGGGTGATTTATTCTATTCTGAGAAGCCTTGCCATTTAGTATTTTTACATTTCATTCTTCCAGCTTGGTACTTTTGTGTTCTTCTGAGGAGGAAGAAAGAGGATAACTTTTGCTACAGTTTCTAAAATTAGTTTGAATGATTTCATTTTTTGCCTGTATAAAGAAACAGAGCCACATTGTGTTGTTCCTCTTGCTTGACAGCCATGGCTTCCCCCTGAGATGACAAGTAGTCATTATGAGCACTTTCTTTAAGTTCTACATTTATATCTTCTCAGCAAAATATTCCTCGGGCTTAAATCTAAACAGAAAAGAGGACTGACACTCATTTAGTAACATGATGGAAAATGATCAGCCTAACTCAAAGAAATGCAAAATAAAACAACAGTAAGGTCGTTTTTTTCATGTGTGGAATTGGCAAAGGTTTTTTGTTTGTTTGTTTGTTTGTTTTCTTTTGAGTGTGTGTGTGTGTGTGTGTGTGTGTGTGTGTGTGTGTGTTTTGGTGAGGAGTATTAAGTGATAACTCAAATCTATTAAGAATGCTGTGATATATTGTTTGCAAGAAAGATAATCAGTATAACTTGGGAAAACAAGTTGTTGTAATTTGAGGCTTAAAAGGTTCATGTTCTTTGACTCAGTGCTCTTGTTTTGGAATTCTGTGTAAAAGAAATCACATGAACAGAGTATGGAGATATTGACAGCTTTGTTAGTAATTTTAGAAAGAGAATCTATGATCAGTAGGGAAGAGAGTTTGTAAACTATGTCATATCCATGTACAAACTATCACGCTTCTATCAAAAATGATGTTTAAGAGAAACTTAAACAACAGGAAAGCCCATAATATATAATAGGAGACAAACACAGACCTAAGTGTTGTGCCACTGGATTGAACAATGGTGTAACTGCAAAAAAAATAGTGGGTAAGCAAACAACAAAATCAACGTCAAAGCTGGATGGAGAAAACTGTCCTAGACACCCAGTCTTTTTCTGCCATGTCCTCTGTGTATCCTAAGAAGTACACATGTTTTCAGTAAAGTTTTCTGTAGTAAAGTGACTGGTGCTTCAGCAATAATACCCATTTCATTCTCCACTAAAAACTGGATGCTTTGTGAATTACTGTTGTGCTGAGATTAAATGTGTAACTTGGGATGTGATTTCTCTCCCTGGGTATCAGTTGACAACTTTTGTGAGAGGACCCGAAGGTGATGTCTTTAACACCCCACACTTTTTAAAGAAGTTGTCTTTTTCATCTTTGTTTCATAAAATTATAATACATGTTAGAAAATTTAGAAACATATAAGTGGATAAATTATCTTGTAGTCCTCTGATACATAAAATATGACAATATGTTTATGATTTCTCTTTAGGAATTCCTCAAATTGAAACTAATTGCAGAGTTTCTGGTTGACCAGCATTCATAGGGTAAGATTAACATCCTGAATTGTGAACACATGATAAAAATAATTACAATTAGGTTGGTAGCTTGGGGCAAGTAAGTACAGAAAGAGATTGATATTCTTACAGATGTTTTGAGTAAAATCATTTTAGTGTTTTTAAACCAGTGAAGCTAAAATTGAAATCAGAATGTATTTTAATAAAAATGTCATTTTCCTGTCCTTTTGTGGGTTTTGCAAGCAGGAAAGTATACGTGTGTGTGTGGGGGGGGGAGGGTGTATTTGTCACTCTCTTGACATTAAAGGTCTGAGGAATTAAGTCCCTGTCTTCTGAGTTTTGTCTGAGGTGGCATTTTTAATGCATAGAATCAACACATCATTTTTCTGTGAATAAAGAGTGGCCGTGCTTTCCTTGGGTAGGCAAAATCAGAAATAAACAAGCCCTATCTTCTGTGCTTCCTGCAGACACTGTTCTTCTAATTGTGCAAGATTAACCTTAAGTTAGCTCTGTGGCAGGGCTCTTGACCTTGACAGGATGAATGATGAGTGTGCATGGTGTTAAATAGCACAGCTTCCCAGTGTTGTGATTACAGCATGTGTCTTAAAGCACCCCCCAGTTGTGGACATATAGCCCAGGTGAACAGCGGTGAGGATAGTGGGTCTGTTACCTACTACATTTTGAACACTCTTCTTTTTATAGATGCAGGTAAAAATCCTTTGAATTTTGGGGTATGTCCATATTTCCATGCTGATTCTTCAAATTGACTGTAAAATTTTTAAAGCTGATAACATCTCTTGCCATCCCTCTACTTGACCCTCTACTTGACGGACCCTCTGTGGCTCTTCCATCACTCCTGGATTTGTTATACAGACTCTTTCCCTAGGCTGAAGCCTATCACTCTCCTCCTTTCCCCAGGCTCCTGACATCCCAGCCAGAGTAGCTTCAGTTCTAATTCTTACTCATCTATGAGCCTCTTCTACTTGTCCTGTGATTGGCTTTGTTTCATTCTCCATCTACAGTAATTCCTCTAAAGAGGCTTTCTAGACCTCTGTCTACAGCAGCTTTCTAGTCATTATAGCATTTCTGATCTGTATTGTGCGGTACACTAGTTATTGTCTCTTCCCTCACAATAGTGAAATCCAAAAGAGCAGAGAGTTGGTCTGTCTTGCACAGCTTTATTTTTCTAACTCTTAGAACTCCTGATACATAACAGGCTTTCTAAATATTTATTGCATGAACAGACTAAAATCTCCCTCTGTTTTTGGTTGATGATGCCGTTCAGTGATGTTCCAGCTATTCTCTGGGCATTTGAGTAGAACCAAATGTAATATATATTAGATTTACCCCATCATCCCACTCATTTGGGCACTGAAATGACAGTATTAGGTGGTATGCCACATTCAACTCTGCATTTCTTCTCTACAGTGGGATCATGATCCTGGGAAAGGAGAGAGAAGCCCTCATATTCTGTCGCAGGGTGTCCAGCACCTCACCAGGGAATTCTTGACTGCTCAGAGGGATAAGCCTCCTAAGAAATTAAAGTCTAGAATAATTAGTAAAGAACAAAAGACAAAGTCAGAAAGGATAGTTTTAAAGACTTCCCTGATAGGTCCAATCCGCACAGGAACAGGAGCTAGACAACTAGAAAATGGCTCCTGTAGTTCATTTAAGGGAGTACATCAAAGACGGGGTAAGGTTTCAAGGGTGGAGTCTTGCTTCCTGATGTCTTGCAGTCAGCAGGTTGACATCTTGGCATGTCACACCCATCTCAGAGAGGCTGTGTGGGACATGGCAGAATGGAATAGAAATTCACAATATCTCTGGGCAGTCCACCAGAGGAAATACCCACTGGAAGTTCCTAGACACCAGATTATCCTATCCGATAGGCTACAATGTGCAGCACAGTCCACACACAGCCCACAGATGACTCGAGACAATATTCTTTTCGTATGCCTTCGTGGTATCTAGCCTCTGCAATTAATAAATATTATGTTTTAAGTATTATTAGATCTGACAAAAGCTAAAATATGTCTTTCATTTAAATTTATAGTTTAATGAAAATTTCTCCAACTATTTACAACTTCACATTTGTTTTATGGGAAGACCTGTTACTAATTAGGCTAGGTATCCAGAATGTGTGCCACTAAGCTCCCAGATCTTTTAAAATTAGGACCCTTAGTTCTAAGCCCATGATCATAGTGAAGCCACTAAAATGCATCTGAAATTGTTTCTTTATTTATAGAAAATGAACCCTGTTTTCAATGGGGTCTTCCTGGATTAAATAGGACATATAATTCTGCTCTTGGGACGGGTAGGTCACCTGTGGAAGTCTGAAGAGAAGAAATGGAATGCTATGGTGTGGTTTATCAGAGACTGCAGAGTATCTAGGTTTGGCCCTACTTTTTTATGGCCTGCTTACTTGAGTGGGGTGTCGGAAACTATTTTTAAAAACCATGAAAATTGGAGGATTTGATGTTGGCTTCTGTTTATACATTCTAAGAATATTTATTTATTTATTTTTGTTGTCAATGGACCTTTATTTTACTTACTTATGTGTGGTGCTGAGAATCTCTAACCCTGTGCCTCACACATGCTAGGCAAGCACTCTACCACTGAGCCACAACCCCAGCCTCAATACCTTCTAAGAATTATCCAGCTACTGGAAGCTATGTTCTGGTATAAATATTTCAATTTGTAACTGTTACTTTTTTCATCTTAAATGTAACTTAGATAATAATGTAGGCCACTAAAAGCATCAAAGAATTCAGGTCTTTTCCTAAAAAGAAAATTATCACCTAAATTAGATATATGATGTATTCTATTATCACCAGAAACCAAGAAAAGTGAAATGGCGTTCCTTAAAGTTCAGAAGAACTCAGATTCCACTAGGATTTCTAGAGTTGTTCCGATGGTCTTAATTCATTCTGTAACTTATTTATTTATTTTATTTATTTATTTTTTCTGCAGTTTATTATCGTTTGTTCAATAACTTTCTCCTGGGGCTTCAGAGAGTTTCATACTCTTTAGAATATCGTGTATGATTATTTCATAGACCCATTACTACTTTACAGTTTGGGTAGTAAATTGCTAAATAGTAGTGACACATTTCTATTTTTTGCCTTCCCTCTATAATTTGACTATAATGTCAGTTTCTTTCCATGAAACTCAGATTTATGTGCCCCAGAAATATTTGCTTTTCCTTTACCTCATTAATCCTGCTTCTCTATCCTTTTTTACTCTTCTTCATCTGATGATCCTTCCTCATATGGACAGGGATTTGGTTTTCACTCATTAAATTATTTTCCTCAAAGACTCCTTTACTGAGGAACCATTGGCTACTTAAATGTTTATGGCATCCTATGATGAATTAAAAGTGACAGCAAATACTTGCAACTCCTCCCATCTGTTTCCCTGCCTTTGACTCTCTACTGTCTCTGTTATATTTTTGGATCAACAGGATGTGGCAGAAGTGGGGGTGTAGTAATTTCTAAGACTGGGCCTTAAGAGACTTGCAAATTCTGAATTTGTATGCATAGAACATTCCCTCTCAAAACATCCCCTTTGCTGTGAGGAAGCCTAAAGAATCAATGTGGAGACTGCCAAGGGCCCAGTCAATAGCACAAGTTGAGCCCCGCAACAAGCAGGCAGCCCAGGTACCAGTGTAGCATAGAGGCATATTGGACCTTCTAGGCACCCCAGCATCCCAATGAATACCAAGCGAAATGAGACTGCCTCATCATCCTACAGAATTATCAGATACAGCGAATCATTATTTTAATCACTAAGTTTTGGTATGGCTTGTTACACAAAATAAATAAGCAAAACCAAAAATTGGTACCTAGAAGTGTGAGGTACTACCATAACAAAACATCTGGCCATTGGTTTTGGGAAAAGGAAGCGGTGAAGGTCTGAAGGGTAGTAAAACTAGTATTAATGGTGTATAAAGGTCAGTGAGGAAATTGCTATTGGAGGATATAAAATAGCACTCTTATGTTTTATTGGCAGAAAAATAGGCTAAACCATCACCTACAAATCACACAGAATACAGAAAATGAACCTAACAACCTTGTGGATCTAGGGTAGGAGATTTTTCAGCAGAATATTGAAAGCACCAACTAATAACTTCATTTTTTAACCACCTATGATCAAAGTTTTGCAAGAAAGAGATGCATTAAAGAACAAACTGTCCAGATTGTAAGCAGACTTTAGAGGAAATATTTCCAATCCAGAATTGTCTAGGTATGGAAATAAAACTGTTTCTTATTCCTAGCAACCTTCTCTACTCAACAAAAGATACTCAAAGAAGGAAAATGGTCTCAGGTCCAAAGATCAGATCCAGAGCACTATTACCAGCAAAACTTGGTCTCAAGGTGAAAATAAAAGCAAGGACACAGCTATAAAACCCTATATGATAACCTCCTAGATATCTCTGCTGCATGGAGTAGCTTCTGAAAATCTTAAGGATGCTGCCCTGATTTATAAGACACAAGCCTGCCTTTAAGCCTGAATTTGATGCGATGGTGTGTGAATGTTTGGGGAGAGAGCTACTGTGCTTTCTGTGGAGAAGAGATGTAAGTTATTTATGGAAGATTTATGGAATTATTTACGGACAGTAGTATATTAAACATAGCTGCAAATTCTTCGTCATCTCACTACTGAGAGGTGTTCTCTGCATCCCATCCCCTTGAATCTGAGCTGGCCTTGTATCTCCCTTGACTAATAGATTTTCATGGACACAGCACTGTGTAACTTCAAATGCTATGCCCTAAAAGGTCCACAGCTTTAATTTTTGTGCTTATAACACTCTGTCTTAGAACCCAGCCACCATGTTCATTGAGGACACTCAAAGCACCACACTGACTCTCATATGAAGAAGTTATGAGCCAGCAGTATAATGAACAAATGAGGTCATTTTGGACCTTCCAGCCATCTTTGTGCTGGCCAACACCATGAAATACAAGAATCCCCAACAAAATCTCAAGAAATAAAACCTTAATGTTTTTTAAAATCATTAAATTGCAGAATATGCTGAACAGTTCATCAAAAGTCCTTCCATCTATATACTACTGAGTTCTAGCCACTCCTTCTCCACTTGGGCCAGCTCAAAGTTTTTATCATCTTAGAATACATTATGTATAAATATCTGAAATTTTTCACATAATTTGCATTTTTGTACATTATATTTATTGTATAAGTATTTACTATGCACCACATGCTACAAACTGTAAGGTATTATATTAGCAGAGGAACAAAATTGGAATTCATTTGACTCCCACTCTGGACCTCCATCAGATGTCCAGTGTTGTTACATGGTGTTGAATTTTAATTTATAGTAAGTATTTTAGTGAGCTTCCTGTTACTGTGACAGAGCATCTGAGATAATCAATTAAAAAAGAAGAAAAGAGTATTTTGGTTTGCAGTTTTGGAGGTTTCAGTCCTTGATCAGTTGGCCTTATTGCAAGGAAGTACATCATGGCTAGAGCATGTGGCGGAGGAAACTGCTCATGGTATCATGGCCAGGAAGTGAAAGAGAGAAACTATGGGGAAGCTGCCAGCGCCTCACCAGGGTGTCTTTTTTCCTGTGTAGGAGGGAAAAAGGACCATGGGAGAAAATAAGTCACAAATAATTAGTGGAGAACAAAAGACAGAGTCAGAAAAATAGTTTTAAAGGAGAGCATCTGATAGGCCCAGCCCACACAGGAGCTGAAGCTGGACAATTAGAAAATGGCCCCTTCATTTATTTAAAGAGGGTACAACAAAGGCAGGGATAAGGCTTCATGGGTGGAGTCTTGCTTCTTGATGTCTTCCAGCAACAGGTTGATTGGCATCTTGGCAGGTTACACCCATCTCTGAGAGGCTGTGTGGCTGCAGCAGGACACCCCATGTTCTGTGCTGTGTGGGACCTGGGGCAGAGCTTGAATAGGGTCACATGTGTTTGGGTGGTCCTGGCCAAAGGAAATTTCCACTGGAAGTTCCCAGACACCAGATTCTCCTATTCACTAGGCTATGATACTGATGTAGTTCATGCACAGCCCATGGATGGCTCTCCACAAGAAAGAGCAAAGGGTCCAGGATCCCATTATCCCTTGAAGCTCATTCCCCCCACCCACTCACCTGACTGACTTTCTCTAGGTGTGCTTTTTTTTTCCCATAGTTATAGATGGAGACTTGTTTATTTTTTTAATATGGTGCTGAGGATCAAACCCAGTACCTCACACATGCTCAGCAATCACTCTACCATTGAGCCCTAGGAGCCACTTTTTAAAGGTTCTACCACCTCCCAAGGTGGGGGATCTAACTTCTGACACAGGGCCTTTGGAAGATTTTTAAGATCCAAAATATAGCAGTGACTATTTCATTCTTTGCTTTCTTTTCAAGCACATTATAAAATTTACACATATTATTTCTTTACCCCATATTGAAACAGATTTTCAGACATTTTAGTCCCTCCTCCTTCAGTCTGTCCTGCCAGTGACCCATTGTTCTACTCCTCACATACCCGAGTCTCGTGTAGCTCTAACTATAGCGTGGAGAGAATGGAGCATTGTAGACATCTAGTGTAATTGCCAAGAAGATTTAAAAGATATGAATTTTTTCCCCAGATAATTTATTGCCAATCTATTTTACAAGTTTTCTCCTCCTGAGGAAAATTTTTGCCTCAACTAGACCACTTGGATTGTTCTGTGGGGATAGGACTTGTGATTAGGTTTCTTTTAAAAGTGCCCCCAGACAGTTCCAATGTGAAGCCAAAGTTTTGAAAACTGCTGTCTGAAAACTGTGATTCTCAAAAGGTGATCCCTGGACCAGTAGCATCCAATTTAGAATTTGTTAGAACTACCTTATGAACCAGAAACTCTGAAGGTAGGATCCTATTATCACTTTATGTGTTTTGTTTGCCAGACAGGGTCTTGCTAAGTTGTCAAGGCTGGCCTTGGACTTGCTATCCTCCTGCCTCAGCCTCCTGAGTAGCTGAGATCATTGGCACCATGGCAAGCTCACTTTTTGTTTTAATAAGCTCTCGGCAATTTTTATGGACATTAATATTAAAGAACCATTCTACCAGATAAATCTCTCTCTTAGTTTCTTTCTAGGTCTCTAAACTATGACCAAGTTTGGAAAGAATGTTTGTTATCTGAAAGTCTATGTACTGACAAGATCTGAAGGAACTGGTAAGGGACATAAGGGAACAGATATATCAAGTATCCTTGCTACTAGTGATCACATAAATACAGGCAAAATGCTAAATGCTGGGCTTCAGATTTCTGAAGTGTGGTTAAATGGGTTATTTTAGTATAAAAAAGAGGGGCAAATAATTCAGAGGTTCAGATACATTATTTTCTAAGGAGATAAATAAATAGAGGCAAATTTAAATTATAGTTAAATATAGGTTAGTACTGATAAAACATTTTGACAGAATGTAAGGTATTTTTTAAATCAAGTTTCAGTGAGAGTAGTGTAGAGAACCCCGGCTTTCTGGGATCAAAGGACATATCTTTGAAAAAGCATGTCGTTCTCAGCATACAATGACTCTAAATACCATCTGATCCTCATTTGTTTATTTTTTCACTGGTTATTTTGGAAATGCTTTCAAAGTAAAATAAGGTCTACTGGGAAATAAAGATGCCTAAGTTGAGTGGTGTTGTTCCAGTCTTAGAGACTTTGGGATGAGATTGTCAGATGAATTCATGTGTTTTGAAAAGCTTTTATGATTTTTTAATGAGATTTAAAAGCTAAAGGAATGAGATTAAGACCATAAAATCTGGTACTCTTAATATAATTTCTTTGAACTAATTTAGTGCATTTGTGTATTAGATATAGGGATTTCATTTGGATTGAATTCTCATTCTTTGCCAAAATATGGTTTGGAAAATGTTTAGGGCACATGCAAACTGTATTAAAAGGTATAATGGCTCTAATTCCAATTAAGTACTTCAGTTAGAAAAATTAGCAGCATTTGATAGGTAAGAATGCTTGAAAGTTTTCATGTAACCTTTAATCAAGTTGCTATGTATTTAAATATTAGGTCTTAGATAATTCAGTAAAAATACTTAGTAGAAAAATATTTATGCTAAGAGAATAGGTTACATGGTATGTATCCATAAAACTGAGACCTTGCAGTAAACTACATTTGCATCCTTGTTTTTCAAGATTATTATAGAACTCAGTTACAATGTGAATGTTGGGGGAAAGAGCTCTATAACTTTTTCTCCAGCTTTTGAGAAACAGACCTCAGCACAGCTCATTGGATTTACTGAGATATTACCTTGTGATATGGCATTGACAAGGCTCAGGGTTGGAGTTCCTAAGTTCCAATTGAAGTTGTTTCTTGATGGTTTTGTTGCTTTGAGCAAGGTATTTTCCACTAACAATAAATTCTTATTTGCTCTTATTGACAAGGAACTCATCAAAGGAAATCTGAATTAGGTGATTACAGGAAAAGTTCATAATTTTTAAAAAGGCAAACAGGAAAGTCCTTTCCAAATCATTTTCAGATGGAATGAATATAGCAAACATGTTCATGAGTGGTTCAATGGTAGATTGATAGTAGTTTCTTATTATGATAATTTAAAATTGTTACTCTTAGTTGGAGGTTGATCTCTCTCTTTCATAAACATACTGCCTATAAAGTAGGAAATGTATTTGTACTATTAAAGGAAAACTTGTGTAAGGAGCATCATGATGAGGGAGTAGCATTCTGGAAATTATAGATGTAGTGCTGTGGAAGAAAATGTAAAGTGTGTCACAATCAGAGTGTGCATATGTGTGTGCTGGCTATTGAGCCCTAAAGCTCATGCATACTGAGCATGAGCTCCATAGGTCTTTATCCTGCTCTCTGCTTCTAAATGCTGTTATGTTGTATATTTATTCTCCAGTAGTGCTGAGTTAGTGAACAGATAGGTTGTCTGATATTCTAATAGAGCTTTCTAACCCAATACAATTTGGGGCAAATACTCTTTGCTAGAATTCAAATACATAATATTTTATTTTTAAATATCTATATAGTATCTTAAGGGAAAATAAAACCCTTCCCAGCAACTTTTTTGAGTTTCCATGGACACTAAAAATATATTTTTTCAGACTCAATTTTTTTTAATATAGCATTTCAGAGTTTTCCTGCAGTTCAACTGTCACAAGTGATTGTAGTATATGCAGAGAATGGTTTTTGTTAATCTATCAAATTAAAAAAAAAAAACTATGTACATACTAATATATGTAATGACAAATTCAGGGAATTTCAGCCATATTTCTGAGTTGTGTATGAGAAAGTCTTCTTGCTTTGTGACTTTTTCTAATGAAACTGGTAGACTAAATTTTTGGAGCATATATATTTGGATAGAAGTGTGGTTTTAAATTAGAGTGCAGAAATTAACATGGTTTGACAAGCCATCTGAGAAATGCAAATAAGACCAACTGTGTATGAGGCTTAGTGAGAGAAATTAACATACGCAAACTATTTGGGAATAGCTAAGTGTTATAGATACAGAATTTTAAAACATGTTGGACCTAAATTTCTGTAGAAACTACTCTGTAATTGAAAAGGGAGTTCAGGGTATGAACATGGTCTGATGGGTATGGGTGGGGACTGGTGGTATATACAGCTTTGCCAGGTTGTGCCTCTGAGTTGAAAGTAAACTAACCTATGATAATCTATTGGCCATATCATGTCTCCTGATGGAGAGGGTCTGGAAAGACAGTTTCTGCAATGTTTTTGTTCATTTGAATGAATATATGTCTTTCAAGATACTTATGCTTTCTCATAGAATGAAGACAAACTCAGAGATGGTGTGTCTAAGAAACTTCAAAAGGTGTAGACCCCCTGATTGAAGCATAGCTGATTTATTTGATTCATTTTTTCCATTTTAGTAAGTATAAATACTTAATTATTTTGGTCAGTGTTGGCTAGTATTCCTTGTTGAGTAAATCTCTGTTGTCTGCCAAATACCTTTATCATTGTTTGAACTATTTGTTTCATTCTTCCACAGTTTCAGTTGCATAAAAGAATTTAATTCTCAGGGTCCTTGGAGGACAAATATGTCACCATAAACTCAGAGCTGGAAAAGCCCTTAGAGATTATCTGGTTCGCTCTCTTTATATATTACAAGAAATTCCTTTACAACATCCCTGAGGGATGGTCATTTTATTCATCTAGCCCCAGCTAGTGACAGGGAGCTAAACTGTTTCCACCAACAAATTGAAACAACTCTCTAAATCTTCTACCCACCCAGTTTGCATCTGAAACAAATCCATTAATTCTTTTACTCATGAGGTAATTGCACAAAAATGTAAAGATAAGTTCTCATCTTTCCCTAGTCATCCTTTATCTCTGCTGAATGTCACTGATTCCCTGTATCCCTCTGCCGAGAATGGTTTTAGATGGCAGCTCCTGATGATTTTGTTGCCCTTTCTGTCTTCAGCCCGTAACTGAGCATTAAGTTCCAGGTGTGATTTCACCAGACAGGCACAAAAGACCTGTCACCCTTTTATCTGGGTTCACAAATTAATGTGGCCAAAGGCTATAAATCATTGTTTTAGCATAATAGCTATTATACAATTAGCTGAAATTATGCACACAAGACAGTTAAAATTCATAGATACTCTTAACATGTTCTTTCATCCAGCAATATTTCTACTATTCTACCCACCCATCATGCTTATGGTATTTTGGGGTCTAAGTCCACAACTACATATTTATCTCATGTAATCCTCTTGTTTTTGGTTTTTGTCTTGTCTTGACATGCAATTATGGTTAACCACAGTGGGGGCAATGCAGAATGGGAGAAATTGAGAGTCAGACCCACTAACCTAGAGTAAGGGAGGGAAGCTCTGGAGAAGTTATATAATCAAGCCACAGGGCTTAGGAGGAAGTGGTATACATATATTCGATCAATGCCCAGAGAGAATATAGGCAGAAAGTGACACTGCAGTTCAGAAATTAAAATCAGGGATCATGGGATTTCTAGCAAAAGGTAGAGAGCATGAAGGAATAGGGCTCAGAGTCAGATGGTCAGGAATATGTTCAGACCTGCAAAAGAGAAGATGCTTATTAACAGCATGCCTTTGTGATGGGATTCTAAGGTTCAAGGCAGGAACTGGTCTCCCATGAGAGCAAGAAAGGTTTCTTTTGAGGGTGCTACAGGTAAAAGGTTATCTAACAAGAAACTCAGGCCCCGGAAAGAAACATCAGACTCAGGAAAGCCAAGAGCAGGGCTGGGGATGTGGCTCAAGCGGTAGCGTGCTCACCTGGCATGCACGGGGAGCTGGGTTCGATCCTCAGCACCACATAAAAATAAATAAAGATGTTGTGTCCACCAAAAATTGAAAAATAAATATTAAAAAAAAAAAGAAAGCCAAGAGCAGCCCCTGAGCACAATTAGAGCTGGACTCTCCAGCAAACAGCAACAGTGCTACCATGGTCTCTTTTTTTCTTTTTCTTATCAGACACTTCGTAAGCTCCATATGTTTCCTTTTATCTTATTCTGCACCAACTTATAGGTGGTCTGGATTTCACTAATTAGTAATTGTTTAAACAATTTATACAAATGTGGCTAAACAGAAATTCTCAGGAGAACTGTCTGAATCCTTTCCAAGGTACAGATATAAAATGTGTCTTGTTTTTCTAAAGGCAAAAATAATAATAGAGTGTGCCTTAATCACTTATCTGTTAGCACTGTGCCATTATGACATTAAACATGCCACATTATCAAGCCGAGGAAGTTGAATCTGTTCTGACTATAAAGTAGAAAATGTATTGAATCCCAAGGATTGAGTATTCTAACAGGGTTTTTCTTCCCTGTTCCTTTTTCAATCATTATTCTTATTTCCCAACTTTAAATACTCAGTTTTCCTTTCTTTCTTTTAGGGAGACGGGGTGGGGTGGGGGCAGTGCTGAGTATCAAACCCAGGGCTTCACACATGCTGGTCAAGTGCACTACCACTAGCCAAATCACCAGCCCAAATATGCTGTTTTTAAATACTCATATACTTAAATTGTAAAGCAAGAGCCGAGGAAAGGAGATGATACATTCGGTGACAGTTTGGGAAGAAATGGGTAGATTCCTGTAAGCCAAAGGGGGAAACCCTTATAAAGCCAACCTTGCACAAAAAAAGGTTCCTTTTTGTGTTTCGAACAACACTTAGGTTATAAATGATGTTCCAGACATGAGGTGCCATGCAGAGAGGAGCTTACTTAGACCTTTTAGAGAACATGGAATGTTACCATTAGAAAGTGGTAGCACAAGAAAATTTGTTCCATATCACTTAAAAAAAAAGAAAACAAGAAAAAAAATGGCTCCTGGTTTTTAGTAACCCAACCTGGAGTTTAAACCAGGGAGGTAATTAAATAATTGCCTCAAGAACTACCCCCAAATTTCTTTACAGATCCACTCTACCTATCACCAAATGAGCCCCCATGTCAGGGACTTTACAGTGCAGGGTTGGTATGGCCGTGTTTTCAAATGAAACCAGAAGGTTCATGTGCCCCATGATTAGCCCTGAGCTAAAAATCTACTTGGGTAAGGAATGTACATACAGGCATTAGAATGAAATGTACATGTGAGTACTTGTTTCAGTAGTGTTTCTTTTCTTTTCCTCACCAGTTTCTGTACTCGTGCAAAGGAGAGTCATGATTACACTAACAGAGCTAAAATGCTTGGCAGACGCCCAGTCATCTTATCACATCTTAAAGCCATGGTGGGACGTCTTCTGGTATTACATCACCCTTATCATGCTGTTGGTGGCTGTGCTGGCCGGAGCTCTCCAGCTCACTCAGAGCAGGGTCTTGTGCTGTCTTCCATGCAAAGTGGAATTTGACAATCACTGCGCTGTGCCTTGGGACCTCCTGAAAGCCAGCGTGAACACATCCTATAATTCTGGGACACCGCTTCCGCTCCCCCTCCGAATCCAGAATGATCTCCATCGACAGCAGTACTCCTACATCGACGCAGTCTGTTACGAGAAACAGCTCCATTGGTTTGCGAAGTTTTTCCCCTACCTGGTGCTCTTGCACACACTTATCTTTGCAGCCTGCAGCAACTTTTGGCTTCACTACCCCAGCACCAGTTCCAGGCTGGAGCATTTTGTGGCCATCCTTCACAAGTGCTTCGATTCTCCATGGACCACCCGCGCCCTGTCAGAAACAGTGGCTGAACAGTCAGTGAGGCCCCTGAAGGTCTCCAAGTCCAAGACTTTGCTTTCGTCCTCAGGGTGTTCAGCTGAGGTAGACTCCAGCAAGCAGTCCCTGCCTTACCCACAGTCAGGGTTGGAGTCAGCCAGCATAGAAAGCCCAACTTCCAGTGTCCTGGACAAGAAGGAAGGGGAACAGGCAAAAGCCATCTTTGAGAAAGTGAAAAGGTTCCGTCTGCACGTGGAGCAGAAGGACATCATTTACCGGGTGTATCTGAAGCAGATAATAGTCAAAGTCATTTTGTTTGTCCTCATCATAACTTATGTTCCATATTTTTTAACCTACATTACTCTTGAAATTGACTGTTCAATCGACGTGCAGGCTTTTACAGGATATAAGCGCTACCAGTGTGTCTACTCCTTGGCAGAAATATTTAAAGTCCTGGCTTCATTTTATGTTATTTTGGTAATACTATATGGTCTCACCTCCTCCTATAGCTTATGGTGGATGCTGAGGAGTTCCCTGAAGCAATATTCCTTTGAGGCGTTAAGAGAAAAAAGCAACTACAGCGATATCCCGGACGTCAAGAATGACTTTGCCTTCATCCTCCATCTGGCTGACCAGTATGATCCTCTTTATTCCAAACGCTTCTCCATATTCCTGTCAGAGGTCAGTGAGAACAAACTGAAGCAGATCAACCTTAACAACGAATGGACGGTTGAGAAACTGAAAAGTAAACTTGTGAAAAACTCCCAGGACAAGATAGAGCTGCATCTCTTCATGCTCAGTGGTCTTCCTGATAATGTGTTTGAATTAACAGAAATGGAAGTGCTCAGCCTAGAGCTTATCCCTGAGGTCAAACTGCCCTCTGCAGTCTCGCAGTTGGTCAACCTCAAGGAGCTTCATGTGTACCATTCATCTCTGGTGGTAGACCATCCTGCCCTGGCCTTTTTAGAGGAGAATTTAAAAATCCTCCGCCTGAAATTTACTGAAATGGGAAAAATCCCACGCTGGGTATTTCACCTGAAGAATCTCAAGGAACTTTACCTGTCAGGCTGTGTTCTCCCAGAGCAGTTGAGTACCATGCAGCTGGAGGGCTTTCAGGACCTAAAAAACCTGAGGACCCTCTACTTGAAGAGTAGCCTGTCTCGGATCCCCCAGGTGGTCACAGACCTCCTGCCTTCGCTGCAGAAGCTGTCCCTTGACAATGAAGGAAGCAAACTGGTTGTGCTGAACAACTTGAAAAAGATGGTCAATTTGAAAAGCCTAGAACTGATCAGCTGTGACCTGGAACGCATTCCACACTCCATTTTTAGCCTGAACAATTTGCATGAGTTGGACCTAAAGGAAAATAACCTTAAAACTGTGGAAGAGATCATTAGCTTTCAGCATCTTCAGAATCTTTCCTGCTTAAAACTGTGGCACAATAACATTGCTTATATTCCTGCCCAGATCGGAGCATTATCTAACCTAGAGCAGCTCTCTTTGGATCATAATAATATTGAGAATCTGCCCTTGCAGCTTTTTCTATGCACCAAACTATATTATTTGGATCTAAGCTATAACCACCTGACCTTCATTCCAGAAGAAATCCAGTATCTGAGTAATTTGCAGTACTTTGCTGTGACCAACAACAATGTAAGTAAATCTATCCTTTATTCAGCCAGTCTTTTGAGGCTCTCTGCTGTGCTTGCAATTTGTAACATAGAAAAAGAAAGTAGACTTTATGACATATTAAACATTCTGTGAGCTTGAGCCCCAGCCCATGTGATCTTAGACAATTTACAAAAACACTGAACTTCAATTTCTTATATTAAGTTTTGATTTGTCATGCAGATTATATGATAACATAAACACATTGGCCCAGTTTCTAGCACATGATAGTTGCTCAACAAATGTTAATTCTCTTTATTCTCTTTCTCCATTTTCTATAGAAACATCATAGTTACAGTGTTTTAAACTTACTAATTGTGGTAGAGCTTACTTTTTGTCTTGAGCACACAGAAAAGTTTAATTTTCAGCCTTCCAAATCTGCCATCCAAGTAACTTTTTGTTTAAAAATGCTAAGATTATGAATTATTCATAAATCCTTCTGGAGAGGCAGTTAAAAAAGACTCAAGATCTGTATGAATATCTAGAAAGACAATTCAAAATGAAAGGCCTGGCTCTATAATGCAATACTGGGGCTTCTTGGAAGCTTTTTCCAGCATCCATGTATAAAAATGAACCATAATTTGCAAGAGTACAGCCAAGTTAAGGAAAATGTAACTTCACTGAAACAAGAAAAAACAAAATAAATGAGTAGTTTCCTAGGTTAAAATGTGAAGGAGGAAGGAAAAAAAAAAAAAAGGAAAAAATCCCTGCTACTCTAAAGGGCAAGGGAGTGAGGGTAATGTCCATATGGGGAGAAGGGGAACATAAATCAGGCCTGCCAAGAGATGAAACCGATCTTCCTCTGCTTGAAAAATGGGCACTGCTATTTTCTTCTAACCCACCCCAAAATGTATTATCTTCTAGTCTTTTTGTAATTCACATTTTCTTTTTGCTAAACATAGCTATGAGCATGGAGTTGGCTAGTGAACATCATAATCATCAGACATTGGTTTTGAAAACTGTAGTTGTTAGCAAAATGGGGAGATGAGAAGAAAATTCATGCTGATTTTTTAGAACTCAGAGACTTTACTTATAAGTAAAAGGGGAGAGTCCATTAAGATAAAGGAGAGATCTTTAGATTACAAGGCTTTGAAGCTAATTCAGGATTCAAGTCTGAACACCTGATTGGCACAGTTTCTGAACACCCATACTAGCTATAAGAGAGCTGGGGACACGAGAATCCGGTGGTGTTGGTTTCTCCAGTGGGAAGTAAGCTCTGATTTCTGCCAAGTCTCAGGAAGTTCTTTAGACACAGAACAGTGTTGGGCAGTCCCCCAGGTGGCCCTGGTGATAGGTATTCATTGACAGGGCAAGCCAGGGTTACAGGATGTAATAGTTGTTACCACAAACAACAACAAAACAAAATTACAAAAAAACATTAAATGTTTCCTTCCTTAATCATATTTTTGCTGCAGTGTTTCTCAGTACCTTTAACATGTGAAATGCATTATGCTTCTCCAAGAGGGAGAGATGGTGTGTAACATCTGCCAAATGTGTTTGAGCAAGACACCTTTCTCCTAGTAACTTGTGGGAGGAGTGTTCTATGAAACACACCCTGAAAAGCTGGATGGGGGCTATGTACAAAGATAAAGGTCATGCACAGGGGATTGCAATAGGATGCCCAGACGTAATAAGAGATAAGAGCATATAGCGGAGTGGGTCAGAATGGGGAGTACCTGGGAGTCTGCCCGCCTAGTTCATGTTTGATTCATCTGACAGTCACTAGGGTGACACTTGAAAGTGCTAGTTAGTCTGAACTGGTTCCTTCAAAGGAGGCTTTGATTATGTACTTGAAAAGGCTGGGAGAGGGCAACCAAGAAGCAAAACCCCATGGAAAGGCTTAACCAGTTATGATTTAGAAGTAGGAATGTAGATTTTAAAACAAGAGACAAAGATTCATATATTAAAAGGAACACTGTTGATCTAGTCTAGAGATTGGCAGCCTATGGCCTGAGTGTCAAATCTGCACATAGCCTGTTTTTACATTGTCTAAAAAGAATAATGTTTCATGACACATGAAAATTATGTGAAATTCAAATTTTAGTGCCCAGAAATAAATCCAGTTCTTTTCATTATTGGGCCTATATTACAAAAAAATATATGCATAATTGTTATATTTTGAATTTTATTACTTAAAAATGCATATAATTTTTTCTTCTCTCTTGTTACATAAGTACCTACATAATGTCTTTAGGTTTTCCTCTTGGTCCACAAAGCCTAGGATATTTATTCTTCTGGTCCTTTAAAGAAAACCTTTGCCAACCCCTACTCTAGGCCACTGCCCTTATTTCGCCAACACGGAAACAGGCTCAGACTGATTGACATGAGGCCTGAAGCTTCCAGGATGGAGCTGGTGTTGAGCCCAGGTGTTCCAGTTCTTGTTTCCCTGAGCTTATGTCTCAAGTATATCTACCTCAAAGATGCCTTATGGGCAACAGCAGTGTGTGTGTGGTAGTGTGAGGTGAGAGAGGAAGAGGCAGGATGCCATCCCTCTCCCAGTGACAGAGGTACCAGGTTATTGTGGCATCAATAATGATGGAGAAACACAAGATGGGGAGAGGGATTTAACTAGATGTGCTCAATCTTAGAAACCACTGCAGTTTACACCCAGGTCTTTCAACTTCCACATTTATGCACCTTTTATGAACTCAAAACTCTAACCAGAAAGCAAATCACATAGAAATTCTCTATAGTACAGTGTCACAGTGCTTCTTGTTGTTTTGACATCACTACTTAAAACTGGAAATGTTGAGCCTTGTTTCTTGAAATGATTGAGTTTATCGGTTTTGTTACTATGTGCTGGGCTGGGAGGTGAGTCTCAGTGGTAGAGCACCTGCCTAGCATGTGCAAGGCCCTGGGTTTAATTCCCAGCACCACAGAAGAATAGAAGAAAACAAGAACATGTCCTGAGGTAGTATATGGCATTGACCTCCTTCCCCTCCAAAAAAAGGAAGAAAGAAAATCTGACCTTGAGAAGGATTCTGAAGGAAAGACTCACTCAGTCTTTGGGACACAGTGGAATATTTAATAATCAATGGCAAATGGAGATAGAGAAAGAGAATAATCTGTACTAGAGTCCCCAGTCCATTTTGCTGAAGACATTTGGTTGCCAGAGCTGTTGAGTGCTAATGTAGCCATTAGTTTTTCTAGTTTTTTTTTAGTTTATTTTATATATGTTTATATTATATATTATAGTTTACTTTCAAACACCATTTTGTTTATAAAGTTTATCATCACCCTAAAGGTCTATAAATTTTTCTCATTTTTTGGAGAGGAAACCAGTGGGATACTTACTTCCTCCTCTCTGGCTCATGTGTCAAAGTCTAGGAAAGGAACATACTAAATGAACCTAGGTATAAATTAATGATATGAAACATTTATAAAATTTATTGATGTAGGCAAAAATAGATAACCTTCAAGGCAGACTCTTTTTTAAAATTTGTAAGCAGGTTTTTTTCAGTATAAAATTCCTAAGTTGAAGGAGAGTTTCTTAAGAAGCTCCCCAGCTTCCTTGAGGAAAGTTGAATTCAAGTTGGTGAGTTAAGGCTCTTCTCCTCAGTTGGACACTGGCATGGAGGGAGGAGGGGTGCCCCAGCCACAGCCCCCAACTCATTTACAGTAGCACTGTCGAGGGGCCTTCTAGCCTCTAGCCCCAAAGGTTCACTCCCCTGCCTTGTGAAGCCCTTCTCCTTTAGTGAGCAATGAAAAGACCACTAAAATCACAGATTCGGCGATTTGAAAGAAGTTAGGTGGGAATGTGTTAGAGCAGGTAGGCAGACAGGGAGAGTGAGGGCATGGCTTCAGGGTAATCACCCAGTAGGAAATCAGTCCCATTAAGCAACTGCTGGCAATCTGAAGTTAATGGAAGGCCTGGGATTCCCCAGATACAACTCAGGTCAGGGTACTCTTTTTTTATCCCACCCATTGCAGACTAATTGTGCAATCATTTAATGTTTCTCTTTCCCATTAAACCAGTGCTTCTCAATTGGGGGGTACTCATGCCCCCTCAGGGGACATTTTCTGGAGACATTATTGGTTCTTGGAACTGGGGAGTAGGGAGTAGGAATGCTGCTAAACACCTAACAATGCACAGGACAGCCCCACATCAAGAATCATCCTACCCAAAATGTCAGTAGAGCCAAGATTGAGATGTTCATGGCAGCCTGCCTTAGATGAACATTCTGGAAGACCATCAGTCTTGCTCAGCAGTTCATCCCCTGCACCTTGCCAGGAGTCTAGCACTTACTTATATGAGATACTCAGCACATATTTACTGAATACAAATGAGCCAAGACTTCCCTATTTTCACTTCAGCACCAATAGGCACCCTCACCCCTGAGCACACTGCACAGACCTGAATATCTTCCTCCACATGTGCATTCCTGACCCTGCTTCTGAGCTGCAAATGTCCCTGAGAGAAGGGGTTGCTTTAAAAAAGAACTGCATTTCTTCTGTCTCTGTCATTTCTGTTCCCCTCTCTCCATGTGTAGTGTGTGTGTGTGTGTGTGTGTGTGTGTATGCATCTGCTCTTGAGCAGAAATGAATAAATGTATAGATATCTCTCCTCTATTTGGTGTGTATAGTGATGATCTGTGTTGAATGTTGGTCTTACCATGGTGATTTACTTTCAAGGATATTCATCACTGAATATGTGTTAGTGATATAGGAGAAGGGAGCTTATTATATAATATAATGAACACTTTTTTAGTGTGCTGTAACTAATTTTTAAGTTCATTTGAAAAGTATTTATCCTGTAAAGAAGATGGCTCCAAAAGCTTGTCTGCCAACAGAACTAGCCCAGTCAGTATGCATTAGCCCTTCAGAGGATGCAGGCAGCCCCTGAATCTAGCAAAGTCACTTCCTGTACCCAGGAACCTACCCTGTTTTATAGTGTCGTAGATGCCGCTCGTCTCCAGCTAATATGTGGAGTATTATAGGGACGTATATAGTCTAGTAGTGTTTGACCCAAACCCACCCTCAATGGAGTGATGAGCTGAAAGGACTGTGTGAGCTCAACTTCATTTGGAGGTCTCTCCAAAATGAACCCTACTTCATATATGCACTGTGGTGCCCTTAGAAACTCACACACAACCCATGCACCATAGTGGGGAGCAGTCAAGTGGAGCAGCTCTAGGAGTTGACCTAGTTTACAGGTTATTTTTCATATTTAAAATTGCCTGTCTGTTACATGAATTATTCAACTGAAACCATGCCAGAGAACAGGAAGAAAGATAAACATTCAGAGGTGTATATATGTAGAAGGAACTGAAGTGTACATGTCTATCTTATATGTTTTTGTCTCTACTTCTATAGACTTCTTTTAAAAACAGAATCAAGTTGCAATCTATACTGAGAAAAGTAGAATAAGAGAACTGGGTGTGGTGGCACACACTTGTAATCCCAGCAACTCAAGAGGCTGAGGCAGAAGAATCACAAATTTGAGGCCAGCCTCGGCAATTTAGCAAGACCCTATCTCAAAAAGGGTTGTGAATAGGAAAAAAGAAAAGTATGAGAAATAGCCTTGTGTCTGCCCTTAGGATGTTTTCAAGGATGTTGCTCATCTTTACAAGTACTCTTGAGAATAATTTATTTCTGATTTGGAACTCAAGAATAATTATGATTCTCCTGAGTTACCGGCTTTTTTTTTTTTTAATCCTGGGCACAGTGAGGATGTAAGTATGTTTTCTTTAAGACTCTTTGAGGAGGGTCAGAGGCCAATGAGTTGCCCACCCATGCATAGCAGGGCTTACATATTTGGGTCCTGGCTCCATGGGATACCCCTATCCTAATTTTCCTTTCTCTCCTTCAACTACCTCATATTTATTGCCATTAATATGTGTGTCTTAGCAGCCTGCAGACATGTTTCCAGGAAAGGTAGCTAGGGCATTAGCAAGTGAATGTACTATCCTACACCATCCAACCCAATCTCACCAGCTGCTTTTGTTTCCTTGTAGATTGAGACACTGCCAGATGGACTGTTTCAGTGTAAGAAGCTACAGTGTTTATTCTTGGGGAGAAATAGCCTGACGGATTTGTCCCCTCATGTGGGTGAGCTGTCGAACCTCACTCATCTGGAGCTCATTGGTAATTACCTGGAAACGCTGCCTCCAGAGCTGGAAGGGTGTCAGTCCCTGAAACGGAGCTGTCTGATTGTCGAGGATAGTTTGCTCAATACTCTTCCTCTCCCTGTGACAGAACGTTTGCAGACTTGCTTAGATAAATGTTGATCAGAGACCTGTGTTGCAAAGGCATTTTTAAACGTATGCCCCAGGGCTTTAAAAGAGAAATAAACTTTCCTAAGTTATAAAGATGAAACATGGGTGATAATTGTGATGCCTCATAACCAAATATTAAAGCCACTCAATATCTCGCCCTAAGTTAAACAGGTTAAAAGTATAAACACTGAACTGGAACTTTGTGAATAATTGATCTTTAACTTATTAAGATGTAAGAAGTACCCATTGAGGATGGGTTGAGGAGTGTGAAATTACTGAATCTTTACTTTGCAATTTTTCCCTTTAGGATAGTATAGGTTTCTTTCCTCCTCCTCCTCCCCATCTCCATTTCTTTATTTGTGCACCTGTTTTAACTGACTTCCTGTTTTGATATTTATCACCACAACTATAAAAACTCATCAATATAAATTTCCCTGATGTAAAGGCACCACTGTCTTTGATTTGTGTTCCTACTTTTTTTTTTTTTTTTTTTTTTTTTTTTTTTTTTTAGGCAGGGTATATTATGCTTGGCAGAATTCCTTTTTGGCTTAATTGTTACTTCCTTTCCCAGCTTGCTTAAGTCTTCCTTAATCTGGTTTCTTTCATCAACCATGAGGATCCCTGAGAAAATACCCACCTTTGGCCTTTGCCTAGAACAGGAGCCAGGGTACATAGGACATGTTACCCTCAGGGCATCCTGAAAATTAATGAATTCTTGAAAATTTCTTCTTATCATCAAAGCCTTTTTTTATTTGTTAAAAATTTTTATATAAAATATATAAATATTTTCTATTGTATGGTCTCGGGTTCCATATCTGTGAGAATAATTTTTGTAAGGTACAGAGAACATAGCATTTCTTTAAGAACTAATGATACTTGGTTTGGGCTGTTTATGATTCTCAAGTTTTTGTGCACTCTGCTCCAAAATGTTTTTGTACTCTGCAACTAATTACTCTTGGATAACAAAAGCCTTGTGTTTTGTGCCCTAAAATATTTGGGGGGTTTCCTTGTGAGAGGATGGCCACATCAACTACCTCTCTCTTCCCTAGTCTCTGTGCAATTGTACGGGTACAATTCTTAGTTATTTACAAAAACTGTGATAGAGGGGAGAGGGACAGATTTGGATTTTAAAATTGATTTCAAAATACTTTGTTAGGGATTTAGTAAATGTTAAAGCAAAATGTTTTTTTTCCCTCCATCTGCACGATCTCTAGATATGATTATAAAAAATTCAGTGTCTAAGATGAGCTCTCCGAGCTCACAAAGATCCATTTAACTGAAATTCATCTCATGTCTTTAACTCTTCTGGAATACATTTTGCTCCTTTTTATAAAGAGCTTTGTGTTTGGCCTTTTATTATTGTGCATCTTGTTAAATGAATAAAATCAACTGACTCACTTTTGGGAAATGTACATTTTTAATATGTTTTTCTCCAATGGGTCTAAGCATTATGATGCCACCTCATTTTGGATACAACTCTGAAGTAATCTGTTAACTGCATCTAGAAAAAAAACTGGAAGACATGATGGGTAAAGGGTACTGTAAACATGAAATTGTGTGCAGTATATGTTTTCCTTGCATTGTTCCAGAAAGATGAAAGTGAGTCTTTAAAATATTAAAGTACAGTAAATACAGTTTCTCTCATCTGCCGCACATGCCTGAACTGAATGAAGTTCAGAGAAAAGAATTATTCACATTAAATGAAATTTTAGCTGTAAAAAATACTGAGCACCAAAAGCTGCCTCATACATTATTGCTTATTCTGAATGGGAAGGAACAGTGTAAAAATATACTTCCTACCAAAACTTGCCTTTAACCAGAACACTGAAGTTCTCAGGGAACCAGGCATAATGATCAGACTTTCTTCTAGGACTTCACAGATTCTGACTATATGCAAGGTTTTGTTATTTTTATTTCTTAAAATGTGAGTTGATGGTTATTTTAGTGCTTACCAGTAGAATTGTCATATGTACTGATTTGGGCCACACAATTAGCCATAATTTGTATTTAAAAAAAATCTTATCCTCTTTTACAAGAAGTATTTTCAAAACAAAATTCAGATTTGCTACCATTCACTTGACAAGCTAGAACTCCTGCATGGTTAGTCATTGATTCCGTTCAAGTGCGAAAGCCACTGGTTAAATCTTCCTCCTCATTTACATAAATTCAAGCAAATTGCTCCCACGACCAATAATGAATATGTAAGCTACTTTCCACATACTAGGGTATAGTTACTGGTGCAAACTGTTGCTCTTGATGCCATAATTTTCAAATGTCTTTTTATTTAAATCTTATACATCAATGTTTAAGTAGCTTTTTGAAACAACACAGCACTGACACAGTAAACAATGACACCACTGCTTGACCTATGAAATAATACGGTGTTGATACCACCTTTACTACATTGTTGGAGCAGATCTTTATTTAGCAAGTGTAGATATTCACTTAAGAGAATTTTTAAATGAAGTTTGCTAGATTATAATTACAAGACTTTAGTTGGCGTTTGATTTCCAAGAGTGTATTTTCCAAAATCTAAGTATAGAGAATTAAGTTTAAAACGTTTATGACTTGTACTAAAAATACCATTGGTTCATTTTATTTGCATGCACACACAGACACAGAGACACACATATTCCATGAGTGCAAATTGTAATTTATTGGTTTTGGATATATTTAATATTTTTTCCAAAATTGCAAGAGGTTGTAGGTTAATGCAAGGATAGCAATTTTTTTTAAATTCATAACTTAAAGTGTTCTACTAGTTATGACATTTAAAAGAAAATCGTTAAGTGTTTTTTGATCATTCCTGCAAAGATTTAGTGTTCTTTCCCCTAACCTACATCAGGGTATATCTGTGTGTCACATAGGTACTATATTTTCGTTTTTTACTCTCAGTCTTAACATTTTCCCCTTGAGTGTCATCATATTTTACTGTCACTTAATATTTATGTTAAAACAGGGTAAATGAGATCCTCAGGATCTCAGTACTGTGAAAGAGTCCCAATAGGTGTGCTGCATTGGTTTATTTGCATAACGTTGTTTGATGGAGAAATTTTTGTTTCTGTTCTTTAAGTGTTTCATGATTCAAATACTACGTTTAATTAAAATACTGCATAATATTGATGGGTTCATTAAAATGATCAAACAATTCTGTGGATTTGACATTATTTCAATAAAATTATCTGTTCATCTTTATATTCTCTTAGCAACACCCTGTTCATAAAAGGTATTTTATTTTTCTTCTCCACTCACCCACCTTGTTAAATTCGATCAGTACTTGTATAGTAACAGAATATATTAGTTCTAAAGGATTTTCAGTGGCACCTGAACATGTATTTATTGGAAGGGGGCAAAGCCCATGCCTATAATAATACCTGGATAGTTCTTTTTGCTTCCCTTCAGTATTTAGAGCTAATCTCGTAATCCTTCAGCCCTGCCAAAGCATGAAAATAAAACTGTAGGTCCACTTTGTTTTCATTTACTGTTCATTGTTTCAGTATCTGTGTTTATTTCTTTCTGGAAACAAGAGAAAGACTAGTGAAAGAGAGGACAAGGTGTTTTGTATCCTGATTTGTATTCTGAAGACATATATATGAAATAATGGTTACAAAATGCCCTCAATGTAATTATTTCTTATCTTTAGCTGGATATGAAGTGCTGAAGCAATGAAAAAAACCCTGCAATCCTATTTAATTGGTCTCTTCCTGTCTCTTGTCCATCACTTCTGTAATAGCAGGAGCTATCTTACTAAGTACCGTTGGTAATGGACTACAGTTACTTTAACATTTTTTTACATAAACAGTTTCATCAACACTAAGACATTAACACAGACTACATAAGCCAAAGTTCTGAGTTGAGATGGCTTACAATTAAACTTCATATTTAAAATTTGCATTTAACAATTATTTCTATTGCTGAGAAAAACAAGTATGAATGCTTTTTGCATGGTATACATTATCTCTAAAAGAGATGGTGCAATTTTAAAAATACAAAGGGTTATAGAATTAGAATGGATGTATTTGTGCACATACGTTGTGTATCAGCCTAAATGTTAACGTTGTTCAAGACAGTTTTTTTAAATTCCTCAAATGATTTGTTCTTAGTGAAATAATGGGCCAACCTTGAGTAGAGACATTTTCTTTTGTTAGCTCACAGTAAAATCTAGCATTTGTTATTTTATCTTTGTCACATATTTGAATGTGTATATAATTGGTTTTTGCTTCTGGTAATGAGTTATTAGAAAATATAAGATTCTGTTCAACTTTTTTGGCCCTCAGGTTTAAATTCCTACTGAATCCCTTGATTCAGTAGGTTTTGGTAAATTTTACTGTTTCTAAAGTACTTTTTGTGTAATAAATATTCAATTTTTATAGTAAATAAAAATAAATGCTGGAAGAAGCTGACTGTACTCATTTTTACCTGCATTCACTTGTCAGTGCCTAGGTTCAAAAAGGAATTCCCTAACTCATCCAAGGCTACCCTGCACAGTACTGCTACTATTTACAGAAAGATAGATTTTTGGATTTACTTGTGAGTTTTCAAAATATTCAACAAAATAGCAAGCACCTGAAAAGGGGGTGAATTAACCCGAGGATGCACTGGGGGTCTGGAGAGGATTGGGGCTCTGCCTCCTTCATGCAGGTTCCATGTTTCCGAGTGCTCTTCTGTGGAATTTTTCAGGGACAAATACTCGGAAGTCAACTTACCTCTCCCTCCCTTATTGGTGTTTGTTCCTTCATTAGTGTTAGTTCAACACTGAATAATGAACCAGATAAAGAAAAAATAAAATAACTGCAAGAGAAGCAATTCTGAGAAGATTGAGTAAAACTCAGACAATGGAATTATTGAATAAAATATGCACATAATGGTTTGATGTTTGAGATCAAACAATCTCACTTGAGCACACACAGATTCAGGTCCACATTAGGAAGCTGATACCCAGAATTTTTATCTGCTGAAAAACATATATACCAAACCAGATTATAAGGGAACTTACTCTAATTTTTCCCTGAAAGTGCAATAGTTAAAGCAAGGTGTTCCCCCACCTCTAATGCCATGGGAATGGAAGCACAGGGAGGAAATGCAGATACCTGTCTTAAGGCATCAGCAGGCTTCCTGGGAATAGTAGGTGTTTTGAGAGCTGGACCAACAGCCTGAGGATGCACAATGTCCCCCACAGACAGCAATCATCGTGACTTTGTGCACCTCAGCCTTCAGGTTCTTCTTTCAAAATGGATCCTCAGAAATGTGACAAAGGGCTTGACTAAGGAAGAGAGGCTGCGTGGGCACCATGGAAGGCAGGGTTTCCTCTGGAGCTGCAGATTTTGTTCTGATTTCTGCTTCCGTTCTCTTCTGTTCCAGCCTGGTATTCTCAGTCCCCCTCATCTCCGAGGGCTAGAGAAAAGCATCTTATTGAAAAGGTACAAAGTCAGCCCTTGAACTTGAGCTTCACATTTACGTAAGAGGCCACATGCCAAAGATGGATCCAGAAAAAAAGCCATTTTTTTCATGGAAAATACAAATCTCTCTTCATCCAATGTTTTCTCATCTTTCTCTCCTTTCGAGTT
Source organism: Callospermophilus lateralis (assembly GCF_048772815.1). Classification (NCBI taxonomy): domain Eukaryota; kingdom Metazoa; phylum Chordata; class Mammalia; order Rodentia; family Sciuridae; genus Callospermophilus; species Callospermophilus lateralis. The sequence continues at coordinate 68,232,637 of NC_135311.1, read as the reverse complement.
TGAAGTCTGTCTTCCCCTTAATCACCAATGATTTTATAGTGTGGCCTGCCTGCTACAGAGATTTCCCAAAGTATTTCCATGAATACCTTGAATTTTTTATGCTTTTTTTTTTTTTAAACACTTGCCTATTGTTCTCGGCCCATATCATTTTTTACTCTCTACTTCCCTCTGCTGCTGAAAGGAGTATAAATCAATCAGAAGCATATCCTGCAGCATCCACTAGGAAGTAAATACAGCTCCAGGTTCCTTCTTTTGGGAAAATAACATTCATGCTTGCTTTACCCAACAGAGCAACAGAGTCTTCCTACTTTCCTGCTTTTTTTTTTTTTTTTTTTTAACACCAAAGGACCTGCCTAGCCCCATTTCCTCACTGTTCACTTCTTAACCCATTCTATCCAGCTCTCTGCAGGTCCCACATTGTGTTCCTCCTGGTAATCTCTCTTACACAGACTATCCCCCATTACTTATTTGGCAAGTACAGTGACATTTCCCCACAACCCTCACAGGCAGAGGGGAAGGGCTTTTTATCAATGTGTACAATTATCTTAGCCAACCTTCTTACCTCTGGAATAAGGACCTCAACTCTATAGGTAAAATACCTGTGGAATTATGAAGCAAATCTGACTCTAGAATAGTTGTTTTGAAGCCCTACCTGGCTTTCCTGATATGGTGCTAAACCACAATATCCCAATCTCTTGCTCTTACATTTAGTTTTGTCATACAAAATAATACAACCCCTTTACCCTATAAGATTTTGAGAATTTGTTATCTCTCAATCTCAGGGAGGACATCTCAGATGCATATAGGGCTGGGGATGTGGTTCAGTGATAGAGCGTTTGCCTGGCACACATGGGGTCCTGGATTCAATTCCCAGCACTTAAAATTAAGTGTTGGAAACACAAAGCCCCAAGCAGTAGGGTCAGCCCAGGTGTGAGTTCCCTGAGTGGTTAAGAATATGACACTGCATTTAAAAACATGAATATTCAATATTTGGTAAAGAGAAAACAGGACTTCTATTAGTAAAAATCATGGACCTTTATATGAACTATTTTCTTATTCCCTTCTTCAGAAACAAAATTCTAGCAATAGTAGAGTTTAAATGTGATTCATCAGAAGGACAGGTGGGATCAGGGTATGGGGGGGTTCTCACATCTCACAGCATTTCTGTCAAATATCCTCAACTGACAATCTCTTCTCCCAGTCCTCATGAGCAGGTCTGACAACTGTTGGGCTCCCCTCTTCCCTCCCAGCACCTTTCTTTCCTGGCCCTATGCTCTCCCTTTCCAGATTCACTCCCTCCAATCCCCATCCCAGTGTGAGTGTGTGTGTGTGTGTGTGTGTGTGTGTGTGTGTGTATTTCTTAATCCATTCATCTATTGATGGGCATCTGTGTTGACTCCATGGTTTAGCTATTGTGAATTGTGCTGCTATAAACATTGATGTGGCTGTGTCACTGTAGTATGCTGATTTTAGATCTTTGGGGAAAGGCCAAGGAGTAGGATAGTGGGTCATACAATGGTTCCATTCCTAGATTGTTGGTGGTGGTGGTTGGTTGTTTTTAATGAATTTCCACTCTTGATTGTACTAGTCTGCAGTTCCACCAACAATGTAAGAGTGTACCTTTTTCTCCACAACCTTACCAGCATGCATTATTGTTCACATTCTTGATCATTGCTATTCTGACTGAAGTGAGACAAAACCTTAATGTGGTTTTGATTTGCTAGAATTGCTGAATATTTTTCACATATTTGTTGGCCATTGTGTTTCTTCTTTTGAGAAGTTTCCGCTTAGTTCTTTTGCCCACTTTTGGATTGTTATTTGTTTTGGGGGGATTGTTTGATGTTAAGGTTTGGGGGTTCTTTGTTTATTTTGGATATTAATCCCTCCTTGGACGAATAGCTGGCCAAGGTGTTCTCCCATTCTGTAGGCTCTCTCTTCAGGTTCCTTTGCTGTGCAGAAGCTTTGTAGTTTGATGACATCCCATTAATTGATTCTTGGTTTTATTTCTTGTGCTTTGGGGGTCTTTTTAAGGAAGTTGGAGGCACCACCTGCATGATGGAGTGTTGAGCCTAATTTTCTTCTATCAGTTGTAAAGGAAGGAGAATGGGAGAGGGAATGGAAGATTGGAAGGAAAAGAGGGAAAGAAAAAGCAGAGGGAAAACGGGGGATCATGAACTGAAATCAATTTCCATGCATGTAATGAGTTTGCTCCGATGAACCCAACTACAATGTTTAACTATTAAGCTCTAATTAAAAGAGATAGAGCAGGAACAAGTTCAAGAGAGAGAGGAGTGGGGAGAGAAAAGGAGGTAGAAAGGTTTCTCTCCTGGAGTTTCTGAATTGCACCACTAGGGGGGACCAAGTGCCACCTGAGTGAAGGGCATCTCCTGGTTGCTTTTCCCCAAAGGGAAAAAAGGGGTGTCTTCCATCCTTGCCTTGTTAGGCCTATTATAATGCATAAAGTGCTCATATCCCTTGAAGGGGGGAAAAGAGCAGTAACCAGTCACTTTTACAAGTCAATCAAGCTAATCTTTTCATATTAAATTGACCCTTGCTCAGGCAGTTGCTCTGCAAAAAAGGGAGAACCTAAAAAAGTAGCCAAGTGAAGAAAACTTGATTCAGTTCACATTAAGAGGCCTAAGGAAAATTTGCTTGTGATAGCAAGGCAGAACAAAGCACATTATGGACCTCATTCATGGTTCCAAATTGAGAAAGAAAGGATTTTTTTAAAATCTGACCATTTAACTCATATTCTTCAAGCTTAGAGACCATCACTGTAGAAGGAAGTAATATAATGGAGGATAAAAGAAACTTCACTTAGCACCTACTATATGCCAGATACACTAGGGTTTTCCATGTATGTAATCTCAATTCATCCAACAGTCAAATTATAACCTTCCCAAGGTCTCAAAACTGTTCATTAGAGGCAGGAGTCATATTCAACCTACACATCTGCATGACTTTTTCTACATAGATTTAGCTGATTATTAGCATCAGAATTTTCTCCTTTCATACCCACCTTGGTGTTTTAAAAACTCTGGTTTTCAACCTAGATGCCCTTCAACAGATGAATGAATAAAGAAACTGTGGTACATGTACACAAGGGACTATTTATTACTCAGCATTAAAATATAATAAATTTATGGCATTTGCAGGTAAATGGATGGAGTTGGAGAATATCATGCTAAGTGAAGTAAGAAAATCCCCCCAAAAAACAAAAGCCAAATGTTCTCTCAGATAAGTGGATGCTGACCCATAATGGGGGGTGGGAGCATGGGGAGAATGGAGGAAATTTGATTGGGCAAAGGGGAGCTAGGGAGGGGGTGGGGGGAGGGGGGCAGGAAAGATGGTGGAATGAGATAAATATCATTACCCTAGGTACATGTATGACTGCACATATGATGCAACGCTACATCGTGTACAACCAGAGAAATTAAAAATTGGGCTCCATGTGTGTACAATGAATCGAAATGCATTCTGCTGTCATGTATAACTAATTAGGACAGATTAAAAAATAAAAAATAAAAAACTCTGGTTTTCAGAGCTCCATGGTCTCTTCTGCTCCCTTTATGCCTACTGCGTCCTCCTGCTCCATATCCACCCAAAGGGTCACTTCATATACCTTTTATTTTCCTCCTCATCCTCTAATGTAGTTCTAGAACCATAGAACTTTCCAACGGGAAAGAACCATAATAATTCCCTGAGAAAGTTGAAGAGGCTTGTTGGAGATCACAACCAAGGGAGGTGGATACAGTACCCAGATCTGTGGGTGTTTTTTCCCTCTGCTGGGCAGGCTCAGAAAAGCAAAGACTATGCTTTTAACCAAATCCTAAGAAGAGCCAAGCCTAGCGCCCAGTCTTCTATAGAATGCCAGGTCCAGTGCATTCTCTCACAAACTGTATTTATTTTAGTTATGACGCCTTCCTGATCAGTGTTGTGCATTATTGGGCCCAAAACACTTTAGGCTCTTGTTCTAATTTCACCTATAAGCAAACTAGGCTGTGTAAGAGACACCTTCAGGGCTGGGGCTGGGGCTCAGTGGTAGAGCACTTGCCTTGCATGTGTGAGGCAGTAGGTTTGAATCTCAGCAACGTATATAAATAAGTGAATAAAATAAAGGTCCATCAACAACTAAAAAGAAATTAAAAAAAAAAAAAGAGACACCCTCAATACTTACCATATTGAGAAATGCCAAAGCATTTGCCACAGGTTTTAATAATTTCAGTAAAGCTTAAAGCATATTAAGTAGGCACAAGCTCCATTTTACTGATGACAAATAGGCTCATGAAGGTGAAGAAGCATATTATTTATTATTTCATATAGCAAGTCCATGACAGAGCCACATTTTGACTTAGAGACTAGCACCAAATCTCCACTTTTTCTATACTGCCAAGGCCATATGTTGAACAAGTGGTAGAGTTGTAAGCACAGCCTAAAATATTGTCATCTCATCCAATTTTCTCTCCTTTATGATTTGTGGACTCTGCATATTCTGGGAAAGGATTGATGCACCCATCAACGCCTGCACACACACGCGCGTACACAATTTTATACATACTTTACTATAAATATAATGTCATCCAAATGACTGTTTTTAAACTTTGTGGTTAATTTTGAACATGCATAGCTCTTATTTTAATGTTTTCACCTAAATCTACAAGCACATTTGCTCTCATTAGAAGAAGGGAATTTTGTGCAGGATTTCTGACCCTGAGGGTGATGTTGGATAAAGACTCCAACTTATTAAAAAGAGCTGTTAATACTTTGTGTCAAGTTGTGTTTTGGGTTGCTGTTGAGCCTCACAGTGTGGGTTTTATTAGAGAAAGGAAGTTACTGTTTAACTCCCTGAGCTCCCTGATTTATTATAGGAAAATGCTGGCAGACATTTTTGACTTGCGAAATGAATTCCTATCACAGTTCAGGGCTAAATTCATTCTGCTGCTCCTGATGGGGCATGAGGAGGAAGGACAAGTTATGCTGTCCTTCTTGAATCTGTGCCATGTTCCAGATAAGAAGCTGTGTTCCTCCGGCCATGTCGCAGTGGCCCTGCTTTGCCTCCTGGCTGACTGCATAGCTGAGCAGGGAGGACGCCTAGTCCACATCCTCACACCTCATTGCTCGTAGCACTGGCTCATGTGGCATTTTCTCCACTTCTTCACAACGCTGGCTCTTCCAGGCACATGGCATGTCAGGCCACCTTAAGTCACCTGGCTCATCTGCCCCAAGACTCGTGCTGCAGGGGTTCTGCAGCCCTGAGGGGGTCTCCTTGCCCCTCCACTGAGCTTTGCTGATAGAGGGAAGCGACTTTGCTGGGACTTTGTATAATCACGTCTTTTTTTTTTTTTCCTAGAAGATGAAAGAAATTGGCCCTTCTTACTTTTTCTTTTCTATTTTTCTTTTTTTCTTCTTGGTGGCAAATGTAAATTCTCCAAGCTTACAGGAGAGTGTCCACAGAGGATTTTCTTACAAGGCTGGAAATGAGCCAAATGGTGTTGTGTCCGATAATCTGAGAAGGCCCCAACTGAGCCAATGACTAGAAGGACCTGGAGAAAAGTCACACACTTTGCAGGGTGAGCTGTGACTCAGGGAATCTGTCAGTGTCCATGGCAAGACTCTAGAGACAGTCTCATAGAAGGAGAAAAAAATGGGCTGGGCTTCAGCACCAGCCCCTGTGATCCTGCCATTTCCTGTGTGATCTGCCTTTTTGTTAGCATGCCAGGGTCCCAGTCCTGAGCCCAGCTAGCAGGTGGTTTTAGATATTCCTTAGGGTGCCTTCCAACTCCCGCTGAGTGAGTGGGAAGTGTTGATCAGGCTTAATACTGAGTAATTTTCTCAAGAGCTTGAGTGTGTCATACATTTCTTTTTTCAGCTTTTGAAATGATTCACTTTTGTGACACAGGAACAAAACTCTTCACTGAAGAACCTGAAGCATAATAGCAAGTGAAGGAAGATGGAATTATCCTAAGGACTGTTCCATAGGGCCTCCTCACCAGGAGAGCCAAATACACAGTGAAGAGAAGATATTTAGGGCAGAACAGATAGAACCCTCCCTGTAGGGCCTGTGCAATGCTCAGGTTACAGTTCACAGTAAAGAGAAATGTCCCCAAGGTTGCACAGGTAATCAGGTGACCTGTGAGGAGCTCTGCCCTCTTGGGCTTTAACCCGAAGCTTGAAAGCTGAGGCTGACCCTGTAGCATTGGCATCCTGCCCAGGCTCTGACCTGGACAAACAGATACCTGCAGTTTGAAATTCTCAGGTTTCTCTTCTAAGGGGCTCTGGGGCTAAGTGTCAGGTCAGCTAATGGGCTCCTAGCTGGACAAACATACCTCCAGGCTTGGGTAAACTGGGAAGTGTCAGCTTCTGCCTGGACTCTGGGTGTGGCCCTTGCAGGGTTCAGGTCTCAGGGCAGGTTATATACCATCAGGCTCGTTAGCTGTGCAGTGCACCACCTTGGAGCTGTGTGCTAAGCACTGCCTCTGTGCGCTGCTGCCCAGCCCAGGACTGCTCCAAGGCTGGGCCTAGACTCTGCTGTACCTGAATGAAGAGGAGGCAAGACAGTTTCCTTGGATAGAGCCAGGCTGTCATCTGGCTGCCTGGAAAACATTCATCTCCTAGCTAGATCAGAGTCCTATTTTCATCAGTAAAAGCTACCTTATATCCTTGAGCCTCAGAGTCCTTTTCTGTAAATATAAACTTTATTCTACAAATACTGAGTGACTACCAAGCAAATGCTGTGTTAGGTATTGAAGGCTTTCGGGAGCAATGGAAACAAACAAAACTTATGAACTCTTGGCAATACTCCACGAGGTAATGTATGCTTGGGGGGCAGGTGGTGATGCTCACCTCAGGCTAACTCTAATGAGTTTTCCTCCAAAGATGGTAGGAGCTCATTAAAAGGCAGCCCTTCCCACCTTCATCTGAGCAATGCATTTCTCTCTGTCTAGAGGCTCTTCCTCACTCTGTGTCTAGCTAACTCCTTTTCCCCCTGTTCTCAGTATAAATACATCCTCAGTGCAGCACCTCCCCAACCAGGTCCATGATTACTTAGGTCCTCTATAGTAGGTTACTATGGCAACTGTCACTATGCTTTGAGGTATTAATCACTTAGGTAACTACTGCTTCTCTAATGTCTGTTTCCCTGACTAGATGATGCTGTAGACAGTATTCATGTCCACCTGAAGTCTCACACCCAGCTTTAAGATTCTCCATAAATACCCAACCACTCAACTTGCTGACATTTAAAGGAGATATTCACCTCCAAATGAAAAAAAAAAAAAAAAAAAACCTGTAGTGAGCTGGAAAAGAAGAATCTGATCCATCAGGAACACAAGGGCCCTCTGTTTCCTCCCTCTTTTCTCCTACAGTGAAGAGGCAGGAAGGCCAATAAACAGCTACAAAGAACAGGCTATGTCCTGGGGGGCACCCACATCTCCCTGGAAGCAGCAGGTAGCCAAATCAGGGTACAAAGGAGGGTGTGTTGGGTGCCCCATTGTTAACAAGCACTCTCCCAGCACCCACTCATGGGCCAAGAACAAGGAAGGCACCAGAGCCCTCCTGGTACCCTGTACCATGAGCACCCCTGCCTCTCCTCACCACAACCAGCAGAATGATCCAAGAGTGATGTCCTGTCTCTTGTAACTATAGACAGTAGAAGCTTGGAAGAGAGGAAGAGAGAAAGGAAAAAAGGAGAAAAAAGAAAGAGAAATTCAAGCTGACAAGATTGAAATGATGTCAGTGGTAGAAATGTAACCCCATTGATATTTCACTCTGACACCTGGTATGAAAGAGGCTCTGAGACTCAGTGCCTTGAAGATAAAAATCTTGGCCAATGTATAGCCATTTACATGTGACTCCCTGGAAATGTGAATGTTCTTGCCCTTTGGTGCCCTGTGGGATTTCACAAAGTAGCAATGTGACCTGACCCCAGTGGTTTTCTTCTGGTAAGAATCCAAATGCTCCAGGCAGCATTGGACTTCCCACACGCATTTCCACAGGCCACCATGAACTATAGGGCATCCCTCCATGCCACTGGCCTTTCTAAATCCCATGTCATGGCCCAGGCTGCCACCTCTACCAGAAGTCCCTTCCTTCCCTATCCAAATATGCGTCAAACTTCAATTCATTTTCAACACTAAGATGAGACATCATGTCATCTATAACACTTCTGACCACCTTCCTTTCCCCAAATTGGAGTTACTTGCTTTTATTCCTAACCCTTACAACAAGGTAGTAAGGGTATTAATCAATTTTTTCCTCACTAGACCCATAACAGAAACGAAATCTTATTCATACTTTATCCCTTCAACAAGTATAGTACTACATATTGTAGGTACAGAATGAATGAAAGCCGGACAGCCTATCATTAGTAAGGTGTGTCCTGGCCACTGAGTTAGCCAGAACACCTAAGGGCAAGTTTATGCTAGTAGATTCTTTAATGAACAGAAGGTAGAAACAATGAGAAGTCATTAAAGGAAATGGCATGAGGAAGAAATAACTGGAGTCCACTCTTTTATGTTGTAGTAGGTACAATGAGGCTACTACATTAGGTACCCATTCTCCAGTTGAGGAAACTGAGGGTTGGGAAAGTTAAGTGATTTGCTAAAGGGCACATGTCTAATAATCGAAGAAATCTGAGATACAATGTACATCTGATTTCAGAATTTGTGTCCTTAAATACTATGCAAAACCTCAATCAAACCTGCAAACACCATTTTGAACAAGGGTCCTTTAGGCCTTCAGGGAATGCTCTTTCAGCTGTGTTAGTTTGAATCCAACAGGTCACTAACCTTCACTGGGCCTCAGGTTTATCTTCAATAAAGTGAGGAGACTTGCATTAGGTCACCCTAAGATCACTTATAGGCTCTACAATGCTACAATTCTCTGCAGATTACAAATGGACTTCCTAACCCAGAAATAAGTTGGATCAAAACACAAGTGCAAGAAGAGTGCACCTATTTGCCCATAAAAACTTCCATGTGTTGCAATCATGATTCTTCACATAGCAAAAACAAACAAACAACAACAACAACAACAACAACAACAAAAAACCCTGAAAAATCATCTTAGAGGTTTGAATACTTTTTTTCCAAAGAGTATTTAAAATATATACTTAGACATTCAATATAACATTTCTGAACTCACTGAACATTTTTCTTCATCTGAATAATCAAATTAAATCATAGCGAAGTTTCTGTCCATGCTCCAAGGAATTCTGAGTCTCACCACAATAAAGTTCAGCGGTGCATGACACAAACCTGCAGCACCCCCACCCTGTCTCGCCCATCACGTAATTTTCAATCAGACACAAATGTGATTCTCTGTCTTCAGGCTGAGTCCCAGGGTGGGACGCATCTGAAAATGTCTGGGTTCAAAATGAACTCTGAAATGAAAAGTTCTCACTCATACCACTGAATAACATCCTGTTGGTTGGGTTTTTTTTTTTTTTTTTTTTCGTGAATATGTGCACTCCTTTGATTTGGCTTTCATTCGAAATGATCTGCCTGATGCACATTTTCTGAAACATTCAGTACAAGATACAATCTCATTCTAGTCAGCCACAGAGAGTGGACCTTTTAGAGTATAAAGAAACATCTGTCCTCCATCTGTGGTGCCGGAAAAAATAGGACTTTCAATAGAGTACTTTGTAGGACACTAATGCTTTGAAAGGGCAAGAAATCCATTTCTAACTAAAATCTTGATAAATACGCCCAATATTTTCATCTTACATACCATTTTTCAAAGAGCATTTCATTTTAAAGGCCACTGTAGCAGAGCGGTTTAATGAGAGCGTAATCCATACATTCAGCCAGACCTGGGTCAAATACTTATTCTATCATGTGCCAGCTATGTGATCTTGGAAAGTTATTCAACCCTGATTATTTCAGATTTACTCTGGGATGGAAAAGAAAATGCTAGTATCTACCACAAAAGATAATATTTTCAAAGAGATGGACATATAACACAGTACTAAATAAATATCAGTAGTTGCTCCTTCTTTGTTGCTGCTGCTGATAATATGAGGGGCAGATGGCCTGTTCCTAATGCAGCTGCAAGAACACAGGATTTGGAATTAGAGGACCTAAATTTGCATGCCACCAGTGCCACTTTATCATGTGACCATGGGAGAATCACCAAATGCTTCTCAATTCAGCTTCCTCATCTGTAAAACAGGGAAAATAAAAATAACTAGCTCACAGATAACAACCCTGAGGTTCAAATTAGGTAATTGATGTGAATTTGCTTGGCTAACACCTAAGTTCTGTCTGAATGCATTATTTTTACTATTGTCAGTGTTATAGACTGAATCTTATATCTTCCAGAAATTCATATGTGAAACTTTATCCCCTGATGTAATAGTAATAGGAGGGGACCTTGGAGTGTTTAAGCTTAGATGAATCATAAGGGATGGGGGGATAAGAAGTTACTAACAGCTTGCTTACCTATGCTTCCCCGCTCTGTTTGAGGTAAAGATACAGTGAGAAGCCAGCCATCTGCAAGCCAGGAAATGAATTGCTGCACCTTGATTTTGGACTTGTCCACCTCTGGAACTGTGAGAAACAAGTGCCTATTGTTTAAGCCCTAACAGGCTTGGATGGTTGAAGACTGTTAGTAATAACACCATTAGTGAAGAATATATCCACTTTTTTTTTTTAATTTAGGAATTTCCATTTACAAGAATCTTAGTGAGTACCCAAGTGATTATCATAGATTTTCACTGAGTCACAGAACTGAGGTCTCTGAATAGACTAAGGTCTTTCCCAGTGCAGAACATCTGCCTTCCAACAAATACCATCATCACTGTGTGCTGGTCTCAGAAATGGCAACTATGACCATTTAAAATGTGTCCTAATCAAGAGTTGACATGTTTGAAGAGGTGCAGAAGCAGAGAAGGGCTGTCGACTAGCCTATTTGGTGTAGTTTTAGATACCATAAATGTTAATTTTTCTGATTTCATCTCCCTTCCAATCCTAAAGGATTCAAAGCAACTGGAAATTCAGCATTTGTCTGCCCTCCTGGGATCTGATGTTCTTGTCCATTCCCCAGGTATAACTCACTAGGCTTGGGATTTTTTTTTTTTATTTCAGTCTGATTTATATCTGAATTCTGCCTCCTCAACTTTCCAACTGTTACCCCAGGCATAATACATAATCACATAATCTTTCTATACCTCAGTTTTATCTTCTACAAAATGAGGAAGAATAATAAACCCTTTCCAAATTAGCTGAGAAAATTAAGACAGCACACTTAAAATTTTTGGAGTCACACCTGACACAAATAGGTACTCATCAGCTTTACCTCTCTTTCCTTGATCCTTCTTCTTTCCCATATTTCAGACCCTGTACCTGATTATTGACTTCCCTGGAGTCTTAGATATACTTACCACCAACAAAGTCAATAGCCAGCATGAGCCCATGAGAAGATGCCCCTCAGGAACATCAATATTCTTAAACTAGAACTCTTTATAAGTGCTTAGAGCTTGGGGGTATCTCAGTAAAAACAACAGAATATTGTGTATATTTGTTAAATGAGTACAGGTAGGTGCCACATAACAGTGTTTCTGTCAAAAATAAATTATAAACTTTGGCAGCCCTGTGGGATGAGACTGCCCGGTAACATCACAGTCATCTTAGCTTGTGTGAGAACATTCTGTGATGTTCAGACAATGAGATCTCTTAACTGTGCATCTCAGAACGTAACCCCGTTGTTAAGCAATGTAGATTGTATTTGAAGGGGTGTGTGAGTATGTGTGTGTGAGAGACAGAGACAGACAGAACTTGAATATCCACACAATACCTCTAATGGGTGTACAAAAACACTGGCAAAACTATACAGTTTCTCTGATTTTTGTATTCTCTTGAATTTTGTATAATGTGCCTGTACTCCTATTCATAAATCAATTGCTTTAAAAATGTTAGTGAGGTTGAGGTGAATTCTTGATTTAGGCACTCTTACATAAGAGTTCCCTAATGCTTTGAAGGTTAATACAGGCTCCAAAACTTTCTAGCACATGGACAAGAAACTGTGATATTTTTTTTTCTTGCAGTACTGGAGATTGAACCCAGGAATCCTCTACCATCCCAGCACTTTCATTTGTTTTTTTTTCCCTTTTAAACAGGCCCTCATTAAATTGTCCAGGCTGGTCTTGAACTTGCCATCCTCCTTCCTCAGTCTCTCAAGAACTGGTTTGTTCCATTGTACCCAGCAGAGTGGATTCTTTAAAGCAAAAGCCACTATGTGAACCAGAAGCAGAGGTTCTAACCCTGTGACCTCCTTACCATAGTGTTTGTAACCTGTTATCTCAAGGTTTACAAAGTAGCTATTTGTCACCAATAAGAGTAGCAATGTATATTTAGAGTTTATTGTATGCAACAGTGCCACCATGACCTCAAGTTAATTTTCACAGTAATCTTATTAGATGAGTCATGTTTTATCTACATTTTACATATTAAAATAACCAAATCAGAGAATTTCCTAAATGGCAAGTGACAGAGCTAAGATTCAAACTTCTTATTATAAAAGGCATAGAACTGTTATAAGGATTAAACAATGGATATAAAGTGCTTAGAACAGTGTTGGTTGTGGTCAGGGAGGAATTTCAAAAGCTAGAAGACATGACTGATTTCACAAAAGTACACAAAGTCATTTTCATAAAATGAAATTAAATTAAAATTCCACTTATTTTATGACTAAAAGCTCTACATTTTTCTAGTTTTCCCTTTGATTTTGTTTTCTTTGTGTGCTATTTCCTAGAAGACCTCCTGTTGCCAGTTCCAAGTTATTTATGTCTCATTCACCTTTCTTATGCCTTTTCATCATGGGGAGATTTTAAACATAAAAATCAGAGAGGGGTAATATTTTTTAAATGAATCCATTAGCATAACTGTCCATTCAAGAAAAGTTTGTGGGTACAACACCATGGTACCCTTTATCTGCAGTGTCATTTTCCAGAGTTTTACTTAACAGTGGTCAACTGTAGTCCAAAAATATTACATGGAAAATTCTAGAAACAAATAATACATAAATTTTAAATAACTTTTATTATAGTATATTGCTATAATTGTTCTATTTTATTTTTATATTTTGTTAATCTCTCACTGTGTCTGATTTATAAATTAAACTTTGTCACATGTGACATATACGTACAGAAAAAAATTGTATATATAGGGTAAGGTAGTATCTGGTTTCGGGCACCACTGGGGGTCTTGGAACATATTCCCCATGAATCAGGGACTACACTTATACTGTTGGTGTTAGGGATCTTTCCCTTATGTTCTTTACTGGGTGGGTGTTTCTACCTGAGGAGAGGAGAGCAGGTGGAGCGCATAGTGAAAGTTTAAGATCCTCCCTGTTTCCTCCCTGTACTAGCAGAGCAACTGTGTGACTTCTTGCTGCTTAAAGCAAAGGGACAATTAACATCTGAGCTTGACTGGCTAAAAATACACCATTTCTCAAAAGTAAACAAATAAATAAATTTTCAAATGAAGTGAAAATACCCTCTATTATCCCTAGAATTGTTCTGTCCAATATGATCACCACTAGTCACATGTGGCTAGTAAGACTTTGAAATGTGGTTTATTGAGTAGAGATGTTTTATTGCCATAAAAACCTGATTTAAAAAAAAATCAAAGGAAAAATATATTAATATTTTTATGTTAATTGCATGAAAGGGTAATATTCTGACACTAGGTTGAATAATACTACTAAAATTAATTTCATTTCTTTTTACTCTTCAAAATGTAGATACTAGAAAACTTAGAATATATACCACTATATATTAAAGTTCTGGTGGCAGTGCTGCTTTAGAATAATGTTTACAGTTTCCTTGACCTGATCCTTAGGTCCCTTATGCCCTAGAAACATTAATGCATAAAGTGACTAAATTCAAGTATAGAAATAAGTACAGTTACTATATATCTACTAAGAACATAAAGATTAATAATGCAGAGTTCTTCATAAGAAAAAGAAAGCAAACTACAATTCATTAAGCCTGCTATTAGCCAGACCTGGCATCCCTACAACAGTGTAGTATAATTTCTGACAGTGACTCACCACCAGCCTTCAAAGACTCTCCATTTGGGGTTCAAAAATTTCTCCAAACTTGTAAAGTGTTCACCTAGCACGTGTGAGGCCCTGGGTTCAATCCTCAGCATCACATAAAAATAAACAAATAAGACAAAGGTTGTAAAAAAAAAATTCTCCAAACTGATATGAGCACAAGCCTTCTCATCCCATGGCCTTCTCTATACCCTTGGGCATAAGTACTCTGTTTCTAATTCTAGTGTGTAACTATCCTTAAAAAAAGAATAGGTATATAGGAAGTGGATATATGCTTTCTATATTGAATGTCTCAGTGCCAGGACCTTTCCTTAGCTTTAAATTTGAGAATCATTGAAATCCCACTAGCTTATAGACCCAAATGCAAAAAGATAATAGCGCCCATGCTAGGAAAGCACAGAAACAAGCTATTTACTTAATCAGCTTACCTTCTTATCAGATAGCTACTCTTGCTTTTCTTGAAGACAAAAGCAGTCGTTCTTTTAGATTTATTAAATTTGATAAGTTCAGCTGTCTGTAGGTCATGCTAGCTCTCAGAAAACAGTATACCAAAGTGAAGGAACAGAAGCAGCCTCAGAGGTAAAGTTCCTCTCTGACCTTCTCCTGCCCATCTGCCTCTCACCTCTCAGTTTCCCCAAAAGAAGCCATAAAGGCTAGCATTCTTTTTTCCCAGGTTGAGTCTTAGAAACTGTTACCCCTTTTCCCAAAATCTAGCCATAAAAACCTAAAATTATTACCCTAAAATTCTCCTGCTTTTCTCTGTAAGAGTTGGCCATAAAGAAATTCTCTGACCTACTTTATTATACATTAGAAACCCCCCCTCCCATTCTAGAAAGTATCTTGCCCCATAGTGAGACCACGAAGAACCTGAAGTACAGGCCTTGCTGGACTTTCCTTTCCCTGGTTGATTCTTATTAGGTCATACCCTTTTTTGTCCAATCACATCTCTATACTGCCATTCATGCTTCATCAAACCTAACCATAAAAATGGATGGTTTACCCTAGGTCTTTCGCCTTCATTCTAAAGTCTCACATGCCATGTGAAACTATGGTCAAATAAATTTATCATGCTTTTCTCTTATTAACCTGTCTTTAAATTTTTTTAGTTGTTGATAGAACTTTATTTTTATTTATTTATATGTGGTGCTGAGAATCCAATCCAGTGCCTCACACATGCTAGGCAAGCGCTCCACCACTGAGCTACAACTCCAGCCTCTTATCCTGTCTTTTTTTTTTTTACAGGATGGTTGGTCATGACCCTTTACAATGGGCAGGAAAGGAATTCCCTTTTTTCTGATCCTAAAATAATATGTTTCATACTCCCCACTTGGATTTCTATTTGGTACCTCAGATTTAATATGTCCACAACTGAATTCCAGGTTTTCTATCCCTCCCCATCTATAAACTACTCCTTGCATACTATGGACCATCACAGAAAATGGACATTCTGTTTTCCCAAATAATGCACTAAAAAATTAAAGTAATCCTTTGGGTTTTTTTTTTTCACCTTCCATATCTAATATGTCAGCAGACTATTTCAACTCTACCTTCAAAATAATATGCTAACTACAATTCGACCACTCCTCACCACCCAACACCAATTTTACCCTGCCACAAACCATGGGATCTCCCTTTAGTAACTGTGATGTTCTAACTTGTTAACTTCAGCCAACTCAGCACAGCAGCCAGAGTAATCTTGGCACAACTTAGATCGTATCACCCTTCTGTTCAAAACTCTCCAATACAAGAGATATCATAGTACCATCTTTAGAGGTGCCCAAAGCTCTGCACTCAGGAACTACAGGCACCCCAGACTCTTGGCTGTTCCCCACCCCCCAAAACAAAACAAAGCAAAACAACCCAGGTAGTCTCCACCCAAAATGTTCTTCATTCAACAGCCACATAGGTGACGACTTCCCTGAACAGCCTTTAAATTTTATCATTGCCCAAATACTCCCTCTACTTGTTCTCCATAACACTTATCACCAGTTGGCATATTATTTCTTCTATTAATTTGTTATTTATTTCCCCCTAAGTAGAATACAAACTCCACAAAAACAAGGATTCCATTTTGTTCATGCTGTTTAACCAGTGCCTAAAGCAGTGCCCGGCACAAAATAGACGTTTGATGAATAAATAAAATATTCAGATGAGGAAAAGAAAGCATGAATCAGCTCAGGTTAGCCCCATGTCTCAGGATTAACAAGGTCGTGAGTCAGCATTAGACCTCAGGTCTGCTGACACCTGAGCCTCTCATCATTCCCCTCTGGAGCTGGTTTAGGAAATAAGAGCAAGGTTCTGAGATCTAACCACAAGAGCTGGCAGGCTGGGATGGACCACGGAGAAGCACCCGCCAGAAGTCCAAACACCAATCCTGCTGGAAGTACTGAGCTGAAACAGAAAGAACCCTTCTGTTGTTGACAGTCCCTGAGATGAAGAAAAGTAATTGGAAGGCATCTGCTGAAGATTTCCAGTTTTTAAGACTGCCTTCAACTATTTTCCCTTTAGCTGTAGATTTCTGGGATAATGAATGTACCATATGTCTGTATCTCTAGGTTCCCATACAAATTAGGAAACTAAAAATGCCAAATGATTAAAGCAGATTTCTGCTTGTTTCCATGGGAAATCAACTGCCATGAACTCTTAGGAAATGAGAGGGACTATGTTGGGCTGGAGGTGTTCCCTGACCAATAGCTGCTCTCTGTCTCCAACCCAGGTCCCAGTCCACAGGGTATTCAAAATCTTGGCCCAGGTAACACACTATCCTGGGTTGCCAGCTCTGCTGGTGGCCAAGTGAGACTGTGGAGGTCTCATTGTACTTCTTTAATCCTCCCCCACCAACCCACCCCAGAGTACTGGGCTCAATACTCCAGGCTCCCAATATTAGGTCTTCAGCCAACCAGGCTGGGAGGAGCCTCTTACTAATGACAAGTAGACATTGAATCATGCAGGATGCCCAGCCTTATCCTCCCTGAGTGATTTCAGCACATTTTGAGCTCTTGCTCGAGTCTTGTGGGGGAGAGAGAGGATGTGATGTCACGGGTCCTTGCCAGAAAAGTCAGCTCTGACTCCTACAACTACTGAGTTGAGTCAGGGGGTTGAAGAGGATTCTGTAAGCAGCAGTGAGCAGGCGACTGTGCAGAGGAGGCCTCTAGGAGGCTGTGATGATGGCCTGTTCCTGCCTGTCCCACAATTAGCACCAATTTGCCTAAAAGAGATAACATTGAGGTAGGAGGCTGAAAAAGATCTCAGTGCTATCTTGCCAGGGGAAATCTGTGACTTATCAGGGAAAACGGGTTTAGCAGCTGACTCTAGCTTTACCCAAGGATGGATAACCAGCAGCTGCTGGCAAGGAGGTGAGGAAGGTAATCTTGTTTTTCATCAGAGTGTGACTTGGGCACACCCTAGTGAGGCCCAAAGCTGGTAAACAATAAAGGAGAGTGTGGAGTTCAAATTCAGACTCAGACAACCCTGAGTGCTAATGCGTGTTTTTTTAACTTACTATGAGACCTCAGGGAATTCTGATCCCTTTTAAGTGTCCACAAAGTGGTGATAATAATACCCATTCTTCTAGAAGATTATGGGGATTAAATAAGCTAACATAAGTGGAAGCATTTATCCCATGCCTAGTATGCAGTAGGTGCTCCATACCTCATGACTTCTCTTTTCTTTCCCCTCTGTTGCTGTTATTATATTGCCAAAATGGGAAAAGCTTAGAAAGCAAGAAATAGTGGGAGGGCACTCCATGCAGTGTAATTCCCCCGTACCAGCCACATGACTCTTCTTAGAATTGCTATCTAGGATGCAGACAGAGCAGAGGATTTCAAATCTTTATGTATGGCATGAACACTTACTCGTAACTCAACAGTCAGTCTTGGATGTTGGGCTAAGTTGAATGTTTTTCAGAGAAACTAAGCCACTTCTATTCTCTTCTGCCAAAATAAACCATTAGCAGGACCCCACGGAATTCAGAACATAGATCACAATACATCAGAAATACCTTGCCCTGGGCTAGTCAAAATATTTTGACTCCTCTTGTCTTCTAATGACTCATAGGAATGACTCCTAAGCCTGAGGTCATCCTAGCAGGTCCTTTGTGAGCTAGATTACAGGAAGAAGTATTATCGTGTCGAGGTCCCCGGGAGGCCTTTAGTAAATCATTTTTCCACCACAGCTCTGTTATACAAAACCATGCTCTGGTGACTTCCATAGATTACTCTAATAGCTACTTAATACTGTCTCTGTTATTTCCATTCCATTCAGTTCTAAGATTAGCTACCCAGAGTTGGCAAAGGCTCCACAAGTTTAGGATCATAGACCTCCATGAGATTGCCCTCACTTCAGATGACAGTCACAAGTCTTAGGAAGTCCCCAGGCCACTCATACTTTTGACCTACTGGCCACCATGGAGTTACCATGATAATTCACTTGAATATCCTGAACCCAAGAAAGTACTATATTTATGATTATAACTTTATCATTAAAGGACATATTTCAAGAAAGAGGTATTAGAAACATTGGAGTACCAAAAGAAATCAAGCTCAAAAATTACTTGGCAAGGTACACTTTACTTTTGCAGAAGGATGTGCAAGCCAGCACACCTGGGAGAGTAGCCCGCCTTTTCATCCCTAACAGGCACTGCCCCTTGTTCTGATAGGAGGAGCCCAGGGTTTCAATCTACATGATGAGTAATTATAAAATTGGGAAGAGCTGTAGTTAAAAAAGCTACGATTGGATACAGGTTGGAAGCTCAAAATGACTACACATAGATTCTACATCCCAATTTTACATTTAAGGCTAGATACCACATTGTGAAGATGGACCACTGGACTTTCCATTTCCCACAAAGCCAAACAAAGAGACACACAGGGCAAGGTCAGGGAGAGGACACAGAGGTCCCATACCCTCATGCTGTGGACTCAGGGAACCCACCCTCCTGGTGCTGAGGAGACATGTACTCTCAAGGCACACCTAACTTGTGGAGTCTCTGCCAACTCTAGGTAGATAGTGTCAGAACTGATTGGGGTGGAAGCAGAACAGAGATAGTAATAAGTAGTTATTACTCAAATCTATAGACGTAAATCAAGTTACCAGAGCATGGTTTGATAGAGTAGCTATCATGAAAACCTGATTTACTAAAAATCTTCCTAGGACTATAGAATCTGAGTTAACTAATCAGAGATATCCACTGAACCTCAGTTTTTATTGAAATTTCATATATATATATATATATATATATATATTATACACACTCAGACACACACACACACACACACACACACACACACACACACACACATATACATCATTGACCACATGATGAATATCAGTCTCTAGGCCCCTTTCTTTCCTTTATTTGATTTTTAACTCAGGTCAGGCTGGCCCAAAATTCTAACACTCTAATCTGGTGTTTAGTTGGTTTTCCTGCTAATTGGCACCCTTCCTGAAACCATGTAGACTCCCACCCTGAGTCTCTTCCTAGGCATTATAGGCTCTCCTACTGGGAAATTTCAAGGTGTGTAGGAGCTCTGTACTGGGAATGTGGGAAAATATCAAATATATTCTTCATTATGCTACAGTCTTCTAAGAGATTTATGAATCTTCAGGGTTTGGAGTCACTCTGCCTCTTGGGCAATGGGGAGTTACTTTAAGCAAATGAAAATTATTTATTGAGCAATTACTACAGGCCAGCCACTCATAATGCATGTGCTAAAGGCAGTAGTATGTTGGGAAGATAGACAATGGCATGGAGGGTGGTCTGGATGAAAGTAGCCACTGTGCAGACATAGAGTGAGGGGAAATGAACCAGGGGAGCAGATGTGGAAATAGAAAGGGAGGACTTGAGAAATTCTGCAGGAAGATTTCAACGTATTTAAACTTTCATCTCCATTACAAAACACTACACAACAAGAAGAGGAGTTAAACTTATTTGTCTTTTTTTAAGAGAGAGAGAGAGAGAGAGAGAGAGAGAGAGAGAGAGAGAGAGAGAGAGAGAGAGAATATTTATTCTTTTAGTTCTCGGCTGACACAACATCTTTGTTTGTATGTGGTGCTGAGGATAGAACCCGGGCTGCATGCATGCCAGGCGAGCGCACTACCGATTGAGCCACATCCCCAGCAAGTTAAACTTATTTGGAGAGTTGAAGTTATTGCCTAAAAATATTCATGTAACATTGATAAAGAAAATGCCTTATATTTGATTTACAGAGGTTTTTGCTTCAAACATTAAAAATTCAACTAATGGAGGGATCTGTGTTTTATCTTTTGAACAAACTTTAGAATTCCTGACTTATTCTTTAATGACATAACTCCAATTGGTTCTGTAAAACAAGAATATTGACTTTCCTTGTCTTCAAATGGTTAACCTGTTTCTGTTTTAAAATAAATACTGTCCATTTTTACCTTCATAATAATGAAATCCGTTCCCTTTTAAGGCCCTTCCTCTCCTGTAGATCAGATTTATGGAGAGGCTGCCTGAATCTTGGGATGTACCCTTATATAAGTTGTGTATAAAAGAGAACATTGGCTACTGATATGTTGAAACTTCCTGCATATGGATTTCAGCGGATAATAAAAATTGTATTTCAAGATTCTTGGTATGTAGTCTTTTTTTCACAATAGTAACTAAGATACTGAATCTCTCCTATCCACAGAAGTTCTGCAATATGATGGACATTTTAGATAAGGATTACCTGGGCTGGGATGAAGCTCGGTGCTGGAAGGTTTGCCTAATATGCAACAAGGTCCTAGGCTCATTTCCAACACCAAAAACAGATAAAAATAAAAATAAAGAATTACTCAAAAAATTTTTTCATGTGTTTAAATTTTTTCTTGGAGAAGAAGATAAATAATTATTTTAATGTATCACAAGTAATATGTTAAATTGAAATTAAATATTTAGAATCATATATAGTTAAGCAATAAGTACTAATCACATAAACTTTGATTTTTTTTTTATTATACATCAAGCTACAAGAAGGTGACTTAAAAAAAAAAACTGGTAACTGGCAACTCTTTGTGTTTATCAATACACTTTAAAAACTTGAAGGAAAGATTCCTTTGACATTATATTATAAATAAATAACTAAAATATCAGCAAATGGTTTTTGAACCTCTGCTATTTGGTAAGAAAAAAATGTAAAGTATTTAAAAAGAAAATGCAATCAGCTGTGTAATATTAATAAAAATTAACATTTATCACATACTTACAATGCATCAGGGTTGTTCTAGGACTTTGTATGTTTAAATCATCTTTTTCTCACAACTACAATATGAAGTATAGGCACTATAATTATTTCCACTTACATAGAGAGAAACTGAAGCTCAGAGGGGGTAATCAACCTGCCTGAGTTTTCACAGCAATAGAAGACAAAAGAGATGATTAAGTACTGTGAGTGTCATAGTCTCTTAAGATTGCTATGACAAAATATCTTAGGCTGAGTAATTTATAAGCAATAAAAATTTATTGCTCTCAGGTCTGGAGGCCAGGAAGTCCAAGATCAAAGTGCCAGCAAATTTGGTATCTGGTAAGAATTTATTCTCTGCTTTGCCTGCAGTATACTCACATGGCAAAGAAACAGACAAACTCCCTCAGTCCTCGTACATGAAGGCGCTATTCCCATTCATAAAAGAGCATCCTTAATCATGTTCCACAAAGCCTCATCTCTTGATATCACCACACTGAGGATTAGGCTTCAATATATAAATTTGGCAAGGTTGGGAAGATGGACAAACATTCAGACCATAGGCAAGAGACAGTGTTCAAAAACTTTATGGACATAGGATTTGAAGTAGATTGGAGAAAGTGCAGAGATGAAGAGAAAAATGTAGAGAAATTAGAAGATTCTATAGATACATGTACAAAATAAAGGAGGTGGTAAAGAATTACAAACCCACTAATGCCATTTGTAGATTTGCTTAGAGAGTGCCCTCAGAGTAAATAACTTCCAAGAAGATGATTTTGCCAAAAAAATAGTGGGTCTGTAGTAATTCAATTAGCATACATGTTATAAAAACATGACAATTCAAGTTCAAATTCAGATAAATCCAAATAATTCCAGTTAAGGAATTTTAATACTTCAACACAAAAGATCAATAATTTGTATCTTTCAACTTGTCTTCAATACCCAGATCAGATTTAGCATTGAAGAATGTTGCAAGAACCTTCTTACTAATTTTTAGAAATTATTTTGGAATTTTAAAGGTTAGACAGCAATCCATAAATGCTGTATATTAAAGGATCTCCTCATCATCCAAATAAATATTCATTCAAGATTTTTAAAATTTCCTAAAATTCCTTTCCCTTTGAAGCTCTCTGTATCCCACCCCCTCACACACCCCTGCCCATTCCACCCTCACCTCTGTCCAAGAGACTGGACAAGCGAGCTGCCAGTCTGATTTTAGGAGAAGCATTGTGATGCGACTGTCACGCACTGTCACAATGTGCCCATCTGGGGACTGTGGACATTTGGGCAATGTGGGAGCTGACTCTGGGTCCTGAAAAATGGAAGCTTGCCCAGGTAGAGAGTTAACAATGTTAAAATTTTCTTACTTTTTTCCCCCTCTCTGAATAAGGTCTTAAAGGAAAACCCTCAACAGCTACTGTGTATTTGTTATAGGTTACGGAAAGATTTCTCAAATGTGTCATGTGTTGGTGTTTGGTAAACATCAAAACTTTAAGTGGAATATTTCAAGGTGACCACACAGTATCTTTCTTCTCTGTCAACAGGGGCTGACAATGGACACTGATTAACCCTAAATGACACTGAAATATACTTAGAGAAATGAATAACAAAGCATTATATCAGAGAAGATAATAACCCAAGCATAAGACTCTGAAGAATCAAGATGATTTATGTTTATTTTTCTTTAGAATCCTAGAAAAAGGTGACATTTTCTAGGAGTTTTTAAATTTCTGATGTTGGAAGGCAGAAAGGGAGAGAAAATGAGTGTGAGCTTTAGGGTCAGGACCTCTGTTTCCGTTCCTGGTTTATTGCCACTTACTAGCAGCCTGGCCTTGGGCAAGTAACATTACCTATCTATGCCTCAGACTTCCTGTCTATTTACTGGAGATAATAATAATACCTCCATCATAATGTTTTTTACAGTGGATGAAGTGAAATAAAACATACAATGTTAAATGTCGGCCATAGAGTAAGTCCTCAACAAATGTTAGGTATTGGCTTCTCCATTTGTGCCATTCAATGCACTGCAGCCAGCTGTCAGCCTACTTCTGATAAATTTCCAGACTGGGTTATTCCCCAAACCATTATTGTTATATTCTAAAGTCCCTGAAATTTTTCCAATCAGAAAATATTTCTTTCAGAGCAATTGGTCAGAAGCATTAGTATAGAAAACACAATTCTGACTCTTAGTCAATGAAACCAACAGTTAAAATGAAATGTTATCACATCAGAAGTAAATTGATTATCGTCTGGAGTATTCCACAAACTGAAGAATGCTGGAGACATTCAAGAGATCTGGATGTTTTTAGTCTCCTACATAAGACGACAAGCTGTGTTCACACTGTGGTAAAAGGCTCCTCCCTTTGGTCACATGAAGCAGTTCATCCGATATGAACTCTAATTTTTTCTTCTTTCTATATTTCTTTTGGTAGCAATCATAACTCAGAAGTACAGACACACACACACACACACACACACACACACACACACACACACACCCATAAGCATGTATCTCCATTCCTTAACATAACACTGTTATGGTTTGGATGTGAGGTGTCCTTCACACGTTCCTGTAAATGCAGGATTATGCATAGGTAAATGATTAGATTGTGAGAGCTGTAACACCATCAGTCCATTGAGTTTGAACAGATTGAAAGGGTGGAAATGTAGGAAGGTGAGGCTTGCTGAAGAGATGGAGCACTGGGGGTGTGCTCTAGAAGGGTTCATCTTTCCTGTGTCCTCTCCCCCATCTTCTAGGCCCACCATGAGCTGAGCATCTTTCCTTTGCTGGGTCCTTCCCCATGATATGCTGCCTCCCTGCAGGCCCTAAGCAATGCAGTCGGCTATCTTTGGACTGAGACTCCTGGAACTGTGAACCCCAAATAAACTTCTCCTCCTTTAAGTTATTCTTTTCAGGTATTTTGGTCAAGTAACTAAAACAAACATGATACCTTCTTTTCATTAAATATTAATTTTTAAAATCATTTTAAGCTGGGTGCTGGGGCACATGTCTGTAATCCCAGCAGTTTGGGAAGCTGAGACAGGAGGATGGCAACGAGTTCAAAGCCAGCCTCAGCAAAATCGAGACACTAAACAACTCAGTGAGATCCTGTTTCTAAATAAAATTCAAAATAGGGCTGGGGATGAGGCTCAGTGGTTGTGTGACCTGAGTTCAATTCTCAGAAACAAAAAATAAAAATTAAAAAATAAGAATATAAACTATTTTAGAATAGCATTTTAATGAAATGTTATTATGCTTTTCTTTGAAATCCCATAATCAGAATGCACCACTTCTAATAGCCCTAAACTGTATCTTCCTCAGAAACAGGATGAAGGGCTATAAGCTATGAGAGGCCTAGGAAAACATTTGTAGGTCAGAACACAAGACAGGAATGACTAAAAGAGGGAGTAGAGGATACTATATTAGATGAGGAAAAAGAAAGAAATTGTCAAGAAACACAAAGGGTCTAAGATTTTTATTCTCCTTGTAAACTAAAACATTAGCCTGTTATACTCTTAGATTCTAGTAAAAGACATAAGAATCCTGGCATCAGAGAAAAAAGAAAGTCCTCTACTCATAGCAATAGCAGTATACAAAGTATAGCCTTTAAAAAAAAATCAGTTCCTGGTGCCTCAATTTCAACAATGAGATGCAAAAAGGACCAGAAAGACCAGAAAGCACCTATATACACGTAGTAAGTTGTGTTACAGGAATCCTAAACTTAGAGAATATGAATCTGTCCTATGCTCTGGAGAGAAACATTATTATTATTATATTGGACAGTAAACATGCCTGCCTTTTGCACCTCTAACTTTCAAGATCATTCATGAGATAAATACCCTTAAACACTTAGTCTGGAAAACAAGGCAGCCAGAACCTGGCTCACAAGAAGTGCAGAAATACTAAAGACCCTTAATAGAATTGTTTTTCAACAATTATCAATAAATGAACTTTTCAGGGGGAGTTCTGGGGACTGAACTTAGGGGCACTTGACTATTGAGACACTTCCTCAACCCAATTTTTGTATTTTATTTGGAGACAGGTTTCTCACTGAGTTGTTTAGTGCCTTGCTTTTGCTGAGGCTGGCTTTGAACTCACAATCCTCCTATCTCAGCCTCCAAAGCCACTGGGATTACAGGCCTGCGCCACCATGCCTGACTATAAATAAACTATTTCATGTTATCCCTTTGAGTGCTCAGAATATGTGTGTTTGTCTTATATTAGTTTCAACTACATATTTCTAAAAGGATGTCATAGATCTGAGAAGCTAATAAGAATATGTAAAAGCAAAAGAACTATTCCTCAGTATAGAGAAACAAGGCTACATTATTATCAATGAGAATGGATACTCTTTGTCCTATTAGAGATGACAGGCACTCTATTATGACTGATGTTTGTAATGAAAATAGCTGAAGAAAACGTTAATCAAGAGGGCTTATCTCACTCCATTAAGTGAGTTAATAAGGCCTATATCTCCTCTCTTTACAAAAAGAAAAATATTTTGAAATTTCTGAAGTCTTTAACTCTATAACAACAATTCAAACATTCTATTCTGAGGGATTCTATTCTTTTTTGGAATATTGTAGGTATGACAAATGAAGTTCTATGATCAAATGAAGTTAGAGAAATTCTAGGTTCAACAAAGCTAAACAAGCATTTTAAATGCAGGAGTTCTCAGAGTTCTAAGCATACTGATATGCACTATGAATCTCTAAGACAGGTATAGTATTTCCCAAATCAATTTTTATGTATACACATGCGAAATTTGGGCATAGACCCAAATTTCTCAGAGTACCTCATGGAATAGAGTTCTACAGAAACTGCTTAGAGATTCCTCGGAGAGAAATGGCTATCACCAGCAGTCGGTGGTGGAAGACAGAGATACTTTGGGGAGATATTGGACGACTGGTCTGCTCTACTCCAGAAAGATTTCTCCCAGGTAGCAGCAACGCTGCAATAGATGACTTTCTGCTTTCTTGATTAAAAGTGGGTGGTTATATCCATTACTGACTGAAATCTAGGAAAAATAAATACACATCAAGATCTATGTGTAAAATTTTAGTACTAAATAAACTAAGAAATCACCTATCCCAAGTCCTTCATTTTCAGATGAGAGCTAAAGATACAAAGATATTAAGACTCATCCTAAATCCAAAGATAGTCAATGAAAGAGTCGTGACTAGAATCTAGGTCTCATCAATGCCAGTCTATGCTTTTCTCACTAACCTCAATAAGAGTGGCCATTGATAACCACTATCATTGACACTGAGAAGGCAAACTAGTCTTCTTGTTCCTAGGGAGACAAAACCTGAGTGAATTCAGGAAATTAAGAAATAAACCTCAAAAAAGGCTGAGCAAAAGGCTTTGCCATGGACATTCCTCCATCAGAGAGAGGGCAGCCTGGAAGGAAGGAAGGAAGGAAGAAAGAAAGAAAGAAAATGAATTTCTTGAGCTTCAAATTAGGTACATTTTAAGGGTGGATGACACTGAAATTTGAAGCAATTCAATGTTTTCTGTCAACTCTGCCACTCACAACAATACTTCTAATCAGCAAATGTGTAGGGTTTACCTACACATTTAACTCAATTCAGACTTCACCCGGGGATAGCATCAGACCCCATAGGGTTAAGCCCCACAAGACTTCTCCCCCAACTCCCAACTTCAGATGCCAGATCCCCAGATTACCCTCTAATTTCTGCCCAATGTAGTTACAAATTGGAGGTTCCCTGAGGCTCCCTCAGGTTCCATCATTTGTTAGAAGAGACCATAGAACTCAGAAAAATAGTTTACTTTCTGGATGACTGGTCTGTATTAAAGGACAAACAACCTGATAAAGAGACAAAGGACAAGATCCAGAACTGTCTGAGTACAGGAGCTTCTGTCCCTTGGAGCTCTGTGATGAACTGTCCTCCTGGCACATGGATGTGCTCTGGTTCCCTGAGCTGGAAGTTCTCCAAACCCCATCTTTTTGGGTTTCTATGGAGGCATTATTCATAGTCATGAGTGATCAAATCCCTGGCTCTGGGGATTAAGTCAATCTGCAGTCCCTTTCCCCTACCTGGAAGTTGGGAAGGGGTGCTGAAAATCCCAATCCTTCAATCATAGTATCAATTTCCCTGATAACCAGCCTCCAACAGTGGTTAACTAGGGAACATCCAGAAGTCACCTCTTTAACACACACCCATGTGCAGTTGAAAGGGATTTGTTATGAATAACACAAGACCCCTTTTTCATTGTTATGCTATTACAGGAACCAAGGACAAAATCCAAATTCTCTTTAGCTCTACTTGCTACAACTTTTAGAAGCTGTGATCCAGGAAAGTGAATGAAGACCAAAAAGTATAACTGAAGGCCATGAGCTGAGTAACTCACTTCTAACAGTAGCAAGTCAGTGTTTCACTATTTCTGTTTTGCCTCACTCCCTATTCTCACTTCCCAAATAATTAACCGATAAATTCAGCCTTTCCTGTAAGGAAGAATAAAGAAAAACATCGAAGAACAATACCAATCATATGGCCTCCTACTCAGTAAATCTTTCTTTAGGTTTACAGAAACCAGGAACGTCTGGAATGCTTGGACCTGTGGACACCATCAAATCCACGTCAAATTCTTGCAGAATTGACTATGGCAAGAATTGATAACCCTTCTTTGACCATCTGACTACAGCTAAAATTAGACTCTTCAGAAACCCCATGTAAGCTTTTTTTGCCTGAGATCCTGGCAAGGAAGTTGGGTGAAAGCTCTCTGTTTTTCACCTGCCAGCTTGGCCAGCAGAGCTCTTTCTTTGCCAGTTACTCTGCCTCTTGACTTAGTCAGGTGATGGAAGAATTTTATTTTTATTTATTTTTTTTAAACTTTAAAGTTCTACACTTTATTTTATTTTTTATTTTTTTTTAATATTTATTTAAGTTTTGCGCGGACATAACATCTTTGTTGGTATGTGGTGCTGAGGATCGAACCCGGGCCGCACGCATGCCAGGCGAGTGCGCTACCGCTTGAGCCACACATCCCCAGCCCGGAAGAATTTTATAATATTTATTATATATTATTAGATATAATTATATAATAATATTTGTCATGTGAAAGTTGCTTCTCTATCATTGGCCCATCTGAACAATAATTCTTTAGGAGATTCTTCCCAGTGTATTTCATGTTGCCTAAACTCAGAGCCACCAGACATTCATGATCTTTCATTAAGAAGTTTGCTTTCAGTCATAAAGTGCTTTTCAATTGAAGAGGCTGCTGTAAAACAACTTCATGAAGGCACATTTGGATGTGAGTACGCTATTGGGAAAAGCCCAAATGAATGCAATTGCAAAAACTGCGGGAAAAGTACATCATTAAACTTCCTGACTATGCTTGATGGATTCAATTTAAAAACAAATATTTCTTTCTCATTGGATTGAGTAGTGGTTAAGCAAAAGAACTCTGAAATTAGACTTGCCCAGGAACAAATCATAGCTCTTTTACTCATAATCATGTGATCTTTGGCTAACTACTTAATTATATGGCCTCCTGTCATAAGGAGAAAAATAGACTGCCTATTTAATGGTTAGCTATGGTGTTTAAATGAGACAATGCATACAAAGCCAGTGCCCAGCACCCAGTATATACCCCATAGTGCTTATTCATTATGATTACCAAAGAAAATTTCACAATGTAGTGGGACCAAACAATTCTGTCTTGCGGGGAGGAGGCTGATTTTAGAAGAATCTGATTCAAAGTTTTAAGTATCCTATTTTTAGGTCTTTGTCACCACCATCTCCTCTGGTACAAATTTAAGTGCCATTTTAGGGTCAAGACCACATTACCTTTCAGGGCACATCTTGCTCAAAGGACAATTACGGGGGAAGGTTTTATTCTCTCTGTGTTAGTATTTTTAATGGTGCAGAGTCAAGGATTTCAAAACTGTTGTTAAAGGTGAATTTTATATTGGAGCTATTAATTCAGAAAGTGTTAACGGTTGCAACAATGTTAACAGCTGAAACTTAAAACAAAGGATGTTTTCTGTTAGCTTAGTTCCTTCCCACAAAGCTCAGAAATGATCTGGGGATCTGATGTGCACATGGTGGGTGGAGAATGCAGGGTAAAATCCTGCTGGTAGTTTTGTTTTAGAATTTAAATTTTACTTTCACTATTACCAGACAGTATCAACGGACATCAAAAATAAGAAAATCAAGAGCAGCAGGTTCACCTTAAAGAATAACCCTAGCAGGGGAGCTGGGGATATAGCTCTGTTGGTAGAGTGCTTGCCTTACATGTACAAGGCCGTCAGTTCAATCCCCAGAACCACCAAAGTAATCATGATCATCATCATCATCATCATCCTAGCATTAAAAAAAAACTTAAGTAGATTATACATATACATAATACACACTTTTAGCATAAATTCTTGATGAGAAAGAATTACAGCCTGTAACATGAGTTTAGTGAAAGAATCAGTACAAGAAATTAAAACATCATTCTTTCAATATTTAATATCAGGTACTGGGCTGGGTGTTGATGATGGATACAGACATGAATAAAGATATTGTCCCTGCCCTGAAGCAGCTCACAGACTTGGGAGTGAAGCAGACATGTAGAGATAATTGACAACTTACCCTGGTAAGTGCTAAAACAGAGGTTTGATTTGCTGTAGGTGCGGGGAGGTGGCTGATTTTAGAAGAATCTGATTCAAAGTTTTAAAGTTTCCTATTTTTAGGTCTTTGTCACCACCATCTCCTCTGGTACAAATTTAAGGCAGAATTCACCACACTTGCCTGGAACCCCAGGAGGCTTCACAAAGTGATATTTGAATTGTATTTCAAGGAATGAAACTCAGTCCTGCCTAAACAATGTAATATTCTTACCATTTTCATACAGATTACAAGATATATTCTGTTTCACCACAGCCCTAAAAAGTTTCTATGTGCCAATAGATGAAGAAGCTGGAGCTCAAAGATTAAGAAGCTAAAGGTCACAAAGATAGAGACAGAGAATTTGAGCCCAGATTTATATGGTTCCATACCCTTTACCATAGCATTGTCCTGCCTTGCCCAGAAAAATCCACTTTCACTCCTTGTTACCAAGCAATACACAGTTAACTTTTATCTGTGTGGACTTTCACTGTGGAAACTTACTCTGGAAGCACAAATAGAACATTAAATTCTGGATTAAAGGATTGGGTCCAGGACTAGGGATGTCGCTCAGCGGTACAGTGCTTACCTAGCATTTGAGATCCTTGAAAAAAGTGTGGGGGGAATTGGGTATAAAATGAAAGGCCAAGATGGAAACTGTTTACGCAATTCACTTGGCCCACAGTGCCCTCTCCTTTCTTTGAATTTCATGCACATTCAGTTTGAAGATACAAACTTTAAATTTCTGGTGTATGCCAGATTCCGCCATCCATGAACTGAAAATACCTTAAAGCCAGGGAATAAGTCTTATATTTCTCTGACACCTTTAAGACCCAGATTTCACACAAGCTGGCTCATTAATTGCTGATTCATTCAGTGATTTAAAGAGTGTTTGATAAATTTGTGATTCAAGTTAGGTTGACTGAAGTAAGACAACAGATTTAAGGTTTATATGCTATAAAAGAAAAAGGTAGATTAAGCAGATTAGTTTTTGGACTAGTAACTTTCAAGCATTAATGCACATTGGAATCACCTGCCTGCACTTGTAGACCTGTCCCGTTTCCTCTGTTAGAAGGCAGAGTAGACATGAATATTACTAGAAAGCAACTCAAGGGGAGCTGACTTGTAGGGAATTCATAGCCCATGCCTCCAAGGGATATGAATGTGCTGTTTTTATTGTTTTGCTTTCAGAGCAATGAAGAGTAATAAGTACAATAACTGCTCTCATTTATTGTTTCTAAGATGCTTGACACTGTTCTTGGTGCTTTAAAAATATTGTCTAGTTCTCACAGCACCCTGTAGTGCTGTATTAATAATAGTGTATTATACCTGTATTAATAATAGTGTGGGGAAAAAATAAAAAGGAGCAGTAACTTCCCTAAGGTTAAAGAGGAAAAGCAAAATTGGGTATGGTGGCTCATGCCTGTAGTCCCAGCACTGGAGAGAGGCTGAGACAGGAAGCTCCGTTGAGTCCAGTTCAAGACTAGCCTGGAAACATAGTGAGACCCCATTAAAAAAAAAAAAAAAAAAAAGACAGGGATTTAAGTCTGTTTCACCAAAGTCAAAAGTCTAGGGTTCGGTGGTTCCTTGGCACTGGGTAGCAAGGGAGCAACCCAGGGAGGCCTAAACTTGTCATCAGGGTGCCAATGGAACAAAGATGGAAGGGCACTCAGCACTTGAAGAATAAGGCCCTCCATGGGAGATTTATGACATTAGCACTTGCTTCAGTGGGGATTTAAATTAAAATAAGATATCAGAGTTGGAGCTAACTATTCCAACATTATTCCTGCATTAAGCTGGTGGCTTGCAAGGTACTTAAATTTTTATTTTTAGCAAATTGCTAATGTCAGCTTCTGCCTTTTCTCCAGAGACCCTCTAGGAATTTTTTCCATCTGCTGTCTAGTAGGAAAGCCCCACACTAGGCTTTTGTCTTCTTCTAGGTTAATTAAGACTGATGCTAAAGTCATCTCTTAAGGCCAGAGGGGGTTTAAGGTTGTTTTCCTCTAAGGACATCCAGTCACTCCACGGGATTGGAAAAAGCATAGTATTTTGATAGGGGAGCAGGAAAACAGCAGTTAAAGGCCCAAGAGAACAACTTTTTTGGGGAAAAATCATTTTGACTTAGAAATAGAAGTGGGGTGAAAAAATAGACAAATAGTTTTCTATTAATTTCTCCACTCACATATATGGGTCTCTCTCAAACTGCCAGGATAGAGCAACAGTTTAATTTTTGGTGCTCTTAAAATAGCTGGTATTGATGAAGTATTCCCAGAAGACTTTTACTATTGTCTTACATTTTTAAAAACTGAGCATTAGATTTTCCATGCAAGAACTGCTAGCTTTCAAGAAGTCAGAGTTTGCTTTTTCATCCTAAAATACTGGACGGGATGGCGGGGGGGGGGGGGGGGGGCGGGGAATGTGGAGGAAAAAAAAGGTTTCAGATCAACGAATGAAGAACTCCCTCCCCATACGCTCTAAACAACAGGTGGTTTGGTGTGCCTGGGTCAACTCCTTTATGCACAACACGAAATTGTAGGCGGAGTTTTCAAACTGAGTCTCCCTAGAACCTGCTGCTGAGAGATCTGGGAGCCCATCTGGTAGTGTGGGGCAGATGGGGATTCCTGCTGGAAAGGAGTGTTGGTAGTCAAGGGGCTCAACGATTTCGTGGTCCAGCAATACTTAGTTTTGCCTTTCTCCTTCAGTGTAATTCCATCCTCTCCACCTTCTGTTCTTCAGGGACCCGCTTCCGTTCTTTGCCAAGGAGTTCTCTGCATCCTGACCTCGGTCTTTCGAAGATTTCCCAGAAGAGCTATTTTTAGTGGTGGCTGCTCGCCTCCAACTTACCCAAGGGAGGAGCTGCGGTAACGGAGCAAACGCTGCGCGCACAGAAGCCACGGGTTTTCCGCGCATTGTTAGGGATGAGGAGTGGAGGTGATATCAGACACAGCCAATTCCCCCAGCAGAGCTCGCCAGGTGGGCAGCTCAGAGACCGGAGTGGTTCGATCTCGAAGCGGCTGGAGAAATTTCTTTTCCTGTCCTGAATAAAGTACTCGGCGGCCGGCGGCAATCTTCACTGGCAGGCTGCGGGCACGGGGTGGTCTCTGCAGGGGAGGAAGTTCCCGGGCACTGCTGCCTGCGTCACAGCGGGGCTGGCACCGCGGAATCGGCTCGGCGGGCGGCGGCGGCGACCCCGGGGCCGGGCGCTGGGCGGCGCTGGCTGCCGCTGGCCCGGCTACACGCGGGGCGGCGCTGGAGGCGGCTCCGTCCGTGGCCGGGGAGGCGCAGAGGAGGAGGGCTGCAGGGCTGGGGCGTTAGCTGCGTCCCGGCTCGGAGCCCGCGAAGAGGACTAGGAGGAAGGCGCCGCGGTGGCCGCGGCTGCAGCGCTCCGGGCGCGACAAGCCATGAGCAGCGGTCCCGCGGGCGACCCCGCCGTCGCTGGCCGCCGCTGAGCCCGGCCCGGAGATAGCTCACCGCTCCCCAGCACACTCTCGAGCCGACACCGTAGCACCCAGAGGTAAGGGCGGGGGAACCGTGGAGGGATGGAGAGGGGCGGCCCGCAGAGGGCCACCGGGCTCGTTCCGCTAGGAGAGCCGGAGCTAGGACTCGCCCTCCCTGCCTTGCTTGCTTTTCTGCCTTCTCCTGGCCCTGGAACAAGCAGAATGGGGTCGCCTGCCCAGCGTGCCGTGCCTGGAACCCTCGGTTCTACTGCTTAGGAACCCGACAACCCCTACCCCACCCATCTCACGCTAGCACCGGCGTCCGCACGAGGAACCCCAGCCTGGCGCCAAGCGCAGCGCGGCCACAGCAGGTTCTGCGGGTGGCGGGGGGAGTGGGGACACATGAGGGGAAAAAACGCGATCCGTCCTCTTTCTTTCCTACCTGGAAGATCCCTGATTCCCCGGGGACCTGCCCTTTCTGGTCTTTTCTCTCCTTGCCATCCTAGAGCCTCTAAAGTTAGCACTTTGGGGGGTGTGGAGGGGAATTTGAAGGTCTTTGTAGGGAACAAGAGAGCACTGTCCGCTCACCTGCAGTACCAGAGACCGGAGAGGGGCTTCACGGGATCCGGCGGGCCCCAAAACCCAGGTGTTTAGGCCAGCGATTGAGACCAGGACCGTTGCTTCTCCCTCACCCCGAACTGAGCCTTCTTTATCTGCCTCTTTTCAGCTAGCTCCCAGCAAGGAGGTGGTTAGGGATGGAGTTAGCAACTCCAGGTTGTGCTCTCTAGATGCTAATGCCTTTCTTTTCTTGCTCAACCAATTCTTCCCACCCCCACCCACGCCTGCCCCTGTACATCAGATTTCAAACAGTTTCTTTAAAACCTCGCACAGTACCTGAGTTTGCAGTATCTAGCCAGGCACTTAATCCACATCCTTATGCGGATATATCTGAGGGCCAAACTTCACTAGGTTTCAAATTCCTTAAGTATTTCAAACTCCCAGCAAACCAATTAGGAACATTTTCAGGTTACCATCCTCCTCAAAGTAAAAAATAAGAACCAATCAATCTTCGTAGGAGTGCCGGCATTTGGCAGAGGGAGGTTTGAATTACCCTATTTAACACAACCTCAGAGGAGAGAGGAATGGGTAGAGGAAATCGCAGTTCCATTTTAGTCACATACTTCTTAGAAGACTTCAGTAGTACAAGAAATGTAGCCTTAACAAACGGTCACATTTCTGGACAGGGATGTGGTGGTTTCCTAAAGCAGATAAGGCTTCAGCCTGGAAAGGTAATTCTCTCTGTTGTCCCAACACTGCAAAACCGACAGCGTGGTCAGTCTTATACATGTATAAGTTCTCTTTATTTTCTAATGATTTGTAGAAAACCCAAAATGTAGCCTGAACTTGACAGAATTTGCTCAGATTCATAAACCATATTGGATGTGTGGATTAAGATAACAGATTAGATTTATACAGTTCTAATCTTTGATATTTGCATTTCTTGTGACTGCTTAAATAGGAAAGGCCAAAGGTGTAAAACAGATTTGCTTTCCTGTGGAATGACTAACTTAAATTCTGTCTTGTCCTGGGGTCTATTTGTTTTCTTTAGGAAGGATGGGGGAACAGATGTCAAGGTGGATACTTTGTATGGTTCACAATAGATAGGATCCAACAACCCAGTGATTGTATAGAAGACAGTAAGCACAGATAACAATTTTCTTACTAGTGAAGTTTTGATAATTTTGTTAGTGATGCTAGTCTGTTTTCAAATTTAATTAATATCTTTATTAATATTTAATGAAGTGATTATTAGTTTTATTTAATGAATTTGTTCAATTAATGAGGTGCTTATGTAATGTTTTTAAGGGAATGCTTCCAGTTACATTAAGTGCTGTAAGAGAAATGAATATTTTTTTCACTTATATGAAGTTTATCTTTAAAAATGAGAGTTATAAACAACAAAAGGGACAAAATTAGAACTGTTTTAATTCCTGAGTTTCAATTTTTGCCAAATTATTGTTATCACTTTTTTAAAAAAAAATTTAGTTGTAGATGGACAGAATACTTTTATTTATTTATTTTTATGTGATGCTGAGGATCAAACGCAGTGCTTCACACATACCAGGCAAGTGCTCTCCTGCTGAGCTACAGCCCCAGCCCTGTTGTGACTTTTCAATAGTGTATAGTATTATTAAGTTATAGTCACCAGTGCATTTAGAATAAAGCCTAAGTTTAAAAAGAAATGAAATGGAAACTATACCTTATTTTGGCAAGCAGGTGTTAATGATTTTTTATATGATGTATTGCTATACAATATAGTCTGGCTGCTCCAAGTCCCTAACACATTATCTCTGATTCTTATAACAAACCCCTAGAATGGATGGCCATTCACATTTTACAGAAGAAAGGAGCTCAGTTTGTGACTTTCCAAACACCTTAGAGCTAAGTTAATGCCTAATGAGGACAAACATCCTTAGTTTTTTGTTTTGTTTTGTTTTTGTTGTTATTGTTGTTTTCCTCCCACCCCTGGTCCTGTACCACTGAGCTACAACCCCAACCCTTTTTATTTTTGATTGTGAGACAAGATCTTACTAAGTTGCCCAGGCTGGCCTGGAACTTGAGATCATGCTGTTTCAACCTCTGGAGTCACCAGGATTACAGTTGTGCACCACCAGGCCCTGCCTCTTTAGTCTTAATGATACACTTTTTTCTCAGTATCCAAAGGCTCTTATTATTCCTACCTTAATTTATTGTTGACTTGACATAATGTCTATATGAGGAAACAGAGGTTGAGAAAGTAATTTGTCCAAGGTTTTGCATGTATCTAGTATACAGCAGGACTCTAATTTTTAGTCAGAGCCATTTATTTCAAAAATCTATGTTCTTGCCACAGATTTCTATTAAATGAATGAATTAAAACTTGGCCTAATGGACTATTCACTCCTGCCCATCAGCTATTGTCTTCAACATGGAAAAGAGGGTCTTACTCCCAAGAGTTCACACGTCATACCTGGAGTGTTGGCGATATCTCCATTCCTGCACCACTCATGAAAGCTTATTACAACCAATGAGGGTGACATTACTATGGAGATGTTCTTGAATCCATTTACTTTTTTAAAAAGGTATAAATCATTGGCATGGAGTAAAAAGGGTATCCTCAAGATAGGATTATTAAAGGGATAGCTGCTATCATATTTTGCTTCAATTGCCTAGCAGGAATACAAAGGAGCTTACATTATTGAACTTCTGTAAGCCCTGGTTTTCCTTTCCTCATGTGTAATGGAATTAATAAAACCTACATAGCTGGTTGTTGTGTGGAATAAATGTAATTACACATGCAAAGCACATATTCCTTCTTTATACAGCTGTACTGAAGTCTATATCAGATTTTAGTATCTTTAAGTTTTGAATCACATCCTTTTTTGTAGTCTTGAATTAGAAATATATACTGCCCTTTTGTAGTTTTTCCTTTGCCCAACATTGCATATTTTTTAGAACTTTACTAGCAATATTTCAGTGACAGGAATCTGTATGTTTTGGCAAACACACTTCCTGTTTTCTGCCTTTCCTGATTCTCAGCCTTGCTTATCACTCAAGGCACCAGACAATGGCAGTATCTGCCCCCTTCACACCTCACCCTTGACCACACCCCTGCTAGCTGAAATTCTGCATCTTCAAAGCACAGCCTAAACTCCACCTCCTTCCTGAGTCCATATGCCTCCCTCTGAATCTTTAGTGTATTTCTAATTCAAATAACACATATCCTCATGCTTTTAAAAAATATTTTTTTCAAGCTATTTTCCCAAGAAGTATAGTATATAAAACTAAGGTTAGGGACATTTCACTATTTCTTTATATTCTTTACATGGGACTGCACTTCAAAGATTTTTATTTCCCGAATGAAAAACAAATCATATGTTTTGAAAGAGATCCTAAAATAATTAGGAAACATACCCAAATTATTTGTTTCTATTACATGATTGTTAGTGACACTTTCCTCATCACTTTGAAGTTTGTTCCTTTCAGCCTTTTCCGCTAGTTTAACTGACATTACATTTCTTAGGAGGCCATGGTTCTTAAGGCCACTAGGCCACTAGGCGCCACAGCAGATAGGAAAATTTCATTAATAAATTGCTCCAAGTGTGATATAAAAACCATATTAAGGACTGGGGTTGTGGCTCAGTGGTAGAGCACTTGCCTAGCATGTGTGAGACACCGGGTTTGATCCTCAGCATCACATTAAAAAAATAAATTAAATAAAGTTATTTTTTTAAAAAAACCTTAGGTTGCAAATATATTAAGTACTTCAATATTTGAGGACTTTGGCAGTGTAGAAGGGTAATGGTCCAGGTGGATTTTTTAAATTAGGAACTGACTTTACCTGAGAGGAAGGAAGCTTGAGATGATAAGCCAGGAAGATTTCAAACCAGTTTAGTTGGAAGTAGGACTAATTGTGGCCCAATGGGGAGGCTACAGCCAGAAATGACCTTGAGGAGAGAATTAGCATAAGTAGAAGGAAGACCCAGACAGTCTCACCACAGTTAGGGCTGGAATAAATAAAAACGAAGAGGCAGAAGAAATGAAGTATGACCAAAATACTGTATGATTGAGACCTGCTAGATATTGACCATTCCTTTACTATTAAAATAGGAAAGAGACATGCATCAGGCAGGGCAAGGAAGGAGACAAACTAATATAGCCTTACACATCTGGCACATGAGTATACTCCCTGTTGCTCCCAAGGTTAGCATAGAAGGACAAGAGGGTACCTCTCAGAGCTTCATCTAAAATAGGTAATTTTCAGGAATATATTGAAAATATCTTAATTATTAAAAAGTAGAGAATGAGTATGGTCTTTTTAAATATCAGACACGAAAACAACAACAAAAACAACTATCTACTTAGAAGTGTTTTAGGAGCAAACTTAAGAACATTTTCTGGTGTTGGATGGGTTTGTTGTTATTATTTGGTTTGGCTTGGTTTTGGGTGCTGGGGATGGAACCCAGGACCTTACACATGCTGAGCATATGCAGTACCACTGAGCTATACCCCACATCCTGGATGGATATCCTTTTGAAAGTGTGATTCTGTAGACTGTAGAACTGAATGACTGTTGATAGAGGAACTGAAACATGGGTTCAGAAAGTTTAGCAAAACTCAAATATCAGTCGTAAGAAAGCTGTTTTAAAGCTTAGGGAGGTAACTGAAAATGTTTCAGATAACCAAAATAGTTTGCAACAAGGAAGTTTAGGAGAGTTAGACATTGTTTAAAGAAACTTTCTAAAGACTCAGAAGAACCAAAGCTATTCCCATTGCCAGAGATAGAGGTAGAACAAAGAGGAAAGTTAGTTTGGTTAAACCAAACGTTTTTGCTCCAAAGTCTGCAGTACAAGAGAGAACATGCTGGAGTGCATAGGGAAATGTTTCTCAAC
The DNA here is from genome assembly GCF_048772815.1 of Callospermophilus lateralis. Classification (NCBI taxonomy): domain Eukaryota; kingdom Metazoa; phylum Chordata; class Mammalia; order Rodentia; family Sciuridae; genus Callospermophilus; species Callospermophilus lateralis. The sequence continues at coordinate 68,193,913 of NC_135311.1, read as the reverse complement.
CCACTTTTCACGATCATCCTCAGTGCACAAGCCTTTTTAAAGAGAAATTGTAATACTGCAGATATATTTTACTATGTATCTGTTCATGGACCCTGATGGACCACAATCATTAGTTAAGATTTTTTTTTTTTTTTTACACTATGTCTTCCCACCCCAACAAATGGGTGTCATATGGTTCAGTGTTATGTCAGAAATAACCAAAGAGCCATATACAGCTAAAAACATGAAGAATGGTCAGTGTATCAATATGTTTTGAATGAGTGCACCTCATACATTAATTTACAAATCCTCTGCAATTATATTGCTACTTGGTTTTCCTTCTATAAAATAAACACACTTTATCTTAAACTGAAATTTACATGTGAAAAATGTAAGACTCCTACTTGCTCCAATTTCACATTGGCAAAATAATTAAATTCCTAAACTTATTTCCCAGAGCCACCTCTACCTGCATCCTTTTGTTTTCTGCATGAGTAGCCCTCCCCAAACTTCACATATTTAATTTCCTTTATTTTTTTTTTTCTGATGATCCTGACAATGCTTTGTTAGCCATTCATTCTTGTGACTGTTCAATTACATATGAGATAAACTAGTTTTTCTGTATCAGAGAACTGATACCTTAAACCACATGTTTATAATTATGAAACACTGTGTCACCTGTCAAAAACACTTCAGGGCTAGAGGTGTGGTTCCGGTGGTAGAGTGCCTGCCTACCATATGCAAGGTGCTGTTTTCGATCTCTAGCAATGCAAAAAAAAAAAAAGATTTCCGTTCACAGCAAGTAGATATCTGGGGAGGGTGTGGCCCCTGAAGTTGTTCTTGGCTTCTTGTATCTGGTTCATTGCACAGGTTCCCTAGGGAGTATAAGCCTGGCCTCCTGATGTCTAATCTTGGAAGTTACTAGAAGAACTAGCTTATCTTTTTAAATGTTGGCAATTTTCAGCATCTGGATCCTATTGTGCCCTGGCATGTTCCTTACCCCCACAACTACTCATCTCTCATCTCTTCAGTTTTTATTTTAACCATATTGTCCTTTTCTTTTTCTTTACTCTCAAACATTTAAAAACACACACACACACACACACATATATATATATATATATATATATATATATTTTTTTTTTTTTTTTTTTTTCCAACTTTTCTCTGTGTTTTGATATTTGGAGCTCAGTAAGACTTCCATGAAGCCAGAAACCTTATCTGTGTTGGGCACCACCCTATCAGCAGCACTGCAAAGTGCCTGGGACAGAGCTGCTCAAGAAATAGTTGTGTCATTAGTATTTAGTGGTTTGTTGGTTTGGTTTGGTGTTGGGGATTGAACCCCCAGGACATTTATTACCTACTCTCTTGGAGTACATTAATTTCCTTCTATGCTATTTTAAGTTCTGGTAATGAAATTTAATATGAAATCACCTTTCTTTCTTTTTTAATATTTATTTATTTTTTAGTTGTACACACTACCTTTATTTTGTTTATTTATTTTTATGTGGTGCTGAGGATTGAACCCAGGGCCTTGCATGTGCTAGGCAAGCACTCTAACGCTGAGTCCCAGCCCTGAAATCACCTTTCTTAATAGAGACACTAAAATGTATATGTAAATATTTCTACTTGTGATTGAAAATTAGGAGAAAGCATACAAAAGTTAATTATAAACTGGCATATTAAAAAAAGCATAAAGTCAGGACATCTGAGTAAATCCTGTGTAAGTTGCTAAATAAGCTAAATATGTGAAAACTCCTGGGTCCCGTGAGTTCCATCTGTAGATTATTAAGAACTTGTCAAAATTTATAAAAATTACTTAGTAGTCTTTTTCAAGTATCTTAGAGGTTTATGAAAATTAAAAACATGTTTAAATATCTCCCTTTGGTAAATAGGAAAATGAAATCTAACTTGTAGAAAAATAATTATTTAGTCAGTTATACCTGGATGTTTTTGAAGACTTGAAGAATGACTTCATTAAGAAAACACTGTCAGGCTAATTTATATTTTCTCCCTTGACATTAGCAAGGTCTAGAACCATGTGCCTATCAGTAAAGTTAGGAAACACTGACCAGCACATTTGCTTTTCCAGCTAATGCGCAGCTGTGTGGATCATTGTAACTGATCATTGAAAGTGGTTATCAGTTGAGGAGTGAGTAGCTACAGATGTGTGTCTGGGGGGTGGTGATCTGAGTTATATGTTTCAACATTTTTCTAAGGATTTGGATGGCATAAAATAAAATATATATCTGATATTTATATAAATGACTCCCTATTGGACACAGTGTACTGGTGTTAAAGCAAGTATTTGAGATAAGCTTGGCAAAATTATATTAATAAAATTAAGATGAAAGGAAATAGTTAAAAAACAAGCAGTTCAATTAAATTGAAGGTAAATACAGGTTGGTATCTTAAAGAAAAATAAACAAGCAAACAAACCATACAAATGTACTTGATGCTGATTTTATTATGTTCATTGTTGTATTTAGAACAGTGTTAAGAACAGCACACAACATATTGCAAAAGATTAGAATATATTTTCTGAATGAATAAATGAATGAAATGTATGATAGAGAATGACTATGTGCTGTTAGGATAAAAGTGCATGGTGCTGAATAACTAATAAACTGTTAGAAAACAACCTTTTGGACAAATAATCTATGAGCAAAGTTTTATTTATGTCTTTAAAGAGTTCTGATAGGTCCATTCAAAAATTATTCTTAGGAACATTTGATTTTTAAAAAGTAGATGTTAGGCTACATTTTAAAACGTGGGTTCAGGTTCACTATTTGACTCTTGACTGACAGCTAACAACTGAATGGCGAGGTAACTGATTTCCAAGAACAAATATCATCCTAATTAGAGTTAATTTTTAAAATTTCTTAAGCATCTTATCAGGAATGTTAATTTTCTTCATCAGAGAGTGTGTATTCTCCTGACAAGTAGATTCAGTCCCAGATCAAGTGTGAAAGTTTTTGTTTTTAAGTCACTTAATTTAGAAAGTCTTTACAAATCTGTCTTGGTCAAGGAAAGATCCATCCACCTCATTCCATTTTTTTATGTTGAAGTCATTAAATTTGTGACCTACTAATACACTTTTCAGATTTCTTTATTTATGCTGTACATTCACAATCATGATTATTTTGCTCTGGTTTTCTATATCAGGGAAGATTTTTTTTTTTTTTTTTTTTTAAACCAAGGATTGAACCCAGGGGCGCTTACCCACTGAGCCACATGCCCAGCCTTTTTATATTTTATTTAGAGACAGGATCTTACTGAGTTGCTTAGGGCTTTGCAAAGTTGCTGAGGTCGGCTTTGAACTCACCATCCTCCTGCTTCAGCCTCCCCAGCTGCTGGGATTACAGGCATGTGCCACCACCCTCAACTAGGGAAGACTTTTTTCAAAGTGTAGTCTAACACGTTCAGTATTATCTATTTCAATAATGCATGGACATGGACTTCTATGTTTTCTGTATTCTGTCCTATTTAGAGTGTTTTACTTAAAAAGGTATAGCAAGAGGTGCTTATCACACCATTTAAACTATCTTGTGTCATCAAGTTCATTGTTGTGTGGTACTGAACAACTACAAAGGCAAAGGAGTTAACTCTTTGCTGAGACTCTAGAATATAAGTTTTATTGCTTCTTTCAAGCTAAAAATACATTTTACTCTCTTCTCATCTTATCTACTCCCAAGACCAGAATCCAAGAAGTATGTGATTTATCTCCATCAGATTTTGTCTATGGTATTTTTCACTGTGATAACTCTATTTTCTTGAGGACCCACTTTTCCTCCTAAGATTCTTGTCCTGCTAGGAAGTTCCAGTCTTTACTTCCTAAAAAGTTGAGATTCTGAAGGTTATAGAGTAGGTCATTGGAAGGATGTTGTAGGCATTACCATTTGTAATTTGTATCACTAATACCTTAATAGTGGGTCATCATGCCAAACTAAATAAATCTCTAAATGTGACACTTTTGGCACCACACAATACACATTTGTTTTATTAAATTATATACAGTAGGAAGGAGAACAGAATCTTAGTGAACCTATGCAAATAACCACATTACTAGAGCCATAAAGGGTCTAAATTTGCATACTAATGACTGCCATTCTGCATGGTTTTGTAGGTGAGACAAACTTTTGAGTCACATTTTCTAGGGGAACATAGATTCCATAATAGTAAAGTTATCTACATATAAGATTGTATTGCCTTTAGTAGTTAGAATAAAGTTTATCTAAATGATCTTTAACAAAAACTAGTTGTATTTCTCTAAGTTGGCCTTTATTAAAAAGATTGTTTACTAATTCATGGTCAGAACTTTTGCTATTATTCCATATATGATGCATTCTTTTCTTTCTTTCTTTCTTTCTTTCTTTTTTTTTTTTTTTTGTATCAGCTATTTTTATTTTGAGGCAGGGTCTTGCTAAGTCACTTAGCACCTCACTGAGGTTGCTTAGCACTCAGTGAGTTGCTCAGGCCCTGAACTTGCAATCCTCCTGCCTCAGCCTCCTAAATCTCAGGGATTATAGGTATGCACCACGGTGTTGGCAGGATGTTGTCTTTCATGATATTGGAAATTTTGTAAGTTCCAGAATTCTAAAGAATATGCTCATGTGGAAAGTATTGTGAAAAATTTAACCCCTCAACTCCTAAAATAGTGTAATTTGGTAATATATCAAACAGATTGAAATTCTGGAGTAGCTGCGAACACAAACAAAGTATCAAATATGTGTAAGTTAGAACTCTTTGGGTTTTACAACTTTTAAAAAAGATACCTTACAAATTCACTGAAATAACCTGCTAAATTAAGGGTTAGAGATCATCTAAGAAGGGGACCGAGTGTGACTCAGTGGTAGAGTGCTTGCCTGGCATTGTGAGGCAATGGGTTTGATTCTCAGCACCGTATATAAATGAATAAAATCAAGGTTCATTGACAACTAAAAAATATTTAAGAAAAAAAAAAAAGAGATCATCTAAGAAGAAAAAGGGAGAGGGTATCAAATACCTTTCGAAAAATAAATGTCAGTGCAGGAGTAGCTTCTATCAATTAATTCTCAAGCGGAGAAAGTTATAAACTCTGAACAAAATATGAAACCCAACTCTTTGAAGGCACAGGAAAGCAATGAAGAGCAAGTTGGAACTGAAAGGGAACTGATCCTTGAGAAATAGGAACTGCAGTGAATGAGATTTGAATCATGGATGTTCTTCTGAAACACTTACCCAGTTCCTGTGGCCCAGAGCTCTGAAATCTCAAACCAAATGCTGTAGTCATGCTGACTTGAAAAGGCAGAGGGAGCAGTCTGAGCCTTCCACAGTGGCTAGAAAGTGAAGGGGAAATTCTAGAAAAAAGGGAATCACCTAAAAGGGAAAGCCCTCAAATCTACATTATAAACTCCTTGCTGGTCTTTGCCTGACCTCAAAAGTGCTCTCGAGACAAGGAAAAAAGGCACACTCATACATTGCTGGTGGGACTGCAAAATAGTGCAGCCAATATCGAAAGCAGAATGGAGATTCCTTAGAAAATTGGGAATGGAACCACCATTTGACCCAGCTATCCCACTCCTCAGTCTATACCCAAAGGACTTAAAAACAGCATACTACAGGGACACAGCCACATCAATGTTTATAGCAGCACAATTCACAATAGCTAAATTGTGGATCCAACCCAGATGCCTTTCGGTAGATGAATGGATAAAGAAAATGTGGTATATATACACACAATGGAATATTACTCAGCATTGAAAGAGTATAAAATTATGGAATTTGCAGATAAATTGATGGAGTTGGAGAATATAATGCTAAGTGAAGTTAGCCAATCCCCAAAAACCAAATGCCAAATGCTGATTCACCATGTGGTTGGGAGGGGACATGGAAGGATTAGTTGAACTCTAGATAGGGCAAAGGGGTGTGAGGGGAAGGGAGGGGGCATGAGAGTAGGAAAGGTGGTGGAATAAAATGGACATCAATACCTAAGTACATGTATAAAGACATGAATGGTATGACTCTACTTTGTGCACAACTAGAGATATAGAAAATTGTGCTCTATATGTGTCATATGAATTGTAATGCATTTTGATGTTGTATATATCAAATTAAAATTTAAAAATAAGAAATACTTTTTTTTAAAAAAAAAAAGTGCTCTTGAGAGGTGAGAATCCCTGGAACCTAACTGATGACCAGAGCTGGAGAACTGAAAGAGCAGACTGTAGGCTTCAGCTGCCACCCACCTTAGGGGAGACAGTGCAAAGTTAAACTGTAGCCATGCTATGGCTTGCTAAAACTGAAATCAGTTCTTTTCAGTAGAAAGAAACTGACTTCAGAACTTCCATAATTATCATCCAAAATATTCAGTAAGAATCAATTATCAGAAAAATTTAACCTATAATTAAGACAAAGAATAATCAATAGAAACTAACTCCAAGTTGAGATAAATGTTGAATTAACAGATTATTATTTTTGAACTGCTATCATAGTAATCAGAAAAGAAATACAGTCATAATGAATTAACAGATGGAGGACCCTTGCAAAAGAAATGCAAACTATAAAAAGCATCAAAATAGAAATCTAGGATGAAAAATCCACTCAATGGGCTTAATTCCAAATTGAAGAGAGCAAATAAGAAACAGAGAACTTAAATATACATCTGTGGAAATTATACAATCTGCAGACTAGAAAGAAGATTGAAAAATATTGAACAGAGCCACAATGACATGTGGGACAACATCAAGAGTATAACAACATCCAGCAATGAAAAGAGAGAAGGAAAAAATGGAAAAGAATAACAGAAAAAAAATTGAAGAAACCAATTTCCCAAATTTGGTGAAAAATAAGCTTTACCAATCCAAGAAGCACATACAAGCAGACTAAATACAACAAAATTATCCCTAGATGTATCACCATAGTCTAACCATTGGAAACCAAATATGCCAAGAAAGCTTTAAAAAGTTCGAGAAAATAAAAATACATTTCAGACATGACAACAATATGGATGAAGACTAAATTTTTTTCTCAAAAAAGGCACAGAATATTATTATTGAATGTTGTAGTGTATTCTTTGACCACAACAGAATTTAATTAGAAATCAGTACGATATCTAGAAGAGTATCAAAGATTTGTAAATAAAATGAGAAGCCTCCACATACCTTTCAGGCCAAAGAAAATTTAAGAATATTTCAAGCTGAATAATAAAAATATTACATCAAAAATAATGGGAAAATTATAAGACGTAGCTAAAGAAGGTAGGTTGCTAGGTAAATAGATAATAGGTATTTAGGAAATAGATGTAGTTTTATAGAGTTTGATATGTTTATATTAGAAAAGAAACACTTGATGGCAGTGATCCTAATTTCTACAGGAAGCTAGATGAAATTCCCCCAACATAGAAAGAAAGACTTAATAATAGAATTAAAAATAGACTAGACAATAGAATTAATAAAATGGAAAACAGATGAATGTTAGAAAATAACTAAAAAAAGCCAAAAGTCAGTTCTTTGAAAAGTTTAATGACCCTAGCAAAACCTATAAAGAAGTGAAGAGAGAGAGAGAGAGAGGGTGAAATGGAGAGCCCAAATTGCCAATATCAGGAATGAAAGCGGGGTGTCATTGCAAACCCTACTGAGATGAGAACAGCAAGGAAATGTTGTGAAAACTGTAGACCCAATACACTTGACAAATAAATTGTGTGGGTGGGATTTCTCTGAAAAGCACAACTTATAAAGTCTGACAAAAAATTTATTCTTAACCAAAAATGTTCCTATAAGGAAAAGTTAAGAGACAAGGGGTTAATCCCAAGAATGCAAGGTGGGTGTAGCATTCAAAAATCAATCAATATAAGGGTATTCCAAAATATGTGTGTTGTAAATCTCTTGTATACATCCTACACTGTTTTTGTTGCATTCCTGTGTACCTTGCTATTACCCTTTTTGTTAGTTTAAACTGACTTACCTTTTAGACTAAAATTCGTTTCTTATAACTTTATATTCTACCTGAAAAACAACAATACTTGCCATACTAAAGTTGTAGCCTGTAAAGTACAAAAACCTGTAAACTATTCCTATGTGACTATCATACTGGAAAACAGAGGAAACTTTATTTGTTCATGACGTTGAAATGATAAAGACTCTTTAACATTTAAGTCCCAAAAAATTCGTTTGTTTTAAAATAACCTATGGTTGGGCTGGGGATGTGGCTCAAGCAGTGGTGCACTTGCCTGGCATGCGTGCGGCCTGGGTTCGATCCTCAGCACCACATACAAACAAAGATGGTGTGTCCGCCGAAAACTAAAAAATAAATATTAAAAAATTCTCTCTCTCTCTCTCTCTCTCTCTCTCTCTCTCTTAAAAAAAAATAACCTATGGCTATCATTATTATTAAAAGTGAAATTTTGAATGCCTTTCCTCTAAAATCAAGAATTGAGCAAAGATACCTGCTTTCATTATTTCCATTCAACATTTTACAGGAAGCTAGCCAGTGCTATAAGGATGAAAAAAAAAAAAAAAAAGAGTTAAAGACAAATATTGGGTTTAGGGTTGTTGCTGGGTTCCATCCTCAGCACCACATAACAAATAATGATATTGTGTCCATATGCAACTAAAAAGATATATTAAAAAAAACAAATATTGGCAAGAAAGCATATAGGCTTTAGAAATTAAGGTTCCACATTGTAAGGAATCTACAAAGCATTAATTAAAAATAATAAGGGGCACGCTAATCTCTAATTGAAAAAAAAAACTTAGAAGTAAAACTGTTAATAACCACTGTGTCAGTCAGCCCTTGTATGCAATCATGGATTTGATTTACTTATCCTGAAAGGGTGTCTAATAACATAATCACATTAACAGCCGACCAATTTTATTTTTTTCACCTAAAAACTTTTTACCTATTTTTTTTCACTTAAAAACTTTTCCTATAATGGGAATGCAATAAACAGAACCACCTCTTTTTGACCTAATTAAGGAAGTAAAGAGCAGCTAAATTAAAACTAATTATTTCTAGCATCCTGTAACTTGTGGGTACCACAGAAGAAAAGCAAACTTTGGTGCTACTTAGATGCTATCTGGTGTCTCTGGTGTCTATCCTGTATGTTCTGGGCATAAAGCACCTGCTCCTGTTTTTATTGCTCCAAATTTGAAACATGTTTTCAAAATTACAGCAACATTTTTAAATGATGTTAGATGAGAGTATAGATGCCCACGGGTAAGAGAAGGCCATAATTTCAGCTGGCTTATTAACTAATAACTATATCAGAAAGTATATGAAAAGTGTTAGAATTTTAATCTCTCTAGAGGCTAGAAATCTTTATTAGTATATTTGTTTGATTTTAGTTTCTTATAATTTTGAAATACCAAAAGGCAGCACAAAAGCAGGAAAGCTAATTGCCCCTTCTGAAGGAGCACATTTGGGCTCAACGTGGAGAAAAGTAGTGTTTGCCATCTGGGTACCACATACAGGAAGTAAATATATTATATTGAGAAAAACAATTCTAGAAATATTTTTTTTTCTTTTGGAGTTACTATTATCTATCCTTCTTAACTACTTAAAAGTAATTTTATCTCAATGTTGTTTTTCATATAAGTCACATCAGTCAAACCATGGTGGATGACAATATTTTTAAAGTCTTAAACTTCAGTTTTTAAAGATTCAAGTAGTTTTATAAAGCATATTACAAGACAAGGATTATAGTCTTCCTTGAATGTTATGAAGAACACAATGTGTTTATGGGTAGGTACGATACATAAGTTAAAACTCTATGATGATTATTTTGCCAAAGATAATTCATAATTGCCTACTTTTAATATTATTTCATGGTCTTAAAATTAGTTAATTTGAATTATGATTTGTATTATCACCAAACAGTAATATAACCAGCTAGGGGTATAGCTCAGTGGCAGAGTGCTTACCAATATGTATAAGAAAGGCCCTGATTTCAATCCCTAGCAAACCACCCCCCCCAAAAAAAAAGACTTATTAAAGAAATGTGACATTTCATGAATCTCACATTACAGCATTGCTTCAAATTTACAACCATTAAAGAAACAGACACTAGTTACAATTCAGTGTTGTTGAGATACAAGCAAGTTAACACTTTCCAGTTAAGTGGGCATCCTGTCAGAGAACAGTAGGATGAACTAAAGAACTTGAACTGCTGGGTACAGTGGCACATGCCTGTAATCTCAGCAGCTTGGTCGGCTGAGGCAGGAGGATCACAAGTTCAAAGCCAGCCTCAGCAAAAGTGAAATGCTAAGCAACTCAGTGAGACCTTGTCTCCACAGAATATACAAACTAGGGATGGGGATGTGGCTCAGTGGCTGAGTGCCTGAGTTCAATTCCAGTACCAGTAAATAAATAAAGTACTTGAACTAAGACACATTTCAACAGCTTTATTGAGATACAATTTAGATACCATCATATTAGTCTACAATGTTTAATCATCAGATTTTAATGTAATTACAGAGTTATACAAGCATCACCATGATCTAATTTTAGAACATTTCATCATCCCCAAAAGAAATGTGTACCCCTTAACTGTCATTCCCCCTTCCCAATCATACCAGGCTGTAAGCAGCCACTAGTCTGTTTTCTGTCTCTATAGATTTGCCTATTCAGGACATTTCCTACAAATGATATGATACATGTTTTTGTTGTTGTTGTTGTTAGTAGTAACTTTCGTTCAGTTAGCATACATTTGAAGTTTTCCATGTTATAGCACGCATTACTACTCAATTTTTTAAAATTGTCAAATAGTATTCCATAGCATGGGCATACCACATGTTGTTTATCCCTTCATCAGCTGATAGACATTGAGCATTGAGTTTGTTTCCACTTGGGATATATATGGAGATATATATATATATGTAATTCTTATATAAACATTTATAAGGAAGTTTTTGTGTGGATGTACTTCATTTCTCTGGGATAAAAATGTAAAATTGGACATTTTGATATAAAATAGGTATAATTTTGCATCACATCCCAAACTACAATAAAATAACTGCTAAGACATTTAAGTATCTTTTTAATGAAATGTAAAAAAATAGTTTAATTTGTGTGAGTATTCATCATTATTAGTGCTATCAATTCAATTTTAAATTTTATATAATTCACTCCTAGTTGTGTGTAAAGTATTATTAAAACACTAATAAAATGCCTTATATTTTGGATTTTTAAAATTCTGTTTAAGAAATAGAGAAAGGGTGGCTGAAAGCTGACCATAAGCTATTTTCATAATTTTTGTTCATTATCCTTGGTAACCTGTACACCATTCATTAACTCCAAACTGCATTGTTTTTCTTCTTTTTGTTGTGTGTCAGGGGAGGGTGAATTTTTCAGATTCCATTATTCTAGATACATATAAGTGTTTGATAGTTTCTAACTGGAAAATGTAACCTCCATTAATTTAAAAGACAGTTCAGTTGATTTCTCTGTGGAAAGAGGGAAGAGAACTTCTAAAAGTAAAACATCCTGTACCATTGGTCTACCAGCCTGTTTTGGTGCAAGTACCATGCTGTTTTTGTTACTATTGCTCTGTAGTATAGTTTAAGATCTGGTATAGCGATACCACCTGTTTCACTCTTCCTGCTTAGAATTGCTTTAGCTATTCTGGGTCTCTTATTTTTCCAGATGAATTTCATAATTGCTTTTTCTTTTTCTGTAAGGAATGCCGTTGGGATTTTGATCGGAATCACATTGAATCTGTAAAGTGTTTTTGGTAATATGGCCATTTTAATAATATTAATTCTGTCTATCCATGAGCAAGGTATATCTTTCCATCTTCTAAGGTCTTCTTCTATTTCTCTCTTTAGGGTTCTATAATTTTCATTGTATAGATCTTTCACCTCTTTTTAAAGTTGATTCCCAAGTATTTTATTTATTTATTTATTTTTTTTTTTTTGAGGATATTGTGAATGGGGTAGTTTTCCTCATTTCCATTACAGAGGATTTGTCACTGATATATAGAATTGCCTTTGATTTATGGGTATTGATTTTATATCCTGCCACTTTGCTGAATTCATTTACTAGTTCTAGAAGTTTCTTGGTAGAACCTTTTTGGTCTTCTAGGTATAGAATCATATCATCAGCAAATAGTGCTAGTTTAAGTTCTTCTTTTCCTATAGTTAAACCTTTAATTTCTTTCATCTGACTAATTGCTCTGGCTAGTGCTTCAAGAACTATGTTGAGTAGAAGTGGTGAGAGAGGACATCCAGAAGAGAGGACACAGAGACCAACCCACAAAATTACAACTACATTATATTAGATAAAGTTGCTAAAAACAGGCAATGGAGAAAGGATAGCATCTTCAACAAATGGTGCTGGGAGGGGGCTAGGGATGTAGCTCAAGCGGTAGCGCGCTCGCCTGGCATGCGTGCGGCCCGGGTTCGATCCCAGCACCACATACAAAACAAAGATGTTGTGTCAGCCAATAACTAAAAAAAATAAATATTAAAATTCTCTCTTTCTCTCCCTCTCTCCCTCTCTCTTTAAAAAAAAATGGTGCTGGGAGAACTGGAAATTCATATGCAACAAAATGAAATTTAATCCCCATCTCTCACCATTCACAAAAGTTAACTCAAAATAGATCAAGGAACTAGGAATCAAACCAGAGACTCTGCGTCTAATAGAAGAAAAAGTAGGCCCTAATCTTCATTACGTGGGGTTAGGCCCCAAATTCCTTAATAAGACGCCCATAGCACAAGAATTAAAACCAAGAATCAACAAATAGGACAAATTCAAACTAAAAAGTTTTTTCTCAGCAAGAGAAATAATATGTGAAGTGAATAGGGAGCCTACATCCTGGGAACAAATTTTTACCCCTCACACATCAGATAGAGCTCTAATCTCTAGGGTATTCAAAGAACTCAAAAAGTTAAACAAACAAACAAACAAACAAAAACCAAATAACCCAATCAATAAATGGGCCAAGGACCTGAACAGACAATTTTCAGAAGAGGATATACAATCAATCAACAAATACACAAAAAATGCTCATCATCTCTAGCAATCAGAGAAATGCAAATTAAAACTACTCTAAGATACCATCTCACTCCAGTAAGAATGGCAGCCATTATGAAGTCACACAACAAGTGCTGGCAAGGATGCAGGGGGAAAAAGTACACTCATACATTGCTGGTGGGACTGCAAATTGGTGCAGCCAATTTGGAAAGCAGTATGGAGATTCCTTGGAAAGTTGGGAATGGAACTACCATTTGACCCAGCTATTCCTCTTCTCGGAATATACCCAAAAGACCTAAAAACGGCATACTACAGGGACACAGCCACATCATTGTTTATAGCAGCACAATTCACAATAGCTAGACTGTGGAGCCAACCTAGATGCCCTTCAATGGATGAATGGATAAAAAAAATGTGGCATTTATATACAATGGAATATTACTCAGCACTAAAAAATAACAAGATCATGGCATTTGCAGGGAAATGGATGGCATTAGAGCAGATTATGCTAAGTGAAGTTAGCCAATCCCCCAAAAACAAATGCCGAATGTCTTCTCTGATATAAGGGGGGGGTTGACTCAAAATGGGGTAGGGAGGAAGAGCATGAGAAGAAGATTACCTCTAGATAGGGAAGAGAGGTGGGAGGGAAAGGGAGGGAGAAGGGGAATTGCATGGAAGATGGAAGGAGACCCTCATCGTTACACAAAATACATGTATGACGATGTGAGAAAAAAAAAAGAAATGGGTCACATTAGATTGGGTAGAGAGAAGTGATGGGAGGGGAGGGGAGGGGAAGGGGGGAAAGGAAGGACAGCAGAATAAAATAGACATTATTATTGCTGTGTGTATATACGTGACTGCATGACCAATGTGATTCTGCAACCTGTACAATCAGAAAAAAAAAAAAAAGTAAAACATCCTTCTGTAATTAACACTCTTTCAGTCACAAATTATTTGCCAGGGATGGTGGTGGCGAACCTGTCTTGATAGATTACAGATTCTATCTGTTTGGGCCTGCTTAGGTCTATTTAGAGCTCTTCTTTCAATTCACTGTCAGCTGCTGACCTGGCAGCCGTGTCCTTTACCCTTTCTCTTCACCCTCTGTGTAACCATCCAGGAAGATTTGACGTCTCCATTCATTTCAAAATGAATCCATTTGGTAATGATGTGTTCTCTAACACAGGACAAACTCCTGTGCTCCTGTAACCTTCAATCGCAAAGATGTTCTAAGCAAGTGGGAAGCTGAAGGTTGAGTAGGTACCCAAAGAATTCATTGACAAAAAAAAAAAAAAAAACTGCTTATAGACAGGCAAATGCACAGAAAACCTCTGAGCCAATTCCCATCTACAGACTTAATTATAAGACAAATGCAAATTCAGAGGCAGCTATATACACAAATGAACCCATGGCAGGCAAAACATAAGACAAGTTAAGGCTTCTCTGGATGTTGTTAGAAGATAATTTTCAAAAAATTAAATATGGCTCAGACAAATGTAGAATGAACATGTCAAAGATTTATTTTACTCATAAATGAAGGAGCCAACAGTATGACAAAACTGATTCAAACAATATTCATGGAATTATTTTTTTAAAGAATGTTAGAATAACATTGCTAGGGTAGATATAAACTTGCAAATGTACTCCAAAGAAATAAAAGTCATATTGTGTTGAATTTTCTTTTCTACTGGACAAAAAATGTACAAGTCTGGAATTTAACTAGAAGTAATTAGCAAGTCAAAAAAGGGCATATTTCCCTAAATAATCTTTGGGTGGCCCAGTTAAATAATTATTCAATATTACATTGAAACAATATAATGTTCTCCCTTTGCCATATTCCAAGTTTTTTTTTATACTTTTTTAAACAATTCATACTGGCATATCCTAAACCTTATTTTTAAGAGTTTTAGTTGTTTCTTGGTAATGCAATAGACATTTGTATGATGTCAGATACAAGACACTGGCCATGGAAGTCCTCAAACTCAAAACATGGGCCAGAAGCTTTGGGCCTACTCTTTATTTCTGTTCTTAGGTTACTATGTATTTTAAAACCTTTCTAATTCCATCTTAGGGACAGAATTCTGTTTTAACTGCAACCTCAATTTACCCAATTATTGGGACCCAAACAACTCTCCAGACTCCTAATTTAGATGGCAAGTAATCTTAAGCCCAGCAGAATAGGAGCCCTTTCAAATGACTTTTTAGATTGACATTTAAGTGCTCTAGCTGCCATATTTCAGTTAAAAAGCCAGAATCAGGAAGAGAAACTCCATGAATCTCAGTAACATTCATGGCAAAGTACCTTGAGCCAGAGGCTGCTGACAGCTCTGCTTCTCTTGAGGTGACCAAGCCTCTGTGGGATTTCTAAGAGCAACTAAAATAGACATTGACAACTGTGGCCCATGTGGTTTGGGTCTGCAAACTGATTTTGTCTGGTCAACTTACTAATATTGGTATTTGCATTTTTATGTTTTTAAAGGGTAGGTTTTTGGTTTTATTTTGTTTTCAGAATATGGAACATAGACCTCATGGGATCTGTCAAGCTTAAGTATATGCTATCTCTACCTTTATAGGACAGAGTTATCTCTGCATTTATAAAAAAAAATCAATAAAAGAAAACTTGTTTGTTAATATGTGTCAAAGATTTACAATAAACTTACTGTAAGGGGAAAGTTCTCGACTAGCTAATTGACAGATCTGTTCTTTTCTTCTTCTTTCTTTCTTTCTCTCTTCTCCCTTCCTTCCTTCCTTCCTTCCTTCCTTCCTTTCTTTCTTTCTTTCTTTCTTTCTTTCTCTCTTCTCCCTTCCTTCCTTTCTTTCTTCCTTCCTTCCTTCCTTCCTTTCTTTCTTTCTTTCTTTCTTTCTTCCTTCCTTCCTTCCTTCCTTCCTTCCTTCCTTCCTTTCTTTCTTTCTTTCTTTCTCTCTTCTCCCTTCCTTCCTTCCTTCCTTCCTTCCTTCCTTTCTTTCTTTCTTTCTTTCTCTCTTCTCCCTTCCTTCCTTCCTTCCTTCCTTCCTTCCTTCCTTCCTTCCTTTCTTTCTTTCTTTCTTTCTTTCTTTCTTTCTTTCTTTGCTGGGGTTAAACCCAGGGCCTTGCACATGCTAACACACTGTACTACTCAGCTACATCCTCAGCCCCATATTTTATAGCAAAAGAAAATGGATTGGTTAAAGGTCACTAAACTTTTGGTTGATAGCTGGTCAACTTAGTGGGTTTTAACTAATTTCCCAGAATAATTCTCAGTGTTATTAAAGTTCATGGGAATCAATTACTTAAGCAGTTTTATTAGGAATATTAATTTCTTTCTGGGAGGAAGTTGTAAATAACATCACACAGGTTTGGGACATTTTTTTTTATAAGACAATGTAATAGTCCATTTTTAAAAGCATACCCTGGGGTGTAGTAAAAGAAAAGTAAACTGTAGGAACCTTTTGTTATCACGCTAGCTCTTATAGCTTGTTTAACTTAGGACTACACAAATAGAAAGATGAAAAACTTGGAAAAGAATCAGAAGACCATCACAAAAAGAATTAGGGCACTGGAAACAGACTCTGTATAGAGAGATAAAATGAAAGGAATTGAGCTGTTTCAGCTAAGATGAGGAAGTTAAGGAAAAATTTAGCAACTACTTGCAGGTATGAGGGGATCTCCAACTGAGTACAAAGAGCAGTTGTGCATCTCTTCTGAAAATAGAAGTTTAACCTGCACATAAGAATTCCAGTGGCCAGAAAGAATTGTCAGACATCAAGTAGCCAGCTTTTCCACAAATTTTGACAGAGGCTGGGTCTTTGAAAGAACTAAAAATAGAAGCAAGTTACAGCTTTCTGCCATGGTTTTAGTGTGGTCTTGCCTGATGAGTTAGCTGGATAATCTCTTGAAATCAGTCTGGTGCTGATAATTTGAGACCACACTGGGTACAAACCACCAGGTCGACTAGCCTTTGAGCAGATTGATCACAGCCACTGATCCTGCAGATTTACACTGTGAAAGAAGAGAGAGGGTAAACAAATGCACCACAAATATGGAATAGCATTATCACAGAACAGGAATGCATTTGTAAGCATTTCAGTATTTGGAAGGGGGCACAATTAAAAATCTGGCTCATAAAGCAAAGACATGAAAGAGGAAGAAAGATACCCACGTCCGAAGGAGGGAGATCCGCTCAGTAGGACAGCAAATATAAGGATGTATCGGGTAGGCTTCAAAGTGTCTTGTCCACCTCTATTTTGAATGAGATGAGGAGCCACTAGAGGGTTCTGAGCAAATAAGAGTCTTAATCTAACTTGGATTTTGAAAGGATCACTTTGGCTGCAGCACAGATCAATTCTTATCAACATTTGTCTCAGGGCCTTTGTACTCTTAAATTATTAAAGATTCCAAAGAGCTTTATATAGTTTTTTTTTTTCTGTAGATATTTACTGTATGTGAAATTTAAAACTGATGTCTATTTTAAAATAATAATGAAGCCACTAGATATTAATGCAAATAACATTTTTTTATGAAAATGACTATATTTTTCAAAACAAATGAAGTGAGAAGATAGCAGTATCAATTCTGCACATCCCCTCTATGTCTGGCATTTGATCTGTTCATTCACATGTCCTCTCTAGCCTCTAGAAAACTTCTCTGTTCACTCACTGGAAAGTAAATTTAAAAGGCAAGGTAATATATAGTATTTTATGAAAATAATTTTGACTTCTCTAATTCCCCAAAGAGGCATACTTTGACAAACAGTGGTAGAGAAAATTGTAGGAGGCAAAGATGGAAGCATAGAGAATAGTTAGGAATGTGCTGTATACACCAAATGAGACCTGCTGGTAACTTGGGCTATAACAGTCCAGGTAGTGAGAACTGTTGAGTTTTTGGATGTAGTTTAAGGTTGAGCCAATAGGCCTTGCTGACAGAATAGACCTGGATGTGAGAGAAGGAAGTCAAAATTGACTCCAAGATTTTGAATCAAAGGAAATGCAATTACAGATTTCCTATTGACTAAAATGTGGAGGATTGTGAGAACAGCAGATTTGGGAAGGAAGTGAATAAATTTTGGGTACCTACTTATTTAATTAATTAATTTTGAAATATCTAGTAGAAAATTCTTTGGAAATTATAAGTCAGCAGCTGGGTTTTTAAGTCTGGAATTCAGAGGAGGAACTTATTATCTATTTATTTTTATGTATGTATGTATTTTTGTGGTTCTGGGGATCAAATCCAGGGGCACTGTACGACTGAGCTGCATTCCCTACCCTTATTTTATTTTAAGACAAGGTCTCATTGAATTGCCCGAGCTGATCTCAAACTTTAAATCCTCCTGGCTCACCCAGCCTCCTCTAAGAGGCTGGGATTACAGGTGTGTACCACTTCAGCTGGCCAGGGAAGGGGCTGTATCTATGTCCTTCAATGTCTGAAATATATTATTTATTCTACTCTCCAATTAGAAAGTTAGTTTGACTAAATATTGAACTCCAAATTGACACCTCCTTCCATTAGGAATTTAATAAAAATTTTAATTAAAAAAATTTAATAAAAACCATCTTCAGCATTCAGTATTGTTGCTGGGAAACCTAATGCTGTTCTGTGTTTTCTCTCTATATTCCTCTTACCTGACCTAACCCCACTGCCAAAAACTTTTAGGATCTTCTCTCTCCCTAATGTTCTAGACTTCACAGTGGTGTGGGTCTTTATTAATTCATTAATTCATATTGAGTTCAATCACTTGGAAAAAATTTATTTCACTCTTTCTTTGATAACTTCCATTCATTTTCTTTTTACTCTAGAAAATTCCTGTTTTTCAAATATTGGATTTCTAATTTTTCTCCCACATTTTTATTCTACTTTAAGATTAGTTTTGTCAAAATTAAAATCCAACCCTTAGGTTGATTGCTTGATTTTTTAATTTCTAAGCTTTTTCTGATGACCACACATCAACTACTAGTTGGCTGAGAATATTAATTAGAGTTTGAAGGTTTTAAAATGTGAACTCCTGCTGTCTGCTTTTGTATTTTTCTCTTACTTGTGATTCACATATGTGTTCTTTGTTCCTTTGATTGTGTACCTTTTCTATTTATATCTTTCAGATTGGAAACATTTCCCCAAATATAGGTATCTATAACTGGGTCTTTACACATCTTAGTCCATTTGGTAACTGAATACCGTAGTCAGTCATTGATAATGAACAGAAATTTTTGGCTCACAGTTTGTAGGCTGGGAAGTCCAATATCAAGCTACCAGCCTCTGGCAGCAGCCTTTATCATGTGGTAGATGGAATCACATGACAGAAGAGCAAAGAAAGCAAGAGAAAGGGAGTGAGAAAGAGAGAGCAAGCGCATAAGCATAGGGCAGTAGATTCCACCCTCATGAATGAATTAATGCCCTAAACACCTCTTAGAAATTCCACCTCTGTTTTTTTTTAATTTGCATACTATTTTTTCAATAAGGGAGTAGTCTCTACACTATATAAACAACATAATGTTTACAAAGTCATAGCTATAAAGGAAGAAGACTGTTGATGTTCTATTACATAGAAGTTTGTGTTAATAATACTTTTTATATAATTCAAAATAGAAGTTTGTACTCAACATAAACAAATGACAAATGTTTGAGATGATGGATAAGTTGGTATTCTCAGATCATCAACATGCAATGTATAAATGTACCAAAACATCACACTGTATCCCATAAAGATGCACAATTATTATTCAATAGCAAAGTATAAACATACATATATTCTTTTTTTCAATCTTAAGTATAAGTTCTACCTCTTAAAACTGTTTTCATAACAATTATATTTGAACACAAGTTCTAGAGGAGACCAAAAGCCCCTTGGGAGATCTATGTGAACTATGGGACCTGTGCAACTTCTCCGCAGAGTGATCATGTCATGGACACCTTCTGGCTTTATGGCATTCACATGGATACCATAACTCCCAGAATACGATCCTTGGCATCTCATTGCTTTCCAAAAACCAACCCTAAGTCATCTTTATCTTCATGTAACGCATAAGTATATGTGTATGTATGACAGTGTTTTCTCTGGAGATTTACATATGTGGCTTCGTTTTGTATGTAGAAGTACCAGGGCAGGAGGACTTGCATAATATATTACAGTCAGAAGTAGAGTTGGATCTAGACCTCGGACTTCCTGTCAAATCTTCTCTCTTCAGCTAATGCTCCTCATAGTTTCCATCAGTAACTTTCTCAGGAATATTTCAGGAATTTGGGAATAGAGATGGAAGCATTCTGCTCAAAGAACCAAATTTCATTTTATATCTATATTTTACCTTTTAAAAGCATGCAAATTTTACATTTGATTCTATATTCTTTTTGGTTTTAATAAAAAATTTCCTTTTTAGTCCGAAAATCTTTGATTAAAGTCAATACCAGGAAAATATGCCCTCTGCATTCTATGCCCTCTTCTCCTCCTACATCTCCTCCTCCACCACTTGAATGCATTTGCCTACCCCAGCATGGGAAGCACAGCCCAGGTGACTGAAGAGTTAGGCTGTGATGTCAAATGCTATCAGAGGGACTCTCCTCCTCCTCTCACCACACACAGGCACACACATGGTGACTTAAGAAAGGAATTGTATCTTTCTCTGTCATAATAATCTAGGCATAATCATATGATGTTAAGGACTTAGCTTCCTGATGTTTTACTATTTCACCATTGCTAGTACATATCTCTCACTTATCTGATTGAAGACAGTTAATACTGAGGTAATATCCCATCTGAAAAGGGGGTAGAGGGGATGTGGACAAGTTTCTTTAAACACACAACTGAGAGTTGAATCCATCTTTGCTGTTTAGATTCCAATGGCTAGGACAGAGTCTTATGGCCATATCTGCCTGCAAGGAGGCTGGAACATGTACCTATCCATTATTAGGTGAAAAGGAGGGGCTGGGTATTGGGAGACCACAGGCTGTCTCTCTCATCATGATGCTTTATCTTCTAGCTAAGGGCACTAATAGCGCATGAGCACAGAAGTAACTAATAGCAAAAATACAACATGAGGCCACTTCAGTGACTACTCTGGGAGGTCCATGACTTAGCTTCCAGGAAGTCTGTCTTCAGGGAACCCACAGATTGTTGCTGGTTTTCTCAGTCACAGGTGCAGCTTCCTGTAGACCCCAGAAAGGCAGCTGTGTTGTTGTATAGCAGCAGTCAAGGGAGCAGCTTCCAACTCCACAGCAGCAGGTCTAACCACCTATAAGGTGCCGGGTAGGGTGGGCCCTTATTCTTAAGGAGTTGTTATAATGTTATCATTGGTCTTAGCTTTGGAGTCTTCCTTAAAACTTTGGGGCATGCACTAGAGATGATAGGTGCTGATTAAGCTCCAAGAGCCACACTGTCTGTGGGAACCCAGGAGAACTGCACACCTGGGACCTCTGGATTGGGGCACGTTGTTGACACTTTGCAAGGTTTTGGCAGCTACATATGGAGTTAGATAGAGATGGTTGATTTAAAGAAATTGGCTTCTCTTGAGGCAAGGAGAAAAATTACCAAATGTTTTAAAGGGGACACCATGATTTGTGGGTACTTATTGGCAACTTCCATGAGGAACAGACATAGAAACACAAAGACCTTTCAGAATCGAAGATTCCTGAGAAAACCACAGCTAATTTTTTTTTAAAGAATGAGGTCCATCATTGTATTTACTGTATTTTACTTGTATATACTGTATTTTACTTGTATTTTTTTTCTAAGGGTGTATAATTTAAAGAGTTTCAAAACCTGCCCAAGATCACCAGCTAACGGCTGTAAATCTAGATTGCAAACCTAAATTCTTCTGGCTATAAAATTTACATCATAATCATTGCATTGTATTACACAAAACAGTGAGTAGACATGACTTACATTTATTTTTATTTTTTTAGGTTAAAGTGGCTGCTTATGACTAAACTTAGAGTTCTGGGAATGCAGATGTTGAATGAAGTAACAAATACATATAAGGTAATGAAGAGTATATTTCTTATTAACTTTACTGTTGGCCAATATTGTTTTGGATAAAGGACTTCATATCACCTTAAATGTACAAAATGACTGTAATTATTTCTAGGGAAGAGAATTTGCAAAATTACCTTTCAGTTTTTTATTAAGATCTATTGATGTAATGCTGGTGTCCTCAGTAGGGGCACATGGTGTCTTTTGAATGGTCTGCCTAACTGTTGTCATGGGACCATTAGGTTGTGGCTATTGTGGTTTAGAAGATGCATGATATGATGTTCATTTCTGCAAAATTTTAGGAAGACCTCTTCTTTGAGATAAGGGGAAAAAATTTTAGACCCGAACTGGGACATGAACAAAGGACTGTGTCACATTAGAATATTTTATAAGCTAAAACAAAATATATGAGGTGAGGCCATACAGCATGTTACTGAGGGTAAGCAGGAGATAGAGAATCTCAGGAATGCAAGCATATGACTGAGAGTACCTTTGTATTCTCTCAGCGGACTGAGATTTTATTTTTAATTGAAATATACCATGCTGCTTTCAAAGAGCCCCCTTGTGCCACATCCAAATGGGAGCATAATAGTTCCCTTCTATGAGGAAACCACAATCTTGAAAACACTGGTTTTCCTGGATGTTCTTTGGCCACCCTGCTGTTTGGTTTAACTAACATTTCTGGTAATGGAGTTGCTTGAGTCTCAGGATTAGTTTGCTCAGAATTTTTATGCTTCTGCCAGACCCCTTCCTGTTGACATATTCACTGAGTCAAAATTACTTGCGTGACATCATAAGCAGTGTTAAGTATAGCATTTGAAAACAGTCTGAGTCTCTGATATGTTAATTAATCTATTTGAGTGTGTTTGCTTGGAAACCTGGAATGAAGCCTGTTTTAAAATATATTTGTTTTTAGAATATAATCTGAAAAAGACTAGAAAATTCTTAGCCACAGAAAGGTTTTCAAATAGTCACTGTGCATATCTCAGTATCTCATATGATAAGGCATTTTATTAAATGGAAGTGGAGAAGGAGGCATGTATTTTAAGAATGTGCATCCTTATTTTTAGAAAGATTATACCTAAGCCCCATCTTCGTTTTGTTTTGTTTGCAGTGCTGGGGATTGAACCCAGGACCTTATACCTACTAGGGAACCACGCTGAGTTACACCCTCTACCAGTAAAAAAAAGAAAATACATATATTATATATAATATTATATATAAAATTACTTTTATTAATTTGTTTTTTGGAGATAGGGTTTTTCCAAGTTGCTCAGGCTGGCTTTGGACTTGAGATCCTCCTGTCTCAGCTTCCTGAGTAGCTAGGATTATAGGCAGGCCCCACAGTGCCCCAGCCCGTCTGTTTTTATATTAGAATCACCTGTGAATAGAATTAAGGATATGTTCATTTTTCCAAAACTAAGCAATTGATATAAAGTTTTAACATGTGTATCATTGTTTCTTATATTGAGTGATAAACTATAAACTATTTATTAAAAACATATATATACTTCATGCTGAATGGGTTCTTTCCTGACAGGAAAATAGACTGCCTATTCTCTCATTTAGATATTGGATAAAGTAGTGCCTATGCTTTAAATTCTCGGATGTTATTAAGCACCTAAGAAGCTATAGATCTAAAAGATTTAAAGCCAAAGAGCTAGGAGCTACTGCCCATGGAAAATCAAATAAATGTGAAAGAAAAATTTTTTGAGTTTATATTATAATCTGAATGTAATACAAACTTGAAAGTAAGTATCTCAGATATAAGTTGGTAGGAAGTTTTAGATAGTATCACACCCAGTTTTAAGAAATCCTTCTACAGAATAAAGGAACACCCTTTCTCCTTAACTAATTCCTGTGTTCAGTCAGAATTGAGTTCAATATTCCATTCTGTTTTTTGGTTGTCTATGGAATGTTAGATTTTTTGGCTTAAAATAATGGGTTCTGAACACAAATGACCTTGGTTGATTCTAGGCCCCTTCCTATGCTAGTTAACCCCAGGCAGGATATTTACCTTCCAAAATCTCAATTTATTTTGTAAATATGGGCTTATAGTACCTCAAGCCTAGAACTGTTTGGGTGTTAAACAACATAGTACATGGAAGTGCTGCTAGCTCCTGGTGCCACCCTCAAGACACATTGCAGTAAATGTTAGCTCATGTTGCTGTGTTTTCCTTCATATATAAAGAGAGCTTTATTAACAAAGATCAGTATTCGTTGATACTCTAAAATAAAGCATTTATCAAATAAACTTGAACCCCATCAGAACTACAGTTCTACATCCAGAAATTTTTCCAGAGGATAACTCATGCTATGTGTGTGAAGCTGTGTCCATTAAAACCATTACAGCTCAGACAAATAGGTCAAGGGCTGGGTGTACCCAGATGAGCAACCCGGTCTCTGCCCTCACAGTTTACAGTGCAGGAGGGAGATAGATGCAAATATAAATAACCCTGGCAGTGAAGGATAGAGAGGGCAGGTAGAAGACTGTTGATCTTGGATTGCATGGGAAAATACTCAGCCACAGGCTTCCAAAATAGAAACTGCAGTTATGGCCTAAGACCCCTCCCAGTATTGCCCATGCAGCATACTCTTCCCTAGGGAGGGTGATCCACATGGGGAAACCTGTCAGTCCTGATATGGTGCTGTGGGCTTTCGAGTCCCGGAGGAGGAGAGGGCAAGGCAAAGTAAGCATGGAGGGAGCAGCCACAGAGACTGGGGTACGATAGAGCCCAAAGAGACTGCAACCACCCTGAGTCTGTCCAGTTTCCTTATGCTCCCCTGTCCTCAGATCTCTTGGTCCCTTTCTCAGTCTGCATGCCCACCCTATCCACTTCTCAATCCTCATGAGGCTCAGGACCCTCTTCTTCCCTGAAATACAGGGGCTGGTGGAATAGCTCTAGTGGGTAGAACATGTGCGCTTAGTATGCACAAGGCCCTTGGTTCAATCCCTAGCATGAAAAAAATAAATAAATTCCTTGGGTCCTGAAATCATTCTAAGTAAGCAGAGCCTTCCTTGGTAGGGTCAGGTAAAACTGTGGATTTTCCCTCAGACCTAATTTGGTACCCAGCTTTACTTTTTAATCACAAGAAAGGGAAACAGATGTTTCTTGGAGAATAGGTCTCAACCTCAAGAATCACCCACCCCAGGACCTTTGCAAAACACCTCATGCCTGGGTCCTCCCCCAGGGATTCTGATTTAACCACACCAGACACCAGTGTATTAACAACTTTCTAGGTGGTTCTAATGTAAAACCAAGGCTGAACCTCCCCTCTGCCTGCCCTGGTTTTATTTCCCCTAGGTGTTCTCCAGGAAATTTGAGGCAACCAAACCAGCCCAGATCCATCAACAATTTTCAAATCAGTCGTTCCTATTTTAATACCAGTCCACATTTTCTCTTTGCAAACACTTGGCACTTTGTGTGCTTCAGGAATAATGTTGGCTCCTGAGACATCCTCAAGCTCACCCCACAGTTCTTTCTCAACTGGTTCCCACCTTGAAACAGTGAGTCCACCAGCCAGACATGACTTACTCCCTTGTTTCATATCTCCATGGTACGATCACAGGTGTTGTTCTAGAACCTTTTATTCAGGTCATTTAATAGCAGGTTCTTCCTAAGTCTCTCATGTAGCAAGTTGAAACCTGTTTTCCTGTACCAAATTGAAGCATTTTGCATCTGGCACTTACTTCAATGTATCTATATACTTCAAGGCTCTGAACACATCTGGTAGCCTTATATATTCCTTTGCTTATCTCGAGTATGTGACATTTCTGTATACATTCTGTTTGTACTACTTTATTCTGTTATTTAGTTATGGGTCAGTCACTCTCCTGAAACAAACAGTTTCCAAATCAGGCAAAAACTGCCCTCATGGGATTTACGTTCAAGTGGAAGAAAAGTTATTACATAAGCAACTAAAATAGGCATGATATGTTCAAAGTTACTAAACTCTATGGAGAAAAAATAATCCATGGCAGGAAGAAAGGGAGTGTGGCAGGAGGGACTTAATGTTAAATCGGCTTGGCAGTATTGTCCAAACAAGAGGGGGCAAAGGCTTGGACCAGGGTGGCCATGGTAGAGATAGTAAAAAAGTGATTCAGTTCTGGAGCAGCTTCAGCAGTGCCTGCAGAAGGCAAGGGATGGAGCCACACCAACACCAAAACCAGGAAGAGGAGAACTACAGGCAGAAGTGCTGTGAGTACAAAGGCCTTGAGGCAGGAGTGAATCTGGAATGTTCTAGAAACTGCCATAAGAACCAATGCAGCTGGAGCAAAGAGAATGTTCAGGAGAGGACTGAGACTAGAAGGGCTGGGAGTGAGATTACATAAGGCCTTTAGGACTTTTGCAAAGATTTTGACCTTTCTCAAGTGAGATAGAGGGTTACTGGTGGGTTTGGAGCAGAGAAGAGACATAGTATTTTTTTTCCCCATCTTTCAATAATTACCTATTTTAATATTAAGCACAAAAGAACTTTTCCAAATCCTGAAATACATAACTGCTACATGTAGGGTTAGAATGTCTCCGGAAGGCCCATAGAGACCCAGTATTTTGATAGCATTATCTGGCTGCTCAGTTGCGATTAATCTGTAAGGGTCAAAGGTGAGAGCAGGGAGACCAGCTAGGAGGTCGTTGCAGTAATCTGTGGAGAAATGATGGTGGCTGGACCAAGGTAACAGCAGACAGGTCAGAAATGATTAAGGGTGTAGCTCAGTGGTAGAGCTCTTCCCTAGCAGGCATGAGGTCATGGGTTTGATCCTAGCACTCTAAAAAAAGGAAGGAAAGAAAGAATCTGGATATATTTTTGAAGGTAGAATTTGTTGTCTTTAAATAAGTGCCTATCTAATTTGGGGGAGGGGTGTACCAGGAATTGAACTCAGGGACACTTAACACTGAGCCACATCCCCAGCCCTAAATTTTATTTAGAGACAGGTTCTCATTTTCACATTCCTCTCTTAAAATAATAGAACTCCAATCTCCAGCAAGGAATCTGAATGATGCTAGTTATAATATTAGGTAAATTTTCTGGATCTTGAATGCCATGAATTCAGTATGATATATATATTTTTTAAGGAATGACATTTTTGCTGGTTTGAACCACATCTGACCATTGTAACTTCCCACAAATATCACACTCTGATTCTGCTCATTACTGGTCATCTGCCACTGAAAATTGTAACTCCAACTATCCATGAGCACTGTTGCCCTGCTATTGCTTAGAAAATACTCACACTTCTCTCCTGTAGCTTATTCCACTGTAGGTCCAGGGAGGTGACTGAGGCAGGCAACTGGAGTAAAGAATGCAGTACTGCTAATAACATTATAAAGGAGCCCCTGGCTCAGAATAAATCAGGCTGAAAATACCTTTAGTTCCACTCATATTCTTTCCCCCTTCTCCCCACTCTCCAAATAACAAGAGGAGAAGATTTTCCATTTCTACCACCATGCAGATCTCTCAGGTAGCCTCCAGTGAGGAGCTTCCTCTTTGTCCTTTAGTACAATTCGAGGGAATGCAGAATGGTTCTCATTCTCAAAAAATCAGGTGGTTCTCATCACAAAACTATGTGCAGCTTCCTTGAAGTTCTAGTAGACACATAAGTATTTTTGTTATATTTTAAACAACTGGGAGACTTGCAGAATAAGCATATATTCATTTTTTTTCATTCATTCACTTAACAATTATTTATTGAGTTCACTTTTTGTTTTAGATACTGTGCTAGGCATTAGGAAATAGGAATGAACAAAAATGAAGTTCTTGGCTGGGGCTATAGCTCATTTGGTAGAGTGCTTGTCTTGCATGCAAAAGGCCCTGGGTTCTATCCTCAGCACCAAAAAAAAAAAGTTCGTATTTCTTAGGAATTTACCTTATGATGCAAGAAACAGAAATACAAGTAAATAAGCATAAACCTACACCATATATCCATAAAGATAATGCTATGAGGACTGAAGAGCATCACATTTGAGCAAAATAAGCCAGACTCAGAAAGTGGAGGGTCACATGTTGTGTCTCATATGGAGAACCTAGAGAAAGAAAAGTGTGGGGGAAAAAAAAGAAAGAAATAAAAAGAAAATGAAAATAGAAGGGAGACCAGTAGAATTGAAGAAGGGGATCAGGGAGAGGTTGGAGAAGGGGAGTGCTGGGGGAGGAGTTGATCAAATTCTGTAGTGTGCATATACAAACATGTCGTAATGAATTCTACTGTTATGTATAATCATATAACACCAATAAAGAAATTTAAAATTTTTTTATAAAGGATAATACTATGAGGTAAGCCACTTAGAAAAATGGAAAAGGGAATTCTGGTAAGGCGTACTGCTGCCATGAGTGAGTTTGTGTTCGTGTTTTCAGTAGGGCAAGCAGACAAGGCATCTCTGAAAACAACAAATGCACGGAGACCTGAAGGAAATGAGAGAGCAGTATTCATGCCCATATCTGGGGGCAGCATGTTCCTTATTTTAGGAAGTCCTTAGATAGTTTTCCTTTCATTCTGTACAACCTAAGTGTTTTCATCCTGTCTCATGACTTTAACACTTTCTGTCCCCTGGTGACTCCCATGTTTATGTCTCCAACCAAGATCATTCCCAACTCTGTCTGGTGTGTTCAAGTGTTTGTGGGGCCCCTCACTGGGATGTCTAATACACACAGCTGAAACCAAGCCCCCATTCCCCTTCTGCCTGCAACCTGCTCTTCCGGTAGTTTCTTGCTCCCTTAGCAACCCATCCTTTCTTTTCTTCAAGTCAAATATCCTGTACCTGTATTGTACATTTCAAAAAAGTAGAAGAAAGAGTTTGGAAGTGTTTACTATAAAGAAATGATAAATATTCAAGTAAGTAAATATGTTTAACCTGATTTAAACATGACATAATATATACATTATTGAATATTACATGCCACTCTATTAATATGGACAGTTTTATGGCTTTTATGTATCAGTTAAAAATAAAAATCATAGAAAATAAGATAAAAAAGAATGAAAATAATGTTGGCTTTATCTGACTTCTCTCAAACCCCATATCTAATCTATCAGCTAGAACATGAGGTACTTATACTGAGAAAAACTAAAAAAGGAGAAACTTGGAGAAGCTAGATGAAGAAGATGAGGTAAAATAGAAAGTTGAGCAGTAATAGAAGTAACTGTGGGGTAGTATTTGGTAGAATAAAGAAAGCCAAAGCTAAGGGTATGTGAGTTCAGGAACTTGGGTTGGTATGAAGTCACATCTTCAATCATGTTCCTCTAAAAGAGCTAAACTTTCAGAGTGATCCAAAATATATATTTTAATATGTCTCAATGTCAGTGTTAGTTGGCAGAATAAGCCTGCAGTCCCATGAATTAGATAGATACTATAGGTACTCATGGGGATATTTTACATCAAGTTCACCTAAAGTGTTTCCTATTCTGTGTCTTTGGAAACATTGTGGGACCCGATGAGGAAGCCGAAAAAGCAGTCATAATATAAAAAATAAAACAGTGAACATTTGAGCCAGTGACAGGAAAACAGACCTCTTTATAGGCATAAATGCAATAAAGTCAAACACTTTGCTAGAAAACCAGGGAAGGAAGAGCCTGATAATTTTCTAAGATAAGAGATGGTTAATTGCTGAGTATTTCATCCAAATTAATTTGAATAAGAACAATGAAAAGGAAGTTAGTAGTCAGTATCCTTCAGTTTCAATTTGGTATAAGTTTCCCAGTATTCAGATTCTTAGTACAGAAGGTTCTTGCTGTTTTGCTGTATGGAGTTACTGGAAATCACATGCAGATCGCCTGTAAGAAGAATGGAATAGGACCATATTGGGGACAGCATTTTTCACCAGAGGATTTAGTATCAAACCAAGGACAGGTATAACCAAGAATATAAGGTAGGAGTGCTTTTGGGGCTCTGTAAATTTCCATTTTCCTAGCCACTTAGAGTAGAAGTCCTTCCCATACTAGTGACTCCTTCATGGACAGAAGTTAAGTCCTTTAAACATCTTTTAAAAAAGTTCTTTCCTTAGGCTGAATTGCTCTCTTTGTGTGAGATTTTAGGCTAGATCAAGTCACAGGTAGGATTGCTCTGAATACAATCCTCAGGTGGCTGACTTTTCAAGCAGGTGGTCCTGCCAATCAAGTCTGGACTTCCCATAAAAGAGGTTATTAGAGACTAAGGTAGTTTTCCTTGTGAAATGAAATAAGATTGGTCGTTGGAATCTAAGAGTTAAGTTGGAATTTTTGCAGATGCCATTCATGAGGTTTGTAACCATGGGGAAACTGACCTGCCTTTGCAGATTTCCTCTTCTGTAGAGCACAGACTTAATGTAGAGATTAAACAGATAACATTTTTTTAATAACTGGCAATTAGAATGTACAATAGTATTAATTACCAGTTGTTATACTTTTCCTTTCCCATTTAACAAAAATGATTCAGAGTTTGTGTCTTCCATTTTTTTATGAAGAATTCTTTTTTTAGTGAGGTGCCTTAAGTGAGGACTGAAGGCACAAACACCAAGAAATTCTTATTCTTATTAATAATAAACTCCCTTATTCACAATAGCCATGATGTGTAAATAACCAAAGTGTCCATCAGCAGATGAACATATTACTTTTAAAATGTGGAATACACCTACAGTGGAATATTATTCAACTCTTTTAAAAAAAAGGAAATTCTTCAATATACAATGTCATGGGTGATTATTTAGGACATTAAGTGAAATGAGCCAGTCACAGACAAATGCTACATTATTCTATTTAAATGATGTATGTAAAATGGTCCAATTCATAGCATCAAAGAGAGCAGTGGTGGTTTCCCAGGGCCAGTAGGAATGGGGATTTCCTAACCAACAGGCACAAAGTTTCAGTTAGCAAGATAAATAAGCTCTAGAGACTTGGTATACAAATTATATTTATAGTCAACAAAACTGTGTTATATGCTTAAATTTCTGTTGTGAAGGCAGAACTTTTTATTAATTGCTTTTACCACAATAACATAACATTTTTAAAAACGGTTAACTCCCTTGATCACACCAAATTTGATTTAACGATTTATTTCTATTGATAATATTAGTACCTGTCACAAATCAAATGCTGATTTCCTGCCTTGTACTACAATCAGTCCTTGTCACTTTGCCAACTTCCCAATAAACCCAGGAAAAAAGATCTTGTCTTTTTTCATATTTTAAAAACAAAGAAACAAAAGTAGCCTGCTTGGTGTCACCCAGTTTAAAGTGGCAGAGTGAGGATTCCAACTTAACTTCAGTGCCATGTTCTCATCTAGAGATTCTAGAGTATCACTCCAGAACTCTAGTGTTGGGGCTGGTGGCATAGTTCATAGGTACAGTGCATGCTTAGCATGCACAAGGCTCTGGGCTCAATTACAGCACAAAATAAAAGTAATAATATTAAAACAACAACAATACTACAACTCTAGCACTATACTAACAGAATAATCTGTTCTTGAGATATGAACTACCCTAATAACTGAAGAAATATCTCCTCCCCTCAAAAGTGCAAATCAGGCATAGAAACCACAGAGTGAGCTAATGTTTTTATTTCTTATGCTTTTCTTTTTTCTTTTCCCTTTTTCTACCAGAAAACTGGAACTCTAGAATGAGAGGGGATTCCATGTCATTTGGAGAAAAATAAATGGTTAGAAATATTACATAACAATTAGTTTTTAAAGCCATTTATGATTCTCTATCTCTGAAGGAAGTCTCATTTGATCTCCGCAATCCCTTTGCCATCATCTATTTAATTCCATGAGTCAAAGAAAAGAAAGGTACAGAATATTTATTAGATCAGCTTAGTCCTTATTGCCATGCTTCCAACCCCTGGCATATTTTCTGTATTTAATCTGTTTACATGTTATTTGCATGTTGCCATGGTAATGCTCATTCCACCATGTGAGAGACCTTAGTGCTGAGGAAGATTTTCTTAATGTTAAATCCTGCATTTTCATTTCCACATTTTATCTTGGTGTTACCAGGGCAACCAAAATAATTTCATTTTCTCTTTGAAGTTGATGCCCTAAAGGCTGTTATACCTCATGCTGACTCATTTATGTTCTTAGAATTTTTTTCTAGTTTAATTTCTGCAGCTACTTTCCTTACACAGATGCTTTCTGCTTTTCTTTCTTTTATAATCCTCCTGGTGCATTGTTGGCATAGTGGGTAAGTATTTGGGGGGGATTAAAAATCCCACTGGTAATTAAAAAAAGAGCTCTGAACCTTCTCATTAAAAAATGCCAGTTTAAGAAATAGTGGAGGAAAATGTTGGACATATAGAAGCTTATTCGAGCATTTCTTGTCCAAATTTATTGGGGTCTTAGATTATGAATAGCAAGTTGCAAGAGTTTGTATGGCAAGGAATTTATCAAGAAAATTTCTCTGAATCTATTCCATTTCTAAATTCATGTTGTGTCTAAACAGACATTTGTGTATGTCCATCTTAATTTCTTCATTCCAGAGCAATCTCATGCTTGGTGGTCTTTTTTTTTTTTTTTTCAGGCTTGGTTTTATACCCCATCCTTCTCTGGCAGGTCTCTTGGCAAATTCCCTACAGGAGTTAAATGACTAGTTGGCATGCATCTCTGCCAGTGCTGGTCTGGCTCACACAAACCCCTTTGAATCAGTGTAAAGAGCTGAGGAGCTAAGAAAAGTGATAATGCATTTTTAAAATCTTTTTGTACTTAGCTCTATTGCCCACAGATTCTATTTTAGCTTCTTATTTATCTTTAATCCCAGTGTTTGGCACTTGGTAGGCAAAAAAATGTTGGAAAAGGGAAGAAGGAAGGAAGGATAGAGAGAATAGGAAAGAAGGAAAAGAATCGAAGGGCACATCAAAAGAAGGGAAAAATAAAATGAGAAAAGCAAAACTGCAAAGTGTATGAACCTAGAGGACATCATGTTAAGTGAAATAAGCCAGGTAAAGAAAGAAAAATGCTGCAGATTTTCATTCACATGAGATCTAGAAGTTGATCTCACAGAAGAAAAGAGTAGATAGAACAATGGTCACTCGAGACTAGAGAAAAGATAGGGAGGTAGGGTAGAGAGGGGTTAAATAGTACCAAAATATATCTGGATAGAATTCTTTCTTGTCTTCTATAGCCATAGTAGTGTTATTATAGTCTACAGTAATTTACTTGTTTTTTTAACATTTATTTATTATCGGAAATTCATTTTTTTTAAGAAGCATTATTTATTTAGTTAACTATTCTGAGAGAGAGTCTCACTAAATGGCTGAGACTGGCCTTAAATTTACAAGCTTCCAACCTCCACCTCCCAAACTGCTAGAATTACAGGCATGTACCACCATGCCCAGCTACAGCAATTTATTATATATTTCAAAATAATTAGAGGAGAAAAGATGTTTCTAACACGTAGAAATTATACATCTTTGAGGTGGTGGAAATGCTAATTACTCTGATTTGATCATTATACATTGTATATATGTATTGAATTGTCATATTGCACACCATAAATATGCACAAATATTAGGTACCAGTTAAAAAAACTTTTCAAATTCTATGTTTTATTTTTTTAGATTTTTATTCTCTTTTGTTATATTTGACAACAGAATGCATTACAATTTATATCACACATTATCTCTGGTTTTATACAAAGTATTTTCACATCATTCAGGTCTTCATACGTGTACTTAGTGTAATGATGTTCATGTTATTTCCACCGCCTTTCCTACACCCATACCTCCTCCACTTCCCTCCCACCCCTTTGCCCTATCTAGAATTCATCTAATCCTCTTTTGCTCCCCCTCCCAACCCCATTTGAATCAGCTTCCTTATATCAGAGAAAATATGTGGCATTTGGTTTTTGGGGATTGGCTAACTTCATTTAGTATTATATTCTCCAACACCATCCATTTACCTGCAAATGCCATGATTTTATTCTCTTTTATTGCTGAGTACTATTCCATTGTATATATATGCCACATTTTATTTATCCATTCATCTACTGAAGGGCATCTATTTGAGCTGCTGTAAACATTGATGTGGCTGTGTCCCTGTAGTATGCTGTTTCAAAGTCCTTTGGGTATAGACCAAGAAGTGGGATAACTGGGTCAAAAGGTGGTTCCATTCCCAGTTTTCCAAGGAATCTCCATGCTGATTTCAATATTGGCTGCACTATTTTGCAGTCCTACCAACAATGTATGAGTGTGCCTTTTCCCTCACATCCTCGCCAACATTTATTATTGTTGGTATTCTTAATAGTTGCCATTCTGAGCAGAGTGAGATGAAATCTTAGAGTAGTTTTGATTTGTATTTCTCTAATTGGTAGAGTTGTTGAACATTTTCTTCTATATTTGTTGATTGATTGTATTTCACCTTCTGAGAAGTATTTGTTCAACGGCCCGTTTATTGATTGGGTTATTTGTTTTTGTTTTTGTTTTGTTTTGTTTTGTTTTTGTGTGTGTGTGTGTGTGTGTGTGTTCAGCTTTTTAAGTTCTTTATATACTCTAGAGATTAGTGCTCTGTCTGATGTGAGAGTGGTAAAAATTTTCTCCCAAGCCATAGGCTCTATATTCAACTCACTGATTGTTTCTTTTGCTGAGAAGAAGCTTTTTACTTTGAATCCACCGTATTTATTAATTCTTGATTTTAATTCTTGTGCTAAAGGAGTCTTATTATGGAAGTAGGGGCCTAACCTGATATGGTGGAGATTTGGCCCTTCTTTTTTCTTCTGTTAGACCTAGGGTCTCTGTTTTAAATTCTAGGTCCTTGATCCACTTTGAGTTGAGTTTTGTGCCTGGTGAGAGATAGGCATTTAATTTCATTTTGTTGCATATGGATTTCCAGTTTTCTCTGCACCATTTGTTGAAGAGGCTATCTTTTCCCCAATGCATGTTTTTGGCACCTTTGTCTAATATAAGATAACTGTAATTATATGAGTTAGTCTCTGTGTCCTCTATTCTGTACCATTGGTCTACCAGTCAACTTCAGTGCCAATACCATGCTGTTTTTGTTACTCTTGCTCTTATAGTATAGTTTAAGGTCTGGCATAGTAATGCCACCTGCAAGTACTTTTGGTTTTTCTCTATTTAGGATGAAGTTGGTGGGCTTCTGATGGCATTTATTTATTACATTTATTGATTTCCATGACTGCTTTTTCTATTTCTATGAGGAATGTCATTGGAATTTTGGTTGGAATTGCATTAAGTCTCTATAATGCTTTTGGTAGAATGGCCATTTTGACAATATTTTGCCTATCTAAGAACAAGGAAGATCTTTCCATCTTCTAAGTTCTTCTTTAATTTCTTTCGTTAGCATTCTGTAGTTTTTGTTGTAGAGAACTTTCACCTCTTTTGTTAGGTTGATTCCCAAGTTTTTTTTTTTTTTTTTTTTTTTTGAGGCTATTGTAAATGGGGTAGTTTTCCTTTCCAGAGGATTTGTCACTGAGATACAGAAATGCCTTTGATTTATGAGTATGGATTTTGTATCCTGCTACTTTGCCAAATTCATTTACTAGTTCTAGAAGTTTTCTGGTGGAATTTTGGTCTTCTAGGTATAGAATCATATTGTCAATTTGAGTTCTAATTTGAGTTCTTCTTTTCCTATCTGTATCCCTTTGATTTCTTTCATCTGTCTAATTGCTCTGTCCAGTGTTTTAAGAACTATGTTAAACAGAAGTGGTGAAAGAGGGCATCCTGTCTTGTTCCAGTTTTTAGAGGGAGAACTTTCAGTTTTTTTCCATTTAGAATGAAGTTGGCCTGGGGCTTAGCATAGATAGCCTATATGATGTTGAGATATGTTCCTGTTATCCCTAGTTTTTCTACTGTTTTGAACATGAAGGGGGGGGGGTTAATTTTGTTGAGTGCTTTTTCAGCATCTATTGAGATGATCATATGATTCTTTAAGTCTATTGATGTGATGAATTACATTTATTGATTTCCATATGTTGAACCAACCTTGAATCCCTGGGATGAACCCCACTTGATCATGGTACAGGATCTTTTTGATCTGTTTTTTTAATTCAATTTTCCAGAATTTACTGAGAGTTTTTGCATCTATGTTCATTAGAGATATTGGACTGAAATTTTCTTTTTGTAATGTGTCTTTGCCTGGTTTGGGAATCAGGATGATATTGGCCTCAAAGAATGAGTTTGGAAATGCTCCCTCTATTTCTATTTCTTGAAATAAATTGAAGAGTATTGTCATTAGTTCTTCTTTAAAAGTCTTGTGGAACTCAGCTGTGTATCTGTCTGGTCCTGGGCTTTTCTTGGTTGGTAGGCTTCTGATGGCATCTGCTATTTCATCACTTGAAATTGATCTGTTTAAATTGTATATATCATGATTCAATTTGGACAAACCCTGTGACTCTAGAAATTTGTCAATGCCTTTGATATTTTCTATTTTATTGGAGTAAAAGTTTTCAAAATGATTTCTAATTATCTTCTGTATTTCTGTAATGTCTGTTGTGATATTTCCTTTTTCATCACATATGTTAGTAATTTGAGTTTTCTCTCTCCTTCTCTTTGTTAGCATGGCTAAGAATTTGTCAATTTTATTTATTTTTTTCAAAGAACCAACTTTTTGTTTTGTAAATTTTTTCAATTGTTTTTTGTTGTTGTTGTTTATTTCAATTTCATTTATTTTAGCTCTGATTTTAATTATTTCCTGTCTTCTGCTGCTTTTGGTGTTTGGTGCTTTTGTTTGGAAGATCTATATCCATTGGTGAAAGAGGTGTTTTAAAGTCACCCAGAATTATTGTGTTGTGATCTATTTGACTCTTGAACTTGAGAAAAGCTTGTTTGATACGTAGCACTCCATTGTTTGGGGCATATAAATTTATTATTGCTATGTCTTGTTGAAGAATGGTTCCTTTAAGCACTATGAAATATCCTTCTTTAACCATTTTGATTAACTTTTGATATGAGGATGGAAACCCCTGCTTGTTTCTGCAGTCCATGTGAGCAGTATGATTTTGCCCAACCTTTCACCTTCAGTCTAGATGTCTTTTCCTATGAGATGAGTCTCCTGAAGGCAGAATATTGTTGGGTCTTTTTTTTTCTTTTAATCCAATCTGCCAGTCTTTGTTGATTGATAAGCTTAGGCCATTAATATTCAGGGTTATTATTGAGCATTATTTGTATTCCCAGTGATTTTTGTTTATTTTGCATATTTAACTTGATTTGGTTTCTCTTTTGTTTAGTTTTTCCTTTAGTGTAATATCTCCATTTGCTGATTTTCATTGTTGTTTTTAAATTCCTTTTCATGGAATATTTTGCCGAGGATGTTCTGTAGTTAGGTTTTCTAGTTGTAAATTCTTTTAACTTTTGTTTATCATGTAAGGTTTTTATTTCATCATCAAATCTAAAGCTTAATTTTTCTGGATATAAGATTCTTGGTTGGCATCCATTTTCTTTCAGAGCTTGATATATGTTTTTCAGGATCTTCTAGATTTCAAGGTCTGGGTTGAAAAATCTGCACATAATCTAATTGGTTTCCCCCTATATGTAATCTAATTCCTTTCTCTCCTGGATTTTAATATTCTCTCCTTATTCTGTATGGTAGGCATTTTCATTATAATATGCCTTGGTGTGCATCTGTTGTGATTTTGTACATTTGGCATCTTGTAAGCCTCTTAAATTTAGTTTTCCAATTCATTCTGCATGTTTGGAAAATTTTATGATAATATTTCATTGAATAGATAGCTCATTCCTTTGGTTTGGACCTCTATGCCTTCCTTTATCCCAATAACTCTTAAGTTTGGTCTTTTTATGTTATCCCATATTTCCTGAATGGTCTGCTCATGGTTTCTTACCACTTTCACTGTGTGGTCTACATTCTATTCAAGATTATATATTTTGTCTTTATTGTCTGAGGTCCTGTTTTCCATGTTGTCTAGTCTATTGGTGATGCTTTCAATTGAACTTTTAATTTGGTTTATTGTCTCTTTCATTTCAAGGATTTCTGTTTGGTTTCCTATTAGAACCTCTATCTCCCTATTGAAGTAATCTTTTGCTTCCTGCATTTGTTTATGTAGCTCTTTGTCAAAATGATCTTTTGCTGCCTGTATTTGCTCTCCTATATCATCCTTTAATTCACAAAACATTTTAATTATGTACATCCTGAACTCCTGCTCTGTCATTTCTTCTGTTGTGCTGTCTGTGGATTCTAATAATGTGGGATCTTGATTTGTTTGGGGCACTTTCTTCCCTTGTCTTTTCATATTGCTTGTGTGCCTTCTTCTAGCACTGTGGATCCAAGGCATTACCATTTTTACCCTATAGGCTTATAGTGCTGAAAGGATCCAATACCTCTCCTTTGAGGTGAAAGACAATGTTAACAGATCCAAACATAAACAATATACACTCTAAAAACAAATATTTGCTGTTAAGATGTTTACAGTTTGGTCACAATGTACAGAAATGGTGAATTCAGTTATTATCTACAATATACTCAGTAGGTTTATAAAAGGGTTTACAGTTTCTGATGGTGGACAAAGAACTGGTGGTGAGGAGTAGGATGATATGCAGTGGTGGTAGGAGGTGAGGATAAAAATGTTAAAATAGTAAAAATTGTGAAAAAACAAAAAACAACAACAACAAAACAAATATACAACACATCTGTAATATACTATTGAGATGTGCCAGTCCTCAAAAACCTAATTCATGCAAAGTACTTGGTTTCACATATGTTGGGGATGTGAGGGTGGGAGAATAGAGAGGGAGAAGAGGAAAAAAAATTTTTTTAAGGAAGAAATAGGGATTATTTTGGTTGGAGATCAGTTATCTTTCCTGCTTCCCTTCTCATCCAATAGGTGGGGTTGTCTATTGTTAGCTGGTATCTCCGCCCTCAGGATGTGAAGGTAACCAAGGTGAGAGGGTTGGTCCTGATTGGAGGGCACCTGGAAGTAGGGTGTGGGACCCACCGATCCCTGAAGGGAGACTGCACCTCACGGATTTCTTTTGGGATCCACTCACGTGATGTGAGCACCTGGTCTTTCTTCTTATCTCACCTAAAGACCTCCCAGTTCCTGGTCTCTGTGTTAGTTTTTAAACTGTATCACACTCACCCTCTCCCTTGCTACTTCTTAGTAATGGATCTTTCTCTCTGGGGGCTCTTGAGTGTAGTGCTTTGGGTGCACTGCACATTTACCCCACTGCAAGCTGTTTTGTGTTGGGCACTCACTGTGCCAGGGTAGCAGCTGCTGGGGAGAGGGGGTAGTTAGAAACTGGGTACCTGGCCATCCAGAGTTCCAAACTGAGAATTTCCCACACTAAAGATGGTGATGAAGGTGACTCAAGATGGAGGTGGTTGCTTTCAGCAATGGGGTGTCGGTTCAGGTGGGGGAGCCAGGTGATGGCGAAGGACAGTGAGTTCAGAGACGAGCTCTGTGGTATGCAATGTGTGGCTATCAGCTGACTTCAGAGCCTGTATGAAGTTCTAGGGTGCAGGCAGGCTTCTGCACATAGGGTACTATCTCCGTTCCTGCAGAGCTCCAAGATGGAAGCTCTGGGGGATCCCCACATTGGTAGATGGGGGTCCACATGGGAGTGGTGGCCCGAGTTCCTGTGCATGCTTGGGTGGGTGGCCAAAAGTTCTGTGTGGGTGCTGATGCCACCGATGATCTCACTTGGGTACCGGTAGTCCTGCGTGGGCAAGTAGTTGGGAGACCTACTCTGACACTGAAGCCTGGAGCCCTGAACTGCATGGTGGCCGTGATTCCTGCACAGGAGCACGAATATCACTCACAGAGAAGCAGTATTCTCACTACTTGAGTCCCAGGTCATGGAGCGTCACAGAATGCTGCCTCCCTCTGGCCCACTATCTTGGATCTCCCAGTTAAAAACTTTTTAAAGAAATTTTTAATGCAGATCATAGGAGTTTATTCTTTGACAAGAATGGATTTCAGGGTGCAGCTCAGAATTCAGTTCCTAAGGAGGAATTCTGGATGAATTTTGAGTGAGGCGATTACATGGGAGGCTAGCACAAATTTGGACAGACATAGGGCGGAAAGCAGTCTTTGACCCCAATCATTATGTCTTGTATTCATTCCCGGAAAATTGCTGAGCCAACCCTTTCATTGGTAATGGCTGCCACACTGCAATGCTAAAACAATGTTTGCTGCTTGCTATCAAATGTGTTAACTACTAAGCCAGAGCTTTGGGGCATTTTAAATTTCTACGCTGAATTAGAGTTGAGGCATCCTGTGGCAGATGAACCCGTATAGTTTAGGGTCTGTTCACATGGTCTGGATGGCAGTGTCCCTTATTTAACATTCAGGCACAAGGTGAAACTGTGAAGCTCCACACATTACTCAGGTTGCCACCACTGTGACCAAAACACCTGAGCAGAAAAACTTAGAGGAGGAAATGTTTATTTTTGGCCCACAGTTTCAGTCCATGGTTGGCCAACTTCATTGCTCTGGGCCCAAAATGTGGCAGAACATCATGGCAGAAGGGTGAAGTGAAGAGAGCTGCTCAACTTGTAATAGCCAGGAAGCAAAGAGAGAGAGGGAGAAAGAAAGAGAGAGAGAGGTGCTAGTGACAAAATATAAACCACAAAGCCATTCCCTTAGTGATCTATGTCCTCCACCCACACCTACCTGCCTACAGTTACCACCCAGTTAGTCCATTCAGATTATGAATCCATTAAATGTATTCGTCCACTGATTAGGTTACAGCTCTCTTAATTCAATCATTGCAGCTCTGAACATTCCTGCATTAACACATATACTTTGGGGAGAATATCATATCCAGGCTATAACAACATGCTGTTGGTAAATTTTCACACATCCCTTAGAAAAAGTCTTTTGGTGAGACTTTTGGCAATTCAATCTAAGAATGTGTGATTTGTTATCCTCCTCTCAAAGCATCTGGACAAGTTCAGTCCTGTCCTTCTGTCTCTAGAGATAGAAAATAACAAATTAATTTATTCAAAATAAACAGAAACCAAATATTTGTGATTTATAATTAATGGAGGGCAACAAAGAACATCTTAAAAGTCGGAGTCAGAAACTATCATTGTAGACCTCCACCCTGTCTGAAATGTACTCCTGGCCCTGGATTCCAATTTATCTGGCTAAGTGTTCCAGGTGGTGCTTCATATTTGTATGCAGTCACTGCTTCCCACACTCCTGGTAGCTCAGTACTTTCTGAGCATCCTCAACTTCTACTTCCTCATGTTTGTCTCAATTGTGATTAAATGTGTGTCGTTTTACCTTCATTCTACCATAGGGCAAAGTTCATAAAGACATGGGTTCTATTTTCTTACTTACTGCTTTATCCACATTAGCGAACTCCATGCCTTGGAGATAAAAGCAATTCCAGTATGTGTAGAAAGAATGAATAAAGCTGCAAGGACCTATGGTAAGTGTCAGAGATGTAAAGCTTTTAACGTACTGCATCTGTCCTTGGGAAACTTTGTACTCCAGGAGTGGCTCTCTCCATTGATAAATCTGTATTCCCTCCAGCAACAGAAAGGTCAGGCTGAATCAGGTCCTTGGATTGTCTCCACCTCATTTCCCCAAATCTCACATCTTTGCCACTATAATCCCAAAGCTGACTCTGCTTGTGTCCAAGGACTTAGTAAAAATGAACCAGCCTATCTTTCTACCAATTTCCATTTCTCTGTTGAATATAATTTTTTTATTTTTTCAGAAACTAATTTAAGTTCCTGAAACATTGGTCAGAATTAACATTTTAATATGGGTCATCTGAAAAGAGGAACAGAACAAATAAAAACAAACATCCCCACAGTTGTTCCATAAACCCTGTCTTTTCCCTTGGCTCTAAGCCCATTTTCCACCATCCAAAAGATCATCTATTTCATTCCTAAATTCCTCTTCAGAACTTCCAAACTCATCTTTGAAGTGTTTGACTTCTAAAAGTAGTTTTTTTCTTATTTTTGCCTTACATTTTTCCTTGTTAAAACTTAGTTTTAATTGAATTCCTGACCTTTCTACTTAGTTTTTCATTTGTTAGTATTTGAAATTGATATTTTTAGGCTCCCAATTCAGCAAACCTTGAGCTACTTTTTCTCTTTCTAGGTACCCCCATTCACCCTTTCATTCTCCTG
Source organism: Callospermophilus lateralis (assembly GCF_048772815.1). Lineage (NCBI taxonomy): Eukaryota > Metazoa > Chordata > Mammalia > Rodentia > Sciuridae > Callospermophilus > Callospermophilus lateralis. The sequence continues at coordinate 68,152,041 of NC_135311.1, read as the reverse complement.
GTGAAGTTGCTGAACAAAACCCGTTCTTAAACCAACTTTAGATGTCACCATACAAGTTGATACATTGCTAGGCTCCTCTATTTTGTTTTTTAGGTCTTTCAAACATTTTAAAAAATATATTTGGCAAAGCTCTCAACATTTTTGAGATGGTTTTTCTCAGGAAGATCTCATCTAGCCCAAAACCAACTTTCTTACTAATAATAGCAACTACAAGTAAACCATTTTGTCTATAAAGATGGCACTGCTTGGCTCTTACCCCATCTTAGCCTTTAATTTTTCTCCTTCTATTTTCTTTTTGCTGACAGAAGATTTAAATTAATAAATCCATGATCTTACACTTGGACTAATTTGAAAATTTGTTTTTACTAGTTATTCATTTATTTATTCAGTGAATATATATTCAGCACTTAGGTGCCAAACACAGTGAGGTATCAGGAAAACAGTGGTGAACAAAAACGAAATATTCCTGCCTTCATGGAGTCTATGGCGAGGGGGAGACCAGCATTAACCCAAGAGCACAGATGAATGGAACATGATGCCTGGGGTCATTGAGGTATGTCCATGGTGCTTTGAGAGTCTGAAATGCTACCTTTGGCACTAAAACCTCAGTCTACAGTGTGCATAGGAGTTTGCAAAGCAGTGGGGAGGACTGTAAGAACAATCCAGTTGCAGGATTAGCACAGGGCCCTGCCACTATTATTTGAATCTTTTTTCTATACTTTTCATGATCCATATAGGTCATTTAATCTTTGCTATCATGTACTGTACATCACCTAGTTTCACTTTTTTTTGGGGGGGGGAGTTAATTGTCTATTTTTTTAATCGAAGAATATATTCATCTTTAGAAACATCTATTTTAATTGAATGACTTGTACATTCCAAGACATTTTTTTCATATATATTTTTGATACAATCTGATTTGAAAAGCCAGCAGCCTTTGCCCATATTGTTCTAGAACCTTCATCTGAAGAAATCTTTGATGCCCTACTTCCAAGACTTGAGTGTGTTATTCTGTAAGCACAGAATATCTTCACATTATATTTTTGTTTAATTTCATTGTGAGAAAATAAAACTTGGAAGAACGAACTCATATAATGTCTAACCTGAAAAAGATGACCATTCAATCAGTACATTAAATTTAGAACCAAACCCAATAATTATTTTTAGGGCAAAGATTTTACATAAATAAACAATAAATAAATAAAGATTTATCACTATTGACTAGATGGATAAAAACCCAGTACTTGGATTCTTAGTTGCATTGACATCAGTTTGAGAGTCTGGCAATACAAGTTCCTGTCTCCCTTCAGTAGAGCTGTTTTTCCTAAAGGCTGGAGGACCTGAACTGCCTCTTTCCATCATGAATTTTACCGAGCACATTCAACAGAAAAGACAAAAATCAAGAACTGGCAAGACACTTGAGCAGCCTTCTTGGGGCCCCAGAGAAGTACTCAGTAGTTAGTTTTTTTTTTTTTTTTTTTTTTTTTTTTGTCAGTATCAACCCTTCCATCGTCCCCAGTACTACAAGGGAAATTTTAAATAGTATATTTTTATAAAGATTAGTTTATTAAACTAGGCACAGTGGCACCTGCCTGTAATCCCAGCAGCTCGGGAGGCTGAGGCAGGAGGGTCACTAGTTCAAAGCCAGCCTCAGCAAAAGCAAGGCACTAAGCAACTCAGTGAGACAGGGTCTAAATAAAATGCAAAATAGGGCTAGGGATGCTGCTCAGTGGTTGAATGCCCCTGAGTTCAATCCCCAGTACCTGAAAAAACAAATTAGTTTATTAAGAGAGGATGATAAAAATGATCATACTGGGCTGGGGTTGTAATTTAAGTAGTAGAGCCCTTACCTAGCATGTATGAAGCACTGGGTTCGATTCTCAGCACCAAATATGATTAAATAAAATAAAGGTCTAATGATTATACTGTAAATCTGTTAGTCTGTCAATCTTTCAGTTTGACATCAATCTCTTATTTCATGATAGTATTACTTTCTATTTAACATTCCTGGAAACTTAAAAGTTGTACCCATATTAAAAAAAAAAAAAAGAAAGAAAGAACCAAGTGGGGAAGATTTTTAGACAAACTGTTGCTTTGGATTCCATGTCACACGTGTGGTTGGCTGGTACTTGCCAGTCTACCATTATGTTTGTGAAAAGGTATTTGAAAAACAAGCTACACTTCTGGTCAGAACAGAAATGACAACTACAACCTTGCCCTGTAGAATCAGTAAGAATTCAACTCAACAATTTCTTGAGCAGTTTTAGTCCCCAGAGCAAGTAATGTGACCTAAAAGGTGATCCCTGCAATTTTCAGATTACTCTTAACTCCAGAAGTTAAGAAATAAGCAAGAAGCTTTAGTTATCATGTTCTGGAGAGCAGGAGCCTTCCTGTCTTCCTCCTCCCCTTTCTCTCCCTTCAAGGGAAGATGGTATCCCAGGCAGCCGGCCTGCAGCTCTGCTGTTTGATTTTCTGGCAGGTACTGTCAGGTGCTGGGTGAATGCTACTGGAGGCGCAAGTCTGGATTGGAGATAAGCCTCAGTCTCTTTGTTTGCCAAAGGAGAATAAAAGCCTTAAAAATAAAACTCAGGTGAATCTTAAGCTTTGTTTTTGGCTGTTGAGACTTATCAGATGAACTCAAACGTCACCTGTAGCACTGTCAGTGGGACTGGGGGCTGGAGGGGAAGCGCACAGCCTTTTCCAGGTTATCCACTCCTTTTGGGCAGGGGCTTGTACACACCCTGTTTCCTGCAAAGATGGATCCTGCTCTAAGGCGGATTTTAAAAACAGAATAAGAAGGCCAATGGGATGCAGAGAGCTGAGCCATTTCTGACACTGTAGAGGGATTCAGAATATAGGGATAAGGAAAGAAGTAATATTCAGTTGGTGGTCTTTTATGGTCAGTTAAAAAAAATGATTAGGTCACAGCTTAGCCTCATATCAGAAAGGGCTTCTGAGTTTAAATGTACTTGAAGTGTGCATAATAAGCACTAAATTATTCATAGCATTATACAACTGAAGCTATTTGACAAAAAATCCCAAAGAAGTTAAAGCCAACTTTTAAGACCTTGGCAAGATTTAGAGATGCAAAATTCCAAACTACCATATTATTAATAAGACTGTTGTGTATAGTTCTGTTTTCTGTCACTTGCTTCTTAATAATGTTCAAACAAAGGAGTCATAAAATATGGCCATGTACTTGGGTACAAGCAGAGACATAAGAAAGTATTGATCTATACATCCTCTTCAGCACTAGTGACAGAACATTGTGTATTAAAGTTTGAAATTATAAATAATTCCTGACTCATCTCAAGCATTCTCTTTGGTAGGATGTTTTTTTTTTTAATAATCATTATTTATGTGGTAATGTAGTATATAGTAAATAGTCATTCTTATTTATTATAATATCAAGCTTTGTCGAAGAAGATAATAATATAAGAAGAGTATGGTCTTTACTACAAAGTACTTAATTGGGTTTGTGTACAAGTGTGTGGGATGTATGCTTATGCCTGTTTCAGTTTAACAAATATGTAATAAGGGCCTCTTCCAAGATCTTGTACTATTTTCTGGAAGAATGAACAAAATGTAAACTTTGTCCTTAGTGAAATTTAAAACAACAACAACAACAAACCCTCTTTAAGTACATCATTGGCACAGGAAACAATAATGAAAACCATTTACAAAAAAGACCAGTTCTAATTAATATTTTCTTAGGAATTTCATTAGCAAACATTCTTCCAGGAATGTATATGTAGGCAAGGGGAAGTTCCTTGTCTGTTTTGATCTCTTCTCTTCCGTTAGCACATGGCAATGTGCCTGACCTGTAATTCACTCTCATCACACATGAGTGAACAAAAGTGAGTCATGCTTGGTAACAGAAAAAAGTGACTTATACTAGTCTAAACATGTGGCATATAGTTAGGGGATTTACAGTGCTATCTGTAGTGGTACCTTTAGATTACCATAAAGATAACTAGAAACACTCATGAACAATCCTCCTTTATATCAAGGCCTTGAGAAGTGTGCCCTAAAATACAAGGGAATAAAAGGGTTGTTCTTCAAATGTGTGAAGGGAATAATCAAAAAGAGTTCATTGTTTTTTGTTGCGTAGTGCATTTTTCTTCTTTAAGTTCTAATCAGTGTCACATGTTAGAAGCGATAAGCTCCAGAGTGGGAAAAAACATTTGGTTAGAAATCATGGCTCATCACCAGCTGTGTTTCTTGGGCAAGGCACCTAATCTTTCTTGGCTCAAATTTTTCACCCATAAAATGAGGGATGTGAACTGGATGATCTCTTTGGTCCCCTTCAGGTTCTAAAATCTTGTAACACATTCGTGATTTGCTCTTTTAATTAATAATATGTCTACAGAGCTATATAATTACATCCTCCTTCGGTGGAGTTTTCTAGAAATGTTTTGTCATGTATTCCACAACTATATAATCAGATAATCCAGAGGCATGCCCTCCCAAGGGAGAAAGATATAATTTTTATTGTAATTGGAGGAATGTGGCTCCTGCTTTTTATTTTCATCTTTGTATTGCCAGGGGAGGAAAAGCAGTTCATTTTATAATTACTGTTTTAAACATATCCTTAGGACTTTATTTTGATTTGTGGAGCCTTCGGGCACAACTGAGAAGAACCGGTAAATATAAAATCGTGGTATTTCTATGCCCTTCCTCTTTTGCCCTTCTCCACACTGGCCTCAGCTGCACTCATGTCCTGAGCCTGCCTTGAGGGACCTTCCTCCCAGGACATTACTCAGATACATACTTTCATTTTGCAATTACCATTTCTAAAGCTGAAGGCAATTGCATGTGTTTCTTCACTAAAATTACAAATATCCACTAATTTATTCATCAAGTTTTTTAACTGTCTACCATATGTCAAGGTTTATTTCCTAGGTATTTGTGATACATTGATAAAAATTAGAAAACTGAGGGGCTGGGGTTGTGGCTCAGTGGTAGAGCACTTGCCTGGCATGTGTGAGGCACTGGGTTCAATCCTCAGCACCACATATAAATAAATAAATAAAAATAAAGGTATTGTGTCCATCTACAACTAAATTCACAATAGCTAACTGTGGAGCCAACCTAGAATGCCCTTCAGTGGATGAATGAATTTAAAAAATGTGGTATATATACACAATGGACTATTACTCAGCAATGAAAGAGAATAAAATCATGACATTTGCAGGTAAATGGATGGCATTGGAGAAGATAAGTGAAACTAGCCAATCCCCAAAAAACAAATGCTGAATGTTTTCTCTGATATAAGGAGGCTGACTCATAGTGGGGTAGGGAGAGGGAACGTGGGAGGAATAGATGAATTCTAGATAGAGAAGAGGGGAGGGAGGGAAAGGGAGGAGGCAGGGGATTAGCAAGGTTGGTGGAATGTGATGGACATCATTATCCAAAATACATGTATGAAGACACGAATCGTGTGTCAACCTATTTTATATACAAACTGAGATATGAAAAATTATGGTATATATGTGTAATAAGAATTGTAATGCATTCTTTCTGTCATGTAGTTTAAAAAATGAAATAAAATAATTTGGAATTGAAAAATTAAGACCTGCCTTTGTGAAACTTACATTCTTGTGAAAGAAAAGAGGCAGTAGGTTAAGAAACATAATAAAGAAGTTTTTTTTTTTTTTTTAATAGATTGAATAGAGACGGGGTCAAGGATGATGCTAAGACAGAGCTGCCATTTACTGAGATGGGAAAGCTGCAAGTAGAGCAGGGCTTTGCTCTGGGGTGGGGGAGTCATGGAGTGTGACAGGAATAGGTATGTGACATTCCAAGTTTGATGTGTCTGGCAGATGTGAAGTGAAGACAGCAGGTAGGTTTGGGATCTGAGAGTCTGAGAGTCTGGGTGGAAATATAAATGAAAGCATCTAGACCAGATGCAATTGCCAGAGGAGCAAATGAGTCAGGAAAGAAAAGAGGACCAAAGACTAAGCACTGGGCACTCCAAAATAAAAGTCAGGGAGAAGAGGAGGAGACAACCATGAAATGGAAGAAAGAACAGACCAGCAAGTAGGAAAAAAAGAGAAAGTCTGTGATGTCCTAAGAGCCAAAGAGGAATGGCCAGATTATGTCAGATGCTGCTGATAGATCAAATAGGATGAGAAAATGAGAACCAACATTGGATATAACAACCTAGATGAGAAATATATGTGGATTTCTGCTCTGTAGCACTCGTGTTTCATGTATTCAGGAATCATTCAGTTATTTTTGTTTATTCTGTTAAGAGCCACTCACTGGGTTACTGACATGATTCCTATGATCATTTGGAATGGCCCTTGTTTTCTTGAATGATATTTGACTGTGCCATCTAAAGGTGATTCTGTTTACCCACTGCCAGAAAAATGTGGAATAAACAAACGTAGCCATATCTACCTGATAGCCAAAAGAGAGCAGAGCAGCATTACCAGTCAACATGGCAACAAGGTGGTAGAATAAGTTTGATATTCTTTAAGTCATGGCCTAATAAACAGAGTAGAATACATTTTATATAATTAACTCTAGACAAGAAAGTATTAAAATTATCCTGATGGGTACATATTATTTTAGGAAGAGCCCTATAAAAGAAAGAACTATGAAACTATATTTGCCCCTAACTTTACCAATATTTCTTATCAAAGGATTAAATTATATCTTTGAGAGTTTAGTATAAATGGAATGTAGAACAATTAAAATGAAATTTTTGTTATAAGTGTTTTTTAAAAAAAGAAATGCATATGGTTTCTGCAAAAGTTTACAGAAGCATTAATATAAAGTAAAAGTTTGAATTTTTAAAATTAGGATACCAGAATCCTTGATTTAATTTGAAATGGCATCTTCCCAAAGACATTACTAACTAGATAAGCTAAAATTTTATAATGAGTTGAAAATTAGGGTCAGAGGAAGTATAAAGGGTAATTATTTACATTTCTGAAATAGAAACTGTATAAAGAGGAATAAAATTATGCCAGTTGATCCTTAGCCCCCTAATTATTTAAACCTGGCAGTTTATTCAGGAGTGGCTCCTTTAGTTTGCAGTGATAACTCTTGAAATTGTCACAAAGAACTTTGAAACAATAGTGACAATGAAAGAGAATTCAAGTGTAGTTGTCTCTGCAGAGCATGATTGTTCAGAGGTACTAAAAGTTGTGAAAGAAGAATACAAAGAAATTTTTCAGTTAAGCAAGTAAAAAGTCCATCCATTATTTGGGGGATTTTTATTGAACTGTTCCTTTTGTATCAAAAATATTAAGGATTAATGTTATGGTGGATAACAGCTTAGAGCTTTGTGATACATTAAAACTACAATGTGTGTATTATATATCTATATCTATACATGTGTTTATATGTAGTAATATGTATATGTGTGTGGATATATATCGCACATGTATATACACAACCAAAAGAGTTTTAAGTACAATCAATAAAAGTTTCGTTGTAACACTAAAAAGCTGCATCATCTTGACCAGCTCTTTCTGTAACCAGTCATGTAATCCATTATAACTAGGTTTCCTGATGTTAAGAAGCAGCAGGAACACTTAAGTTGCTTTGATTCCTTAGTTTGTCTTTATTTCCCATACTAAAAGCATGATGCCTGTGAGACAACTCAGCCAAGGACTCAGGGAACCTCTCCTGCTGTGGAGGCCCAGGTCCTTGCTTTTTCAAGGAAAGCCAGAGTAAGAGAAAGGAACAGTAGTTCCCTGCCTCTGCGGTTCTCAAAGTGTGGTCCATAGAACCATGCTAGCCCAGACCTTTTTAAGGGATCTCACAGATCAAAATATAATGCTAAAATATCTTTTGCCTTTTTTATCAATGGTGCAAAATCAATGGTAGACAAGGTACCTTTGCATGAATCAAGAGAGAGGCACCATATTATACTATAGGGGCTGTATTCTTCATGGGTACACACTTGTAATTTACTTTTTTTTTTTTTTTTTTTTTTTTAGAGAGAGTGAGAAAGGGAGAGAGAGAGAATTTTAATATTTATTTTGTAGTTATTGGCAGATACAACATCTTTGTTTGTATGTGGTGCTGAGGATCGAACCCGGGCCGCATGCATGCCAGGCGAGCACGCTACCGCTTGAGCCACATCCCCAGCCCGTAATTTACTTTTTTTAAGCCAGTTTCTCTTAATGTCCCTCTTGAAGCAGTAAAAATTATTGCTTTAGTAACTGTCAACCCTTGACTCTAAATTACATTAGTACACTAGGTCATGTAATGGGAAAAACACTCAGAGCACTACAGCTTCCTCCCACGGGAGAAGGGCGTCTCAAGGGAAAGAAAGCCCTATGTGATATTTGAGTTGAAGGTTGAATTAGCTACTTTATCACACTGCTTTTACTTGAATAAAACAACCTGTTATTTTTGAGTATGTGGCAAGTTATATTCACAAAATGAATGAAGTGAATGTGCAACTTAAAGGAGAGCAGCAAATATTTGTTGACAGTAATGAAATTCGTATTCTTAAATAATAATTAGAATTTTGGAGAACTTGTATCCACCACCATGAGCTTGACAGTTTCCCAGTAGTTAAAAAAATTCTTCTGATGATAGCAGTGGTTGATATTAATCACTATGATTTTTTAATATTGTACTGATTTTTTAATATTATACAATGAAATGTGTCAACATTTGGAAGATTGCGCAACTCAGTGATCCATTAGTTTCCAATTACTAATGCATGCTATTACAGAATCATGCTTGGGTAAAAAGATTTATTTGAAGTATAAGACAGACTAAGGGGTTTCAATATGGAGTCTAAAAAGTTAATTGGTATGGTTTCCAGATTCCATGTTGCAAGTCTAGGTTTAGTATAACTAAGTCAGGGTTTAATATAGTCTCAAAAGTGAATATTCATAATAACTTGAAAAGCTATTGAGATACTCCTCACATTTCTAACCACATATATTTATGAGACTATGTTTTACTTGTTCATTTCAACTCAAACAACATATCACAATAGATTAAATGCAGAAACAGATCTTGGAATCCAGTTGTCTTCTGTAGTAAGGTGATATTAAGGAAATTTGCAAAAAGGTAAAATAATGCCATTATTCTAATTTCTGTGTTTTAAAAAATATAGTCCTTTTTAATGATAATACATATTAATCTGGATTGATTTTATTTTTTATAATGAATTAATATATTTTTAAAATTTCTTGGTTTTAATTTCTAACATGGTAAAAATATTTGTGCTAGTCACAGTCAGTCACAGAATACCTTGTGACCAGAATATATTGTGACAAGAATACATTATGACCAGAATACCTAACAAGGACATCTTAAGAGGATGAAAGATTTTAGCTCATGGTTTCAGAAGCATCAGTCCATAATTATCTAACCATAAGGCAGAAACAACATAGTGGAAGGGTGTAGCAGAGGAAAGCTCCTTGCTTTTGGCAGTGGGGAAGCAGAGAGAGAGAGAGAGAGAAGAAGGGACTAAGGTGCAGTCCCAAAGGTCACATCCCCAGTGACCTACTTTCTCCATTCATGCCTTACCTGCCTATAATTTTCACCACCTCCCAGTAAATTCATTCAAATTATTAATCCATCAAATTATTAATCCACTGATGTGCTAAGAGTCTTTATGACCCAATCATTTCTCCTCTGAACATTGCTGCATTGCCTAACCATGAGCTTTAGAGGGACACTCCAGATCCAGACAATCACAATATTTATAATAGCTGATACTAACACTTTAGGGCTCTCGTGTTTTAGAGCATGAAGGAGTCCTAAGACCAAAAAGTTTGAGAACCTCTGTTCTATATTGGTACATTTTCCTCCTGAAACTGTCCCAAACTTCAATGAATAAGCTTAATTTCCTCCAAGATATAAAGGCACTTATCATCAAAGAGACAACAACAAAATCTGTCAAGGAATAGTAGACTTTGGCACAGGTTCTTTGATAATCGTCACTTTCTCTACTGCTAAATGGGATCATCCAAAATATGAGTTAAATAAGCATTGCTCCATGAATGGCTATGTAAATGCATTCATCATTTATTCAACAGTTTTTGGGGGCATCTTGTTTTTGGACATTATAGCATTCAAAGTGAAATAAAACAGTAGCTCTTGAAGCAGAACTTGAAAGTTAAGATGAATTAGTCCCTATCTGATTATAACTGAAACAACTGACTGGAACATATTTGGGTCAGTGAGATTGCTGTGATTTATTGATAAAAAGAGACCATAAGGTGTCAGGAAAGTCAAAGTGTGAGCTAATCTGAAATTTTAATGGCACCATGACTATATGAAGTAATTTAGCAGGTGTGGTTTGCCTGCAGTGTCTGTTTTAAGAACGAACACACACACACAGTATCAGTTCTATTCTCAAAAAGTTTGCAGCCCATGAAGAAATCTTTCAAATGCTGCAGAGATGTCGAGTAGATAGGTCATAGTAGAAAGCATCACGAGGCAGCTGAAATTTTCAACATTGTAAAAGTACAGATGCAAAAGGAAAGCAAATTATTGTTTAAGAAAAGTCATAAGGCAGAGGACAGAATGAATAACAATATTTTCTAAAGCTATAAACACCAATAAATTCAAAGGAAAAGCTTGGCTTTTATCCAGGGTGTTTATTGTATAGTCCTTAATTCAGTGTTAGGGAGGGAAAATCCATGAACCAAACAAGATTTAGGAGACAGAGTAGCAAATGTGACCTTTCCTCTGCCTTATTAGTTAGGACTAAGCAGGAAGGACAGGTGTCGAGAGCTAGATTATTAGATCTAAAGAAGGTTGAAGAGAGAGTTTTTCATTTTGGCCTTCATTGGCCTTATTCCTTGCCATAAAATAAGGAAAGAATACTTCTTCCCACAGTAGCAAGATGATTAACCCCAAGTCTTGGATCACAGTAAAGGCAATGACGATGAGAGTGACAAAGGAGAATGCAGACCAAGAAAAGGATGTGCCTCTTACCCTTTGTGCAGAGCCTCACGTGCACCCCATTTACTTAGCTTCTTTCATTTAGACACAAATAGGAATTTTATGTGAGTCAGCTTCCTGTCAGTGTAACAAATACCTGAGACAAATCAACTTTAAAACAGGAAAGGTTTATTCTCAAAGATTTATTCACACTTTGGGAGGTTTCAGTCCATAGTTGGTTGACCTGTTGCTTTGGAGCCTATGGCAAGGTAGTACACGATGGCGGGAGGCATAGTGGAGCAAGCTGTTCTTCTTATGGAAGGCAGGAAGCAAAGAGAAGAGGGGAAAGGGCTGGCATCCCAACATCTTCTTTAAGGGCATGCCCCCAATGGCATAAAACCTTCCACTAGACCCCAATCTTAATGGTTCCACCAACTCCCAAGAGCACCACAGGCTAGTGACTAAGCCTTGAATATATGAAATTTCGGGGGGACACATACCCAAACTATAATAAGTTTCCAGGGCAAACTGATTTCTCAGAGGAAAAAAAAATCAGCATAAGTGAGAGGGTATCAATGGCATATGAAAAGCATAAGAAATAGAGAACAGAAATCAAGACAAAAGAAAAGCACAACCAGGCATGGTGGCATCTGCCAGTAATTCCCAGTGATTTGGGAGGCTGAGGATCACAAGTTCAAAGCCAGCCTCAGCAATTTAGCAAGGCCCTAAGCAATTTAGTGGGACTCTGTCTCAAAATAAAAAATAAAAAGGGCTGGGGATGTGGCTCAGTGGTAAAGTGCCCCTGGGTTCAGTCCCTAGCACTTAAAAAAAAAAAAATCACAGAGAAAATGGGGGCAGAAAGAGAAATTGTGGTACTTTCCAATCCACTAGTACCATCAATATGATCTCTTTTAAAAGACAATAACCACATGGCAAAATGGTTTTCCTTCCTTGTGGAGGAAATAAAATGCGTTACAAGAAGGCTTAGTAAAGAAATAACACAAATGAATGCCAAAATGATATTTTAAAAATAGTTTAAAGCAGTAACCCAGGAAGGCAAGATAAAGAGCTAAAGCATTTCATAGGATGGACTCTGTTCTTGCTGGCATCTCTGTGTTCTGTTTGAGACAAGCAGAGGTCCAAGAAATAACTGGGATTTGGCCATGGTCCCTCTGCCCACTGAAGCACGAGTGAGCCTGACTACTAGACAGTGGTTCAGTAAAGGTCCTTGCCTTGTCCATGGGAGTCTCCTCATTTCTTCAATTGGTGGTTTACTTAGTGGCTCATTGAGACCTTGGTTCCCAGACAGCTCCTGGGCTTCTGCAGACCTGGGCTTCTGATGGGCTGAAGCAGCATTTCAAAGGCTGGTAAAAGGGTCACTAGTATTATGTTGTGCTTGAAGATAAGTTAATTCACCAGCAGTCTCTCCTTTCTCAGAAACATGATTCCAGTGACAGAATTCCGGCAGTTCTCTGAGCAGCAGCCTGCCTTCCGGGTGCTGAAGCCATGGTGGGACGTGTTTACCGATTACCTGTCTGTGGCCATGCTGATGATTGGTGTATTTGGATGTACTTTACAGGTAGGTGCAAGAACCATGGCAAAATGGGGCCAGGGTAAAAAAAAAAAAAAAAATGTCAAGTCATTGAAGCTTCTTAAATGTCAAGTCATCGAAGCTCCTTAAAAAGAGCTGGCTGTGTCATTTTTAACCATGTAAATATTAGTTGCTCTTCTCTGTTTGTATATGGCATTTGTAATCAAGGCAGGGAGCCTGAGACACATATTTACTAAACTTTTTCTAATAAGGTAAATATGGTACTTGTGAGATTTCGATGATCCCAACTGCAGTTGACTATTGTCAAGTCAATGTCACCAACATCAAAGAGGGAGCCTACCTTTCAAAGTTGACTTTACTGCAGAATATATTATATATTTCCAGAGTGCCATTTACATTGCCAAAACAGAACTTTGGGGGTTTTTTTGCTTATAAAAGCTTGTAAGATTTTCTGAAAGAACTACTCTTTTGATGAGATATCATTGTTTTGTCCAATGTTCAGTTCTGAATTAAACTGTAGCACAATCAAAAAGTATTCTACACAGATGCTACCATTCATATATTGAATCTAGATATATTTTGCACCATACTTTGAGCAGATGGAAACCTGTAAGTAGTTCATTTCTGGGGTAGAACTAAATATATTAGCAATCAGGAGAAGTTGTATTGCACTATGATACAGGTGTCTCCATTAGGAAGGGAGTACAGAGAGCTTAGCTTAGGAAAAGAGAAAAGGTAATAATTGCATTAAAACTTGGAAAACCAGGCTGGGCGTGGTGGCACAGACCTATAATCCCAGCGGCTTGGGAGTCTGAGGCAGGAGGATCATGAGTTCAAAGCCAAACCTCAGCAATAAGCGAAGCACTAAGCAACTCAGTAAGCCCTGTCTCTAAATAAAATACAAAATAGGGCTGGGGATGTGGCTCAGTGGTCGAGTGCCCCTGAGTTCAATCCCGGGTTCCAAAAAAAAGACTTGGTAAACCAGCTAGAACTAGTCAAGCAGTGGGAGCTGGGTGTGGGAGAAGGTGCCAGGAAGAGGAGAGACATCTCTAAGTCATGGATGTGAGAAAGAACACAACATCTTTGGGAAATTCAGTAGGTCTGGCACAGATCAGGTGTCATTTGTATGGGAGTCGGCACCATGCCTTTGAATGGGATCACCCAGGAGAAGGTGGTGAGCAAGACTATGTCAGGAACAACTCTGAAGAGTGCATGGCAGAGGAAGGGGGGCCTCTGAGGGAGACTGAGAAACAGTGGTAAGGACAGATGGAAACCAGGCAGGAGGAGTGGCAGAAGCCAAAGAAAAGTGTGATCTGCGACAACAGGCAGTTCTCAGCCCACTCAGACTAAGGAAAGAAAGGGAACACCTGGGCCCTTAGAAATCTTGGTTTTGGTGGTTGGAAAGATAGGTGGAAGTTAAAGGCCATGGGCAGCTGGGCTGGAAGAAGAGCTGGAAGATCAGCTCAAGGGAAGGTAGGCAGTGAGAGAAATAGCTAGAAGTAGTGTAGCATGGAAATAAAGGTCTTGTTTCTTGCCCAAGAAAGGATGAGAAGCTAGAGGCTAAAAGAGAGAAAGAGCAGAAATTAATTTTAACAAAATATTAATAATGTCATAATTTTAACAAAATGTTGTTAAAAAACCTACTGTGTGCCTGACATAGTTCTACCATAATAGTTGTCATACAGTGCTCCTGTGTGTCAGGCACTCTTCTGGACACTTTACACACATTTTAACTCATTTCTTCCTCATGGCAATTCTAGAATATAGATACTGTTATTATCCCCATTTATGAATGGAGATACCCGCAGCACAGAGGTTAGGGAAACCTCCTAAGGTGGATGGCAAAGCCCTTATTCACACCATGCAATTTGGATCCAAAGTCCTTTTTCTTAACCCTGACAACACACTGCCTTTTATTTGGTCACCAAAAACATTTTGCCCCCTTCCCACCTGCCCAAGAAAGGATGAGAAGCTAGAGTCTAAAAGAGAGAAAGAGCAGAAATTAATTTTAACAAAATATTAATAATGTCATAATTTTAACAAAATGTTGTTAAAAAACCTACTGTGTGCCTGACATAGTTCTACCAAGAATTATCAGTGAAGGGTTAAAAAATAAAAGGTAAAAATCTGCCTTATGGAATTTAAATTCTGTAGGAAAATTAACACATAAATTAAGCAAGATTGGTTAGTAAATTATATATGTCGTTCCCTGGAGATCCCCCAATGGGTGCCAGAAAGTGGGTATACTACCAAAACCTGTTTTTCTTTATTCATTTGTATTGTAAATCTTAGCAACGTCTGCATATTATTTCTTTTTCTTTTCTTAATAAATCAAGAATTTTCACCTTTTCACTTAAAGAAAGCACTTTACAACTCCTCATTGGCAGGACTACTTTGCCAGCATCACTACTCCTGTGCTTTACGGTCATTATTAAAACCAGGGGGCTGGGGCTGGGGCTCAGTGGTAGAGTGCTTGCCTTTCACATGTGAGGCACTGGGTTCGATCCTCAGCACCCCATAAAAATAAATAAAGATACTGTGTCTATCTACAACTATATAATAATAATAATAAATTTTTTAAAAAAGAATCATTAAAAAAAAACCAGGGTACCTTGAACACAAACACTAAGACACAGCAGCAGTCAATCCGATAACCAAGGCAGTTACTAAGTGACTAATATCATACTGCTCAGAAGTACATATACTTTATAACTTAGGAAGTGCTTGGTTCTGAAATTTTCCATGTACCTTTTTCAGACCACAAGAACCCAAAACCTCAAAGAATTCATAAAGAGGACTACTATAATATGTTAGAAGGTGAACAGAGCAATGGGAAAAATAAGTAAAGCATTCATGGTAAAATGTCCCAGAAGGAGAATTAGGAGTTGTGAATTTTGGCTGAGAAAGAAAAGGAGGTGCAGGAGCAGGCCATGTAGATGTCCTGGAGGGAGCCTTCCAAGCAGAGAGAACAGCAAGAACAAGGGGCTCATAACAAAGGGTTAATAGGACCCTTCACCTTCTACAGAATTTGACTTTTTTAACTTTCTCAGCTTTCTCACTATTTCTCAGAGACCTGGTAAAGGTGGAAAGTTAACTGTGTTATTGGGCCATATTGCTCCTGGCATAAATGACTACTGATTGGTCAGCTATACCTGAGCTGAGAAAGAGATAAAAGCCTGGTAGGAAGCCATTTCATTGGATTTCTGTGATTGTAGTAATACTTGTAACTGTATGGCTCGGTACATCAAAGATTTATGGGTCAAGCTGCAAGAGATGTTTGCTTCTTTAGGGCTCAAAGCTTTTAAATCAGGGTAGGTCTTGGATCTGCCTAGGATGGGTCTTTTCCTTATACCTGAGATATGGGGGGAGGAGATACTGGGAGGGAGACTAACTCTAGGCAGCAGTGTGGACCACAGCATGGACAACTGTGAAGTTTTTCCCAAAGAAGGAAGCTCGGTCCTGCCTTGCGGGCAAGCTTTGCCTCCAATCCTGTATCTTCTAAGTGATTCTGGTGTCACATGAGGTTTATAATGATCTTATCAGTCTGAACATTGAGGGTGACTCTAGAAAGATCCCCGATAACATTCTAAGCCTGAAGCAGAGCTCTCCCTGGCATGGTTGAAGGATAAGCTGGCAGGCTAGGGTGCTAGAGCAGTGAGTGAGGCCCAGGAAGCAGTGGGTGCCGGATCACGCAGGACTTTGTCAGCCACTGAAAGGCAACTTTGCTAGGAGATGAGATGCATTTGGAGGATTTTAAGCAAAAGGTCATAATCTTATGTTTTAACAAGATCATCTCTACAGCCATCGAGAATACACTATGGGAGGGCAGGGATGGAAGCCGAGTGATTTTTTTGGAAGGCTGGTGCAATAATCCAGGAGAGAAATGAATCAGAGGGTGTGGACCAGGGTGGAAATAGCAGTTCTGAATATAAGTTAAAAGAAATTCCACTGAGATTGGCTGAAAGATCTAATGAGAAATATGAGAGAAAAGGAGACATCAAAGATGACTAAGGTTTTTAGACTTGAGCAAATGGAAAAAGTTTGGTTTTGAGTGTGTTACACTGGGAATATATGTTCACCATCAAAGTCTGGATATTAAGTAAGCAGTTGGACCGAGACCCTAGGGTTCAAGATTAATGATGAATGTTTATCTTCAGGAAGAAAGAGAGATGGATCCAGGATCCAGATGGAAGGATTCCCCCTCAATTTGGGTGGAAAGGGTATTTTTTTTTATCACCAGAAAAGGACTGATGGCAATAAACACACTTTTATTTGGAATGGAGATAGAATTGATGGGAGTTATATCTTATAGTTTCTGGTTTCTTTGTGATGTACAAAAAACGTCTGCTTTTATACATCTGCTAAAAGTTGTGAGGGTGGGAAGAAGCAGGAAAAGCAGCAAGGAAAGTAGTGAAGTGTAGGGGCTTTCAAAGAGAAGGGTGAAGATTTAGAATGACCAGTTTGGAAACTAGAAGTAACAAAGATCAACAGGACTATAAATCTGTCTTACTTTATTACTATGTCAGAGCTTCTGGAGCTGCAGCAGGATCTGCCTAACAAGCCCAGGAGATCATATCTCATGTTACATATTCCAGGGCAGGATGCAGTGCAGAAAAGAAAAAGGAAACGACAGGTCATTAAAGACTAGTAGTTTATTTGAAATCAAATGATTGAAAAAGAGAGTACCTACAAAACCATCTGCAGTGAACATCATTAGAAGATGGGTCCACTGTGAGTTCAGGAGGGTATCAAGCACAACTTAAGCCTCCTTAAGTCAGAATCATCTTCCTGTAGCACAGCTGCATCCTGCCTATAATGTTCAGAAGACACGGAAGCACTCCATGGACCTTCTCAGCCTCACTCCTGTTATCTCCCTCATTTAGACAGGTTCTCAAGCCTGGGCCCTTCGCACAAGCCTGCTTCATCTTTGCAAGCTTTAAAAGGAAATCTGATGCCAATTGACTGGATACAGGAAGTGTAGTCTGAGATGCCAAGGTTCTGAGAAAAAATGAGAATACTGGGCCAGAATATAAAGGCTACTGAGCTCAGAATTCATATGGGGTGAGCCACTCAATTTAGCTAGCATCCCAAAGCACAAACAATGTGTCAGTCAGGCACTGAATTTGGTATAAAACATTGAATGAGAAAATATAGCACAGCCAAGCCTGCAGGTTTTGAATGGTCTAAAGAGCACAGAAATATATAAGCAATGCCTCTTAATGGGTGAGCCTCGATGGTACCTCCAAAGATTAAATAGGATGTTTTGTTATCTCAGCCCCTGGAAGTTAGGAACTTGAGGAGATAACTCAGTGATGTCTCAAAGAATGACTATCCAAAGCCAAAACCATATTTTTAAAAGAGGAATGGAAGAAAAAGCAGCATTAAACAGACAATTTACTATGATCATTTTACAAAGACCTCATTGATTGATACAGTGGTAGAGGGCTCAAGTGGCATTCTAGGGGTCAGAGTCAGGAATACTAAAGACCCTGCCATGGGTGGGGTGTTCCATATAACAGAAATCATCCTGTAGAGAATGCCAATAGCACTTCCACTGAGTAATGCATAGGAGACCTGTGCTGGAATCTGTATGCACTTTCTTTAGCTCCCAGAATGAATATTTTTCTCATTTTTCAAACAAGAATTCTTAAATGTAGAAGTTACATAACTTGCTTCAAAGGATGCAGCCAGGAATCAAATCTCAGGTTGATTCTCTAGCCTGTGCTTTTCATCCCTGTGTACACTGGGGTGGAATATTATGGAACCATTATGATTAGATAGATTGCATAGTCAAAGTCTGGTTTGTAAGACAGGATTTTCAGTATTTAAAACAAGTACAAAATGACTAAAAGGGAATAGGAAGTTATAAAAAAAAATCAATTTGCTAAATGATGGATTGGATTTTTTAAAGGTTATTTACTATATACCTGCTATTTAAAAAATAAAGAATATCTTCTATAGTAAGCATTAAAGAAATAAGCAAAAACGTGGTATAAATTATTAAAGAAAACAAAACTGGCCAGGATTAATTTGCAAATGAAAGTACAGTTCTTTGGTAGAGGAATTTAAGCTCTTATTTCAACTCCTCTGTGATAATCCCCTGAAATTGGCTAAATGATTGATAACTGTAAAAACAAAGGGTTCTGTGTGAAGCTCAAGTTCCTTTTCCAATTCCAGGGAGATATTTAAATGTTAAATAAATTTTTGTGCCTTGATTTTCCCTTTGCAAAAGGAACATGTGATTATTCTTTTTGATCTTATTTCCAAAGCAAGTTTAATTCCTAGGCTTGAAACATGACAAAGCTAAATCTAAGGTGGGGGATCACTCATTTCTAATAAAATGGTAATCCAATAGCTTTTTGGGTAGTTTGAAAACTGCTTCTTTTATGGCAAGTAATGGTTGATTATCTGTTTACTCCTAAAAGGTAATGTTCATATAGTTTTAGCAGGATGCAGCTTGGAAAACACTGGGGGAAGGAGGTGGTTATTATCTGTTAAAGTAGTGTTGATTATTTCTTGCTTTGAAATAAAAGGATTCGAATCAGCAATCTTGTCTTACTCATCGGACAAATATTTATTCATTTCTAAGCAAGCAACCTTTTTCAAGGCTTCTGTGGAATAAGTGCATGTATAAAGAGCGTTCCTTAAAATACATCAGTCCACGTAAGAAACAAATATAATCTCACTGTAAAACAGGAGGATGTAGGAGTGTAGGAATCCTATTCCTGTATAGGCATACAGCCTCAGGGACCTTCAGTGTAAACAGCCAACTTTGTGCTATAAACAACACAATTCAAAAACTCAACACACTCAATAAATAGACCAGATTCTCAAAGGTCATTGTGTTGCTTCCTGGAAAAATAAGATTGCTTTAGATTTCTGATCAGTAACTCCAAGTTATCTTATTATGACCAAATCCACAACAGCCCACAGGGAGCTCATGACCAAATACAGAGTTAACAGTTAGAAACCAGAAACAGGAATTGGAAGATGCAAGCCCCCAGAAGCCCTAGGGGATCTGCCTTGTGATTGTTGCACAAAAAGGACATTTCCTGCTTTCTGAATTTGAATCCAGTGGATGTAACCAATTTTCAGGAACAAACTGATCAGCCAGGCAACACTATCAAAGAGTTTGGAACATCTGAGCTTGTTGGTCACACTTTGATTTCTGGTGCACACTGAGGTTCATTTCTACTTCTCTGATTTAGAGCTATCAATGTCAGCCCCATGGCAAGTGGCCTTCACAAATGTTCAGTCAATTCACTGAAAATACAGGAAGGAAAAATTCCAGGATTCAAGTGATTGCACAAGAGTTCATTTTGATAATGTGCCTTGGATGCTTTTTTCTACTCCCCTCTTGCAATCCTGTCCCATGCTCTCTGAGATTTTCTAGTAGATTTTTTGTTTTTTTTGGTCAAATTGAATTTATAGGTGAAGACCCAGAAATTCCTAGATTCTTACTTAATTTAAGGTAAAATTTAGACTACTGATGAAGTAGCAGATGACACTAAGGAATAGGGTTAAAACGAAGACCTCACCTAAAATGTGCTTTATAAAGTTTCTGTGCACCCGCTCACATCACCATTCTGTATGGGTCTTTGAGGAATATGAAACAAAAATCATCTGGATGGTGACAAGTTTGAAGAGCAGCCTTTCTCATGTCTGTAGGGACAATGGAGAATGCTGAGGTAAAAAAAACACTGTTTCCAAACCCACATTATAGCAAGGCATGGTGGCGCACACCTGTATTCCCAGCAATTTGGGAGGCTGAAGGAGGAGGATTTTGAGTTCAAAGCCAGCCTCAGCAATTTAGCAACACCCTGCTCAAAATAAAAAATAAAATAAAATAAAAATGGCTGGGGATGTGGCTCATTAGTTAAATGCTCCTGGATTCAATATCTGATACAAAAACAAACAAACAAACCTCTGTTATATCTAGTAACCAAAAAATGCCTTAATTAGAACCTCCTTGTTAGTGGTTTACTCAAACTGATTTTGATCTTCCCTAGAACTTGACTTCTTGTCATATCTCACCTTGACAATTTAATGTGTAGTGAATTCCTGGTCTCAAGAGTGATTCATACAATTTGACACAGCACATGAATCTAAATGCTTTATCTCACCATTATGGATTGATAGAATCTTGTTGCCTATTGATTGTTTAATAATTGCCTTGATCCTCAAATAACAAAAACAATGTCAAAGGACCAGTCTTCTGTCTATGGAAGCAGTTGTGATTTATTATATATTTAGGTTCTTTTGTCATTCCTGTGTGTGAACACATCAAAACCTCTATTTGAAGGTCTATATTAAATAAGTTTAGTACAATACACGGAAAGAAGTGACCTTGTATCTAATCAGGACCCATGACTTGGAGCTCTCCCATCCTCTAATCCTGTCAAAGAGCTGCACCGTGCCACATCCACCTCCTTTGTTCCTCTGGATGTTCCCTCTTCCCTTTCAGCTGAGAACATTGCTGACCCTTGGATCATCCCAACCAGCAGGGGCCCTGGGATAAGGATTGGGCTAACACAAGGACCACATTCTAATTATAGGCTAGGTTATATTTGGAGCCTTTTGTTTAATATAAACAATGAATACTGCTCCTTCTTCTGCTATATTACTGTTTTCCTTTGAAAAAAATCATGCATTTTAGTGTTCATTATATAATTACAATTATCTTGGAATATCTAGACTTTATATAGTAAAAAAATTCACTAACACTGTTTTATATACACATTTTAAAATATGAAATAAAATTCTCCCAACTTTTCAAGATATATACCACCTAAAAGGTCTAACAAATATAATAAGACACTATTGACCATAACAAGAATACTAGGTATCTAGAAATTTAGCTAACTGAGAATAGTTAATACCTTCTTAGTAAACTTTTAAATGCTAATAAATGACATACAAGACAGTGTGAATAAACAAAAAGACATTCCATATTTTAAATAGCACAGAATTCATTTTATAAAGGTGCCCATCCCCAACAATTCATTTTATAAATCCAAAGTAATATTAGTATAATTCTAGTGAGATTTTTTTTAGAAACCTTATAAATTTATCCCAAAATTTATGTGACAAATGCTCACATATGATGGTAGAAGTGATTATAGAATGACTTAAGGAGTAAAAAGAGAGAGCAAGAGGACAAGAAGGAAAGAGGAAGGGGAAAGATAGTGTTCATATAAACTAATGCTGATAATATATAGCGCATCCAGGATGATGGAGAATTCAACCCTCTGCCCTAAGGTTCCCCTCTCTCAACCCTACACACACACACACACACACACACACACACACACATTCAAAATCATCCTCACTGTATGAATTTTCATTTCTTTTATAGAATATAGATCAGATGCTCTCTCCAAATTTTATTATACATTTTTCCAATTGTAAAAGTATAAATCTCTTTGCAAATACTTCCGTTGTGCTTCAGAAGTAGAGAATTAACTAAATTTTACAAGTGAGAAAGTCATTTTAAATTTTACAAGTGAGAAAGTCATTAAGGCTAAGATTTATCAATCATTTCTTTAAAGAACAAAATTCTTGCTGGAAGAATTATCTTTAATTTATAGTAATATAAACTCCATGAGGCAAGGTCTCGCCTATCAGGGTCCTTTTCTGTATCCCCAAAAGGGAAGTCAGCAACCGTCAGGTAAGAGCTCAGAAGAATGGACTTTGGTGTGAAGGGAGGAATGGATGATGAGGGGTAAATGGCATATTCTGAATATATACTAACATACAGCAAGCACCTGATATCCTTAGAAGGAGGCTGAGAGCTTCGAAGTATACATCTACTACACCTTAAGACCTGAGATAACATGAATTACTATTATCATTACTTTGTTGACACTTAACTACCAACAGTGTAGGGCAGAAAATGTTATGACAATGTCACCCTGCTTCTAAAAGATGGCAAAGATTTATTGATCTTTTATTATCACGTTCTGGAAATATATCATGAAACCTTCATTCATTTCTGAGTATTTGGAACCATAATTGAAGAGGTTGTAATCAGTAAAAGTAAAGGACCCAAAAACCTTGAATGAGGCCTGGCTGATGGTGTGTTTATCTCAACTTTAGAAGATTGAAGGGAATGTGAAAAGAGAAGATACTTGAAAGGTTGCCATATAAAGGGCTGGATCGTCTTCCATGTGTCCTAGAAGACCAAATAGAGCCAATCATGGAAGCTCTGGGAAGGATGGTCTTAGCTCTGTACAAATGCAAACTTTCAAAAAAGTGAAGTCTTTTCTGTAAATGCCAGGTTAGGTTACCTTTCCAGAAGTTGAACAGCCTGAGGAGGGGTGTGGGAAGGGACAGTGGGGTTGAACAGTGACAAAAATAACAAAATCCCTGCCTCCTAAAAAAATTTTTTTTTTAAATATAAATGTCAGATATAAGTACTTGGAAAAAACTAATGCACTGTGAGGAGAGAGTGAAGGGGATCCTGCTTTAAATAGAGTGACCCAGGAAGTCCTGAGACATCTGAACAGAACAAAAGGACCAGAGGGAGGGAGGCATGTGGCTATCAGTAGAAGCAGCATCCCAAGCAGAGAGCTGCAGCCTGTGTGGTGGTATAGAGAGGTGAGGGACAGCAGGTGTTTTTCTAATGTGGATCTGTTCTATAGGACCTGAGACAAACCCTCACCCACACCTGTTAACTTAGTGTCCTAGGGCACTTGTGTTCCCATAAATGCCAGCTGTCTTGAATTTGAGCTTCCAGCATTAAGTCTTACTTCTCAGACTTAGGACAAATAATTGAATCCTGCAGGATCTTGATACCTGGAGTCACATGCATTGCCACTATCTATCATTACTTTGTTGATACTTGACTAGCCACAGCATAGGGCAGAAAATGTTTAGAGCATGTCTTGTTGCTCCTATGACATGGCCAGTTGCTTACAGGCTAGATTCACGTCTGATCCTTCTTTGTGCCCACCTGGGTACCTTTCACCTAACACACACTCAAGAAATATTTGCTGAGTGAGTACATAAATATGCTTTAGCAATGCTGAGTCTTCATTGGCTATCTTAATAATAAAAACAAGAATGCAGAACTGCAGTTTAAATCTGCATCATGAGATAATGAAGAAAACTTGGTATGAAGGTAATTATTTTAAAAATCAGCTTTCCCCTGAAAAGTATAAAAAACAGCTACTAAAAAAATAACCTTTCTTGGGTAGTATGAGAAATTTACCACAGCACCCCTGCAGAACTGGGCAGGAATGCTGGGGGCTCTCATTCTTAAAATAATGAGCATACAGCTAATGTCAAGGAAAGAGACAGACCTGATATTTGAATAACAAATTGAGGGAAAAAATTCACGATATAATTCCAGAACATGATAATAAAAGGTCAGTAAATCTTTGCCACCTTATAGAAGCAGGGAGACATTGTCATAACATTTTCTGCCCTACACTTTTGGAAGTTAAGTGTCAGCAAATAATGATAATAGTGACATTTATTTATTCATTGTATAAATTTATATGATCTCAGGTATTAAGGTGTATATGTTGCTACGGGCCCTTATATGTGGGAAAGCTAAAACCAAATTTTGTGGAGGAGAAAAAAATTGTACTGTTATGACAAAGAAATTGAGGCACCTCTTTATATCAAGTTACAGAGTTATTTCGGTGTCGGTATGATTTATTTTATGAAACTGAGAATTTGTTTTGTTTTGGCTTTGTGTGATTGTTTTATAATAAAATTTTAGTTGTCATGGTGAAAACCAGATTTCTGTTATCCAGATGATTGCCGCTCCTACTGATGTCATGTGGAGAGGTGTGTTGCCAGCATCCCAAGTGGACCTCATTATCAGTGGTGATTAATGTTGGTATTAGTAACAGCATTTCACCCTGTTCCCCTGGGGCTGGCTTTATGAGCTGCACTAAGAGTCTTACAACCTTCATGTCTTTTTGTGGGAAAATGTTTTTTACATTTTAAACTAACTTTTAAATGAACTTCAAGGGCCTGTTTATATTCATTAAACATTTAGCATTCTTTAGTCTCTCGGGGATTAAAAAAAAAAAAAGAAAGAAAAAGAATTTTATTTAAACTTGAGTGATTCTTGAATCAGTGATATTTTCATGACATGTGTTTTCCTTTTCCATGGAAGATGTAGTCTTGCAGTAGTTAAACTTCTTTTTTTTAAGAAAAATAACATCAAAATTGAAAGAGGGAAAGTGATTTAGTGGAAGTCCCATAGAGAAATCTCTTTTTATAACTTCCTTGACACATTAGCATCTAGTTTTTGCTTGAGAATGGTGATAGAAGAGTTCTGTTTAATGAAAATTTTGCTATGAAGCTGCAAATAAATCAGTGCATATTTATTGAATATTGACAAGGTTCCCAGCACTGTTAGATATTATGGGAAGTACAGAATAATTTAAGGCTCATCTCTGTCCCAAAGGATTCTAAAAAATAGTTGCAGAGGTAAGATAACACATTTATTTGTTCATTATATAAATTTATTCTGTACACATTATAGACATGATGCTAGGTTCTAATGACACAAAACTTAATCTTGGTCCTGGAGGTTCTGAAACTGTTGTAATGTAGAAACTGTGTAGTTGCCACAGTGGGTATGTGAAATAGAGTGCTGTGAATGCAAAGGAGAAAGAATGATTAATTCTGTCTGGGAAAATCAAGGTCCTTGATATTCTATATAGGATGGCTATAGGAATAAATCATATTCCAGAAGAAAATAAGCATTTTAGTACATTTTAAAGGATGAGATTTGTGAAGCATGGTAAAATTTTAGAAATGTCCACATGGAAGTTTCTAGCAAATAAGTACGATAACACTTTTCTGTTTCTTTTTTTCCCATTGCTGGTGGGTGGGTGTATGGAGATTGAATCCAGGGGCTTTCTATCTCTGAACTACAAACCCAGCCCAAGATTTTGTTTTGTTTTGTGGGGGGGCGTGTTTATTTCTTTGGTTTGTAACAGGGTCTCACTAATTTGCCTGTGCTGACCCAGAACTTGGGATACTCCTGCCAGCACTTCTTATTTCTAATACAAAGCAATAAAGGCTTTTTAACATAGTAATCCTTTTAATCATGTAACAGCAAGTTCAAAAATGATAAGTTTTTCTAAGAAATGTTGGAAGTATTATCAATATTAGAGACAGCTGTTTTAAAAAAGAATTGACATCTCCCTGCTCAAGGTATATTAGTTTTTAAAAGCTGGGGATATAGCTTAGAGGGATAATGCTTGCCTAGCATGTGCAAGGCCCTGGGTTACATCCGTAATGCTACAAAAAATAAAAAAAAAACTGGAGAGATTCTTTGTGCTGATACCCAAAGCTGGGGCCATGTGAACTTAAGTTCAACTCTATTAGCTTTTCATTTGGGATACTGATATGAAATTTGATAATGTAGGTGCTACATATTCTTGGAAAATGCATAATGCAAGATGTGGCAGTGTTTTAGTAATGTTCTTTTCTGGAATACTTGTTTCATATTGTATTAGACACTTAGTTTTATATTTTTAGAAAGTCTGCAAATCTTTTGTCTAATAAACAGGCCACCAGCTATATCATGATTTTATTTTGTAAGAAACTTCATGTTTACTGGAAATACAAATTTGTAATTTGTATTTTTATAATTCTACTATGTCAAGTCAGTTTCAAGAGAAATATTAAGACTTCATATAGAAAATATCAGCTTTCTGATTTTTAGTAGGATTTCATGACCTTTCTTAGCCTCAGTTTTATAAACTGGAAAGATAAATAAATTTACATTTATAAAATGTAGTATTTACATTTTACTGATTTATTGTAACAAGAAGATAATAAAATAAAAATTTGTTTATTTATTTAGTCTATTTAACTATAGACTTCAAAATACCTCCTCTTCATTTGGGGTGTCTCCATGGGTCATAAATGGAATCAGTTGGTCCTCTTTTAAAGACTGGAAGAGGTCTAAGATCCAGGACCAAATGCCTAAATTTTCCCACCCATAGCTACCTGTGTTCCTCTCCCAGAAGCCATTGAAGGAGATATACAGACAAGAGTATGAGACCAGGCAAGAGAACATTTAACAGTTAAGTTAAAGCACGGGGACAGACCTCAGATATGTCACAAGTGCTTGCTTTCCCCCAAGGCCTACACACCTCCACCAGAAAATGGGGGAGAGGGTGAAAGAAACCTCCTTAGCCTCTTTTCATGTATTGTAATTTCAGCCATGCTTGGGAGGAGGGGGAAGCCTGTGGATGGGGAGGATCCAAGCAAAGGAGAAATAGAGGGGGAAAGGGAAGGGTATGAGAAGAAAGGGCAGAAGGAGATGGACTTCTGGTTAATTCTCCTAAAGCTCATCGGAGCTGTCCTCTTCAGGCCCTCCTGGGTAGTACCATCAACTTCAGGAGAGAGGCAGCTCCAGACCTGTCCTCTCACATCAGCTGTAAAGAAGATGAGAGACTTCAGTGTGATGATGCACAGGCTGAGGGTACAGCTCATTGGTAGAGCCATTGTCCACCATGTTCAAGGCTCTGGATTTGATCTCAGCACCCTGAAGGAAAAGAAGGGAGGGAGGGAGGGAGGAAAGAGGAATGAGAGAATTCCAACAGAAGCTGCAGTGAGCACCCGAATGGGCTAATTCCAAGAAAAAGTCCTGCTACTTGAACTCAGACTCTGACCCATTGTGATACCATAGTTCAATACTTTTCCTTAAGGGTTACAATCTCTATTGGCCCTTTTTCTCCTAGAAAGAAGGAAGAGTGAAGAAAGTGGTATCTTGAGTTCTACCCTCATTGATAAGTGCCTCCTAAATGTCACAGCTCCTGCGTTAACTGCAAGCCTTCTGTGGTATCACAGTGACGTCGCAATGTTTTTTGAGTAATGCAGTCTGTTCCTTCACATAGGTTGGATCACACCTGGCCAGTGACGTCATCTCACTGGGTACTATAGTGTATTGTTCTTGAAGATTATAGTGAATTTCTAAAATAATCACTGTTTTTGGAAAAATCCTTTTAGAACAGTTTTTTATTTGTTTAATTGGATGCTTCTAGTCTGTAGAATTCTGTATCTTGGTGCCATTCATACATGATGAATAGTCCAAAGGATTTGTTTCTTTGTGATCACTCCTAATTTCTTTTATCTTTTTCCTGCTCACAGATTTATCACTAAACTGTCGGTTGTCTTAAGCCAGCCGAGTGCAGAACTGATTTCAGTCTCTGGGCATCATTTCAAAAAGAGCTTTTTCCTACAGTATTTTAAGAGCATAATTATAGATAAATATTTCAAATTCTTCAAATAAGTAAAACAAATACTCTTTGTTATAAATCAAAATATATGTTCCTAATATTTATCCACAGTTTTTATATCCATTGAATTTTCCCACAGATTTTTTACTTTGAAATAGATGTTTCCCACTAAAATTGCCATGGATCAAATGATTCACCAGTCCACTTGGTTCATGAGGAAATTTCAGGAAACAGAGTGAAATGGCACTACTTTAACTCTCACCTTCATTTTTTGATATTTTCCCCCGAATTCCTTGTTTGTTGTGAGACAGTTTTCTTCAAAAGGTAAAGAGGGGGGAAACACACACACACACACACACACACACAATGTAGATACAACAAAGATGGCTTGGAAGTGCCAGGCCAACCAAGGGTTAAAAAAAATGAATAGTGATGGTACATACTGCCACCTATGTCTCAGAGAAGTTGATGTTTCAGCATTGACAGTGATAGGAGAGTGGTATTTACTGAGAAAATATCAAAATGTATACATAATTCTAATGTAGATGTGATTGTTTTTAAACTTGGGAATAAATGGACAGTACTTCCCAAGTCTGGCACTCTCTTGGTATGTCTTATGTGGTGAGTCAGCACTGACCTTTGGCTTGAGGAATCACTGAGCTGACATCACTGGAAATTCAGAGGATGTGTGAAATGAACTGTTTCATCTCAGAGGAAGATAACGGAAGTCACATAACTCCAGGTGTCCAGTGCATCTGAGGGTATGAATTTGTGGACTTGCTGTGGCTGAGGTTTCTTCTCCTTTGTGGGCACAGTTTTTTTTCACCTAATAGTAATTGCATGCCTACTTTGTGCCAGTTAATAAAAATAAAACATGGTTCCTGCCTTTAAGCAGCTTATGGGTCTTTATACCTTTACTTATTCTGTATAATAATGACTTGGGAAATTCTACCAGACTGGTGGCATTTGATGTTCCTCAAGTATGAAAATTTCTAATGATGCATAACTCAAGAAGATTTGCTGGATATCTGGTTTTAATAACATGTCAATGAAACCTATTTTTTTAAAAAAAGTACTGTTGTTATACTCTACCACTGAGAAAATTTATAAATTCAAAGATCCAAGTTTTAATGAACTCATCCCTTCAATCTCTTGGATTCCCCACCTCACAAGGACACAAACTTTGCCTCAGAGGTGCCAGGGTTTATTTGTTTTTTGAATTTTGGGAGGTTTTATTATTATTATTCCTATTCCTAGGAAATGAGCAACCAATTTTTTAAAAAAATGTTTTTTACTTCACCCTTGAAGTTGGGTTATGTTTTCTTTTTTCTTTATTTTTTTTTGAGGGGGGGTACTAGGGATTGAACCCAGCTCCTCACACATGCTAGGTTCACCTGAGCTACACATCCAGCCAGCCTGACGTTTATTAATAAACATCTTAAAATCTGACAATTTGCTTTAAATGGTTTCTTCTCTCTCTTGACTATCTGAATCTAAACTTTCTCCATGGATGTTATGTATTTTGCTGACCTTAATGTAAATTTTAATTATCATCATAAAAGGAAGAGATAATACAGGCAATAGAATATTATCCAGAAAAAAATGAGCTATCATGCCATGGGGAAGATGAAGAGAAACCTTAAATGCACATTATTAAGTGGACAAAGTTGGTTAGAAAAGTATACATACTGTCTAATTCCAACAAGAAGACATTTGGGAAAAGGCAAAATTGAAGAATATTTCAGTGGTATGGGGTGAGTTGCAGAAGAGGAGAGGGATGAGTAGTAAGAGCACAGAGGACTTTCAGGACAGTGAAACTGCTCTATATGATAGCATAATGACGGATATGTATTATTACACATTTATCCAAACCTACAGAATGCACAAGAGTGAACTAAAACAGAAACTATGGCCTTTGGGTGGTAATGGTGTATCCATGTATGTTCTTAAATTGTAACAAATATGCCCTTCTGGTGACCGATGTTCCTAATGGGGGAAGATATGTTCCTGTGAGGGCAGAAGACATGAGAAATCTCTGTACCTTCCTCTTTATTTTTCTGTAACCCTGAAACTGCACTTTTATAAAGTCTTTAAGAAAACACAAAAAGAGCCAGTGGCAGTGTCTGTAATCCAAGTAGTTTGTGAGGCTGCAGCAGAGGAGGATCAAAAGTTCAAAACCAGCCTTAGCAAAAGCAAGGCACTAAGCAACTCTTTGAGACCCTGTCTCTAAATAAAATACAAAATAGGGCTGGGGATATGGCTCAGTGGTTGAATGCCCCTTAGTCAATCCCCAGTACCAAAAAAAAAAAAGGCGGGGAGGGGTGGAGCTGAGGTTGTGTGGCTGAGTGGTCAAGCGCTTGCCTAGTACATGTGAGGCACTGGGTTCAATCCTCAGCACTCCATAAAAAGTAATTAATTACTTTTTTTAAAAAAAAAAGAAAGAAAACACAAGAAGAGGAAAATGGTATGTGCATGGCAGGAAAGAAATGCTGCCTCACACTTGCAGTTTTGCTTTTCCATTTCCCCTGGATACAAGGACTGTGTTTGTCCTAGTGACAAGAGATGCAACATGTATAGTTCTCACGGATGTCTATTTTTGTGCTCCTGCAAAGACTGACCCGAAATCACTTGTGAATAAGCCCCAAAGCATTTAGATGTTCACCATCAACCCTGCCTTTTCAGTTCCTCTGCTATCTCATCAAGGGTTTTTTGTACTTAAAACATTTTAAATAGTTATCCTTGAAACAAATCCTGTATTTTCATAGTTAATCCTACCACTGATGAGAGTAAATCTTAAGCCTTTTGAGAACAATGCTTTCTTTGTCCACTAGCATCTTGTCTCAGGAAGAAAGTGCTCATAGCAATTAAGTTGTACCTTGCCTGATAACTTAGTTACATGAAAGTTTTTCCCTTCCATTCTACTTCCATCCCTTTGCCCAAGAAAAAAATGGGTCTACCTCAGAAAAAAAAAAAGAGAGAGAGAGAGAGAGAGAGAGAGAGAGAGAGAGAGAGAGTTGATAATCCATCATTTCAGTTTCTTTTTATTTTCTCCTCAAATGCAGCCTTTTGCCCCTGTCTCTGGAACCCACAAGTTTCTGACTTGCTGTCCCTTGGTAACCTATTCACATCTAGGAGCTCCAGGACCCAAATGAAGCCTTCTTCACCACCAGCTCCATGGAGCCTTCCTGCTTACTCCACACCCAGACTCTTAACTGTGCTCCTCTAGCAACTCACCTGGCATACACATTGCTTCATTTGTACTCTTTTTCATATCTCTCCAACAAGACTGCAAGTGCTTAAAACAGAACCACAGATACACCTGGTCATGCCTCTGATTTTCCTGTGACCCTTAATATGCAGTAAATTCTTAAAAATTTTTAGATGGTGAAGTCTAGTCTCTTCTTGGTGTCTTCAAAGAAGCCCTAGGGAGTGGTTCTTTGGGATGTTTTTCTTGTCACATCATTCTTTGGTCAGAGGCCAGTAACAATAACTCAGCTCCTCCTGACAGACTGGGGGCAGGTCTGGATGATCAGCTTTAGGATAGAGCCATTGGGTACCAGCTAAATTTGAATCTGGGGTAGAGGGAAGGTGAAGGATAAAGGCAATCACCATCATATTAGTCCACATGCCTTTCTGTGGCTCCATTCTACCATAATAAACCTGCCATAACCAGGGTAAGGCACAAAGCACAGTCTTTTTTTTTTTTTTTTTTTTGTAGTTGTAGATGGACAGAATGCTTTTATTTTATTTGTTTTTTATTTTTCTGTGGTGCTGAGGATTGAACCCAGTGCCTCATGCATGCTAGGCAAGTGGTCTACCACCGAGCTACAACCCCAGCCCAAGGCACAGTCTTTTTGTTATTCATTTATTTAGTGCCAGGGATTGAACCCAGGAGCACTTAACCACTAAGCCATATCCCCTTCCCTTTTTAATTTTTTTTTCATTTTAATTAGTTGTATATGACAGTTTAATGCATTACAATTCATATTACACATATAGAGCACATTTTTTCATATCTCTGGTTATATACAAAGTATATTCACAACATTCATGTCTTCGTGAATGTACTTAGGTTAATGATGGCCATACATTCCACTGTCTTTTTCTATCCCCATACCCCCTCCCTTCTCATCCCCCTCCCCTTTTCTCCTTTGCCTTATCTAGAGTTCATCTAATCCTCCCTTGCCCCACCACTACCACATTATGAATCAGCAGCCTTAAATCTGAGAAAACATACAGCATTTGTTTTGTGGGGGTTGGCTAACTTCACTTAGCATTATATTCTCCAGCTCCATCCATTTATCTGCAAATGCCATGATTTTATTCTCTTTTAATGCTGAATAATATTCCATTGTGTATATATACACCACATTTTCCTTATCCATTCATCTACTGAAGGGCATCTACATTGGTTCCACAGTTTAGCTATTGGGAATTGTGCTATTATAAACATTGATGTGGCTGTGTCCTTGTATTATGGTGTTTTAAGTCCTTTGGGTATAGACCTAGGAGTGGGATAGCTGGGTCAAATGGTGGTTTCAAGCCCTTTTTTTTATTTTTTGAGAGGGGTCTTGCTAAATTGCTTAGGGCCTCACTAATTTACTAAGGCTGGTTTTGAATTTGAGATCCTATTGCCTCAGCCTCCCAAGCTGCTAAAATTATAGGATCAGTCCTTTTAAAGAGTAAGGCACAGACTAAAGAATACATTTGGATCACAAATTAACATGCTGAAATGGTACCACCTATTTTATCATATACTGCAAATTTTCTCCCTCCCTCCCTCTTTCTATGATGATATAGTCATAACTGTCATTTAAAAAGCTGAAATTGAAGAATAGCTTATGGATTGTAGTTTGTAGAGAAAGAACATGTAGGGAACTAAGCAGTCTCATATGCTGTTGGTAGGGAAAGAGGAATTCAGCCTTTTTTGAGGAGGGGGAATTTGGCCAGTTGACGCTGTTTGGCACTACCCAAGCAACACCAATTGTTCATAGTATTAATTTGTTTTGACTAATTTTTATATTAAAGCACACATAAACACTTATGGAATAGCTGATAAAGGAAGTATTATACTTTAACACCCTCCTCTGTTTGTCTTTAGTCATGATGGATAAATATGAAGAGATTTTTTAAAAACACACACACATGGACTCAAAAACCAAACAAGCATTTCTGTGAAGCATAAATGGAACACTGAATGGGGCTGAATCGATGGCTGGGCTGTTAGCCAAAAGCAAGCAGTATCAGCCAGGAGCTCAGCTCCTGCCAATGAAGGGGATTATAATTGCATCAAGTCAGATAAGAGACTAGAGCTTGGTCACCCTTTGAAGCCAAGGCCCCTACTCCCAAAAGGAAGCTGCAAAGAATGACAATTGGATGCTAGAGTTGGTGCTTCAGAGGAAACTGTCCATCTAGGGTGCCTCCCATCCAGGAACTGAGTCAGCCTGCCCCATCTGCCTGCCTGGAACTGAGAGGTGCTGACATCACAATGGAACATCAGAATTCCATGATAAGAACTAATGGCGGATCAGGGCCTGACTCGGTATGGGAAGCCACAGGAGCACACATGATAGAGACAGTGAAAAACAACCTCCCATTCTAAATGTGCCTGCCACCCAGAACACTTGAAGAAAAGTGTGTTAAGCAAGGCTAATCAAAATTAGCAACTGAAACACTAGTTCACTCCAGATGAAATCAAGTTTTCAAACAGCTGACCATGAATTTAAAATGAATATATATTTAGAGTGGTCAAAAAGATAAAGGCATAACTTAAAAAAGAGATATGACTTAAAAGCAGATATATATAAAAAATGTAGAACTCTTAGAAAATGAAAAATTCAATGGGGGAGAGGGTGTAGCTCAGTGGTAGAGCACTTGACTGGCATACATAAGGCCCTGGGTCCAAACCCCAGCACCACACACACACACACACACACACACACACAATTAATGAATTTTAAAATATCAATTGATAGAACAGTTGCAGTATACTCAGTTGCATAAAGAAATTATGAATGAGACAAGAGTACCAAGTTTACCCAGACCCAAGTTCCAAGAAAGACAAGGATTACAAAGCATAGGCACCCTTAGGAAAGATAGACTACAAAGCTCTCACATGTGTCTGATAGAAATTTTGGAAGAAATGAAGGAGCAATATTTTAAGCAATTTAAAGAAATGTTTGCTAAATTTTTGAAAAATTGAAGTAAGTGCTTGCCTATAGGTATGGTGCAGGATTAATCCACATAAATTGAAATTTAAAATGAAACTGTAGAGAAATCTGTGATTCAAGGTAAAATCTTGAAACCACCATAGAGAAAGGTAGATTGGCCACTACAGAACAAAATCAATCTGACAGTAGGCTGCTCACCAGGAAAAATAGCCTGGGAGAAAATGGAATCCTGTTTTTAAATGTTATGGGGAAATTACTTTCAACACAGAGTTTTAAATTATTATGCAAGAATGAAAGCAATAGAGACATTTTCAGATCTACAAGTGTTTGAGTTTCCCATCCACAGACTCTTATTTAATAAATAATTAAGGAGTGGTTATGCTTCAAAAGGAAAAGGAACACAGCTGGGGAAATGCAGGATCTAAGAAAACTGGAGGCCCTAGGTTTAATGAATATATAGTCAATCAAAGTTAATCACAGATTGTAAAAATAATAAAGAAAGCTAAAACAAACTCCAGGGGCAATCAAATTGGATAGTTCAGGGAACAATTAAAACATTCTTGGGAGAGGAGTAGGATACTGAGAAACTTTAAGTGTACATTTTAAGAAAATGTGGATAACATCTAGAAGAAGAGATATGCCGCCTACATTTTCCTAACCAGACAAGGAGTAGAGGGTGGTGGGAAATAAGATGTAGGGGAGGTTACCAATGCAACAGAAGACAAGATGGAGGAGGAAGAAGGGACGTAAAATGATGAGTCTAGAAATAAGCAATGATGAGTCTAGAAATGAGCAAGCAAAATAACATATTGCATTACATTCATTTGTTAAAAAAAAAAAAGAGAAAGGTGATTAGTTTGGATTTTTAAAAATCTATATAAAGTGGACATCTAAAATATAACAAAATCACCCAGGTGAAAATAGAGCTAAAATATGATATAAAAATACCAGAAAAAAAATCTGGCAGAGCAGTGTTGATATTAGATAGCATTTAGCCTTCCCACCATTAAGAATGTGCCTTTTGCTGAGCACAGTGGCACATGCCTATAATCCCAGCGGCTCAGGAGGCTGAGATAGAAAGATCACGAGTTCAAAGCTAACCTCAGCAAAAGCGAAGGCACTAAGCAACTCAGTGAGACCCTGTCTCTAAGTAAAATACAAAATAGGGCTGAGGATATGGCTTAGTGGTTGAGTGCCCCTGAGTTCAATGCCCAGTACCCCCACCCCCCAAAAGAGAATGTGCCTTTTGTCTAATTAAGGTAGATATTTTAGTTTTAAAACCTGCATAGATTCTTCCAACTAAATAGGATACAGAAGAATCTCAACACCCTAAGGAATCCCTGGTGTGTGAACCCTTGCAGTGAGCCCAACCCGTGACCTCTCATCTGTTCTATGTCCCTCTCTGTTCTCTGAATTGGTTTTCAGAATACCACATAAAATCAGGCAGTGTGCAGTCTCTTGAAAAAAACACAATTCTTAATAGCAAAATTACCTGCATGCACATCATCATGGAAATGTCTTTAGGAAGTTCTGTGCATCGACCGACAGTGTATAATTTCAGGGCACTTAAGAGGAAAAAGATCTCCAGGTGCAATATAGTAAAATCTCCAAGACATATAAAAGTGAAGCCCATATTTCAGATATACATATTTCAGAAACAATACATACTGTGGGATTACATTTGTTTATATATCACGTATGTAAATGTGCATATAAATCTGAAACCAAATTTATCAGGGCTCATGGAAGAATGGCATAGGGGTAGGGAGACTGTGCCTTCTGAATTAAAAATAATTGTGCTAAGAGGAAAAACAGGGCTGAGGTTGTGGCTCAGTGGTAGAGTGCTTGCCTAGCATGTGTGAAGCGCTTGGTTTGAACCTCAGCACCCATAAAAATAAATAAAATAAAGATATTTTAAAAAAGGAAAAACAGATTTTTGGTAACCAAAAATAAATAAATTAAAGGTGTAACTTAACAGTAAATTTATAAAGCCTTTGTAAAGAATACTATAAGACAACCCTGAAAGCCACAATTAGATGGAGACAAACATCATGCAGAAGGATGAACACCATAAAGATACCTGTTTTTAAATTTAATTCAATAAAAATACTACCAGGTTTTTCTTTTTTTTTTTTCTGAAATTGATTAGAAAGTTTGCTGTGAAAAAGACGAATTTCTCACACTAATAACTGATTTAAATGTCTTTCTCCTGTGTTTGACCTTGAAGGCCTTATTGTTCTTTTATCCCTCACAAAGCAACTAAGAGTAGAGACTCCATAATGATTACTTTCCCTAAGGTACATTCAGAACTGACCAGAACTGTGTTCCCGTGTCCTACCCCTGTCCTGGATATGTCACTTACACCTTTGGCATGTGCTAGATAAGCTGGTCTTTATTTATATTGCTCTATCTTTGTTATTTCAAGTAGTTCATCTGAAGTTAAGTGGTTTTGTTTTATTTTGTTTTAATCTCAGCCCTTCGGGGTCTCATGCACACAAATGTGGCATCTATTCTATAGGTTGTGTCACAGATATGTTCTGCATTTCACTGAACTGCTTCTCTGGCAATGCCTAAATATGTAGACCACACTTTTTTTGCATAATCAGCATATGTGCTATGATTCTGACTCTCAAAAGACAAAATTAGTTACAGATCTAACTGGTTTTTATTTGTGATTCATGAACTGAGGTAGCAAAATAGAATGAGAGCTCCCGGTGGGCAGTAGAATAGCAGTGGGTTTCATAGGTAGAGACAAGGAAAAAGAACAATAGGGAAAAAGCTGACTGGTTAACATTAGGTTACTTACTTATCAGGGTTAAATTAGCAGAGAGGACTTACTTATTACTCTGATGCAAATAGACTGAGGTCTCCTGCTCTCAGGAAGCACTGGTCTGTTTGGAGATCTGCTTCCTTCAAGTTTTAGTTTAATCATGTAGCATTTAGCATAAGTGACTTTATTATGATTTGGTTGTGAGGCGTCCCCAAAAAACTCATGTGTGAGACAAGGCAAGAAGACTTAGAGGAGAAATGGTTGGGTTATGAGAGTCTTATCCCAATCAGTAAATTAATCCCCTAATGGGATTAACTGAGTGGTAACTGAAGGCAGGTAGGATGTGGTTGGAGGAGGTGGGTCATTGGGGGTGTGCCTTTGGGATATATATGTTGTATCTGAAGAACGGAGTCTCTGTCTGCTTGGTGATCATCATATGAGCCATTTCCCTCCATCACGCTCTTCTGCCATGATGTTCTACCTCACTTCAAGCCCCAAGGAATGGAGCCAGTTGTCTTGGACTGAGACCAAACTGTGAGCCCCCAAATAAACTTTTCCTTCTCTGAAATTCTTCAGGTCTTGCCTGAACTAGATGACAGCTGCTCCTGAAGATCTAGAGGATCTAGGGTCAAACACCAGTCCAGTGCCCTCTCTTAAGTTTTGGCACACGCCCGAAGGATTCCATTCTCATGTTCCGGTATCTGCTTCATGGAAATAGTTTATTTTTACCCATCCTGAGAAAATTCTTCCTTTCTATTCAACTTTGATCCAAGCATGAATTTGCTGTGATTTCCAAAAAATTTATTTATACAATACTGTTTTTCTTCACAATGGAGAGGGGGCAAATTGTGCCTTGGCTTCACCTGACACTAGCTGTCAGGTGCGCCTCTCTGTGTCCCTCTCCTCATTCTCATGTTTACTCTGATCTATTTTCCTTAACATAAATGGCTTCATTCTGAGAAGGATTCTCATATCAGCTTTTTGGATACTTTTCTCCCCTTGGTATGTTTTGGATCACATTCTCCTGTTCACTTTGCTTTTTAATTTTTTCCTTTCTTCCCTGCCCCCACCCCCAATTTCTTCCCCTCCTCCTCTACTTGCCCTACATAAACTCAACATGCAGCTTTATACTTAAGCCTTTTCTTTCCAAAGGCAGCCTCATGGTTGTCCCTGAGAGGGGCACAACTTCTCCACACTGCAACTGGAGGAGCTGCTGGGGAGGATCTGCACTTCACATAGAGTTTTATAACGAGAGGTGCCTGGGGACTTTCTCCCTGCCCATACTCTAGCGTAGTCCTGTGCTGGCAGCTAGAACCCCACAATTAATTCTTTCCAAGTCTGTTTTGCAGCCTTTCTTTAAGACTTGTTTTGCACTCTAATCTTTCAATTGCTGGGTAAAGGTAAAGAGAAGTGAGGTACAGGTTTAACTTGCAGACTTCTTAAAAAAGCAGAAAAGATGAAGAAAAATTTTTCAAGTTTTACAGAGATACCCAAAAATGCCCTGTATCACCACAGCCCCTTTTTAGGGATTCTATCTTGCCTTTGGGGGTAGGGGGATTCTTTCTCTTTTTGAATATAATTTTGAAAATGCTGATCATTCTCCCAGTCCTTCCTGATATCACAGTATTTAAAAATATATATATATATACTGTTTCTGTTAAACACAGAAGAAACTGACTTCCTCTCTCCCATAACTGATTTATTGTTTAAATCTTCATACCATTGACTGCAGGACTCACTAAGCTGGTGGTTGTTACTTTTCATAGTTCTGGATTGAACAACCTGTCCCTGCATTCTTTTCAGAATTCTACTTGGAGTTGCCTCTGTACTGGAATCTTCTAATGATATGTTCCCTCAGCAACATGAGCAGCTACAGTTTTTAGTGACTAAATTCCAGTATTTTTTCCTACTCAGTTCTCATTTCTGAGTGGTTAACAGCTTTTGGAAAATAAATCACTGTCTTTACCCTCCCAGAATTTGAGCAGGCACATTTCAAAAACTATATCTTCATGAAGATTTTAGAAGACACATAAAATCAGAGGTCTGAAAGGAACTTGGCTAATGTTACCCTCCTACATGGACTGAAGCTGATGAAATGAGAAGACCATGTGGAAGAGTGGAAGAACACTGGGCCAGAAAAAGAAGACAGCTGTGATTCCTGTTGTGTCATTTCTTGTTGTGTGAACTTGAGCAAGTCATTCTTTTGAACCTGCAGATCTCATTCTGCAGAATGGGAAGAATGGGGTGTACCTTCCCAGCATGGCAGCCCCCCAGCCAATCAGGTGCCTTTGTGCAAAATATAAAAAGCCACCCCTACAGTGTGGACATAGCCCTGTGTGCATATAGTTAAGTAAAGAAGCACAAGCTAGATTACAGCCCATGCTTGCCCCTCAGCCAGGTGCACTGGTGCAGAGCGTAGCCTGAAATTCTGTGCAGCAGCCAGGAAACCCTACCCATCTTCATCATTAGGAGCAAGCCTACAGGAGGGACAGCATGAGAGCCTGCCTAGTAGTTTGGCAAGAACTTAGCACCTTTTAAGAAGGTGCCTGCTTTCTTGACTTGAACTAGTCTTGCTTTTACACTATGTTTTCATGACATCATTTACAATGTCATATTAACATATTAGCCCAAGGGTGTCACTCTTGGAGAATGTGCTCAGGGAAGAACATTCCTTTCCCCTGCTTCTCTCTACTTCTCTTTCTCTAGCCTCATTTCTTGTTTTATGCATAGGCTATGGGAAGCAGCAAGCTTAGTACCTAAAAAGCTTGTACTTGTTATCTAGGACAAAGTCATACTGGGATCCTTTTGATTTATTCCTAGAAATTCAGTAAAATGAAATAAGAAACATGGACTCTGGGTCCAGATGATTCTTGCTATAGATGACATCAGTCAAGTTGCTTAACCTGAGCCCATGCCTCAGTGTCTTCATCAGCAAAATGGAAACAATGAGTACCTGCCCCATGACATTATGAGAATAGGGACAGTCACATACTAAGCACAATATAAGTTTGCTGTTGTCAACAATCTTCATCTTCATCCTAAGAGAGGTGTCCTTGACACCCAGGCCCATACAACCCTGAGCCAAAGGACTGGTGGCAGTTCTGGATTCATTCACTTTCTCAGCAAATATTTACTAATGGTCTCCTGTGTGACAGCACTTCCCTAAATGTTGAATGCTTCACTCTACTGACAACTTCGTACTTCTGTGTGCTGAGATGCTAGTTCCCTTATCCCTAGCTTGTGGCCACCTACCATGCCATAGCAGTCCACTTTACAATGGGTTCAGTTTCTGCCTCTCTAGTCAATGTAAAAGACTTTGACATGACAACATCGTGAGATACCCTACTCTTGCAGAATCACCAAACACTGGATTTCCCACCATTTGACATCTTCAAGTACAAGTAGACTTCTCCTGAATTATTAATTCCGCATGTCATTGCTGTATAGTCCTCACTTATTATTCTTCCTTGGAACTGTTTGCTAATTGTTCAGATTGTTCCACTTACTTGGGCTCCTTCATGGATATGATTCCTCCAGGTTCATTCAAGGTATATTCTGCCTCATCCTACCTCCTCTTCAAAAAGGGCCCTTCTCTTTCTCAAATTGCAATCTTGACATTCTTTTGGCATAACATTGTTTTCAACTACTTAGAGCATCAGTAGAGAGAGAGAGATTCTCAATATTGTATGAAAAGCTAGCAAATTTAGATATAATTATTTTTCTATTGAACACTTCCATCTTCTTTCATCTCTCTCTGAAGAAATGATTAGTATAAAAACTTAACAAACCTGGGCACGGTGATGCATGCCTGTAATCCCAGTGGTTTGGGAGGCTGAGACGAGAGGATTGCAAGTTCAAAGCCAGCCTCAGCAATAGTAAGGTGCTAAGCAACTCAGTGAGACCCTGTCTCTAATAAAAGACAAAATTGGGCTGGGGATGTGACTCAGTGGTTGAGTGCCTGTGAGTTCAATCCCCAGCACCCCCAAAAAAATTAATAAAATTTTTATTGTATTAAGCCATTCATATTAATTTCTGCATAAAAACCAGGATATGAGTAGAAAGAAAAAGGGAAACAATAAAGTTAGAATTTTTTCCATATTTCTTCTTTCCAATTCTTTTACTACTCATGTATAAAATAATATAATATTGGGAGCCATCTAACTCAAGATTACATCTGATAAGGAAATATACTTTCCAGACCAATAACTGATTTTTCCAGTGTCTGGTGAGAGAAGAGATACAAATTAGAAATATATATATGAAGATTCTCTAAATAGTCACTTTGTTATAACTTGTTCTGTGTCTTCAAAAAATTGCTGTTTTATGTCACAGCTTACACATGAGAAATAAAGTCAGATATTTATTTCATTTTTTTCCAACATATGAGCTAAGAGTAAAATGCTGGTGCTGGAATTGAGCATTATATTCTCCAGGCGGAGGAAACAGACATTTATTGGATGATATTGCTCCTTTCTTCACACTAATGACATTAGGAAAGCTCTTAGAGTAATATAATTTGAACATATTATTTCTGCGTTTCAGGTCATGCAGGACAAGATAATCTGCCTTCCGAAAAGAGTGCAGCCTGCTCAGAACCACACTTCCGTTTCGAATGTGTCTCAAGCTGTTGCCAGTACCACCCCACTGCCTCCACCTAAACCATCTCCCGGGAACCCTGCCACTGTGGAAATGAAAGGACTGAAGACAGACCTGGACCTGCAACAGTACAGTTTCATAAACCAGATGTGTTATGAGCGAGCCCTCCACTGGTACGCCAAGTATTTCCCTTACCTTGTGCTCATCCATACCCTGGTCTTCATGCTCTGCAGCAACTTTTGGTTCAAATTCCCTGGCTCCAGCTCCAAAATAGAACATTTCATCTCCATCCTGGGGAAGTGTTTTGACTCTCCCTGGACCACACGGGCTTTATCTGAAGTGTCTGGGGAGGACTCTGAGGAAAAGGACAACAGGAAGAACAATATGAACAGGTCCAACACCACCCAGTCTGGCCCAGAAGGCAGCCTGGTCAACTCTCAATCTCTAAAGTCAATCCCTGAGAAGTTTGTGGTTGACAAATCTACTGCAGGGGCTCTGGATAAAAAGGAAGGTGAGCAAGCAAAGGCCTTATTTGAGAAGGTGAAGAAATTCAGGCTGCACGTGGAAGAAGGTGATATATTATATGCCATGTATGTTCGCCAGACTGTACTGAAGGTTATCAAGTTCCTAATAATCATTGCATATAATAGCGCTCTGGTTTCCAAAGTCCAGTTTACAGTGGACTGTAATGTTGACATTCAGGACATGACTGGATATAAAAACTTTTCTTGCAATCATACCATGGCACACTTGTTCTCGAAACTCTCCTTTTGCTACTTGTGCTTTGTAAGTATCTATGGATTGACGTGCCTTTACACCTTATACTGGCTGTTCTACCGTTCCCTAAGGGAATACTCCTTTGAGTATGTCCGCCAGGAGACTGGAATTGATGATATTCCAGATGTGAAAAATGATTTTGCTTTTATGCTTCATATGATAGATCAGTATGACCCTCTCTATTCCAAGAGATTTGCAGTGTTCCTGTCCGAAGTCAGTGAAAACAAATTGAAGCAGCTGAACTTAAATAACGAGTGGACTCCTGACAAACTGAGGCAGAAGCTACAGACAAATGCCCATAATCGACTAGAATTGCCTCTTATCATGCTTTCTGGCCTTCCAGACACTGTTTTTGAAATCACAGAGTTGCAGTCTCTAAAACTTGAAATTATTAAGAATGTAATGATCCCAGCCACCATTGCACAGCTAGACAATCTCCAAGAGCTCTCTCTCCACCAGTGTTCTGTCAAAATCCACAGCGCAGCACTCTCTTTCCTGAAGGAAAACCTCAAGGTTTTGAGCGTCAAGTTTGATGACATGAGGGAGCTGCCCCCGTGGATGTATGGACTCCGGAATCTGGAAGAGCTCTACCTGGTTGGCTCTCTAAGTCATGACATATCCAAAAATATTACCCTTGAGTCTCTGCGGGATCTCAAAAGCCTTAAAATCCTCTCTATCAAAAGTAACGTCTCCAAAATCCCTCAGGCAGTGGTGGATGTTTCCAGCCATCTCCAAAAGATGTGCATCCATAACGACGGCACCAAGCTGGTCATGCTCAACAACTTAAAGAAGATGACCAATCTTACAGAGCTGGAACTGGTCCACTGTGACCTGGAGCGCATTCCCCATGCCGTGTTCAGCCTGCTCAGCCTCCAGGAACTGGACCTGAAAGAAAACAACCTGAAATCTATAGAAGAAATTGTGAGCTTCCAGCACCTGAGAAAGCTGACAGTGCTGAAACTGTGGCATAACAGCATCACCTACATCCCCGAGCATATAAAGAAGCTCACCAGCCTGGAACGACTGTCCTTCAGTCACAATAAAATAGAGGTGCTGCCTTCCCACCTCTTCCTATGCAACAAAATCCGATACTTGGACTTATCCTACAATGACATTCGATTTATCCCACCTGAAGTTGGAGTTCTACAAAGTTTACAGTATTTTTCCATCACTTGTAACAAAGTGGAAAGCCTTCCAGATGAACTCTACTTCTGCAAGAAACTTAAAACTCTGAAGATTGGGAAAAACAGCCTGTCTGTACTCTCACCAAAAATTGGAAATTTACTGTTTCTTTCCTACTTAGATGTCAAAGGCAATCACTTTGAGATCCTCCCTCCAGAACTCGGTGACTGCCGGGCTCTGAAGAGAGCTGGTTTGGTTGTGGAAGATGCTCTGTTTGAAACTCTGCCTTCTGACGTCCGGGAGCAAATGAAAGCTGAATAACTTATTTTTCATCAGAGTTTGACTGAAACACGCTTCTACCAAATACAGTATAAGTAATTAGGTAGTCTTAATGCCTTTCCTATTTTATTTTATTTTTTTTCTTTTTCACACGAAACAAAATGTACACAAAGATTGAGTAAGGAGTATGTATTTTTTAATAAAAATTTAATTGTATTTTTTCAATATTAATATTTTAAAGTTTTATTTGTCTTGGAACCTAATGTATCTATTATTGTTTTCTACTGACAGGAACA
Organism: Callospermophilus lateralis; assembly: GCF_048772815.1. Taxonomy (NCBI): domain Eukaryota; kingdom Metazoa; phylum Chordata; class Mammalia; order Rodentia; family Sciuridae; genus Callospermophilus; species Callospermophilus lateralis. The sequence continues at coordinate 68,108,401 of NC_135311.1, read as the reverse complement.
GATGGTTCCATCTGTTTTTTTGGTTTTGTTTTATTTTTTTCAGTTCATTCTTGTAAAAGGGAGGGAAATATAAATTGCATGCACTTTGGCATATTTTAAATGGATGAAGAGATCTTGCCAATGTCATTTGTAGCCCATTTGCACCAGTACCGGGTCCCTGTTTTTGTTTTCATCATGTCTACACCAAGGAATCTATGCTTGTTAGTTATTTTTAATAACAGCTGTCTTCTCCATTGGCCAAGCCTTTCATTCTACAGAAAACCGTTCTCTGAAGTATAAATTCACTAAAGTCCTTTGTCAGGGTATTAGTTTTAAAATTTGCCCCTAAATTGTATTATTTCATATACCGACAGTGACAATTATCCTTAGACAAGGATTTTGTAAGTTCATGAAGAAAGCAATCCTTACTGGTTGGCATGTTTGTATTAGTGATTTATAATTCAACTGATTTGTGTTTTTACCAACCTTTTTTTTAAAAAAACATTTTAAAACTAAATACAAAAGCACCTCCTTGCTGTAATTTCAACATTGCTATGCAGTACTGGTGAAGAGCCCTAGAGAAATTAGATTTATTTTAACATCCTAATAGATAATTAAATTTAAAAATCATAGACTTAGAAGCCTGTTTTTTGAGTAATTTAATCATCTTTGATATCTTGATAAGTAGATGCATCAGATGGAGAAAAAAAAAAGTCACTACTAAAGCACTCTGTTGAAGAGCTGGTATATTCCATTCAGCTCTCCTTTCCTCTAGGCACTGTGGCAGTGGTAAGCTATTCAAATCCTGCCTGTTTCACAAAATAATCCACTTCTATATATATGAATACATATGTATATTTATTGATTTTCCACAAGCCTGCTAGTGGTACAGCACAGAAACTCTGTCTGCTCTCTGGCTTAAAATACATATCTCATCTAAAATGGTTCTGTTAACTTTTTTTTTAGAAGTGTGAATAAAGTGCCAAGTGGTGTCACTTAGCAAGAATTTTTGCCTGACGATCAGCAGAGCTTTTATTTACCTTTGTACTTAAAATCCAACATAATATGGGGATTTGGGCTAAATATTTCCCTGGCTGACCCGATAAAGCTTTGTAACTTAATAGCAAAAGAAAGTGGGAAGATGGTTTGGGATTTTAAAATGCTGTTTTTAAAAATGGCTCCTTGATCCTGGTGAATTTGCCCGATTCTACTTTGCGCTGTGTACAAGAGGCAGCTATGGTGACTGCTGGGCAGACACATGTACCTCCATTGTGTTTTAAACATTTAGATACATCAGGGGGTGGAGGATTAAAGGGAAAAATACATTTTACTTGTTTAATAATCCAATCACAGAGACCAAGAGCTTCACATTTTCTGTTCTGTGTTGAAGTTTCAGAATGTGATTTTGTGGAGCTGATTTATTTAGACCTGAAGTTAAAATCATGATGTTTTAGAATAGTAACGTGGTGTAGTTCTTATATGATAAAATATTCAATTCCAGAATATTGGGATCCCAAATATGAACACTGTATTGTATTTAGAAACATAGTCCTGTTTGTTTTAAACAAGGAGTTTGTTGGCAGATTGTCCATGATTGAGCATGACTGAAATACCCTGTTGAAAAGTAAGCTTAGACACCTGATGGCAGATCACTTGTGTGCACTGTTTTTCTTGATTGACATGTATGGTTATTATCTCTATCACCCTTCAAAAGGGATCTATTCAGGTTAAAATTATATTTATGCTGAACTAGTAATAACTAGCAACCTCATATGGATTCCTCAGTGAAATAAGTCACTAATAATTGGCTTTTATCACTTGCTCAAAATTCCAAAAGAATTTGATTTGTTTTCTTAAAGATTTTGCAAGCTGATTCCCAACTTAAGTTGTAAATAATACTCAAAAGATCAGCATAGGTCCACAACTTTTATGTTTTAACTAAAGGGAAATTCATAGATCTTTCTATTAGATTTTATAAAAATCAAAAATCTAAATTTTCTGACTCTGGCCCTTTTAATATTATAAGATTTTGTTCACATTCTTAGGTAAAAGCACTCAATTACTTACTATTTAGCCTTTAAATGAGAAACTCAGGTAAATGAACTGCTGACCTTTTTCTAAAGCTCTTTAACTGATCAACTCAGTGGACAGAAGTATTTACCTAAATCACTTTCTGTGTTTTCCAAGTGCTCTTGCTAAAAAGGACAACTAGCTATCTTTCTCCCACCTCAATAGAATTCACGAGTAACTCCTGTGTAAATATTTAAAAAAAAAAAAAAAAAGGCATTTTACGTATTATTAACTCCAATGGCTGCTTGAATCTCATGCTGGGTAAGCTTTTTTTGGTGAGTTTTATTGTTGAAATGCAGAGTAGAAATAATTGTTTGGTGGTGATCTGGTTGGAAAAAATGCATCCCAGTGGAACCCCCCTCAGAACACCCTGCCTCAGAAAGCTGTTCTATCTTCTTCTTATGTGTTGGGTTTGTTTTGCTTTTGATGCAGCATTTTTAATGTCCTGGTTTTTGATACAGTAGAATCTGTTATTTACAGTGATAAAATTTTCTTAGTGCTCACCTCTCTTTCCCTGTCACTGTATTTTCCTGCTATTTTAATGACTCCTAACAGTTTACGAGGTATCTTGTGCGGCAGGCACTGCTTTCTCAGAAAAGCTGGGAAGAGATGCCTATTGCAAGTACGTGCTCATTTCTAGGCGCCTCCTTACCTATATCTCAAACCTGTTTGTAGAAGGGTATTAACAACCTGAGTCTTCCTTGGGTTACTTGGAATAAAGAAGTCCAAGTTCTTACAATACATATTTTATGATTTCTGATGTTAAAAAAGAAACAAAATCTTCATCTCTTAAGATGTCTCCTAGTAGGGTTTTGCTGTTGTTTATATTCTATTATAAGTGAAGTCCATTCTTTAAGTAATTTATTTTACTCTCTAATTTAATTTTATATCAAATACCTGATTAGTTATCATGATATATTTATTTAAACAAGAAGCATTTATGATCCATCATTATGAACACTGTCAGCAGTATTTAGTAGCGAACAGATAAATGTCAACATAATTTCAATTCATTTTTTAAGGATAAATTAAGATTCAATTAACATTCTCCTTTGAATCCTGAATGTGATGATGCTATTCAAATATTTCACCTTTGGGACAGGATCTCAATAACTTTGGATAGGGTTAACCTCAAGTTAGCAAAACAAATGAACAAAACAGCATAATTAGGGGGGAATAGACTGCCTAAAGGGTCTATACAATTTTCTCTCTTATCTACTTAGAAACATGGTAAGAGAACTTGGATGGCCTTGATCAGAACATGACCTGCTGTAAGTTTTTCAGATCAGGTCCCACTACCATGCTTCTGACACTTTCCTGCCTTCCAAATTAGTATCCACTCTTATTCAGTCTTCTCGGAGTCATTCATTGATGAAGATGGCATACTTGCATTCATTTGGAGAGACAGGAAGATCTCCCCATGTCACAAGAAATGTTTTTTTAATCAGAAGAATTTGACATGGGGTATCTAACTTTGGACAATTTGATTTCTTGGCCATGTCAAGTAACAGGCTCTGTGCATGGATTTTAATGTTGTTTGAATTTGCCTCTTTCTGAATACTTCTCTCCCACCTTACTTTGCTTCTTTAGTGCGTATTTTTATTGGGGTTGAAACTCCATGCCTTATGTGCCACTCATCTCCTCACTGTCTATAAGTGTTCAGATTGTGTCAACTACTGGCAAAACTTATAAGACTGTCAAGAAAAAGGCTTGAAAGTTGACTTGTCATAATACAAATTCATGATAAAATGTCTTAATGTTATTTGGCTATGTAGTACATAGGAACAGAAAATAACTTAAATAAAGTCATTTTTGTAAGTTAACACTGAGATTAGTCCCTTTCTCATTTTTATAAGTCATTTTTATCTTTTGCATTTCTTAAACTATTATTACTAAGTCTCCCTGTGCTCTGCCGGAAATGGGCTGCATGCATTCTTTCACTTGGTATTGAGCTAGTTTCTGTAATTGTGACTAATTATTTCCTTCCTTAATTCACTGTACTGCATCTACCTAAGCTTCCCCTGGAGTTCCATTTGGGTAATTAGCGCCTTAATATATAATCTGGAGTGCAATTGTTGGGCATTTGCCTGACCAAATTGTACAATGGCTGTCCAGCCCAGCTTTCAGTAAATACTTTTATGGTAATGATGGTGGTTATTTAAAGGAATCAGAGTGGTTCTGCACAGCTAGGAGGCCTCGCTAATTAACCACAGTCACTCTAGGCTTATGGAAACCTTGAACAAGAAAAAATTTATGTATCACTTATGCATAAGAGAATTGTGACTGGTAACTTTCTTCTGAATAGCATTTATTTTTCTGATAGTCAACTCTTTGGAAAAGGATGACTGAGATGAGGAAGGATGGTGAATGTGATGGGATGTACCATGTGAATATGTGTATCAGACCCTTAGAAGAGATTAGATGAAACTGGAGAACTTTGAGGGACAAGTTTGGAATATAGTAGAATTGAGAGAGCTGGTGATTTCAGTTCATTGTGTACACAATGCATATAGACTTATTTTTTTCAGTCCTTTAAGGAATTAATTTCATTTCAACTCATTACACTTGAGACATATACCATTTTTAAAAATTTATCTGGTTCAGTTTTTTTGTTTGTTTGTTTTTGAGGGGTACCAGGGATTGATCTCAGGGGCACTTGATCACTGAGCCACATCCCCAACCCTATTTTGTATTTTATTTAGAGACAGGGTCTCACTGAGTTGTTTAGGACTTTGCTTTTGCTGAGGCTGTCTTTGAACTTGAAATCATCCTGCCTCGGCCTCCAAACCACAGGGATTACAGGTGTGTGCGCCATCACGCCCAGCTTGGTTCAGTTCTTATTACAAGTCTCAGGTAATATAAGTGTTGAGAAACATGACAGAAAAGAAGTAACCTGTAAGCTTTGCATCTTATATTTCTTCCATAATTATTCTATTACCATAAAAAAATCCCAGAAGTAATTGTGATACAAAAAAAATTATAACATTTCCTCACTTTGAATTGTGGAAGTTCTTGGAATTCCATCTAATTTCATAGACAACGTGTGATAATTTTGTTAAAATCATACTCTAAATAACATTTGGGTAGCTGTGAATATCTTTCTTGGGCTGATTTAGTCCAAGTATAATTAATACTAATGCAAAAACATGAAGATGTATTCACTGTGCATTTGAGGAATAAATGTTGAGAAGTTTGTGAAACAGTTGATGAGTTCCATTTGTGCCTATTGAGTGGTTTGTATAAATTATATTTCTTAGTGATTTAAATTTCTTTATGAAAAATACTTCACAGAATAGCCAATCCCATCAAAAACCTGAAAGACTCTGCACAACAATGATCTCCAAAAGGAAACCAATTTTTGTTTCACAGGGGCAAGACTTTTCTGTAAGCCTTTCTAACAGGAAGTCAGTGTGTTCAAAATTAGAAGGATTTTTTTTTTCTTCACTCTCCCCAGGTTCTAGCCTCTGGAAGCATGACTCATAACCTTTCCTGGTAGTTATACTTGTGAGCCTTAACACTATGAGCAGGCTAACATCAAGAAACAAAGACAGGATGTTGACAGCCTTTACTTTAGTGAGGAAATATTTTAAATGAATTCATTCTGTAAAACTGAGAACTACAGATTTGGCGTCAGTCAAAACAATTCAATCTAAACATTTAGCCACATAAATATTTTGTTAGGTCCAGGTTACTACTCAAAGAAACTGAACTTATGTCAATTGGGAAATATGAACAGTGCTGAAGGAATTAAATACCTGATTTATATTAATAACATGTTTTATGTGGGGCAGGGAGTGTAGAGCTGTGACTTGAGTAGCAGGCCACCTCCTGATACTTAATGTGCTTTCCAAAATTTAGGGTGATTTGTTCAAATTCTACCAACATTAAGACAATCAAATCTCAAGTACAGTAAACCAGCTAGAAAATTATTGTCACACAACTTTCTCTAACTCAGAAACTGCTAATAACTGCTGAGTGCTTTAATTATAAATCTCATCAAAAAGTTGCATCAAGGCCTGGGGATATAGCTCAGTTGGTAGAGTGCTTGCCTTGCATGCACAAGGCCCTGGGGTTCAATCCTCAGAACCACAAAAAAAAAATTTAAAAAATAGTTGCATCAAGGGATGGGAATATAGCTCAGTAATGCAGCACTTGCTTAGTGTGTGCAAGGCCCTGGGTCCATTCCTCAGCTTGCAATAAATAAAGTATCCATTAGCTTTACCTACCTTAAAAAAAAAAATCAAAACTATCTGAAAGTTGATTCCAAAACCTTATCATAAAAACTGGTAACATTATTGATAGCACTAACCATCACTATTTCACTATGGTGAAATATTATAAGACATAAATATTGTATCTTTTTAAATTTGTTTTAAAATGTTCAGAATCATATGTTTTATGTATACAGGGAGGGAAAGGGAAAAAGAACATAATAAAATCTAGCCAGCGCTCTACAAATACTTTAAGTAGGCTCAACAATAAAGGAGTCACATTTATTGTATTCACATTCTTTGATTAGATGAGGGCACAGAAAATAATACATATTCATTGATTCATCCCTTCTATCTTTGGCTCCACCAAAATCCAGTGTAAGGCTCTACTTGTACTTAAGTGTTTTAAGACTTACCTAGAATTGCTTCCAACTTTTTAAATCTGCCTCATTACCTAGTAAACTTACTGTTTGTCTTACAATGATTTTAGGGCCTAGAGTATCTACCCTCTCAGAGTTGAAGTTCAGTAAGTAGAAAAACCAAGACTTACATTGCCGAATCAATCAAGAGGCCTGGATGAAGCTGCAGAGGGCTTCAGAACATGAAGGTCCATCACCCCCTTAAAACTCACCCCTGAGTCAGTTTCTCAGAGCTGCCGCAACAAAGTAGCACTCACTGGATGGCATAAACAAATTTAATGTCCACAGTTCTAAATCAAGGCATCTGCATCACAACTGATTCCTGCTGTGGGAGAATTTATCCCATTCCTTTCTCCTGTCCTCTGGAAGCTTGCTAGCCATCTTCAGTGATCCTTGGCTTGGAGCTGTACCACCATCATCTCACCTTCATTTCTTATGGCTTTTCCTGTGTGTATGTGTGGGTGTGTGTGTCTGTGTCTGTGTCTATCTCTATGTCCAAATCCTTCTTTTCATAAGGACAAAAGTCAAATTGGTTTCTAATGACCTCATCTTAGATCTGCAGACATACTATTTCCAAGTAAGGTCCTATTCACAAGTACTAGAGGTCAGAACTTCAGCATCTTTGGAGCAAAGAGAATTCAATTTGTGATACGGAGCAAGATACTTCTTCTTGATGAAGATATTAAATTCTAAGTTTATTAGAAACAGGGAAGTTGGAACCCTTGAAGATTGGTTAATCCAGATTTTTTCAAATCATGTTCCAAAAACTCTAACTCTCCAAAAGAGTATCTTGGGAGGACTCGGAGTGTACAGGGCTCCTAGTTTTATATCTCTGTTCCAACTGCTGTTTCCTTGTAACAGAACTTAGTGGTGTAAAGTAACTATTTGATGACACTCAGATTTTGTGGGTAGAGAATCTGGACAAAGCACAGTGAAGTCAACTCCATGATACCTGAACCTCAGCTGAAAAGACTTGATGGCTGGGGGTCAGTCTCACCCAGAGGTGTCTTCATTCTCATGTCAGGCATTGGACTCTGGCTGTTGGTTGGAATCTCAGCTGGAACTGTCAGCCAGCCAGGCCTCTCCATGCAACCTGGGCATTAGATGTCTTCATGGTAGCCTAGCACTCTGAAGGGAATGTCCCAACAGACTGAAGGAAAAATGTCACCTTTGCTGGCCCAGCCTAAAAAGACATATGCATTACTTCTACCATACCCTGTTGGCCAAAACAATTATAAATCCTGCTGAGCTTTGAGAAAGAGAATACATAGAGCTGACCTTTCTGTGGGAGAAGTGCCAGTAACACATCGTAAGAAGAATAGGCAGGACAGGAGATCTTTTTATGGCCATCGATGAAAAACACAATCTGTCACACAATCTCACAACTATTGCTCCCACCATCAAGCTGCCCCCCCGACAATGTCATAGATATGAAGATCCCTACTTTAATGTTTACTGACATCTACAGATAAGAAATATGGGGTCCATAGAGGCCAATTAACACTTATGAATTTCACATCTTTCTGTACACCCAGCAATTAGTATAAAAAAAATGGAAACTTGAAAAAGCTAGTATTTTCTTCACCTTTTCCTTGGGCAAGCGGAGAGAGGCTAGCAAAATGCATACTGTAAAATAACTGCAAGCAATCTATCATTTCATTTTAGTGACTTGCATTTTAAAAATCATCTTTTTGACAGGATTTCAATTAGCACTTTCACAAATTTCATTTAATCATCAAATGCTACTCCCATTGTAATCCAAAAATCTCCTACATTGCTCAGAGATGAGTGTGTGCACACATGCATACACCCTTTTTGTGACACACACAAATTATTAAGAGGAAATGTCTCATCCGTCTTTGGGGTAAAAAGGTGGAAAGAACTGGGTGACCTCAGCTAAGCCCTGGAGCTTCCGTTCTTGTCCCAGCATAGGAGTCTGTCTGCGCAGTACCCTAGCTGCCTGCCCTCTCTCGAACCTGACTTTACTGAAGATCACAAGCCCTCGTAGTTGACTTCAGGAAAGGCAGGAGGAGCAGGTGCCTGAGGCTGCTGACCCCTTGCTTTGCAGAAACCTTCTCTAATAGGTCACATCCTTCCAGCTCAGAAGAAACATTTGGGGCTTGGAAAAAGTTTTCTAGGAAGCAATTACTCATGAGCAAAGGGACCAGAAAAGTCCCAGAGATGTTCTCCAGCAGACAGTTTAATGACTCGCAACCGGGCAACTTGCCCTATTACGACAGATGTAAACTATGTCTATGTAATGCTGCATTAAGATCCGACTTCTCCCTCCAGCCTACTAAATCTGCAAACATTGAGGAGTTCCCTCACTCATGTTTGCTCTTGCAAAGTACACCAACATAGTTAATTCATTCAGAAACAATAACTATTTGATAGCATGTCATCCATCATAAGGTTGTCCTGCAGATGTCAGCTCCGTCTGCACGACCCTTTAGATTCAGAGGAAACTGGTTCTAACCTCATCCCATGCCTTCTGATAGTCCACTGCCCTCCTCAGAACTTCACAGATTCCTGGTGGGCTCTGTTTTCAGGCCAGTGACTCTGAACCTCCTATTCTACAATTCACCCATTGCCATTCCATGGGACCCATTCCCGTTCTGATCCTTTTCAACCCCTTCTAAGACCACTCGCCCTGCTCTTGATTCCCCCAGTATACCAGGCTTTTAGAGACTAATGAAGGTTCTGAGAAAAAGTAGAGCACTGCAAGCCACTACAATGTGGAAGGCCTAGGCTCGAGTTGTGGCTTAGTGGTAGAGCACTTGCTGAACATGCATGAGGCACTGGGTTCCACAAAAAAAAATAAATAAATAAATAAATAAATAAATAAATAAATAAATAAATAAAGGTACTGTGTCCATCTACAACTTAAATAAATAAATAAAATGTGGAAGGTCTGCAGCCATCCCTACCTCCCTTCCCACCCTGCCCCATAGCCCAGGAGCCAACTCTGGCTTCCAGTGCAGGACACTGACTGGCTCTTGTATCCTGGTCTGCCACTCCAGCTCCACTCTCTTACTGTCACTCTAAGAACTTATTAAAGGGGTTTTGTTTCAGACAGGCTCTTGCTATGATGCACAGACTGGTCACAGACATATTGGGTCAAAAGGCCCTTCCCCAGCCCCCCAATTTGCTGGGACTATAGGGGAACATCACTGTGCCTGGCTTCAACACACTCCCACGCCATATGAGGGACTCCATGTCTGCTCTGTAATTGTTTGATCAGTGCTTTAAAGTCCCTGCTCTGACCTACACCTCTATATCTTTTCTCCCATCTTTTCACAATTTCCCCTCTTCTTCACTCTCAATTTGCCAAATTTCCAAGTTTATTTCTGAGCCTTTTGTCCTCCTTTGCCTATACTCCAGGCCTTGGTGACCTCATTTACTTGCAGTTCTAACATCTACAGTCTTTCTACAGCAGCTTCCAGACTTCTGCCTCTGGTTAGCACCTCTTTTTCTACCTCCACCTTAACTATCCTCTGGATTTTCCACTTGTGCAGTCAGCTCAAGCTTAATGTGCTGAAAACAAATCTCTTCATTGCAAAAGCCTCTGAAAGTGTTCCCCAGAAAACTACTCATCCTTCTACCCTACACTCTTTCTCCCCTTTTCTACTGCCAAACTAGCATTTCCAAGTGTAACTCTGATCTTCCTGTTCCTCTGAACATATTTTCCAGTTATCTGTTTAATAGGCTCTGTGGGATTCACTCTGACTTTCCAGTTCCAGCACAAACTACTAGGTTTGACCTGTATATCTAGCACAGGACCTGGAATCCAAAAGGAGTTCAAATCTTCACTCTCCATTTACCTGATATATAACCTTGGGAAAGTTAATCTAACTTGCATTCTTTGTTTATATTAAAGACATCCGTAGTTCAACCTTCCCAAGAAACACTAAAATGTTATGTATCCTAATATTAATAACACCCCACAAATAGCTCAATGGGTTATAAGAGCTAATCTAGATGTCTGTTCACACTAGAGCTACAAGAAAGATGGGTCTAGAGTCACCAGGCCAGAAGAAAAGTTCTAGGAGGTGAACTTAAGCTGAGTCTTGACTCAGGAGACCTATAGTCAAAAATGAAAGCATGTAAGGGAAAGAGCTTTTTGGGTGGAGACAGAAATCTGAAAGACTGTGTGATGTCATTAGAGGGCTTGGGACAAGGGAAAGCTCATGAGCCACTGGGACAGATGGGTGGTAAAGATGGAAAAACATGTGAGGATCAGCTTGAAGATGCCCTGCATATGCCACCCACGCCAGAGAGCTCTTTATTTTATCCTTCTGGCAATGGGAAACCGCAGAAGGTATAAGCCCATCCTTAGTTACATTCAAAGCCAGGATAATCTTATAGAGTCTGCCTGAGACCATCCTCTCTGTTTGCAAATCCTTGTAAGAAGGAAAAGCTACCATCTGGTCTTGCAGAAAACCAAAGGCTTCAGAGAGAAGCCAAGAGTCTGCAGATTAACAACGCCCTGTGCATAGTGAGTCTCATAAACATTAATGTGTTGCTTCAACTTGTCCTTGGCATAACTAGACCTCAGGGAAACCACCCAGCAGACTCATTCTCCTTCGTCCCTGGCTTGCTCTCTTCTTTCACACTCTACTTTTTTTCCTGTGCCTGGTTGCCATTTTTAATTGTTCAGCTGATTGCAAGTTTGCCCTGTTTAGAGTCTGGAAAGTCATAAAGGAAACTGTTCAATAAACTTGAACTCTGAGTGTCATTCTTAGGACAACCACCTTCTGCCTCTGCCCTCTATGAACACTGGTGTGCTCGTTTTTAAAATGCCATTGACCTCAGGACACATGAGGATGCACACTGGTTTGTATCTGCCCATCCTCTTTGAAGACCACTCCTCGGTCAGCTGCCTTGAAGTCAGGTGGGTCAGATAGCCCAGAGCAAGAGATGTGGAGGGAGTCAAGCTTGGCTGAGCCAAGTGTCCCCATCTGACCTCTCAGTCTTTTTCTGTCTCCAGAGGAAAGGTGGAGCTTTTCTGCCCACAGAACTTAATTTCCTTTTCCTGTTCTTCATAATGCTGTGTTCCTATCCTACCCTCCTGGGTAACATGGAACTTAGTGTTTCTTATGGTTAGCACTCTGCAGAATCGCTTGGTTTTCAAAAACCAAAGGCTTTCATGAACCTCTGGGGGGAATGACAAGAGAATGTAAGATAAGATCACAGGTGATCGTTCTTATTAGCACCATTAATTTATTTATCCTTATTCCTTATGGTTGTGCCAGGCAAATGGTTGTTGTTTACTTGTACAAACAAAGAATGGAGTCATTCTCCCTCAGCACTTAAACTCAAAATGAACCAGAAATAGCAAACCACTGCTTTACAAAATGGAGCAACAAAGGTTTAGGCACAACCTAAAAACAGTTGTTCTACACATCATGGAGTAAATCAGAGTAGAGCACAGCATGCTGTCCACAGGGTCCTTTCAGAGACGAGAGGGATGGCATACCTCTCCTGTCCTCCTGTTTTATTGGGGATTCCAGAGAATTATCCAGAAAAATACCATGGAGACCTGTTAGGTCGGTGGCAGCTTCTTAGAACAAAGCATCCCTACCGGGAAAAGAACAATCAATCAGATGCCCGCAGAAACGCCTATCAATCAGGGAGATCTCCTGACTAATGCCTGTCAATCAGCAGGACCCCCTGGCCAATCCTGGAGTTCAGCCAACTCTCCTGACCAACTCCAGCAGGATAAGGGACCCTAAAAACACCTTTTCCTGTCCTAAGCCCTTCCCTTCCTGCTGTAAGCCCCATAGAAGTCCAGCCTGGTGGAGCTCCCCCCGCAGTTTCTCCTCAGACCCGTCTCCTGTCCACTCTGTCGGTCTGCTTGAGTTCCCCCTGGGAGTGATATCTCAATAAAGCCTTGTTGGGCAGCATTTTTAAATCTGCCTCCTTTGGTCGCTGCCCACCTCACCTGACTTGACAAGACCCACCTCTCAACAGACGGCAGGATCCCATTAGACTTCCAAGTCCCCACTATGCACAGAAAAGATCCAAGGCAACTCTGGGCCACTTTGGTTCACTCTGACCAGTTCTAATTGGAACTTGTTATTACAGATTTTACTGTTAGGGGGCTTTGCTCATGATCACCATATCTCATTGAACTCTGGAATCTGGTCTGTGTAAAGATCACAAAACTGCCCCCCTTCAGGTAACATTTTCTCCTTCTACTGGATGGGGGCTGTGGGCATTCATCCCCCCCCCCGCCCCAGAGAACAGATTGTTTTCTGAGGAATGTAGCATATCCTATTGACTTAAGCCAAGTAGGACTTCAGGTAAAATTGCTTTTTAAAAGAAAGCTTGTGGAAGGTCAGTACAGTAGGTCTAGATTATAAAATTATCCCCTTAACCTCATGTTCCCACCATTTACGTCTGTTACCTATCAATAACTGGCAGCCACATGTAGCCATTGAGCAAGTAAGAGACACAAATTTTAATTTGATTTCCTTTTTTAAAGTTTCTATTTAGATCGCAACAGAGGACCAAAGGAGGCTATATTTATCAGTGCAGCTCTATATGAGATCTGCTATGTAGTAGTAAGTCATTTTCCTACTAAGTTTTGTTTTTATTTGAAAAATGAAAAGCAGTCATGGCAAAATTTCAAAACATAGTAGAGCATATGAGTAACTAAAAACAAAGAGGGGAGCTGCAGACGCGAATGAGTAGTAGAACATTTGCTCAGCTATGCATGAAGCCCTGGGTTCAATCCCTAGCACTACAGAGAAAAGAAAAATAATTTCACTTAAGCCAGGCTAGGTGGCACATGCCTGTAATTCTAGCCACTTGGGAGGTGAGGCTGGAAGATGATGAATTCAAACCTAGACTGGGCAACACAGCAAGACCCCCTTCCTACCTACCTGCCCACCCCCACCTCCATTCTTGTCCCCTCCCCCAAATTTTGCAAACTGGAGGCAGGATAAATTGGTCACTTCTTACATGCATCCACTTTCCATGATATTCTTAGATAGCTGGCAAAAAGAAAGCATTTAAAACACTGTCATAAAATTTACCTTTGGAAATGATCCACAGAGGCAACCACCAAATAATAGCTCATCTACCCCAAGAAGTAAAGATAACCATCACGGTAGGAGACTGAATAGATGGCTTTGGTGCACCATTCCCTAGGGCCTGAATGCAAATGACCAATAAAACATGTGAAATAGTATTCCATTTCCCAGTATTCCAGGAAATTTCAATGAAAATCAGATTTCCATTTTTCTGTCAAATTAGTAAAATTTTAATTTGAAGACCGAATATTGCTGAGGATATTACTCTCTAAAATGTCTTTAGGAGAATAAATTGTAACATCCTTTCTGGAGGCCAGTTTGGCAGAATTGTTGCAAAAGACTTTAAAATGTTCAAGCTCTATTATCTAGCTTCCCATTTCTAAGAATTTGCCATTAGGAAGCAATTAGGAATTATTGTCAGGATTTATGCAAAAGGTTATTCAGGATATTCAGTCTGTATTACCCAAAACAGTGAAAAAAAAATTAAAACAACTTAATTGTAGTTCCTAAGAGGGGATTTTTTTAAGATAAATTCTAATATATCTACATAATGGAACATTAGGTAGCCATGTAATATCATATTATATATGAAAACTACATGGGGATAGTGTGTGTGTGAGATATGTATTTTTTAAGTGAAAAAAAATCCTATTAGAATGTAAGTTTTAATTGCATGTTTAAGGAATTGTATGATAGGGGAAAAATATAAGGGATATTCATTAAAATGTTAATGGTGTTTATCATCCAGTCATGCAATTATGGATTGTATTTATTTTCCTTCTTTATGTTTCCCTCTATTTTACAATTTTCTGCAATGAGAATCTGTGATATTTAAAGTAGAAAGGCATATTTTTAAATAGGTAATTTTTGAAAAATTTCAAAGCATTTTTTGAAATGTTAATTATGTCAATAGTGTTAAATTGCAACAGAACTAATTGAAACTAGGCAACTGCCACACTTTTGCTATGCTAGATAAATAACTGAAGTGGTGGCAGGCATTTGCTGGTCTAGACTTGTGGACAGTAGCACTCTCAAGGAGGCTAAGTGGCTCTGGAGTCCTTTCCAGAAACTCTTCCCTGCTGTGAGTAGCAGCAGAAGTGCTTTAATTAATCAAGATAAGTTTTCAGCCAGAGATAATTACACATATCAAAATGATTTTGCAGCCAGATATGTAGAAGCTTTGTAAATAGGTTCTTGCTAATCTTTTAACCAAGAAAAGTTTCCCAGAGCATCTGGAAAGGGACTGATGAGAGTGGCAAGGAAAGCTTTAACCCGAGGCCAAACAACCAGAAACATCAACTAATCTGAAATTCTTCAATCTTTGACTTTTAGGACAAAATGGAAAATCTCAAGAAAGCAGCTTTAAAGTGAGATTTGCTCAAACTAATCTTCATGATAATCCTCAAGACTTTACAAACTCAGATTTATCTCTAGGCTTCTATGTCAATATTTGTCCTTCTGTCCAGTGAAAATAATTCCTAATGGTCAATCTGAGATTCCAGAGGATTGTCAGAATCAACAACACAGATTAAATTACATTCGTATTCTCCGTTTACTATGTAGAAAGAAGTAAGAAAGGGATGGAGGGAGGGAGGAATGAGGGAGGAGGATGAGGGTACAAGGAAGGAAAGAAAAAAAGAAAGAGTGACTCTATGCACTGGAAAGACTAGACCCCAGAAGACACATAGGACTGCATCAGAGTTCTGGCTTCCAAAGTTCTGGCTCATCTCTGCTTAGTGTGGTCATATGTCCAGTATTGCACCCTGCCTGGTATTTTCTTTGGAAAACAATAGTCCTGCTATCTTGCAGCTTCACTCCTCCTCCAGAGAGAAAGAACATTGTCCTCCACAAACTGGGTTGGGACTCACAAATGTTCCCATTCCTCCTCCCCATGTCACTTCAGCTACACTTTATCATAGCTGACTTTGCTTCTGCACGCCCCTTCTGCTCCTTCGTGGCTAGCTATAAACTATCTAGACTGTTCTGTTCAGACATTGCACTTCCAGTTGTGGACAGTTACTGGAATTGTTCATGTTTTGGCATTTGGAAATTTCCTTAACTAACAACTTCCCCTTCTCCTCCTGATTCTGGCATATATTTAGAGGGGGGTGGGGGAAGTAGCCTTTAGCTTCTAAAGTGACTTGGGTGGGTAACAGAGTATGGGCTTAGAAGCAGAGATGGAGGATAGTCAGTGGCAACCATGGGTCTCACAGATTATTTTGGTGGAATTACTGTCTTGTGACTGAGCCTGTGTGGGCAAGATTGGACTGTATGTGGGTCTCAGTATATAAGGAAAAACAAGGGCAGCAGAAGAGGACTGCGAAGAAATGTAAATACATTACTTTTATGTAGATTTCCAATATTTGGACTTAGTTGATGCTGTGGGCAGAGGCAATGTAAAATGAACCAGCAATTTTACATTTCAGAAAAATCAGCACTGCAAGTTCAATCTTGTCTCAGGAGGAAGTAGGCTTCATTCAAAGTCTGTTAGATTCCTGCCTCCTATCAAGACCTGGAACCCAGTTTTTTGTCCCTTACTATCTAATGTGTGTGTGTGTGTGCAAACACTACACACATACACTTCTAATGTGTGGCAAAAACAAGTCAACTAAATAGTCCCTGATGTCAGGACTGACATTTACCTTACTGTGTCCAGGTCTCTGGTGATGCAGTTTCAGACGACTTCTGAACTGTGTGTCCCCAGATCCTGGGTATATGTCCAAAGAAGACTAAGCTGATTTGAGATTCTGCTGTTTACATCCAAGTATTTTTTTTACCCCAAATGTATTTGTTCTTTGACACCTCTGTTTGCATTCCATGCTGTACTAGGTGCAATAACCCTTCCTTATCCACAGAGGACACATTCTAAGACCCCCACTGGATGCCTGAAACAACAGACAGAACCAAACCCTACATATTATTGTTTTTTTCTAGACATAAATTAAGTTAGGCACAGTAAGAGAGTAAAAGTATAATTGATAATGAAATAGAAAAATTATGACAACATGGAAATAAAATTTTAAATTTTTGAAATATATATTTTTGGAATTTTCCATTTGATATTTTCAGGTAACTGAAATCTTGGAGAGCAAAACCAAGGTTAAGAAAAGAGTACTGTGTTGTGTCCAGTTGCTGTCTGATCTGGGTGAGGCAATTACACTTTATATTCAGCACTCATGATAACTGTAGTACATATCTTGACCAGTGGGCATGAACATATATTATAGTCATGCATCAATTCACCACAGGGATATGTTCTGAGAAATGCATCTTTAGCTGATTTTTATTATTGTGCTAATATTACAGAGTGTAGTTACACAAACTAAGATGCCTACATCACAGGTCACGCAGTCTTACTTAATCACCATCATATATGTGGTCAACATAGTTAAGTGATGCAGTACTCTACCATAACAGAAAGGTTACTTTACCATCTCATTTGCTATGTGAAACCTACTTCTATACTAGCTGTGGTGGTCTTCCCCAGACCTCAGGACCCCATCTCACTCTATATAACTCAGATGGAGAGGAAGTCTCTGCCCTCCCAACATTTTTAACATTGTTTTCTCCCCATCCTTTTTGAACTTAACTTCTTTCTGAGGTTGTTTACCTTCACCATTGCCACAAGGGGTATACTTGACTTTGCACTACCTGTATACTCTGAGATAACTATTAGCAAGCCAAATTTCTTTGTAACATAAATCATAAGAAAGAAAGCAGAGTAGCAAGGTGGAATTTTTTAATTTTTTTTTTTTAGTTGTAGTTGGTACAATATTTTTATTTATTTATTTTTATGTGGTGCTGAGGATCAAACTGAGGCTCCACCTAAAGGTGTGGGTGTCTGGCTAGCCACTACTTCCTCTCAGCCACAGGGCAAAGCTGCCTGTCTGAAAGTACCTCACATGTGAAAGGCAAGTGCTCTACCACTGAGCTACAGCCCCAGCCCCACAAGGTAGAATTTTCATCACAGACTTTGGAATGGAGAGAAATGCTTTCCAACCCCATTGGTGAATTGTGTGATTGTAGACACATTTCTTAATCTCTGTGAGGCTGTTTCCTCACCTATAAAACAAAGGATAACATGTGTTTTATAGGATTATGAAGGATCAAGTGACTAAATGTGTATCAGGTTGCTGGCAGTTAATAGTTGACAAGGTTTCTAAATAAGGTTTTCAAGGTTTTCACCTCACCCTCTTTCTAACTTCTCTATGGCTATAAAGATACCTTGGGGAATTCAAGGGTAGGTTCCATGAACACCATAACATGTCATTATCCCCAAGGCCTAGAGCTTAGCATGTAGTTGATGTTCAATAAGTGTTTGTTTACTAAATGAATAAATAAAATTAATAAATTGTTTACTGAATGTGAACAACTTACATGATCATTTTTACCTTTTATTGTTTTCTCAATACTAACTGATCACTGTATGAAATTAAATTTCCTAAATAGTCCCCCCTGCTCTCTGCCTTTCCCTGGAGACATGATCAGTATCTGCTCTTTGATGAATTACTTTATCTAAGGCCCTTCACCTTAAACCTCTTGCCTAATGGACCATTCTGCTTCTGCACAGCCCCCTGTCTAAGTACAAAAAGATAAGCTACAATTCTGGCCAGTTTCTCAGCCCAATCCCCAGAAGAGCATCTCAGACAGGTAAAGCCAGGGCATGCTAGTGATAGCTATGTACACTGGCTCCGGTCCCAGAGTCCTTTGTGAAGTTGAAAAGAACCCTGACTATCCCAGCAAACTCAGGGCCAATTTTTCCACTAGACACAATAGGCACAGAGGAATTCAGGCCCCAGAATGATTTTAGAGGCCCACATACAATAATAAATTCAGCCTGGATTGTTTTCATCCCTATAACAACACAGTTGTATTATATATACATATATATGTATGTATACATTTTTATGGAGATATATGGTTTATGAAGACAAAAGCCATCAGGATTCAGGAAAGACATAGTGTACCCCTAGGTGCCCTAGCAGAACAGCAAAGCTAGCTAAGTGCTGTGTTGCCCAGGGAGGGGCTGGCTCCCTTGGGCACTTCACAGAAGAAAGCCAGCTCTACTGGGAGGGGGACCCCTCCCTTTGGAGACAGAGGTCCTCCACACCTCTGCAAGAGGTAGAAAAAGGCATGTTGAGCAAGGTATACCCTCTCCCCTCACTTTTCCAACAAGAAGTTTCTTCTCCCCAAAAGCAAAAAAAAAAAACAGGTGTGACCTCACCCTCTGACTTCGAAAAGCTCATCAATGACCTCACCTCCTTTGTTCTCAAAAAACAGGCTCACCCAGAACTTCCCCTCAGATCAGGCAAGATCAGGCCTTATGCTTCTCTACCCCCTTGTCCTCCAACTCTCCTTCCCACATCCCCACCACCACCAGCCTCTCCCCCTTCCATGACCCTGTGCCTTACCGGCAGATGACACTTCTCCACACCACTGCCTCTCAAAAGTAGCTCCACCTAAAGGTGTGGGTGTCTGGCTGGCCACTACTTCCTCTCAGCCACAGGGCAAGGCTGCCTGTCTGAAAGGCAGCTGGGAGCAAGTGACTGAGGGGTGACATGCACTATGATTCAGCCATGTGGCAAATGAGAATATATTCAAGGCTCAATATTAAATAGGAAGTTTCTAGGCAAGTCTGGAGGGCAGAATGAGCCAACTCAGGATAAAAATACTAAAAAGCAAAAGGTGAAATCCAGGGTTGAGAAATTCCTAGAAAAGAATTCATAATGTTTACTGGGAGAAAACTTCTTAGTTGAGAGGGCTCGGTAGGACCACATCAGCTTGAAAATATTCCAGAGCTTTCTATCTGACAGTCCATGTTTCCTGCTTGTCCATCTGACCTTCTCAGCTGCCTGACAGTCTGGCAGTCCAGGTGTGTGGGAGACTTCGTGATCCAGTGAGCAACATTTTTGGAATCCGCAGCCCAGATGTGACTCGTAACCATATAAATACAAGTTTGTTCTAGAAAGATGTCAATAGTGAGTGTGTGAGCACAGGGATGTTTGGAGACTCTCAGTACTTTTTGCTCAATTTTGCTGTGAACCTAAAACTGTCTATTTGCCAGGCATGGTGGTGTACTCCTCTAATCCCAGTGACTCAGGAGGCTGAGGCAGGAGGAGCACAAGTTCAAAGCCAGCCTCAGCAACTAAGCAAGGCCCTAACCAACACATAGTGAGACCCTATCTCAAAATAAAAAAAATAAAATAAAAGGCCTAGGGGATGTGGCTCAGAGATTAGTACCCCAGTATCAATCAATCAATCAATAAAGTCTATTTAAAATAACAATTGGATGAGAACAAGCAATGTGTATCTGCATACTGCACACACACACACATACACACACACACACACACACACACACATACACACACACATGTCTACTCTGTGGCCATAGAATCCTGCCTTCCATCCTACAGAGGTCTGAGCTGGATCAGGAACCAGTCAGGTAAGGTGTTGTTGCTGCAAGAACTCCCGGGGAAGAAATTGTCCCTTGGGGTCAAAATTCCTAACTGTATCATCAGGGTGTGAGAAACCTGCTCACCTATGAGAAACTCAATCATCTACTCAAACCCAAAGAATGGGCTGGGTGACCTGAGGTACAGCAACAACAACAACAACAAAAAGGCAAGATTTTAGTGATGGTCTTGCAAGATCAAGTACCTCATGGTCAGGACGCCGAATAGTTACAACCAGCATTTTATTCTCTGGTGTGCAAGTTCCCTCCCTGGTCCTCATTAGCTGAGTCCTATGGGGTGAGCAGTCTCCCTAACTTGCCTAGGTTTTACTGTCTTCTGTTGGGTTATTTAAAGAAATATACGTTTAGTTGTTCCCACCTCCCTCTGTTCTCTTGTGGCAGGAAAGCCTTCCTGAGGTAAATGAGTTCTGACATGTAAGCAGCTCTTACTTCTTTTCCTAATTTGCTATTTCTTAACAGAGAGATTTCTGTCTCTGTGGGTTAAGTTGACCCCTTCCCCCATCTCCTTTTTGTCAAGAGGCTGTTCAAGGTGCATGTCCTTTGGATCTGCCACATCCATAGGCTGTGGTGTTATTTTGTGAATTAACTGCCTCTAACTTTCCATTTTGCTCTATTTCCCCTCTGGCTGCCTTTATTACTACCCAAATCTACAGTGAATAATGCTTTTGGTAGTATGGCCATTTTGACAATATTAATTCTGCCTATCCAGGAGCATGGGAAATCTTTTCATATTCTGAGGTTTTCTTCAATTTCTTTCTTTAGTATTCCGTGACTTTCATTGTAGAGGTATTTTACCTCTTTTGTTAGGTTGATTCCCAGAGGTTTTGTTTGTTGTTTATTTGTTTGTTTTTGAGGCTACTGTGAATGGTGGAGTGTTTTTTTTCTAATTTCTCTTTCAGTGGATTCATTGCTGATGTATAGGAATGCATTTAATTTATAGGTGTTGATTTTTATATCCTGCTATTTTGCTGAAT
The DNA here is from genome assembly GCF_048772815.1 of Callospermophilus lateralis. Classification (NCBI taxonomy): domain Eukaryota; kingdom Metazoa; phylum Chordata; class Mammalia; order Rodentia; family Sciuridae; genus Callospermophilus; species Callospermophilus lateralis. The sequence continues at coordinate 68,087,239 of NC_135311.1, read as the reverse complement.
TCATTCATTAGTTCTAGAAGTTTTCTGGTAGAATTTTTTGGATCTTCTAGATATAGAATCATGTCATCAGCATCTGTTCTTCTTTACCTATTTGTATCCCTTAAATTTCTTTCTTCTGTCTAATTTCTTTGGCTAGAATTTCAAGTATAATGTTGAATAGAAGTGGTGAAAGAGGACATCCTTGTCTTGTACCAGTTTTTAAAGGGAAAGCTTTCAATATTTCTCCATTTAGAATGATGCTGGCCTTGGGTTTAGCATATATAGCTTTTATGATGTTGAGGTATGTTCCTACTATCCTAGTTTTTCTAGTGGTTTGAATATGAAGGTATGCTGTATTTTGTCAAATGCTTTTTCTGCATCTATTGAGATGATCATATGATTCTTGTTTTTAGTCAATTAATATGATGAATTACATTTATTGATTTCTATAGGTTGAACCAACCTTGCATCCCTGGGATGAACCTCTCTTGATTATGGTGCCCTATCTTTTTAATATGTTTTTTATATGTGATTTGCCAAAATTTTATTGAGAATTTTTGCATCTATGTTCATCAGGGATATTGGTCTGAAGTTTGCTTTCCTTGATGTGTCTTTGTCTGGTTTTAGTATCAGAGTGATATTAGCCCCATAGAATGAACTTAGAAGGGTTCCCTCCTTTTCTATTTCATGTAATACTTTGAGAAGTACTGGTGTTAATTCCTCTTTGAAAATCTTGTAGAACTCGGCTGAGAATTCGTCTGGTCCTGGCCTTTTCTTGGTTGATAGGCTTTTTTAAAAATATTTTTTTTATTTGTTTGTTTTTATGTGGTGCTAAGGATCGAACCTAGGGCCTCATGCATGCAAGGCAAGTGCTCTACCACTGAGCCACAACTCCAGCCCAGTTGGTAGGCTTTTGATGGTGTTTTCTATTTCATTACTTGAAATTGATCTGTCCTTCAATAGATGAATGGATAAAGAAAATGTGATATTATTCAATGGAATATTACTCAGCTTTAAAGAAGAATGAAATTATGGCATTTGCTAGTAAATGGATAGAGCTGGAGAATATCATGATAAGTGAAATAAGCCAACCCAAAAAAACTAGTATGTGGAAGCTAATTAACAAGCACGGGGGTGGGGGAGGGCACTAGAGAAGAACAGAGTTACCTAAGATTAGGTAGAGGAAAGGGAAGAGAAGGAATGGGTGGGGATTTGGGGATAGAAAAGATAGTAGAATGAAACAGACATTATTATTTTATGTATATATATGACTGCATGACCAATGTGATTCTATAACATGTTTACTCAGAAAAATGAGAAATTATATCCCATCTATGTATGATATATCAAAATGCATAAATGCATTCTGTCATGTGTAACTAATTAAAACAAATTTTAAAAATTAATAATACCCAAATTATCAAAATACCAATGACATTCTTCATAGAGCTAGAATAAACAATCCTAAAATTCACATGAAGCTACAATAGATTCTGAATAGCCAAATCAATCTTGAGCAAAAAGAATGAAGTTGGAGGTATCAAAGTACCCAACTTCAAAGTATACTAAAAACTATAGTAATCAAATATCATGGTTTGGGAATGAAAACAGACAGCCAGACCAATGGATCAGAATAAAGTGCCTAGAAATAACCTCACACATTTACAGCCAACTGATTTTTTTTTCTTTTGTTGTGGTGCTGGGGATTGAATCCAGGGCCTTGGGCATGCCAAGCAAGCACTCTACCAACTGACCTACATCCCCAACCCACAGCCAACTGATATTTGACAAAGGTGCTTAAAACATACATTGATCAGGATGGTATTTTTAGAATGAATGGTGCTAAGAAAATTGGGTATTCATATGCAAAAAATTAAAACTAGACCTTGTCTTCTATTGGTTTAAAAAAATCACCTTGAAATTGATTGAAAACTTAAATTTAACACCCCAAATAATGAAACTACTAGGAAAAAAAACATAGGGGAAATGCTTCAGGACATTGGTTTATGCAAAGACTTTTTTGTACAAGAAAAGTACAAGAAACAAAAGCAAAAATAGACTAATGGGATTACATCAAGCTAAAAGCTTCTGCATAGCAAACAATCCTCAGAGTTAAAAGACAACCTATAGAATGGGAGAAAATATTTGTAAACTACATACCTAATGAGGGGTGAATATCCAGAACACATAAGGAACTACAAAGACTCAATAGCAAAAAAACAAATTACCCAATTTAAAAATTGGAAATAGACCTAAATAGGCATTTAAGAATAACTACAAACAGTGAATAGGTATGTGGAAAAAAATATTTGGCAACCACAATCCTCAGGGAAATACTAACTAAAACCACAAAAATGTACTGCTTTACTCCAGCAAAAATGGCTATTAACAAAGAGATAAAAGTAGCCAGGAATGATGTTGCACACTTATAATCCTAGCTACTCCAGGATTATAATATACACCTAGGCGGGAAGATCTCAACTTCAAGGCCAACCTGGGTGACTTAGCAAGACCCTGCCTCAAAATAAAATCATTTTTTAGGAAGGGCTCAGGGAGTATGCTTGCCTAGCACACGCTTTGACTTTTGTTCAATCCATGGTATTACACACTACACACACACACACACACACACACACACACAGATAAAAGTTAGCAAATTCTGTCAAGGATGGGAAGAAAAGGGCATGCTTGCACATTATTGGGTGGGTATGCAAATTAGTACAGCCATTTGGAAAATAGTATGGAAGTTCCTCAAAAAAGTAAAAATAGTTCTACCATATCATCCACTGCTGGGTACATATCTGAAAACAATGAAATCGTTATGTTGAAGAGAAATCTTCAGTGCTTTCCTTTGTTACTACAGCACTGTTTACGTTAACCAAGAAATGGAAACAATTAAAGTGTCCATCAACTGATAAATGGATAAAGAACATGGGTGTATATACACAATAAAATATTATTCAGCCATAAAAAAGAATGAAAGCCTGTCACTTAAGACGACACAGATGAACTTGGCAATCATTATGTTAAGGGAAATAAGCCAGACACAGAACGATAAGCAAACACATGATCTCACTCATGGGGAGTAAAAGAAAGTTGATGTGATAGAAGACAAGAGTAGAATGGTGGTTACCAGAATCTGGGAAAGTAGTGGAGAGGGAGGGCTGGGAAGAGGCTTACTCAAGGGACATTAAGTTTTAGTTAAGTAGGAGTAAAAAGTCGTGGTGTGTATTATCCAACAGGGAACAATAGACAACAATTATGTGCTGTATATCTGAAAAAGTTGGAAGAAAGGATTTTAAAGGTTTTCACCAAGAGGAAATGATAAATTTTTGAGGGGATAGATATGTCTAAACTGATTTAAATATTACAAAATGTATACATGTATTGAAACATGACATTGCATCCACCTTAATATGTATAATCTTTGTATTTTTATATATCAATTAGAGGTACATAGGAAACAAAATGTCTGACCCTATTGGAGACACACCATGGAGGATCCCCTTTTCTTTTGCAGTTGTAGTTTAATCTGTTGTAAGGTCTCCTCCTGGTCCTTCTCCACCACAGTGCCCCAGGCCACTGGCTAGCCCTCCACCAGGCATGTGGTATCAAAACACGAATGAATGGCTGGGGTTGTAGCTTAGTGGCAAAGTGCTTACCTAGCACACAGAGGCACTGGGTTCGATCCTCAGCACCACATAAAAATAAATAAATAAAATAAAAGTATTGTGTCCATCTATTAAAAAAATTTTAAAAAAAACATAAATGAGGATGACTAGAAGGAATACCTTTTACTGGGCTTAAAGGATGAAGAAGTAATTTAAAGGGCCATTTGGAGAGATGGCAATGTGGTGTCATGGAAAGGCCTTGGGTCACGGAGTCATGGAGTCATTTTGGAATGACTAACTGGCTTTTTTTTTTTTTTAACCTTTATTTTATTTGTTTATTTTTATTTGGTGCCGGGATCAAACCCAGTGCTTCATGCATGCTAGGCATGTGCTCTACCACTGAGCCCCTCCCAGGCTTCTTAATCTCGGCTCCATCTGCTCTGTCCACCCCCATTATCCACAAAAAAAAAAAAAAAAAAAAGGAAGAAAAAAAAGTCCTGCATCTAGCTCCTCTATCCCTTTCATCCCTTTGTGTTGCAACTGACTTCCATCTGTCTTATTAAAAATGAGCAAAGAGGTATAACCCCTGTGTCAGTCTGATGAAGCTTCATGTCAGAATTGCCTTCCCTGAGGATTGCCCATTGGAGTGGGCTGAAACTGATATTCTTGTGTGGGACTTGTAGAGCAGAAGCAGCTCACACGTGTTCATGTTGTCATTAATCTGCTGGCTCACCTCATTGGCCCCTCCAAACAAGTGTCTTTTGTTGCTCTTTCAGCCTCCCCAGAGCTCTTCACTGTGTGAGCACTTGCTTCTATAGACTTGCCCCCTCCTCTTAATACGTCTCCCAAAGGAATAGGATTTCAACATATGAATTTGTGGAGGACATAATGACTCAGTTCATTGCAAAACTTGCATTCTTAGCTGACAGCTAAATAAACTAATCCGTTTCTTGTCAACTGACCCCCCCTAATTTTCCCCAGTTAAAATATCAACATTTTGTGGGCCATTTTTGGAAGCAGTGCCTTTACCCAAAGAGAGGATATAAGTAGAACTTGAACACCAGACCAGGCAGGGGTTGGGGATTGGGGTCTTCTGTAGAAGTGGTTTCCTCCAAATCTCACTGAGATATATTCTCTATTTGGATCATATACTCTATTTGGATTCACATTAAAGGTGATTATTTGGGTCCTTATTAGTGGAGAATATAAATGTCTCAAAGAAGAACTGCATTATTTAAGATGCATTTCCAGTTTTATGGACTTTCTGGAATATAGGGTTATTTAGACAAGAAGCCTTCTTAATGACTCACTGGCTTCTCAATTTCGGCTCCATCTGCACTGTCTACTCCCATTGTATACACACACACACACACACACACACACACACACACACAATATCCCTTTCATCCTGTGTGTTATAACTCTGTGTTCAATCTTTCTTGTTAAAAATAAGCAAAGAGGTGTAAGCCATCCTAGGATGGCCAGATGGAGAAAATTTGTTGTCAAATCTCAGAATGTCACGATGTACCAGTTGGGAAAGAATATAAAGGACTATATTATCTTCTCCAAGGTCAGCCTCTGTGGAAGAAGAGGGAACATTTGATTAATCCACCATCATTTGGGAACATTACATGAAAGAGCAAAAAAAGAGAAAGAGAAAGTTTCTTTTTGGATGATAGGTATCTGATACAGGTGCCAAAGCTCATGAATCTTGGAATACAGTCAGCTACAATCATGGGTGATTCTTCAAATGAAGAAGCCAAATGTTGGCAAAATAAAAACACATTTGGTCCACCACATTCCTAACTATAATGGATGCTGAGAAATTGATGCTCTAAAACAACCCACAAATTTCCTGTATACTACTGCTGTCATTGCAAAATCCTGGCTCCTTCAAAGTACCATCTCTTGCCACTGCCAGAAAAAGTCAGCTTTTAAAAGAAACTAAATCCAAGGTCACTTACTTCCACATTAAGGAGATATTTTATCAGCTGCCAAAATTCATTTTTGTAATGTGCTCTTACTCAATAACTTAAGTCTAGTGTGTTGGGCGGAGTCCAACTTGGATAATTCCATTCTCACAACCAAATTCTCCCAAGGAGTTTGAACTGTACATGATATTATTCCTCACTTCTTCAACTATCCTTTTATAAATCAAACTAATCTTCTTTTATTCCAAAAGTATGATAGGGTATAGGCATTGAATTTCAAAAGAGGGATTATGCTGAAGAATTTAGTGATGGGATGTTCCATTATATGAATTTAGTTCCAGTTTTTTGCAAGTCTTATGAATAAGTTTTGAGTTATATGACAAATGCTGTTCTCAACATTTCAGTTGAAGCAGGACACAAGGTTTCAGCTCTCAAGAAGTAAGTATTAGGTATATGAAATGAGGTTGGAGACAGAAGCAGAAACTGGACCATTTTGGCTACGCTATGGAGTTCAGATACTATTATACATGTGGTAGAGCATATTAGTGGAATGATATGATAAAATTTAGTGGTTTTTTAAAATAAGATCATTGTAAAGGGAAAGAGTCATTGTGCGATCTATCTGTGAGTCAGGGACTTAGCCTTCTGCTATTTTCCATTGAAATTTTTAAAAAATATTTTTAGTTGTAGATGGACACATACCTTTTTAAAATTTATTTATATGTGATACTGAGGATCGAACCTAGCACCTCACACTTGCCAAGCAAGTGCTTGACCACTGAGTCACAACTTCAACCTTCCATTGAAATTTAATGTTGGGATCAACACAACTGTGGCTAGATTTTCCTCCCTATCATCCTTCAAATAGCATCTAAGTCAAGTCTTGGTTAGCTCAAAGGGCTAAGTAGTCTAAAGCCATGGTTTGAGCACATGGGCTCTCAACATTTGTACTGCCCCATGACTGACTGCTTCCCTCTTCCTGTCTAACCAGCATACTTCAGAGGCTCCCCCTGGTCATGTTGGGCACCAGAAGTGAGGTTAATTAAGAAGCATTAGCTCATTTCTGTGTGCTCTGCTCAGGGTTGTTTAATGGCAAACTCAAGAAGTACCTACTAATATATGTGTTATATTTAATGATGGAATTCTAGGAAGAACACATTCCTGACCCCCCCCATAAAAATCATTAAAAACTGTTTCTTTCCCATCTTGTGAACAGTGAGAAATATAAATGATAATGTCATAGACTCAGAGAATCACAGTGAATGTTAGTGATCATCAAGTCCAATCTCCTTCCCAATGTAGGATTCTTCTGTGTAGTCCTTATAGGAGTTCTTCAGCATTCTGTAGCCTCTCCATTGTCTGTTGGAGATGTAAGATGGCTTCAGATTAGTGGCAAATTAATTGCACATTGTTCTTTTGACTGGGGAAGGTCCTTGACTTTGGCTCCCATTATTTGAAATTGTGTTTTGAAGGGTGGAAGAGCTGATAGAGAAAATCATGTCGAAAGAGGGGCCAAGATCTCAATCTGTAAAGAGTACACCAAATATGCTTATCAATATTAAAAGCAAGATAGAAGAAGGGAATCAATATGTCAAGGTCATTGTACTGTCATGTGTAACTAATTAAAACAAATTTTTAAAAAATGAAAAAAAAAAAAGAAGAAGGGAATCAAGATTGCTATGCCCAAAAAGAAGATACCCAAGTGCTGATGAATGAAGAATATGGATTAGGAGCATGGGAGGTGAGTGAATCTAGGGAAATTCTCAAGGGTACATATCTAATCTCATAATAGATATTTAAATATGATACTTGCGCAAGTTTATATCATCATGTCAAGTATTTCTAAAGGAGCAAGAAGAGAATATATATTCTGCTTTGGCTGAATGGTTACAGTCACATGGAAGCCCACTCTGTCATTAGGTGTTACCAATAATAATATTCTCTGCATTTTCTTTCTTTTGATCATGATCTTACATGACCCACAGAGCAATTCTAATTCATTTTCTTCATGACAATCTTCAAATAATTAAAAACAGCTCCAATGTCCCCTTTCTTTCAATGTTTCCTGCTCCAGGCTACACATGCCCAGATTCCTTCAACTGTTTTCAGATGGCATAATTTCATTAGTGCCAGACTTACAATTCAAAAAGGACTTCAGCTAGTCAAGTCCTGTCACGAGTCATCCATGGGCTGTGTGTGTGAGCTATGCACATTTGAGCATATGAGAGGACTGGTCTGGCGTTGCGCGCTGATTGGGCCAAGCAACACAAGTGTGTCTTTCCTCTTGCTCTCCCACACAGCACCTGAGATGAGTGTGACTTGCCAAGATGTCAATCAATCTGCTGACCACAAGACATCATCAAGCAAGACTCCACCTTTAGAAACCCTATCCTTTGCCTTCTTTGGGTGGAATATTCTATCAAATGTCTTTTCCCCAATAAATAGCGGGGTTCTGGGTGTGCTCTCTCTTGCTTTTTCCAGCGCTGCCAGTGTGGAGCTGATCCTTGGGGCCGCAGAGCAGTCCCACCCTCAAAACTCATGTTCATGTGTTGCGTGGTTTCTTCGCCATTTTCTTAGTTATTGCTGCAGCCAGCTCCTTTAAACCTAGCTCAAGTCATCAGCCCAGCCAGCTGGCGACAAAGTCCAGCTCTCTCTCTTTATTCAGGCGGAAGATGGAGTTTAAAGAAGTGCAATGCAGCTGGGTGAACAGGAGCTCTTGCTCAACATCATGTGGAAGTGGCAGATCCAGCACTTAAGCCTGGGTCCCTTAATTCTATATCTAGTGTTTTCCACATCTCTCAAAAACACTTACCAGTCCACCCACCTTTTTGTGAACCTACTCCAGCTTCTCAGACTTCATTAAATGTAGCCCCTGATGTTCAATACAGGGCAGGTGCAGTCCAATCAACCAAGAGAGTAAGGGGATTATTATCGACTCTAATTCAAAACTCCATATGCTCATTAATGCTTCTGCGATTACTTTAGATTTCTTTGTGATTCATATTGAGCATGTGATTAAAACTATTTTTTATACATTTATTTTGTTTATTTACTTTTATATGGTGCTGAGGATCAAACCCAGGGCCTCACACGTGCTAGGCAAGCACTCTACCGCTGAGCCACAACTCCAGCCCCAAAACTATTTCTTTTGTGGGTGTGGTTATTTTTCACTTGAAATGTGTTAAGCAAAATACTTTCTACTTTCCACTCTAATAGCTCATTTTTAATTTAACCAAAATATAGGACTTATCATTTAATACTCCTCAATTTCTTTTTGTTGACTTAGGTATATCATTTCACCTACTTGAGATATTTTTGAATAGTAATTCTCCTACCAAGTATATTAAGCAATCATTTATTTGATGATATATTTAGACACAAAAGTCACTTTGTAGCAAAGACAATTCTTGCTAAGTATGTCACACACCAGATTCTGTTGTAATTGGGTTGAAGTCATATGACTTGCTCTGGCCAATGGACAGTAAATGACATTACTTCTGGACCAAGGCTTTAAAAGGCAATGTGATTCTTTTATTCTTCTATTCCTCTTATATAGAAATCTGGGTTGGAGGCGACACATTCTAGCAGCCATACTACAGGAAAATCTTACCTGGAGCCTACAGCTATACACTGAAGACAGAAATATTCCCTAAATTTAAATTCTCTGTATCCAGCAATAATTTTATTATATCACCTAAAAATCATTAAAAGACTTAATCAAATGTTATATATGTTAATTAGTTTAATTTAGCAATGCCACAATGTATATATTTGTCAAAATATGCTGAACACCATAAAAATATCCAACTTTTAGCCAATTTTCTAAAAAAGATTTATTTAAATGCCTTGTTAAAATCCAAATACTTTTAAGTTCTAAGGACCACGTTAATCCACTGCAGATTGAGAAGCATAGTGGTGATATATTTGTATTTTAGAGAGGCATCTGGGTGGGGAGTGAATTGGAAGAAACTAAGACTGGAATGGGAGGAAGAGCAGAGCCTGGTTTGTGAACATTTGGGAAGGAGATTATGAGTGCTGAAGCCAATGTAGCTGGTAAAAATAAAATTCTGTCAAAGTTATCACATTTCCACTTTGGCTGGAGTCAGAAAAATGACAAAGTCCATAGTCCTGAACCTGGCTCTTGCCTACCACTCAGTTTTTTCCTGTCCCATCCTCCTCCTCTGTCCTCCAGCCACACAGACCCCCTTCCTTCCAGTTTACTTCAGGGTCCTCAGGGTTCTCCATCTTGGGCTTTTGCATAGACTTTTCTCTCCGTTTAGAAGTTCTACTCTGTCTCCCTTCCCAGACTAATTGAATACTTTGAATCTCAATTTTTTTCAGAGGTGCTTTCCCAGGACCCCCAAAACTATGCTTGATTATCTTGCCTAAGTCTCTCTGCCCTGCCCTTCTCCTTTGAGAGCATTCAACATGCTGGCAATCACTTCTTAGTGTCTCCTGGAGACTAAGAATTCCTCAAGGGCAAAGACCATGTCTGTTGTGATTACGACTAAGAACTTAAAACAGTGCAAAGGAGGTGTTCAGTAATATTTGTTGAAAAGGACTACTTAATAACTTTTCCTGGAAATGGATCAGAAATTGGTGCTAAACCAAATGGACAGCAAATTTTAGAATATTTTAATTCTCTGCTCTTCATGCAGTGTACTTCCTCTTTACTGAAGGCTCCTCAGAGATGACTTACAGTGATTCTGTGTTGCAACTGCAAGCTCTTTCCATTTTGTGGGGTGTCATTGCTTAATATGGGGAATTACACTTCAGTGTAGCAAACTGTAGCCCAGCCCATATCTGGCTATCGGCCTGGTTTTGTAAATAAAGTTTTATTGGAGCACAGTCTAAAGTGCCAATGGCTGCTTTCCCACTACAACAGAAAAGATGAGTATCAGCCGAGACCATGTACATGACTTGCAAGATATTACCTTTACAGAAAAAAATTGTTGACCCACAGTCTAGTGTGATTATCTGAACTCCTTCAAGACAGTGTGTGATTCCTTTCTATCACCTTGTCTGTATTTGACTTCTTTCTCTCTTTACTTCCCTTTGATCGCTTTATGATTTGCAGATTTTGTTCTTTCCTGATTCTGTACTCCACCCACCAACAGTTCTTTGTGATCCTTTGAGGTAGGAACTCACCAAAGCATTCTTTGCAGCCACAGTAATTTCTTTCTTTAGGTTCACTCCCACTTGTGCTAACAGAATTTTATTTTTTAAATTATCTCTCATGATTGGGTCGTTTTTTTAAAAAAAATTGGTAGTAGAAGTTAGTAATGAAGGCAGAATTAGACAGGCAGTCAGTGTAGATAGGTAAATCGAGTCAGGTGGATCAGGTAGGTCAGGCCGGGTCAAGGAGGCCAGTTTTGAGTGAGTCTGGGAAGTTGGAGACTTGTCCCCTGAGGGATCTTACCAAGAACCTGCCCCTGCTTCAACCTGTTGCCGAAGTAACCTGTCTCAGGAATTTCCCCTCCCTACTGGGAACTATGAGGTTATTAAAGTGTCCTTGTCTTCTCCATCCTGCCCTTCCCCCTTCAGCCCACCTGTTTCCACAGGCCACTCCATGGAGCATTCCTGGGCCTAGTCACATAAGCAGAAAGGGGGTGGGGGGAGGCCGGAGGGGGAAGGCAGGAGAACAAAGGAATCCTAGGAAAATAAAAAGGGAAGAACACCTCATTTCTTGGGATACCATGATACCAGCTATGGCCCCCCTTTTCCCTGGCCGGAGAAGTCTAATGTTACCCCTTTTTAAATAAAGCCTGCTTCATATGCTTGCCTCGGTGTGCTTCTCTAATGTTCAAACTTCAACATATGGGGAAGCAGGACTTGTCACCCATAACCGGTGGTATCAGTAGTATTTTGTGATACTAGGAAAAAACCTCTAGAAATTCCGTACCGTTAAGCTACATTCCCAGGCCTTATAATTTTTATTTTGATACCCGGTCTGAAAAACCAGCCTCTATCTCAGAGTCTGTCCAAGGAAGGGGGCATGACCCTTGTTCTTGGAAAAACCCACAGAGCACTCCTAGGCACATTCCCACCCTGCTAAGTTGTTTATCTACAAATAACAGGAGAGATCTGCTGTGCCAGGTGTCCCTGACTCAGTCAGGCTAGGTGGGGATCCATAGCAACCCCCTAGCAGCCACCAATCAGCATGAGACAGGGAAATACCTGGGATGCCAGATGACCCTCCCAGTAGTTTATGGTGGTTGATAACATGTTGGGAAACCATGTAGTTCAGCATGGACACCCCTCTTGGCTTAAGCCAATCAGTTCAAATGAATCCCCCTCTTATAGTAACCAATCACCCCTACCCAACTTTTTCCGCCAGTGAATGTGCTAATCATGTTTTAGAGTTGTTATTTGATTTTCCCGCGGTATGTGATGATTTGCTAAGAGATGCTGTGATGTATGTGAGGTCCCTGCCTTCCCCAAAGAATGTATAAAACTGCTGCAAACCCTGGGCTCGGGGCCTCTCAGCGTCACCAGTTGCTGTGTGTGCGTGCGCAGAGGACCGAGCTAGCTTGCAATAAACACCTCTTTGCTGTTTACATCCATCTTGGTCTCTGGTGGTCTTTTGGGGGTCCCGAATTCAAGCATAACAGGTCTTGCTAGGTTGCCCAGGATGGCCTCCAACTTGTGATCCTTCTGCCTCAGCATCTGAGTACCTGGGATTATAGGAGTGCACCACCATGTGCAGCTATTTTGAGTCTTTAAATTATACCTGTAAGGATTTCTCCTCTTTTCCCTTTCTTTCTTTCTCCTTGCCCACCTCTCTCTTTCATAAATATTTTCCCAATTTTTTATTGGTGCATAATAATTATACCTAATACTAGGATTTATTGTTACATATTTATACAGGCACACATTAGAACAATATAATTTGGCCAATTTCTTTGCTGAGTACCTTCCCTTTGAGTTTTTTTTCCTTTGCCTAAAATTTGTAAATTTTATCTTAAGAGTTTTAAGGGCATGTCAAAAGCTCAGGTGTTCTTCCTTAGCAATTCTAGACTTTCATATTCAAATCCACTCCACTTCTACTACTCTTCAACCAGTTCTTCCAGTTGGTGAATGTTGTGGGTTGAACTGTATCCCCAAAAAGGTATGTTGAAGCTCTAACACCTCGTATCTGAATATGCCTGTATTTGGAAAGAAGCAATCAAGTTAAACAGAGATCACAACGGTGGTTGTCTGTGAGTACAGGGCTCTAGGAAGCACAGAGACAAAGCACAGGAGTCTGAGTCTAAAGGAGGGGCAGGGGGAGCCAGAAGAAATCCCTCCTAGAGAAGCTTCTATTTAAACTGAGACCAAAAAAAAAAAAAAACTAAAGAGAGTCCAGAGTGGTACCTCGAGGGGTTCTTTGAAAAAGCTACGGCCTACCTGGGAGTCTACCTGATCAGCCAGGCAATGTTGAAACAGGCCTTCTTGAATCACTCCACTCCCCTGCTTCATATAGAGGCTCCACTGAGCTTCTCCTGTAGTGAAAATTCTAGGGCACCCTTGAAAGCCAGGCAAACAAAGGAAGTATTAGAGATTTGGAGGAATGAGAGATCTTCAAGCCCAAAAGCCAGAGAGGGTGTGACGGCTTCAGTTAGGAGTATGGAGTCACTAGAGGGGCAGGCAGAGCCAAGAGTTCCCCAGCCCATTCCGGTCCCACTAGGAAAGTCTCAGGAGAGAGCAAAATCTCTCACTAATGAGGTATTCCTAACAGTCACATTTAAGAACATGATTACTATCTAAAGAAGCATAAAAAAACAAGCATAAGGGGACAGTCTGGGTGGATGAGCCTCAACTGGCCCTCAGAGCATCCCCTTCCTCTAGATTTCAGTCTCCTTGCCTTGTCTCTCCATCTCCCCAGCTTCTCTTCTGCCCTTCTTACCCTGTAATGCCAGATTCGTGGGACCCCAACAGATCTCCAGGAGCCGAATCCAATGCAATCACACAAGAGTCTTTATTGCAAGCTCGAGCCTGGACTCACAACCGTTTCCGACGCAGCGGTCCCAGGGAGTGAGCCCTGGTCCTTTGTCCAGTGAGATTTTATAGATTTGGGGGGGATACTCTATACGTCACAACATCACACAGCAAATCATTCCATACTGCTGGAAGATCAAACAACAACTCTTAATACTGATTAGCACACTCACTGGCGGGAACAAGTTGAGTAGGGGTGATTGGTTAGTACAAGAGGGGGATTCCTTTGAACTGACTGGTTTAGGCCACGAGGGGTGTATGTGCTAAACTACATGGTTTCCCAACATGTTATCAACCACCATAAACTACTTGGGGGTCATCTGGCATCCCAGGTATTTTCCCTGTCTCATGCTGATTGGTGTTTGCTAGGGGGTTGCCATGGGTCCTCACCTAGCCTGACTGAGTCAGGGACACCTGGCGCCACAGACCTCTCCTGTTATTTGCAAACAACTCAGCAGGGTGTGTATGTGCCTAGAAAGGCTCTGTGGGTTTTTCCAAGGACAAGGGTCACACCCTCTTCCTTAGGACAGGCCTTGAGGTAGTAGAAGCTGCTGTTATTTATTTATTTTCAAAAATGGAGTCACCTCAGTTTCTCAACCCCACCTCACAAGCCACAACAATAATCCATTATTGATCTTGGCCTGCAATTTTTCAGACTTTAGGGGAGAAAAGAGCAACAATCTTATTCTTGTCTGTTATAAAGGGTCACAGCCAACACTCCTAGATCAAATGATGGGTCAACAAGGGAAAAATATAACAAATTAATTCGATCAGTTTTATGTGATATTTCAAAATCAGAACCCAGAAACCCAAGTAAACTATTCATGTCCAAGTTTAGGATGAAGCTCATGCAGCTGAGTAGAAATGTGACAGACAGAAGAGAAGTCATCTAACAGTAACAGACTACAGGGCACCCAGCAAGGCCTGTCTGTTCAGAGGCTTGTTGGCCTCTCTATGGAGCACTCCTTCCTCCTGGGTATGGGGAGGGACCCTTCTAAAATGGGAGTTTTTACAACTTAGTATCAGACAGAGTAGGCAGAGAATTTCTTTGTGGCCAACTCCAGATAGAAAAGTAGAAAGTGAAGAAATTAAAGCAGCATTCTTCAGCTTTGTGATTGACTTTGTGGAAAAGGAGTTCTGATTGCTATGACCTGCCTTGAGGAAGAGAAATTCTAATTTCTATGTTCTATGTCTTACCTTGGCCAATAAAGGAGATCAGGAGACAGGAAGACAGGAGAGAGCCAGGGAGAAGCTTTGCTTTTGCAGCTGCCTCTGAGCTCTTCACTTCAGAAGCAGGCCAGCTCTTCAGCCTGGTGAAGCTGACGTCTCAAGGTGCCAGCACAGCCCTGCAGCCCTTCCCACCCCAGCCATTTAGGACAGCCCTCATAGCACCCAAGAAGAAATTTGTTCCTGGCTAGAATTAAATAACAGCCAGCCTCTAGAAACCTAAACTTAACACTATCAGCTGAAGAACTTCAACACTGAGCATAAGACTTGGCATGAAAGACTCTACCCCAGTCCCAGGCATTTTGTTTATTCTTCGGTGCTGGGAATGGAACCCAGGACCTTACACGTGCCAGAGAAGTGCTATACCATTAAGCTACATTCCCAGCCCGAGGCCCAAGCATTTGGACTTGCCTTTCAATGTGAGATTTACCTAGACAGATCTGAACAAATGTTCACTCTCTTGAACTGCCAGGTTATACCCTCATATTTAAGGGACTGTTAATTCACAAAACATGGCAGCTAATATTTTAAATGAATGGTAAAGAGGAAAGGCAATAATTTGCTCACTAAATGAAAGCATAGATGTGAATCTGAGAAACACAATGTGGCAGTGATTGAAAACAAATTGCCAGTTGATTAGATGACTGCAAACACAGGAAGAGAAGCTGTAACCGGCCTGGGAGTTCATAAGAAAGAGGGTAATCAAGAGGCTCAGGAGATGTTCAGCACAGACAGGCTACAAAAGGCAAGAGTATCAGCTCTGTATTGCTGAGAACATAGAAGCAGGAAGGGATTAGATGTTGATGGAGCCTGCACGAATGGGAAGCTTGCCCACCCCCACCCTCCTGGCCCCAGCTCCTGGGTGAGCCTGAA
Organism: Callospermophilus lateralis; assembly: GCF_048772815.1. Lineage (NCBI taxonomy): Eukaryota > Metazoa > Chordata > Mammalia > Rodentia > Sciuridae > Callospermophilus > Callospermophilus lateralis. The sequence goes on along the minus strand of NC_135311.1, from coordinate 68,071,641 downwards.
GGGTTCAACCGCCAAACCCAGATCGGGCAGCAGCTAGGAGGGGTGTTTGTTATTGCAACACAGGAAGTATCAACGACTGCTGTTCAGAGGGTTTTGGGGTTGTACTCAATCTGGAAGTTTCACACTTCCTCTCAGAAAGCCAGGGACTTAGAAACCATTCTCATCCCTGCACCCTACACAGGGACAGAGTCCACAGAGATCTCAGTAGAAATGCCATCCCCCAAACAGCAGCTGGAGCCTGTTTCTGCAGAGAGTAAATACTGAAAGATGCAAACCCCCACGATTACCAAAATCTGAGAACTTTCTGCAATTAGTAGGCAGAACTTGGGATGAGAAAGGACAGAATAGCATAACTGAAAAACATAGGACTCTTCAGTGAATACCAAAAGAGATTCCCCTCTTCCTTTTGCAAGTAGGTGGAGTTCAGCCAACCTAAGAGGAAGTGACTGACTAAAACAGAAAGAGGGGAGAAGGATGAGTGTGATTTCTACTTTGGTTTCAGGGGTGAACTTCACAAATAGATAAACAGTCGATGCCTTAGTGCCACAGGTGTATTGTTTCCATAGCTCTGAGCTACCCTACAGGCGACTGTGGTGCCAAGGGAAGGCAGCTGGGGGCTCCCATGGTCATGGGAAGAGATCATACAGTGCAGGCTCACCACCTGCTAGGTTAGCACAGCAAAGCTCCATCCCGTCATTCTTGGGTTCCAGGGGCCTCTCACCAATAGGGAACTCTTGATGGAGGGGAGTGAAGGGGAAAGACAGATTCAAGGATGATATCAAGTTACAGTTTACATTTAAATCAGACCATTCCAGTGTAACATGGCAGGGGACACATGAGAGGATGAGCAAACAATATGGAACAAAAATAATGGTTGTAGACTAGGGAGATGTTTTCTTTGAGGCAGGGTTAAAAACATTTCTGCAGCCAGATCAGACAAAGGGTTTCACCACTGACCTAATATGGAGGCACTGAAGTTCAAATACACCAGATGACAATAGGCACTTGTTGTTAAGATACCATTCTGCCTTTTGTGCTACAGTAACAGAAGACCACAGACTAGGTGATTTATAACAAATGGAAATGTATTGGTTGAAGGTTCTGAAGGCTCAGAAACAAAGCAGCAGGGGACCAGCATCTGGTGAGGGCCTTCTTGCTGCAGCACAACATGGTGGAAAGTATCACAGGGCAGAGGGGCAAAGATAAGCCCTGCCGGGGGACTCACTCCCTGCCAGGGAGCCCACTCCCTGGATAACAAACCCACTCCTGCAATGATGGCATCAGGACACAGGGCCCACCTCCCAACACCATGGCATCTGAGATGAAGTTTCCAACACAGGCTCTTTGGAGGACAAATTCAAAACCACAACTGTTTAGGTAAGTGGATATAATTCTCAATCCACATATTGGTCACTCTCAACCCATCTTATGGTTATCTCCATAAAACTCCAGGTTTGAGAATCTCTTAGAAGGTGCACGGAATGTCATCAGTTGTCAGTCACCCAGATTCCAACACCTAAAGATGAAGTCCAAGTAAGCAGTCCTGCCCATCAGGACTTCACCTTGTTAACAGCTACCTGGATGTGACACCCAGCACGAAAGCCAATACAAACTTAAAAGTAAAGGGGCACAAACAACTGAGACTGACAAAGAAAGAATTCATTTTACTAAGAATTAAATTTAAACTAAAAGAAGAATTAATTTTAAAGTTAGTCTGAGGCCTACTTTTAGGTGAGAACAGAGGAGGAACTGAACTCAATTTATCCGGTGTTAACTGAAATAAAGGTTAACGTGCCAAATATCTGGGTCACTGCCTAAAATAAGACAGATTGGAGAACTAAAGGGTATAATAGAGGGAAGTGGTGGCACTGAATGAAGGAAAGGATTCAGAAAAAAAATAGGATCTTGTGTCGAGAGCTGGTTCCCTAATGGGCAAGACTGTGAAGAGAACAGAGAGGAGGCTGGACAGCAGAGCCTGGGAGTTTGAAAACTTCCCACAAAACCACTATTCACTGAAACCGCTCCGGCTCCCCAGCCCTCAAAACGAACTCCTCCTGATGGTGTTGGCAAGATGTGTATTTTCAACATCCCCCAAGACCACTAGACCTTCCTTTTCTGGCAAGGTAGAAGTGAGGATCAATTTTACTTGAAGTAAACACTTGGTTTCAAGATTCAAGAAGCACAATTTATTTCTTTTAAAACATTTCTATTTTGTTTTCCTAAAGACGGCCTATGAACCCCAGGAAGCTACAGTAAGCCCTGAAGGAGCCAATTTAAGTATTGAGTGTGCTCAGATTCTAGGATTCTAGTTAGAACCAAGTTTATTAGCAAACAGTGCACCAGCTACAGCTGCCCATCTTTTCCTTATGGAGTTTCTTCCCGACAACTAGAGAAAAGCTTGTCTTGTCTGAAAGTAAATATATATCCCAGGGTCAGACTTTCAAACTGCTTTGGTTAAAACTTTCTCGCCCAAATTCAACTGCAAGACAACAAATAGTCCTTTCTTAAAAGTGATCCCAATCAGTGTGACTCCTCTTGAAATCTTAACAAGTTTCTGCATAGACTTAAACAAGCTTATTTTAAGATTTTTATGGAAAGGGAAGGGGCCTAGGATAATCAAGTTTGGCAAACAAGAATATGATGAGAAGAAATCATTCTTCCCATGTTAAGGCTTAATATGTAGCTGCAGTATCAAGACAGTGTGGTACCAGCAGAGGGAATGGGCAGACAGATCAGTAGAACAGAATACAGAACCCAGATGTAGATCCAATTAATTTTTTTAAATTTATTTTTTAGTTATAGGTGGACACAATGTCTTTATTTTGTTTTTATGTGGTGCTGAGGATCAAACCAAGTATCTTATGCATGCTAGGGGAGCCCTCTACCTCTGAGCCACAACCCCAGCACCCCCCCCTCCAATTAACTTTTGACTAAAGAGTAAAAGCAACTCAGTGGAGAAAATATAGCATTTTCAATAAATAGTGCTGGAGCAATTAGACCTAAATGCCACATCTTATTCCAAAATTGAAATGGAACATGTACTTAAAGATAAACACAAAACTATAAAACTTGTAGAAAAGACCACAGGAGAAAAGGCTTTGAGAATCTAAGACTAGGCAGAATTCTTAGATTCAAGACCAAACAGAATCCATAAAAGAAAAAAATTAAATATTGGACCTCACCAAAATTGAAAATGTTTGCTCTGTGTAACACCAAAAGGACAAAAAGATAAATTACAGACTGGGAAAAAATATCTATAAATCACATTTGAGATAAGCCTTATGTCTAGAATATATTAAAAAATTCTTAAAACTAGACCCCTCAAAAAAAGACTGCTATGTGTAAGGGTAAAATTTCTAAGCTGCTTCTAAGCCGCAAAGCCTGAGTTAAAGTGTAAAAGACCGGGCATTATAAAGTTTTTTAAGCTACAAGGCTTGGGTTAAAAAGTAAAAGACCAAGTATTGTTAAGTACCCCTGCTACCCCCAAAACTTGAAATCCCTGTAGCTGTTAGGACAATACTGGAACTGCCCAGTAAATATTCTCACTGACTCCCTGGTTGTCTAATAACTTGGGACTCTGTGAAGCCTGGCACGTAGGCATTGCAGGACCTAAACCAATCAGTTTGAATGTGTACCCCTCTTAGGAATGACCAATCACCCCTGCCCCATCTGTTCCTGCCAATGAATGTACTAATCATGTCTCAGAGTTGTTGTTCAATTTTCCCGCGCCTCATGATGATTTGTTCTGATGTATGCAAAGCCCCCCGCCCTCCCTAAAAAGTGTACTTAAGCACTGCTTGACCTCTGCTCTGGGCTCTGGGCTGCTCTCCCTTCTTGAGCAAGCCTACCTGGATCCTCAACGTGCTGAATTGGATCCTCAATAAACTCCCTCCTGCTTATTGCATAAAGTCAGTCTCTTGGTGGTCTCTTCCTCCGACGCTTTGCCGGACCCTTACACTATGGTCTGAATAGTTGTGTCCCTAAAATGTGTTTTGAAATCATACCCCCAAAGGTGATGATATTTGGAGGTAGGAACTTTGGAAGGTGATTAAGACACAAGGGTGGAGTTCTCAGGAAGAAGTTAGAGTCCTTATAAAATAGACCCCAGAAAGTTTATTTGCTGAGAGGCACTATTCTGTGAACCAGGACATGAATTCTTACCAGACACCAAATCTGTTTCATCCAACCTTAGACTTACTAGCATCCATAACTGAGAAATAAATTTCAATTGTTTTTAAATTACTTATCTATTTTTTCCCCCAAGTCTCACTACGCTGTTCAGGCTGGTTGCAAACTCCTGAACTCATGTGCTCCTCCCACCTCAGATTCCCAATTATCTGGAACCACAAGCTCATGGCACCCTGCTTATAAACTACCCATCTATGGATTCTATTAGAGCAGATGAAGAAGACTAAGACAAAGACCCAAGACATCATTCAGTACCATGTCTTAAACTGTATGATCTGTGGACCACTTGAATAGGATCATGGGAAAGAGTGGACAGGAAGGGTTGGATAAAATGTAAATTCCTGTGTCCCACTGAAAATGCCTGATTCAGTACATTTTGGTAGGACTTGAGAAATCTGTATTTGAAAGAAGCTCCTCAAGATATATACATACACATTTATTTTTCCTTTTCCACATAAAGTTTGAGAGCTCCTGGTGCTATTCAATCAAACAAGCTAATAGAAGAGCAGTTACATAAAGAAAACTAGGATGGGGTCACTTGTGTCCTGTTGGGGTAAAGTAAACACAGGGGCTGTGTAAAGACTAGCAACAACACAGAAGAGCATGCTGTGGGCAAAAAAATTCCAAGAATCAACCACTCTCTAGATTTACTAGGTTATAAATGAAATGATAAAGTACCCTTCTACATACCCACATGTAGATGTGAGGTGTCCCCCAAAAACTCATGCGTGAGACATTGTAAGAAGCTTTAGAGGACAAATGATTAGGTTATGAAAGTCTTAACCCAATCAGTGAATTAATCTCCTGATGGCATTAATTGCATGGTGACTAAAGGCAGATAGGGTGTGGCTGGAGGAGATGGAAATTGGGGGCATGGCTTTGGGATATATATTTTGTATCTGATAAGGAGACTCTCTGCTTTTTGATCATCGTGTGATCCACTTCCCTCCACCAAACTCTTCCATCAGGGTGTTCTGCCTTACCTGGAGCCTCAAGGAATGGAGCCTTCTGTCTATAGACTGAGTCCTCTGAAATCACAAGTGCCCAAATAAACTTTTTGCCCTTTATAATTGTTCTGGTCAAGTCTGTTAGTCATAGCAGCAAAAAAGCTAAAACATACACTTAAGAATCCAAGTGTGGGGCTGGAGTTGTGGCTCAGTGGTAGAGCAATTGCCTAGCATGTGTGAGGAACTGGGTTCAATTCTCAGCACCGCATATAAATAAATAAAAGAGAAGTCCATCAACAACTTAAAAAAAAAAAAAAAAAGAATCCAAGTCTGAGGACAACTTCCTCTTTTTGGAGAGATTTTAAATTCAAAATTTTTTAAGTGTTCTCTTTGTCATGCTCAAAGAGCATGTGCCCCCAGGATGTGCTCACAAGAAGTTTTGAGAGCTTGGGAGAGACCATGTTCTCTGAGGGTAGGGTATGGCCTTTGACAGCTTGGGGGACACTACCCAGCTGATCCAGTGTATCTGAAGCTCATATGAGCCAGGTCTTCCAGGAACCCACAGATTGGAATCCCTGGTGGTGCCAATGGGTGAAGGGCCTGCTCATGAGTCCCTAGGTTACTGTCTACCACCATCTTTCCAGCCTCTAGAGTAAATATGTACACAGAACTAGAGACTGAGCAGCAACTCCTTCTCACCAAGCCAGCAAATAGTCCATATTTCCATCTTCACCATTCTGCTTTCTTCACCATCCTTTGTCCTTCCTAAGCACCAGAAGCAACATGACTAAGTGCAGAGACAGGTCCAAACTCTGTTTGAGCAGTTCTTGAGTAAAAGGGCTGTCACCACATTTCTGAGAAATGTGGACAGAATCTAGACAGACAAAGAGAGTAAAAACTGCTTCAGAGAAGATGAGGTAGATAACTGTCAGTCTTTCAAAAGTGAAAGATTAATGCACTAATAAAAAATAATTTTTTAAGTGAAAGGTTGGTCAAATAAGCAAGATGGAAGCCAAAGCCAAGTGGCCAAGATGGGGCAATGCACACACAGCTCTTTAGGTAAAGATGAGAATGTGCTGCTTGCCTGATCCTGACACCTGGGCTTCTGAGATGTCCTCTCCTGCCCTAGGCACTGCTGAGTGGCTTCCCAGCCCAGCGCAGAGCTCAGTTCCCTGAGTTTTTCTTCCTTTGCTCATTTGTGTCTAGTGTATGTCCTCTGGGTCAAAATCGATTGGGGGCTAATTAGTGGTGAAAGCAGACTTCAGCTCACTTCCTTTCACCTCATGATTTTTTTTTTTCTCTGTTGGGCTGAAGCCAAGCAGCAAACATTAACATTCTGCCTGCAGAACAGACCCACAGTAGACACTTAGGAACACGCTCATATGCATCTCTCTCTATCTCTCTCTCTCTCTCTCTCTCTCTCTCTCTCTCACACACACACACACACACACACACACACACACACACACCAGCTGCAATCTGTCAGTACAAGATCTCTATGGTCAGCTGTTTGGGGGGCATCTAGAGTAACTCATCTTTCCATTGAAAACCTGGACTGGGAGAGAAACACAAGTAACTGCCAGTATCACTGACTGGCCTAATGCAAGCAGGGAAAGGATATTAGAAATTTCTGGAATCTGACTCCTGTAGGGTCAGCCCCTGCCTGGACTTCCTAGGCAGCTGTTTCCTCTTGCCTAGGGTTACCACCTGGGCACCCCTGCCTGCACTCTTTCCTGATGAGCCTTAGGCACAATTCCAGCCACTATCAACCCAGTAGGAGACTCTGCATGTTTCTATCTCAATGAAGAACAACTGCTCTAAATCCAAGCTCCATTTCAGCAAGTCACTTGGATTTTAAACAGCAGGCATAACCCTCTGTGGGATGTGCGGCAACCTGGGCTCCAAATGAGGTGGGGAAGCCCTCTAGTGGCTGAGGCTGACGCAACAACTCCGGAAGGAAACTCAATAGTGGACTAGAACCTAGCTCCTTCCTGCCTCTCCCTCACTCCCAAGCCTTCCAGTGGTCAAGTCCCGGCTCTTCCCTTCTCAGCAGCTCTCCTCACTGCCCCACCAAATTCTGCGGGGCCGCCCGCTGCTCAGTTGTGCTGCATTAGTCTGTTTCCAGATTCTCCTCCAGCTTCTGTAAGTCTCTGCCAGATTCGCCTTCCAGACACTCATTGTTGATCTACTAAGTTCTCTAAGAATCTCCTGAGCTTCCCTGTTGTCTATAGCAATGATCCTTAAGGGGTGGGGGGTGCTCTTCCTTGAGAGGCATATCGCTATTCTAGAGCAGTCTGTGCAGTACAGTGCCCCTACATGCTACCCAGGCGCATGCCCTTCCTCTAAGTGTGATATTGAACCACTGTTACTGAGGTATGGTTCCTGGAGATGTCCAGACATTCAAATACATATATTAAAAAAAAAAAAAAAGTGAAGGAAAGACTGAAAACCTCAAGTCCTCTAGGCAAAAGTTCAAACATCTAGGCCTGCACAATCTGACCTCAAATTTCCTTTCTGACCTTAGAGATGACAATCATGAAGAAGTGAATGTCTGGAATCAGACTGTTTGCTTTAGAATACAAGGCATATTGCTTATTAGGAATTGTTACCATTTGGGTGTGGAACGCCCTCTAAAGGTTGGATGTTGAAGGCTGCATCTTCAGCTGGTGGAGCTACTGGTTGGTGGTGGAAACTTTAGAATGTGGGACCTAATGGAAAGCAACAGTGCCCTAGAAGGGTATATTGGCACCTTTGTCCCTTCTGTCTCTGGCTTCCTGGCCACCGTGATGTGAGCAGCTTTCCTCTGCCGCAGTGCTTCTGCTATGGTGCTCTGCCTCATCACAGACCCAAAAGCAAAGGGCCAAGAGACCATAGACTGAAACCTCTGAAACCATGAGAAAAAAATAGATCTATCCTCCTTTTAAGTTGTTTTATCTCATGTATTTTGTCACAGTTGGCTAACGCCAGCATGAAGCTACATGAAAGATCCTACATTCTTAGTTTCTTAGGATGAGGTTGTCATGGAAATTAAGTACTGTAGTCTGTGTATCAGATTTTACATAGTGCTTGCCACAAAGTGATTGTCAATAACAGCTGTTATTTTTACTCCTCTGTTAACAAGGCATCTGGTTTGTTCACAGGTCTGGCACATGCCTTGCACTTTCCATCTCTGCACCTTGGCTGTTGACACTTTATTGGCCTGGAGTGACCTCTCCCTCCTCTTTAAAACCAAGTCTCACCTGTTTTTCCAAGCCCAGCCCAAACCCCTTCATCTACTGAGGGACTGAGGCAATCATCCTAAGCCCATCTACTTAAGCTATCTCATGTGGAGGCTACTGAAATAACTTGTGATGGGGCATTATACAAATGTACATACATGCATGTTTGTACAAATATATGTATGTATTATGTATGGTATTTTTATTGTGTATGCAATCTTTTTTAAAAATTTAAGTCTTTACGGGGGAAAAATGGGAGTTCATAACCCACTTGAATCAAATGTATGAAATATGATATGTCAAGAGCTATGTAATGTTTTCAACAACTAATAAAAAAAATTTAAGTCTTATACGTTCATTACTAAAATAGTAATTTAAATTTTTGACACTTCTCTGCGTAGTATAAGATCTATGTTTTATACCTTTTTCACCATAGAAAATACTTTCACTTATACTAGTTATTACCTTCATTGTGTTACTTATTTAGTAAACACTAGCTTAATTTAATTAATAACTGACTGGATCTTATCATAATATTAGTACTGTAAGTCTCGTACCTTGAAGCAATTTTTCATTCAATGTCATTTGAACTTTGATGGCCTAATTTCTACAACATCCCTGAAAGAGAAGCAAAATATAGGTTCATTTCATTAGGGACTGCCTCACTTGTCACAAAAACCTGCCAGCAAGGCCTGTTATTTTTATTTAAGTTACATCATCACAATCGGAGAGTCTCCAAGTAGAAGAGCATATGGGTCAAAAAGAGCAATGGGTAAATTTTTCAAAGTATTAAAACTTAAAACTTATAATACACATTTTGCTATGGTTATTCACAAATTATTTGGACCCAGCCTGTAAATAAATCCTAGAGTCTAAACACTTTTACTATAAATTTCAAAAATCCCATAATCTGCATATCTACTAGAGTAGCTAAAATGAAAAATAAAATTGACATTACCAAGTGCCAATGAGGATACAAAGCAACTGTGACTCTTAGATGCTGCTGGTAGACATCCAACATGTCACAGCCACTTTGGAAAATGACTTGGCAGCTTTTTATGAAGCTAAACAACATAATCCATATGAACCAGCAACCCTGTGCCTAAGCATGCGCACACATACAAAAATACATATACACCAGTGTTTAAAGTATGTAAAGATGGAGAATAGAATAGAACAGGACAGATTTTGACTACGAAGGGGCAGCACAAAGAATTTTTGGAAGTGATGGCAATCAATGTTCTATATCTTGATTGTGGTCACCATTACACAAATCTATACACTTGTTGAAACCCTTAGAACTGTATAAAAATATTAAAGTTTATTATACATTAGCTTAAAATAAACTTTTTAGAAACCTCAGAAGCAAAAATGTAGCTTAATCTCAGTAAGTTTAGGATAAAGCAAATGGTACCATTTGTTGGTTGAACATAAAGATATTGATCGCCTATTATGTACAAGACACAGAGTTCGGCAAAAAGAAAACCTGACCTAGACAAAGAAGTTATAAAAGCATTTGCTTTAAAATATGCTAGAGTTGAGATGACTCCCTGGTCTATTCCTCATGAAATGTGTGTCCTTAGGGAAGTTGCTTAACCTCTTTGAACTTTATGAGGATAATAAAACAGAACATGGACATAGTAAGAGGTCAAAAACATCATAATTATCATTACTACCACAGCATTGCTAATAATAAAACTGGTGCTGCCAATCATAATGATAACTTTACTTTCAGAATATATCTAGAATCTACCCAGTCTCAACATGTTCACTGCCACCATCTTACCATGTCACTTCCTACGGTAGATTGTTAACTGCCCCCACCCTATGATCTATTCTCAACCCAGACACCAAAACAATCTTTTCAAAATGTAACATAATTCATGTTATTCGTCTGCTGAAAATCTTGCTGTGGCTTCTTCTTTCACTCACAGTAAAAGACAGAGAGACTAGAATTGTGGATTAGTGGTAGAGAACTCACCTACCATGCACAAGGCACTGGGTTCGATCCTCAGCACCACATAAATGTAAAATAAAGATATGTGTCCACCTAAACTGAAAATAAATAAATAAATATTTTAAAAAGATACCTATTTAAAAAAAAAAAGATAGAGTCCTTACCATTTTTCTAGAAGGTCCTACATTTTCTGGCTCTTTTCCCTCTTTTTATTTTCTTCTAATGCTTTCTTCATCCCTCAATTTCTTCTATAATGCCCTTTCGTTTGAACACACCAGGCATGTATTTACAGCCTTTGCACTGGTTCATCCCTCTGCCCAGAATTCACATTCACAACTTTGCTTGATTGCCTTCACATAAAGAAAAGGAAAAAAAAAAAAACTCCTCCTGATCACTATATTTTAAATTTCCACCTGTTACACTTTACTCCAGTACTTCTAATCCTCTGTATCTTGTCCAACTTTCCCTTTTCCACAGTATGTACCACCTTCTAAAATTATATACATAACAAAACTCTGCACTGGCAAGTGGTGCTGAGAGCCACAGCCGAGTCAGAATGGCCCCTGGCATTTTGCCAATAGTATTGGTTGTGAGGCAAGCCATTAAGATGATGTTGGATTGATTCGGTTATATATTAGACCTTTACTGTCCGCCTTGGCCTGCTACTTTGGAGTTTTAGTGGGGATTCCCAGAGAGTTCCCATTGGTTGGAGAAGTGTGGGAGGAGGGATTTCCGGAAGAGGGATGTCCGGTTGTTGGTTCCTGGAGGAGCCGCTTGGTGTTTGGGGGAGTTCCCGGGAGTGTGTGTGGAGTGTGCTGGTGGAGTTCAGAAATAAAGTTTGTTCCTGCTTCAGTGGCTCGTGATTTGTGCCCAGCCAGACTGCAGCAAAGTGAATTTCTCACAAATTGCTGGTGGGAGTGTAACTTGGTGCCACTACTTTGAAAATGTTTCAGAGAATAACTATGAAAGCTAAAAATATCCTTTGGTACTCTTTCTTACATGCAAACACAACAGAAAGGAATGCTTATGTCCACCATCAGTCAAATGGAAGAATGTTAATAGCAGCATTATTCATAATATCCCCAAACTGGAAACAACCCAAGTAACAATCTACAGTAAAACAAACAAACTGTGATTTTTTAAAAACAATAGAATAATACATATTAATAAGGAATGAATGGCTCATGTTACTCATTATCGACATAAATGAATCACAGATCTATTATTAAGCAAAAGAAGTTAGAAACTATAGAGTACATTCTGTATGATTTAATTTATTTAAAGTTCATTAAAGAGAAAGACTTTAATAATAAAAATTAAAATAGAGCTACTTATTTCCTAGTGGGGAAGTAACCTAATCTCTCTAAAAATAGTAATAAAATTTATCTTGCATGGGCAATGAGAACTACATGTAAGGTACACCTAATATCTAGTATCATCAGTCCTGGCACAGAATAAACTATTGTTTTTATTCATATATGTTCTCAATTTATATTATTTTAATAATTGCTAAATAGAAGGATAATTTTATTGATCTTTAACCCCAAAGTTCCAATTGCTTATGCCATTAGCATCCTCCTAATAGCTACTTTCCTTTACTTTCCTACTAATAAAATTTGGATTATTATTTGTGGGGAAGTAAAGAGAAGCCCTGAAAGATGAAGCCTGTCTAACCTAAGCTGGTTATAGAACTCTCAAGTTCCTTTGCCAAACACCCACTTTCCCAAATCCCCCCAGCAGCTAAAGGCACCACGTACCTAGTTTGAGCCAATGAGACTTAAAGCGGAATTCTAATTGGAAGTCATTTAGAAAAGATTTCTTGAGCTTCCAAAGAGCTATAAATGTGAAGGCTCCTGGATAATGGTGTGATCAGAGAGGGCATGAATGCCTTTTCTTATACTTCTTGCCCACTGAATCTATCCTTTGTGATATCATTTATAATAAACTAGTGAGTGAGAAATAGAGACAATAAGAAAGCAGATCAGCATCATGGAAGAAAATGATCCACTGGCACCTTGGTCTTAGACTCCCCAACCACCAGAACTATAAGAAATGTCTGTTATTGAAGACCCCACCCCAAAATATTTCTTCTTCCTACAAGGAGAAAGGCACACACTCTCTAGCTACTCCCTGTTTCCTGCCTCTGGACAATGATGCCTGGAGCTGTGGCAACCATATTTTGACCATGAGAATCAGAGAGACAATGAATGATTCAGAGGAGAGGGTCATTATAAGAAGTTGGATTGGGACTGGGGTTGTGGCTCGGTGGTAGAACACTCACCTAGCACGTGAGGGCCCTGGGTTCGATCCTCAGCACCAAATAAAAATAAATAAGTTTTTTAAAAAGGTACTGTGGACAATTAAAAGAAGTAAATATTAAAAAAAAAAAAAGAAGTTGGATAACAGGTGCCCAAACACAGATAGAAATAATAAGTTCCAGTGATCAGCAGAACAGTAGGAGGGCTATAGTTACAATTACCTCTTATATATTCCGTACATAGAAGGGAGGAGCTTTAAAGTTCTGAGCAAAAAGTAATGGTAAGTACTTGAAATATTAATTACCCTGATTTGATCAGTACAATTTCTATACCTATATTGAAATATCTCTCTATGCCTGGCTTGGCGGTGCTTACCTGTAATCCCAGTGGCTTGGGAGGCTGAGGCAAGAGGATCCCAAGTTCAAAGCCAGCCTCAGCAACTTAGCAAGGGCCTATCTCTAAATTTAAAAAAAAATTTGGGCTGGGGATGTGGCTCAAGCAGTGGCGCGCTCGCCTGGCATGCATGCGGCTGGGGTTCAATCCTCAGCACCACGTACAAAAACAAAGATGTTGGGTTCGCCGAAAACTAAAAAATAAAAAATATATATTAAAAAATTCTCTCTCTCTTTCTCTCTCTCTCTCTAAAAAAATGTTTAAAAAAATAAAATAAAATAAATTAAAAAAAAATTAAAAGGGGGGGGGGCGCTGCAGGTGTGGCTCAGTGGTTAAGCACCTATGAGTTCAATCCCCAGTGCCAAAAAAGAAAGAAAAAGAAATATCTCTCTATACTCCATAAATATGTATGATTATTACATGTTAATCAAAAAATTTTAAAATGCTTAAGGAGATAGAAATCTTAACTACCATGATTTGATCTTTATACACTATATATTTATTGAATTATTATACTCTACCCTACAAATTTTAGTAATTAAAATAATAATATAAAAAAGAACCCCAACTCCTCAAATAGAAGAATTTTCAAACCTCCTATCTTCAGGGTGTTTGTTGTAAGAATTAATTTCTTTTTCAGTCCTGGGGATTGAATTCAGCGCCTCACACATACCAGACAAGTAGTCTACCACTGAGCCATATCTCCAGCCCAATTATCTTTATTATTTAAGTTGAAAATTTTGTTACTTGTAGGAGAAATCATTCCCCAGTGTAATGATTTCCTTATAAAATACAAGTGTACCAAAGAGAATTGTAAAGTGATAATTAAGGCAATTTACCGTGCTGTCTTTCATTTTCCCAGAGTCTGAGCACAATTCATCCTGTTCATGGTTCTTCTAGAAGTCTCCTTGCCATTTACTACAATGTCTTCATTTTCTAAGTCAAACAACTTTCAATGGCCTACAAACACACTCACAAGGTTAGGAACTTTCCCAAGGCTTTGAGGCTAAGAAATAAAATTATAAACTTGGAAAACTTCTACTCAATTGCTGAGTCTTGTTGGAGGTTAGCTAGCTTCTAAACTCTGGCAGTAAATATATTCACCTAATTTTGCCCACAAGCACACCAGTGGGCCAACCTTAAGGGTAGATATACTGTGAACTGGTGGTTCATCCAAATGGGGTTCATTTCTGGCTGGCAGGGCAGCTTTCATGAAATTACAGGCCCCTTCTGTTTTAGTCAGCTTTTTGTTGCTGTTCTTGCTGTGACCAAAAGACCTTACAAGAACAATTTTAGAGGAGGAAAAGCTTACTTGGGATAAATTTGGTAAAATGGATCGCTGGCTCCACTGCTCTGGGCCCAAAGTGAGACAGAATACCATGGCAGAAATGCATGGAAAAGCAAAGCAGCTCAGGACAAAAGGCCTGGAAGGAGAGGGGAGGGGAAGGGGAGAGAGGGAGAGAGGGCAAGCACAAGAGCCCTCCCCTCACCATGGACAAAATACAAACCCCAAAGACACATCTCCAATGACCCACCTCCTCCAGCCATACCCAATCTGCCTACAATTACCACCCAGTTAATCCCAAACAGGGGATAATGCACTGGTTATGTTATTGTTCTCATAATCCAATTATTTCACCTCTAAACATTCTTACATTGTTTCACATGTGAGTTTTGGGGGGACAACTCATAGCTAAACCATAACACCTTCATTTACACAAGCCATTTTAAAGGTCCTCTTTGGTCCAAAATAATGTGTTCATGTGGTCATATGGTTGTATAAAACTTGTAATATATCTTAACAACACTCAACCAAGACCCCTCTTTCTTCTCCCCTATTATACTTGACCTTTTATAGGTATTGTTAAAGGGCAGGGGCTGAGTGGGACTCAGCTAAAGGGAAAGAGAGTTTGAGATTCATAGAGTTTGGGTTAAGTAGGTTATATTTATGTGATTCACTTCCACATCTATATTATTACTACATACTGTGGTATAGGAATGGCTTCTGACAATATCCCCAGGACCCCTCTGCTGACTCACCCAGTATCTGACAGGTAGGTGCAATGCCAGAAACCATATTGTAATAGTAACTTTACCTATTGCATTAAGTATTGGAAGTGTGGGTAAAGAAGAAGAAACAAGTGTTTGAAAATATAAAGTCAGAAGCTACTCTGTGGGAAATTTTGCCAATCTTAACATACGTAAAAGGGTAAGGAATTAATTCTCAAAAAATGCCAAGTCAAGATTCTGCAATCTGTACAATCAGAAAAATGAGAAATTATACCCCAATGATTCAAATATTTGAATTGCCAAGATCATTTTAATGTCATGTGTAGCTAATAAAAAATTTTTAAAAAAAAATGCCAAGTCAAAATGAAAATTCTATCCTGTCAGGAATACCATATGCTTGACAAGTAGTGGGGGCAACTATAAACTCCCAATACATTTTTTTTCTCTTTAGGGGTAAATTACACAAAAGAGAATGCATCAGAATTCTTGTGTGTGTAGGGCACAGACCAGTGCCATAGTGACTGTCTGCTCGGTCATATATTGTATACGTCCCAATATTGGGCCACAGTACATCTTGAAGAGGACCAGCAATCTTGGACAAAACAGGATGAAGAAGTATTCATCAGTAAAGCACTACAACCTAAAGAAATAATCTAATGATGAAACCACGATACATAAATATAAATAAAAACAATGTATGGAGTCTAAGAACAGTGTGATTATGTAACTAAGTAGCTGAATACACTTGTAAGGATGTTTCACCTATAGTCCTGATATTAAAATTCAACAGAAAATGTAGAGGTATATGTATAAGGTCATTAATTAGCAAAGGTATTATATAAGCTGAGCACAGTGGCACATGCCTATACCCCCAGCAACTTGGAAAACTGAGGCAGGAGGATCGTAAGTTCAAAACCAGCCTGGGCAACTTAATATCACCCTGTCTCAAACCAAAATAAAAAGGCTGGTGGTGTAGCTCAGTGGTAAAGTACCCCCTGCATAGGGTTTGTTAGTGATGTACCCTGATGTTAAAATAAAATGCTTATAAACTCAGTCTCTCCTGAGGGACTGAAATCATAGCTCTCAGGTACCAAACTCTATATAGATAGATCATAAGAAGGATTACACACAAAAAAATTATTAAGACTTTGCTTCAAGTCTCCAACCAGTTATGCAGGGGCTTCTTTCTCACTTTAAGAGCTAAAAGGGTTTATTTGTTTGCTTGGTTTTTGTTTTTTTGATTTTTTTAAAGACAGTATCTTGCTATTATGTTTTCTCTAATGATCTTGAACTCCTGGGCTCCAGTGATCCCTGTGCCTCAGCCTTCAAAGTAGCTGGGACCTCAGGTATGTGTCACTGTGCTTGGCTAGATAAAAGGTTGAGAGTGGGAGAAGGGGACAAGTAGCTATCTTTAAGAAATTTTTGCAACCCCACCGCCTCCCCATACAGTGGCAGGAAAAAAAGAGGCAGATCGCACAGGACCAAGGACTGAGCATTCCAAGGCTGTTCCAGATTCTACCTCAGGATCTCTTAAAGGGGGGCATAAACTCCCACAGAGCATGGGGCTGGAGAGACTACTAAGGAAAGAGGGGTATCGACATGGCTCCAGGGAACTCTAACAAGAGGCTCATCACTATTTGACCCAGCCACCCCATTCTTTGAGATACCCAAAGGACTTAAGATCAGCATATTACAGTGATGCAGCCACATCAATGTTTACAGAAGTTCAACTCACAATAACTAAACTATGGAACCAACCTAGGTGCCCATCAAAGATGAATGGATAAAAAAAAATGTGATATATATATATTCAGCCTTAAAGAAGAATGAAATTACGACATTTGCTGGTAATGGATGGAGCTGGAGAATATCATGCTAAGCTAAATAAGCTAATCTCAAAAAACCAAAGGCTGAATGTTTTCTCTGACATGCAGATGCTAATTCACAATAAGGTGGGGGCAAGGCTGGGGAAGAATAGTTACTTTAGATTAGGTAGAGGGGAGCAAAGAAAGTGGAGCGGGTATGGCGGTAGGAAGGATACTAGAATGATTCAGACATTATTACCCTATGTACATATATAACTATATGACCAGTGGAATTCTACATCATAAATAACCAGAAGAATGAGAAATTGTACCCACCTATGTATGATGTATCAAAGTGCTTTCTACTGTCATGTATGACCATTTAGAACAAAGTTTAAAATTTTTTTAAAGTACCCTCAGAAGAATATCAGCTTTAAACATCATTCTGACCCAACACTAAGCCAAATTATAGCAGATAGAGCCAAAAGAGAAGACTTCAGGCTCCCATTTTCCCTTCCTCTCTCTCCCTTCCCTGAGGGGTGAGCCTGAGGAGGAGGGAACAGCAGGAAGAGACCTGAAGGCCCACCTCCTCTCTCACTGCTGATGGCAGCCCATGCTGGGGCACCAGGGAAAGAAGATTCGGCAGTAAATAAAATTCAGACTTTTCTTCTTACCAGGATAGGTATTCTAGGGTGTGCAGTGTGCTGTATTTGTGACTTTAAATGACCACAGAACTGACTCTGTAGCACTTTAGGGAGAACTGCATTCATCCTGTTTAGGGAAAGATTATCACAAAAACTTTACAGGATTAATGAGAACAAAAATTATGCTTTTATTCCATTCTATAAGTCACATTTGCTCAACACTTCTGTTACATTTGCTTAGGAATAATCAAATTCAATGCTATAAGTAACCTAAAACTATAATTATGCTGTTGATCTGCTGTCTCTTTCGGATCCTTTCTCATAGAGCTTTAGTGAGATTTATATTCCTAAGTGACCAGATTCATGTCTCCATCTTGGCCTTAATCTGAATCATTCCTTTGTTCAATACCCATTTATTGAAATCTGACAGGTTTCCTCTACCAAAGTCACTGAATGCCACTTTGGTCATGTCATTCCCCTGCTCAAGAACCTATTATGATTCTCCATTATTGACAGCAGAGAGGAATCTCAGTCCTGGGGAGCTTTATATCTCCTTACCTCCCTCTCTTCTCCTGTGTTCTGATGCTTGCTTTTTGGGGTGGGGGAGAGTGTGGTAGAGTGCCCTCATCTCCCAACTTTGTTGCTGCCTTAAAAGCCTCTGCAGTGTATCAGGGGACTTGTTTTATTTGCCACCAGAGGAGCTCCTATCCGTCGTCCACCTAAATCACTTAAATGAAAAGGAAATAGAAATTTTGTTTCATTTGGATTTCACTTACGTTTTTCTTTTTCTTTTTTAATTAAGCCAGGGACATGGTACTCTGTTGGCAATGGCCCAGCCATAATTGTTTTAGCCCAGATCTCGTGTCTCATGCCATATCCTGGGAAGGAAAGCTTCTCTGTCTTTCATGAGTGATTCTGTGCAAAGGGCAGCTTATTTTTCTCCCAGGGCTCTTTCTTTCCTGCCTCTCGCATCTGGCCTGACAGAAGGCTTGGAGGCTTTGGGGTCAAAGCAGTTTGTCTAGAAGAGGGAAGACAGAAACAGCAGCTTTAGATGCATGACCCGTACCCAGCTTGCAGGAGATGGTTATAGCTCACAATGCTGAAAGACTCCTACAATAATGAGCCTCTCCACTCTCTTCCCTGTGGTCTCCACACACTTTGTTTGGGATAGCATTAAAGTAAATTTTGAATTAAGTATGATTATCCTATGAAGTATGATATACACAAATAGTATGTGTATCATTTTGGAAATGCTAGAAATAACTAATTATGAAAAACATTCAAAATACAGGTATTAGAAGATAAGATTAACATTTATATTTTATACTTCTAAAATTAGTTCATTATTCTTCATGCTTATACTCAATGCAACAATCACTAAGCCACTGTGTTATACATTGAAAATTACAAGATCAACTAAAAAGCAGCAGGGGTGGATACACTGGCCCTATAATAATCTTTAGGAGGCACTTCAAAGCCACCCAGCTAACATGAAGATGATAATAATAAATGTAAAGTGGGAAGTCTCATGAAAATGCCACCTTTATGGATTTGACATCTATAACCTCAGATTGTTAGGAAAATGCAGCTGTAAGACAGGATTTAGTACCTTCTGCCCATCAAATTTTTAAAGCTGCCACAAAAGAGGTCTATGCCTATTAGAGGAAGTGACAAACGTGTGCACAGTGAAATACATTACAAGAAGTTGAATGCTATGATGAGGTATTGTGTTTCTCAGTTGGACCACAGGGTCAATTTTCTTCTGGAAAATTAGCAAGTAAGGTCCAGGAGATAATCCTTCCCCAAATACCAGTATATTAGCCAGCACTAATGTCTTGATTCTTCTGAGCTATGTCCTACTATTACTAGGCTTAGAAATGATTAGAAAGGAAACTCCTTGCATCCCTGAGCCTGTTCCCACTCATCCCATTCCTTTCCAGGAAGCCTGTCCAGAGCCATCGAGTCTGCCATGTTTGGGAAAGTGTCTGGCCATTAAGACCTGTCACTTAGGTTATAGCTACATTTTCTTCTACCTACAGCAAAAGAAAAAAAAACTGGTCCCATAAGTGTGTGCTTCTCAGATTTTCCATCAATTGTGGTATGATAGATATTTTTCTGTGTGCTGGCGCAGTGCTGTGTGTCAAACATGCCATGATACACAAAACAAAATGTCCCTGGTCTTGTGGAATATGGAAAACCTAGAAGTATTTCATTTCTCTCTTGAGTTCCTTATAGCATAAAGCACCTGAAAATTTCGTTTTATTTTTCTTCCTTCACTAGGGAAACTGCCCACAAGCGCTCTCCTTTAAGAGTTGCCCCCAAAAGACTCGCCCAGTGTTATTCACAATCCTGCAGACATTGTTCCAGGTACATGCATTTCGGTCATGAGAAATAACATGCTTTTCCCACATGATTCTCTATCCCAGTATTCTGTGTACTGCCTGCATGGTGCTTTTAGTCGGAGCATATTTCATTGATTAAAATTGTTTATTTGTTCATTACTTCACCCTGTCACTGAAATGTGAACTTTAAGGAAGGAAGGGTCCTCTTAATCTTGTCTTAGGATGAATCTTCACTTCCTAATCAGCCCCTTTCATCTCTCAGATGTTTAATGATCATTATTGAATTAATAAATATATGAAAGGAAAGAAGAGAGGGGAAGGAAGAAAGGAAGGGAAATAGGGAAAGAAATTATCCAAAGCCCAACCAAGAACGGGGTACCTGATTTCTTCAAGATTTCACAAGTTCTTGAATGTATCCCATTTACAAGAGACCCATGGGTCTGGTGTGACATTTTTGACCAGTGGCATTCTCTCAGGTTAACCCTCAGTGAAATACTTTGGGCCTTGTGGACCTTGAATCACACATCTGAAAGAGACTTTACTATTTCTTGACATCACTGAGTGAGAAAAAGAAAGGAACACAGACTCTTGGGCTCCAGGCAGTCCAATATACATCTGGTGGTTTAGATACATACTTCCTTAGAGATGGGAGACGTGCACAGTTGGCAAGTGTCTGCAGTGTTTTCCCTTCATGGAGGCACAAATTCTAAGGAAAACATCTCTTGTTTTTATAAAACTACCTTTTAAAAAAAATGGTTTTTCCCTAATACCTTAAGTTCATTTTTCTCGTGAGAGTTCACATAGATTGAAAGAAGCCTGTTAAATTGGCTAGGCAAGAATATGTGTAGACAATGAGGTCATTGTTGTAAGGAAATACATGTAAGAAAGCAGGTGCAATCCCTCAGAACCACAATCTAGACCTGGGTTAGGAATTTTAAGTGCCTGAAGTCATTTGTTTATCCTCATTTCTACTCGTGTTAAACTTTTATTTTGGTACATATTATGTCTCCATAAAGTTAATTTAGCCAATAACATGGGAGATAAAATCAAATCACACTGACTAGGAAGAAAAACAGCAGTGGCCACTTCTGGGAGACTTGGACACTCACCAGAGCAGTTCCATGATACTTCAACACAAGAAGGCATTGCTCCTTCTCCTGGAGAGCAAGCATATTTCCTAGCCCAACCATATGGAGGGAAGGAGTTTTTCTGGTGCCATTGAGGACACAAAGGTATCATACAAAAAGTTTATATGAGAAGATACATCAAGTCTTTCTGCTCTTTATTAGCAGTCATTTATATGGAAATTAGCAGTCATTTATACTGGTGAGGTCACTTCTTGCATAATGCAATGCCAACGAAAACCCTGATAAGCGACCCAAATCCTAGCCACATTATGTGAAAGAGAAGCACAAGGCCAGGCTGCCATCTATAGGTATCTCACACACACTGTTTTTTTTTTTTTTTTTCCTTTCTGCAGTACTGAGGATTGAACCCAGATCCTCAAACAGACAAGGCAAGTGCCCTACTACTGAGCTACATTCTCAGGCCTTGCTAAAGTTCTTGCTAAGCTGTTCAGATTGGCCTCAAACTTGTGATCCTCCTGCCTCAGCCTCCTGGGTAGCTAGGATTATAGGTGTGTACCACTCTGCCTGGCTTCACACATGCTTTTGATGCTAATGCCACAATTCATATTTCTCTGGGTTTATGTTTTGCCTGCCACATGGAAGGTTTTACCTATGATGCTAGGGATTTGTGGTCCTGGTACCCTTGCCTATCAGAAAACAACCGTACAGCTGTCCTGCCCCCAAGTAAACTGCTGAAATCACACCACTGTACAGACACTAGGATTATTCTCTGATATTGACTGATCTGCTGCTTCCTCATGATCTTTCCTGGCTACTGAAAGAGCAATGGAACACCTAGATGTCATGAAGCATCAAAAATCCCAAAGTCCTTGGCACGGCTCACAACCTGTGTGTTTCTTGACTTGATAGGTTTAAACATGGGTGAATCTCATTGACACACTAAAAAGGAAGGAGTACAGACAAAACAAAGCTCATATTGTACAGGTCCATTTAGCATGAAGTTAGAGAACAGACAAAATAAGTCTATAGCTGGGCATGTGCCACATGACTATCATCCTAACTATTTGGGAAGCCGAGACAGAAGAATCACAGGTCCAAAGCCAGCCTAGGCAACTTACTAAGACTGTTTCAAAATAAAATGTGAAAAAAGGAGGACTAAAGATGCCATTAAAGTGATAAAGTGCTTCCTTAGCAAACATGTGGTTCTATCTCAGTACTGAAAAAAAGAAGAAAAAGAAAAGGTCTATGGCAATAGAAATCAGATTTGTAGTTACCTGAAGTAGGGATAGATATTAATAAGAAGGGGCCTAAGAGAAACTAGGCAACTTTGTGGGATATTGAAAGCAATAAATATCTTGATCTAGGCCATAGCTGCATCAATGTTACTGTGTGTGTGTGTGTGTGTAAATTCCTCATTTACATAAGATGTGTACACTTTACTATTTATATATTATATCTCCATTTTTAATTTTTTAAAAATTCCTAATAGTGTGGTTCACAAGATCATATTAGTATGTGATTTGGGTGGTATTTTTCATAGGACATGGTGTAAACTATCTCCAAATTGCTCTACCTTTTTTTGAGAAGCTTTCAAATGATCACTAATGGAATATAATCAACCAGCAGTAAACAGAAGCTCCTGAGGACAGTCCCAGACTCTTGAAAATGTTCTTGTGGCAATAAAAGTTTCCCTAAGGACTAGATAGAAGATTGGTTCACCACTAGCTTCATACCAGTGTTATAACTCTAAAATAAAAATAGGTAGCCTGGGGTGGGGGGAATAGTGAACAACCAAGTAGGATACTTTGACTGTGATTGCTCTTGATGGTTGCTCCAAGATGTGAGCTGTTGCTAAGATACTTTAGATGCCAGGGAAAAGGTTGAGTAGGATGATGAGCATTAAAGCAGAAGTTTTTAAATACATAGATATAAGTTCAAGAATGTGTCATGTTGACATAGACTCCAGTGGAAGGTTGAGGAGGTGTGAAGGGACAGCACTTGCCCTTGAATTCATCACTAACTGTTCTCTCAGCAAAGTATCTAAAGTTCAGAAAACAATACCTGCCACACCTAATAGTTAAAGAAATTTGATTTTTAAAATATTACTTAGTTGGGGACCTTGGTGGCTAGAAATATCAATTATCAATTCATGTCCATGAAGCAAGAACAGAATTATCCCTTGATTACAGTGTGGGGAAAGGAGAGTAGGTGGAGTGAAAGAACACCAGACAAGATTATCACATTTCCTAAGATTAGGCTATTATTCAAAATTAGACTTGTAAAACAGCTCACTAAATCAGGGTGAAATATAGTAAGGAAGGAGTGTGAGGTTTCATATCTGATATATCTTAGGTCCTGAGACAAGATGGAAAATAAAACACTAAAAGTGAAGTAGAAAAAGAACTGAGGCTTTCTAAATTAAAAATCCATGCTTTAGCAGTGTTTGTATTTCAGAAATTTTCAAGATACTGAAATTCATACACAGAAGTAAGAAAGATATGTGTTATTCAGAGCTTAAAGGAATACTCCATGTGCATACCATTGTCTATATTGTGCTTTGCTCAGAGTGCTTTTACAAGGACTTTTTCTTTAAAAAGGATTTTTTTTTAAATTTAAAAATTCAACTTTTATTAAGCAAGAATTATGTGATAGGTGTGGAAATCCTGAGCTAGTATGCTATTATTTGGACACTATCCAAATTTTAGGGATGTTCCCATAACGAAATATCCTTAAAAGGAATTCTTAAAGAAGTGGAAATTAATCTTATTTTAGAAAAAAAATTACAGAAGTAACAATTCTTTATCTTCACATATGTACTTCTCAGGTTGATTGTAAAGAGGATCTGTTTGGTGCTAACCTTACCAATAAAGATCAAATCAGAACAGAACTCAGGGGCAGAGGGTGTAGTTCAGTGGTAGTGTTTATCATGTGCAAAGCCCTGGGTTCAATCCCCAGCAACAAACAAGACAGAAATGAATTTAAGAATTTCAATGTGTGGTCTGATCTTGAATAGAACAAGAAGCAAAAGTTACAGAATGTTTATCAAGAAATATCCTTTAAAATAGGACCAACCCCCTTCATCCCATGACAGTTTAGGTATTATATATTTTTGTGTGTGTCAAGAACTCTAATTTCAAGTGTTCCAACATGAGAGTTGTTTCTTTAAAGTTATCATGCAACCTACAGATGGCAGAATTTGTTATGTTGTTCTGTGTTTAAATGCAAATCTTCATATCAAGCAGAATAGTTATTTTTAAAAAGGGGTGTGTATTTTTATTTTTAAAAAGGGGTGTGTATTTCCCTAGAGTTCAGGATATCTTATGCACATTCTGTTGCTTATCATATGCACATTCTGTTGCTCTTTTCCATTTCAAAGAACAGTTTTGAGTCTTTTTCTTCAAAACCTACCAAAGCAATAACTTCACCTACCGAGAGGTAACTGCAGTCTGCTTTCAAGAAAGGAGAGGGAGCCAGGCATGGAGGCGCATGCCTATAATCCTAGTGGCTCGGGAGGATGAGACAGGAGGATTGTGAGTTCAAAGCCAGCCTCAGCAATTTAGCAAGACCCTGTCTCTAAATAAAAATAAAAATTAAAAAAAAAAAAGGACTGGGGATGTGGCTCAGTGGTTAAAGGCCCCTGAGTTCAATCCCCAGTACCAAAAAAAAAGAAAGAAAGAAAAAAGACAGGGCCCATGAGCTATTTTTACTCTCAACACATCTGAAACCAAATAAGAGAGTTTTGTATGCACCAGCCAATTCCCCAACTCTCTGGACAACAACTGGATGAACTACAATTATTTCAATCCAGGCAGTAACTACCCAGAGATAGCCTCAGTTTCCACAGGTTAAAGGACTCAGGCCCACAAAATGCCCTCCACCAGAAGGCACTCACAAGTCCTGGGCCAGCCGTGCCTCTGCTCAGAGATTCCCACCACCACCTGCTCAGGTTCAATAATTGGCCTCAAAAGCTCACAGAACTCAGGATAGCCTTTACTTCACTTTTACTGGTTTATTATAAAGCATACAACTCAGAACACTCAAATGGAAGAGATGCATAAGGCAAGGAGTGGAGAGAGGTAGTGCCTGGAGTTGCTGTGACTTCTCTGGTCATGCCACCACCCAGAACTGCAATGAGGTCACCAGTCAGGAAGGGCTCTGAACTTTGTCCTTTAGAGGGGTTTATGGAAGCTTCATTATATGGACATGATTGATTATTAACTCAACCCCTATCCCTCTTCTCTCCTTGAAGGTTGGGAGTGAGGCTGAAAATTTCAAGCTTCTGATCCAGAGCTGGTCTTTCTAACAGCCAGCTTCCCTCCTGAAGCCGCCTAGGGGCCTGCCAAGAGTGGCCTCATTAACACTAAAGACACTCAGGAAATTACAAGGGTTTTAGAAACTCTGTGTCAGAAACTGAGGAGAAAGATCAAATGTTATATTTCTTATTATGTCACAACTGATAAGTAAGGCTATGAGATGATGCTCTGGGCAATACACACACATACACACACACACACACACACACACACACACAAACAATCTCAGTAGAGCAGAGTAGTCCTTCCAACAAAAAGAGTTCAGAATCAGTGTAAACTCCCATCAACCTTCATATCATAGTATAAGGCTGGACTTTCTCATTTCCCAAAGGAATCCTGGGATTGATCAGGACTGGCCTGGAGCCACATCAGACTTCTGAGCTCTGATTACTTGGCCCAAATTGTGATTCCAAACAGCTCCAGCCCACCCTCTCCTCTCCTGAGCCTTCTTGCATCCATGTGAGACTCAGCTTCATCCTTCTTAGTCTATTCCAAAGGGAATTCAAGTCATCCCAGAGGTTGGGCTACATACATAAAAGCAAGGAAACTGAGGTCCTAGCGAACATATGCATCTTATTTGTCTCCCCTTCTTGCAGGAGCACAGGATCAAACACTATGGAAGTGGCTTCTGCAAGTATCATGAATCTCATGAGTCCTTCTCCACTGGCAAACATAATAGCTAATACTTATTGAGCATTTACTATGTACCAGACACTATTCTAAATATGTTACCTGCATTTATTCATTCAACATTTACTTATTGGCCACTATTTGATAAGCACAGTCCTGAGCACTGGGAATACAGCAATAAATAAACAAAAATATTTACCTTCCTAGAGTTTATAGTCTAGTGGGAGGAGAAAAACAACAAAAAATAAATAATTGTACTATATAGTAGACAAAAATTGTGGGTTCAGAGAGAAAATAGGATGAGGGATAATTATGCACATGTATGTGTGTCTGTGTGTGGTGCTGAAAATTGAACCCAGGACCTCATGTATACTGGGTGAGTGCTCTGCCACTGAGCTACATCTCCAGCCCGCAAATTCTATTTTAAATAAAGTATTTACAGACCCCACTGGCAGGGTGACATCTGAGCATAGAAAAGAGTCAATGCAAAGTCCTTGGGGAAGAGCTTGGCTGGCATTTTCAAGAAGACCCAGTGTTATGGTCTAAAATAAGTAATGTAGTTTTATAAGAGATAAGTCTTAGATTATTAATAAATCATATTGATAAGTCATAGGCTATAGATTAATAGACATAAATCAATAAATAGAAAATAATAAAAGTAAAAGTTAATGTTAAGATACTTAAACATGTTTTAAGCTTTAAGGTAGAAATAACAATACAGTAGTATAAACATATAGCCTTATATAGTACATAGACTTAAAGATGTTAGTGATAAGATATAGACAAATAAAAGTTGTAAGTATGTGTGTGTGTATAGGCCCATAGGTTAACTATAGTGATAGGCAAATATTAAGATGATATAGGTTAAGTTACAAGATAGAAATAATTAAGACATAATCATATGAAGGCAAAAATTTGTTGTAGGCCAACATAAGTAAGCTAAAATGACTCTATTGCTACTCCTGTAGGTAAGAGCCATTTCTGGGAAATCGGTGTCTGAACTTTCTTCCCCAAGAGTTGTGTTTTCTTTATTTTGTACCCTGCGAATGTACTAAAACCCAAACTGTACACCCACCTTAGAGGGTCTTTAGTTCTGCTTAGGTGTTCTTAAGTTCCACTAACTGCTGTTTTAGCTTCTGTGATTGGCTAGCTTGCATGCTAGGGACTTCCCAAGGCTTACAGTTTTCATCCTTAAATGATGAAGATATGGACCAGGAAATTGCTATTCTCTCCCAGAGCTTCAGTCTCTATGGGTGGGTGACAGTCACTGGCCAGGTAAATAAAGCTCTCTTTGATCTGAATTCGGACTTAGAGTGTTTTCTGAAGCGGCTCCTCACAACACCAGGATGCCCGTGTTACTGGAGTGGAGTGAACGTGGAATAGAGTCATGGGAGGTGAAATTGAAGAGATAATGGCAGGGGGAAAGAGCAAACGATGTAGAGTCTCTGTAAGGAATTTGACCTTTATTCTTAGGGAGGGGGAAGAAAAGCTGTAGAGTGTCCTGATCTAATTCATGTTTTAACAGAGTCTTTGTAGTGGCCATGTTGAGAAGAGATTGCAGAGAGCTTGGTGTTGTGTGGAGACATTTAGGCACTATCACAATTATCCAGGTGGGACCCTTGGAAACAGCTCTGGGATGGGGAATTGGATGCACAGGGCTACTGGAAGGACATGAAGCAGGCATATAGGGTAGAAGGAGAAGCTGGCCTGAGACATAGTAGAACTAAGTCCTCAGCCAATCTTTGGGGGACCCTGGGGCTGAGATAGCCCTCCAGTGTTGTCTGAAATTGTTTTAGCTTCCTGTGGCTGCTATAACAAATTAAACCACCAATTTAATGGATTAAAAAAACACAAATTTATTACCTTACAATTCTGAATGTCAAAAATCTAAAATGGGTCTTGCTGGGCTAAAATTCAGGTATCAGCAGGGCTGCATTCCTTGTGGAGACTCCCAGGGAGAATCCATGTCCTTGCCTTTTCCTGCTTCTTGAGGCTTCCTTCCTTGCTGCAATCACATCACTTCTGCCCCCTGGAAAGGTTTCTCCTTCCTCTCACCTAGTTGGACATTCCTCATCTTCAAAGCTTAGACAGAGACTCTCTTCCATAAATGCTTTTGTACACATTACAGGTTTGCTTATTTGCTTATAACAGAAATTCAGCTACATTGCTTTATCCAAATAGGGGTTTATTTTCCTCACACATCAAAAAGTTCAGAAGAAGACAATCCAGGACACTTAGAAAAACCACCAAGGAACAGGGCGCTTTCCATTTCCTAACGGACACCCTGAGCATCAAACTTTAGCCTTCACGGTCCTAAGATGGCCACCATACACCAGGTATGGTGTCTTGAGTTCCAGAAAAATAAAGCAAGGGCAAAGGATCAAATTGTGTGCCAACTGAATATGTGCCTTGATATCAGGAAAATAACAGCTTTTCTGTGAAGCCCCACCCAACAGACCTTCAATCATCTCCGTGGCCAGAATCAGGTTACATGACCACCTCTGACTGATCACATTGCTCACTGACGTTTTGTGAGAAAGGAAGAGGGAAAGATCAGGTGAGATAGACAAGAGTGGTGTCTGTCACACTTTCAGAGGACCCCCTCTGGACGCAGCCAGAGTCCATATCTACCTCCCCTTAATTGAGTGTTGAGAACATGGTAAATGCTCCATTGATTAATGCCACAAATGTAGTGGTAATGTGGCACAATGGTTACTAGTTAGCTTTTAGACCCAGGTAGACTGGATTTGAATCCCAACTCTACCACTTGAGCATCTATGAGTCCTGTAAACTTGGTCAAGTGGTTTCATCTCTCTGTTCTTCAAATTCCCCTTCTGTACAATACAGGTGATTTGTTAAATGGAGATAATGTATACTTTATATGGTTGTTATAAGTATTAAATTAGATTAATCCTAAATTTAGTATTATATAAAATCCTAAAAAGCATAGAAAATTAATTTTTAAGTAAATTTTCATAAAGCATCTAGAATAGTGCTATGTAAGTGTGTGTTTAATAAATACAAAGTTTTACCTCTGGTTAAAACATTAAGAGAAATTGGGACACAGAGTTGGACAAATTAGAGTATCTTCGAAGCCTACAGGGAAGGACCCATTGAAGCTAGGACTGATGAAAACAATTGAGATGCAAGGTCATCACTGGTTGAGACATGAAAGGGACCCAGGGATGCATGGGTAAGAGTTCAGGCCATAAGGTTGAATTGCTTAGATTTGGCCACTTGCTTTCCCCTATTTACTGTGTGCCCCTGGGAAAACTGCTGATTCTATCTAAGGCTCAGTTTTCTCATAGGAAAAGTTAGGATAAAAATAAGTACAGCCTCCTTGACCAGGTATGTTTGGAATACTGAATGAGATCATCTATGTAGGATGTTTAGAATGGCTTGTCCCAATAAATGTTAGTTTTGTTAAGAAACAGGACAAGAGAAGGGAATGTAGCTCAGTGGTAGAGCACTTGCT
The DNA here is from genome assembly GCF_048772815.1 of Callospermophilus lateralis. Lineage (NCBI taxonomy): Eukaryota > Metazoa > Chordata > Mammalia > Rodentia > Sciuridae > Callospermophilus > Callospermophilus lateralis. The sequence continues at coordinate 68,042,373 of NC_135311.1, read as the reverse complement.
CAGCATGTGCCAGGCCCTAGACTCAATCCCCAGCACCCTCCCCCCAAAAGAATCAGAACCTTTGATGGAGAAGCCAGCAGGACTACTTGACCCTGTCAGAAGGGGCTGCAGGAGTACAGAATGAGGCTTTGCCATGAATGTTGATTCTCCCTTTGAAATCCACCCAGTTTAAGACATGTTAAGGCTGAGGCTAGAAGGAGGAGCTGAGGGAGAAGGGATTCCAGCTCAAAGTCACTTGGTTCCCTGTGGCACTACTCATCTCAGCCCACTATGAATTCTCACAATGGATCTCTGCTAGGAAACACCTACTTTGTTATTCTGCAGAACCGGCATACCAAAGACATGCATTTATCCCTGGAAACTCATCGGCTTCCAACTCCATTAGATATGTATTATCAGATGTGCACACACATACATACACTCTTCCAGAAAAGTGAGAAGGTAAATATCTGAGTCAACATCATATACTTAGCAGGATCTGAACCCCAAGCTTCTAACTTTAAGTTTGTGGTTTGTTACATTTCAAAACAATTTTTGTAGTATGAAATCAAACTTACAACAATTTAAATTAATGTGCATTTCTATATTATAACATAATATCATTACACAGAAATACTCTCTATCATCTGTTTTCTCTATAAAAATTCTTCCTTCTAAAAAACTTATGATATATTTTTGCAATCAGAAAAATAGATGACCTGGACAGAAGATCCCTTTAATCCTATTCTTTTTTCTTTTTAAATGAGTTTTATTTTGGCTCAGGCATTATTAACACAATTAGGCATAGGAATGCATTGTTGCTCTGTTTTTTTTTAATATCCTTATTTATCTTTATGAGGTGCTAAGGATTGAACCCTGTACCTCACATATGTGAGGTGAGTATCAGTGAACATCAGGGTTGTGGCACAACAAGAGGAGAGAGAGAGACCAGTGTATATCCCAAGGCCTGGGACAGAGCTGCTCTGGACAGCCAATCCCAGGTCTCCTGTGAACTCAGTACTGCCTTTCAGACTTATGGAGTTACACAGGAAAAAGAGTGAAGAAGAAAGAGAGAATGAAATAATGCATTCAGTTCTTCCTTTTCCCTTTGGAAGAAAACCACTCCAAAAGACAGAAGTGACACTTGTTCCCAAATCAATCTTATTTAAGCTCCAGCTAACAATGTTCCACCCACTTCAAGTATGGCTCAAGAATATGCTGGCTCAATTTGTCCACAGTAACCTCCCTCCTCCCAGGAAAGATCTCGAGATGGGTGTGGGGAGCACCAGGGTTCTGCTTTATTTTCTTTGTGTTCACATTTTGGAACATAATAACATTACACAGCATGAAATAATAAATGGCAGGATTTTGTGGAAAGCCTTTGAAATTTTTCCCTCCACTGGGGATGTACCATGTTGTCTCCTAATTTTTCCTTTACAAGCAAACATAATCCATGTTTCAGAATGAATTTATAATGCAAAACCTTTAAAGGGTGGCATGTAAGTTCCACAGACCTCATTTTTACAATAGGGAAAGATTATTTCCAAGAAGGGATTTAAAAGACGTGAATACTAAGTGAGAAGTGCTATTATATGCATGTGAAATGGAAATGTCTCCCAGTATCTGGGAACTGGAGCAGTGGACCAGAGCTGGTTCTAATTATATAGAAATGATTGGTTACAGTAAAACTCAAACTGGAAAATTGCCTCCAAGTTAAAGAATCCGTATGATTTTAGAGTTGGCAGAGACCAAAGTGATCATCTTATTCAAAGGTACTCTTATGGTTTGGATCTAGAATGTCCCCTGAAAATCTTATGTTTTGGAAGCATGATCCCCCAAAAGCAGCAAAGTTCTACATTGATTTTTAGGCAATGATTAAATCCACTCATAGTGGATTAATCCATTTCCTGAATTATCCACTGATAGCTGAATGGATTACTAGTTAGTAACTGAAGATACATGGAGCATGGCTAGAGGATGTAGGTCACTGGGACCATAGCCTTACTATGTATCTGTCCCTCATTCCCCACCTCCTTTCTGTCTGCCCTGAGCTGAGCAGCCTTCCTCCACCACGCCCTTGCACCATGATGTTCTGCTTCATTTTAGGCCCAGAGCAATGGGATTAGCCAACAATGGACTGAAACCTCTGAAACTATGAGTCAAAATAAATGTTTCCTCCTCTGAGTTGTTCTTGTCAAGCATTTTGGTCAGTAATGAAAAGTTGACTAATACAGTTGCCCTACATTTTTATCTAACCAGTCAACAAATATTTACTGAACCTATTATGTACTCAAAACTCAAACTACGAAAATCCATTTTTAATATTTAAAAATTGCCTCTCATATGTTAGTAATTGTAATTCTAGACTAAAAGAAAGAAAAGTATCTGATGAGGTAAAATTAACTACAAACATGGTACATGACTAGGTACAACTAGGTGCAACATTGAACATTATATTTTAATTATTACAACAGCACCAACATTGAAGATTATTGGCATGCACATATAGCAGACATAGTATTCATTTCACTGTCACAAAATGCTTGATTCAAAAGCATTCCCAAGATTCTTTGCAAGCAACCATAGTTTCCTCCAAGTATAAATCCTAGAGCTGAAAATAACGGATCTAGTCCAATAAGCTCATTTTACTGATGATGAAAACCAAGATACTTACTTGTGGTTTCATAACTAGTTAGTTGAAGAACTATAAGTTCTACTCCTGACCTGGTACCCATTTGCTATCTATTCACTTATGTACCAGAGAATGCTAGCCATCCCCCATGATTCACTCTCCTCTTCTTCTGTATCCCAAGTTTGAATGAGGCATGTGGCCAACCGGATGGAGAGACTGTATTTCCCAGCCTCTCTTGCAGGGTGCATGACCACATGACTATGACCAGTGGGATATAAGCAGAATCCATGTGTGTAATTTTCAGATCTCATCCTTATAAAGGAAGCTCTTACCACTTCACACCCTATCCTGCTTCAACTTTTGTACTGGTGAACTAGTTTTGATAATGAATTCAGAATCTTTGAGGCAAGTGCAATAAACAGAATGATCCTTTCTGATTGGATACCCTCAAAGAGAAAGGCTACCCTGTAGCCTTCTACCCGTTTTTAGGCTGGTGTCTGAAAGAGGAAGAAAATTCTATCTTGTCTCAACTACTTTATTTCGGGGTCTATTTGCTACAAGATTTTAATCTAAATTTGACAAAAATAATACAATATATTCACATGAAAGTCTATCAGATGAGAAGTTAGGGAATATAGCAAACTACTCTTTTGTATTTCGTTTTTCTTTCTGATTAATTGCATTACATTCTGATCTTAGATGATCACAGAAGAAAATTAATTTTTGACTGTTGAAACCATCCTGCTGGGTTTTACCACCATATAGTGCCCTCCCATGTTATATCAGTGTTGGTCTCCATGACCAACAGAGTATGACACAAGTGACAATATGAGATCCCTGAGACAGGTCATAAAAGCGTTGTTTATTAGATCCCTTTTGGGGAAATCCAGGTACTCTGTCATGAGGACACATAGGCAGCCATGTAGTGAGGCTTATAAGGGCAGAAACTTGAGGTCTCCAGTCAATAGCCAACAGCAATTGAGATGAGCATGGAAGTTTATTCTCTAGCCTCAATGAAACCCTCAGAGAACCACAGTCCCAGAAGACATCTTGTTTACATAGGAGAGTTTAAGATACAACCACCTAGCTAAGGAATGGAAGTTGGTATAGCCATGATGGAGAACAGTTTGGGATTCCAAGAAAGAAAGAAAGAGAGAGAGAGAGGGGAGAGGGAGGGAGGGAGGAGAGGGAGAGGGAGAGAGAGAGAGAGAGAGAGAGAGAGAGAGAGAGAGAAAGAAAGAAAAAGAAAGAAAGAGAAATAGAACTCTCATAAAATCCAGCAATTTCATTTGGAGAGAAATATTCAAAGTAAATTAAATCAATATTGAAGAAATATCCACACCACATATGCATTGTACATCATTCACATAGTCAAGATATGGAAACAACCTAAATGTTTATCAATGAGTGAATGGTTGAGGAAAATGTGGTACTGAAGTATTATTCAGCCATAAAAAGTAAATCCTGCCATTTGCAATGGTAAGGATAAATCTGAAAGACATTATGCTAAGTGAAAGGCATCAGACACACATCTGAAATCTGAAAGACATTATGCTAAGTGAAAGGCATCAGACACACATCTGAAATCTGAAAGACATTATGCTAAGTGAAAGACATACACTGGATGACCTCATTATAGGAATCTAAAAAAGTTGAATTAATAGAAGTAGAAAACAGAATGGTGGCTTCCAGGAACTGGAGATGGGAGAAATGGGGAGTTGCTGGTCAAAGGATACACACTTTCAGTTATATGATGAATAAGTTTTAGGGATCTTATGTACAGCTGGGAGACTATAGCTAATAATACTGTATTATTCACTTAAAATTTACTAGGAAGATCTCAAATGTCTTTATCCCCTACACACACACACACACACACACAACTGTGTGGTGATAGATGTGTTGATGGATTGCGGTAATCAGTATATAAATTTATCAAATCAGCACGGTGTACACTTTGATTATACATAATTTTTTTCAATTGTATTTCAATAAAGTACAATTTATTGAATACTTTCAGTTCCTAACTTATAGAAACTATGATATAATAAATTTTGCTTTAAGCCATTAAATTTTTGATTAATTTGTTATGCCACAACAGATAACTGTTACGTTCACTGTGTTTGGTATGTTATAGGTGCTGTAATATAATATAGCTGCCTACCCTGGTGAATAGGTTAATTCCATGAAAATTTTAGCTTAAGCTCCCTAATTTTCTGTAAGATTGGAAGTAATAATATCTATAAGCACATCTCTTCTTAATGAATTTTGGATATGTGATTTTGGGGAAACAGAGTATGGATAGGTGAGCTCACCGTGTATTCCTCCAGACCCCAAACAAAAGAGGCAAATTGGCATCAAGTTCTGCATTTGAATTACATTTTTTTTCTGATATTTAGGTGAGTGGAGCTTGTAAAGTCAACTCCCTAATGCATTGTGGCCAATACCTGCAAAGATTTATGGGAATCACAATAATAGTCACAGACTCCTCCTTCTACTTCAACCAACATCCTGTCCGTAACTGTGTTATAAAAGGTCTAACTCCAGAGCATCTCGGCATCCCTCCTGCTGTCTGAGGACCAGACTTTCCTGGCAAGGATGAGGAGGGGGACCACACATGCTTTTTCAGGGGTATGGAATGGTACTGTCACAAACAGGCTCAAAGAGACCCTGAGCTGAACATATCCCTTCTCGAAATAGTCACTATAATTTCTGAACCCCAAACCAGGTCATGTGTTAATGAGGAACATTTCTAAAGAATCCAAGCCCCAGGAAGGACCACGGTCAAAGAGAAACAAGCTGGCCTAGCTGCCAGCATCCCCAGAGGCCAGTCATTCATTCTGTCTATACCTCAGCAGTATCCAGTGTGTGCCAGGCCAAGCACTAAGCACATGAATGGTCGGACCCAGTCCCTGAATTTGGAGGAAGCTCTTGCTATTTAACTATCAGAGCTGTTCCCTACTTCTCCTTCCTGGGCTCCCTCAGCTTCTCTCTGTGCTCCCAGCCCAAGCTGCAAGGTGAGATAGGGACCCAACTTGTCCTTTCCCTTTTAGAATAAGGCTTTTCTGTCCTTTGCCTTTTAGAATAAGGCTTTTCTATATATTTGGAAAAGGACAGGTTAGAGTGTAGGCTCACTAGGAAGCCAGGAGATAGGAGTATCCCTGTCTGCTGTGTCAATAGCTGGAGAATAACTTGAGAAAGCAGGTTTATTTTCAGAAATTCAGGTTACTTAGAGAGTAAAAGTTACCCTTCCATTCTGTGTCAAAACAATGTTCTGATGTTTCAAATACACCTTCCCTGGAAGGAACAGTGTGTTAGTTGGCTCTGCATAACTGTAACAAAACACTTGAGATAATCAATTTCTAAAGAGAAGGGTTTGGAAATTCCAGTCCATAGTCCTTTGGCCCCATTCCTTTTGGTCCTGTGGTGAGGCAGCACATCTTGTTGCATAACATGTGGTAGAGGGAAACTGCTTACTTCATCACTGGGATGCCAGAGAAGAAGAGGAAGGGGCTCGAGGCACCATATCCCCCCACCTCCCAGTGACTTGAAGACTTCCCACTTGACCCTAACTTTTAAAGGTACAACCACCTCCCAATAGTACCACTGGTTAGCATTTAGCCAAATATTAACTAACGCCATAGTCACAGAGTCCTCAGATGGCCTCTGGGGTCCTATGTGTCATGTGATATGCAGCCAGTCCATAGATCAGCTTAGATGACAACTTAGTTTTTAATACAGTGAAGTCACTGAGTCTATTTCTGATTATTAAAAAAAACAAACAAAACAAACTAAAACACATTTTCTCATAGAGTATTTGTCTGCTAAGATAATGCAAAACAAGATCTAAGAAGATCTCAAGTGCATTTACCTCCCATCCCCATATACACATATACAATGTGTGGTGATAGATGTCTTGGTTGACTATGGAAATCAGTATATGGTATATAAATGTATTAAATTACCATGTTGTACACCTTGAATTTTTGTTAGTTATATCTCAATAAAGCTGAGGGAAAACACTCCCAGTTCCTAACTGACAGAAACTGATATAATCAATGCTTGTTGTTTAAAGCCATTACATTTTGGATTAAAAATTTGTTACCCAACAACAAATAACTGTTAGATTCACTGACTGTGTTTTGGTATGTTACATTACAGGTGCTATAGCACACTGCCTCCTCTGGTAAATAGGTTAATTCCATGGAAAATTTAAGTTCCCTCATTTTCTGTAAGATTGGAGGTAAAAATAAAATGGTTAAAACATCCATCTTAAAAAAAAAAGAGATTTTTTTTAGATGAAAATCTCTTTACCATTGTTTTCATCTGGGGATAAAAATTTTCTGCTTTATTAGATTGTCTCTTCTTCTCCAATATGCTCCTATCCTGGGTTGAATAGCATCACCCTAAAATTTGTGTCCTCCCAGAATTTCGGAATGTGATATGAAATATTACTTTGAAATAAAGGGTTTTTAGATATAATTAGTTAAAAAGACTTCATACTAGAATTAAGGTGGCCCCAAATCTGGTGACTGATGTCCTTAAAAGAAGGTCGTGTGAAGCCATAGAGACATGCACAGAGAAGTCTGTGTGTTGATGGAGGCAGAGAATGGAGTGATGTATCTGTAAGCTAAGGAACATTAAGGGCTGCCAACAGCCACCAAACGCTAGGAAAAGGAGAGGCAGGATGCTTCCTAGGGCTTCAGAGGGAGCCTAGGCCTGCCAACAGCTTGATTTATGAGTTTTAGATGTCTGAACTATGTGAAAATAAATCCCTGCCTCTCAGTTTGTGGTACTTTGTTTCAATGGCCCCAGGATGCTGATGCAGAGTCCTAGAACCTGACCCTAACTTACTGAGGCCTACGTGAGATGCTTCTGTAGTAAGTCTATATTGATGATGTGAAACCCACTGAAAGCCCAGCACAGACATAAAAAGGAACCCAAAGAGCCACCAGCTAACACAGGGCAAGGCTGTGGCAGGTGTAGACTGTCCCCTAAGCCTCTGTTAGCTGCAACTGCTGTCTCCGTGAACTTCTCTCAAAGCCTGTTTTTAGATCCTCCCTCCTAGCACAGAGTTAGGAAATGGGGACACTGAGAGTAAACAACCACAGACCTTTGTCTGGGAAGGGAAGAAGGGTAGGACCCTGTCGAGAAGAGAAGACGGTTGCAGAAAAGGCTTCTTTATGCTTTGCTTACTGAACAACTAGATGCCGTGGTCATTGTCCGTTTGTCATGGAAGAGGTCTCAGACCTCACAGAGATTATCTTTTAAAAGGGTAAACAAATATTAATTGCAAAACAAATGTAGAGTTGCTACTGTGAAAAGAACGCCTGTGGCAGGAGGTTAACAGGCACAAGACAATAGTTGGCAAGTGCTCCCTTATTCCAAAGTGAGTTGCTATCTCTGTTTTGTGGGACTTGCAAAGGAGACTCTGAACTGATTTTGAGCCTTTAGTCAACTACCTGCCTCCAGCCTATGAAAGTGGTCAGAGAGTCTGAGAGGGAAGCCAGAAAGTACGGGAGGAGGATTTGGTAGGTGGATGATGCAGAAGAGGTGGCTGGCCTCAGGAGACCCTCTGGAGCAACTGGAACATGTCCCTGGAGGCGGGGCTTGGCTTGGTATCTGCTTTATGCCTGAGAACTACTAAGGGCAAGAGTCTGCATGAAACTATCACTGTCAAGAGCAGAGAGGCGTCAGTTTGGAATGTATGTGTATTCCACTGACAATAGATCCGAGGTGCGTATGTACATGACACAGAGGGCAGACATTGAGAGAGGGTGCTATGAACTGACCTGGAGCCTCCTTAAAAGCACTTTGCCCCAAAGGGTCACTCTTAAGGTTATCCCAACAGAGACTACTCAACCCTCAAGAATAAGGCCACAGGAGAGATTCAAGTGGCCAGCTGGTGAGAGGATTGCCCATGTCAGGGAAGTGCAGGTGAAAGATCCCCAGGAACAGAGGTCTCTGAAGAATCTCAGAGGAATGCAAAAAAAAAAAAAAAAAAAAAAGCCCACTTTGAATATTTGCCCAGCCCAAAAAGCGCCAACCACTAGCTCTCAACAGAACCTTCTCAACCCCGTAAATCCCCTTTAATACAGCAGGGATCAGAAGCTGTACCTGGTGGAAGAATGGGTGAGGAACTGGCATTCCTCTGCCAAGAGGACAGTCCACACCCCCCAATTCCTGCTGAAGCCTTCCTTCCCTCAATGGGCCAAGTTTGAATGATTCACAGCTTTTATTACTTCTCTGAACTGCGCCACAATGTTTACTGCTATAATTTGGATCTTAAATGTCCCCTAAAGGCCCGTGTGTTAAAGGCTTAGTCCCCAGGGTGATCTTAAGAGGTAGGGCCTGATGAGAGGTTCTTAGATTATTAGAGGTCATATCCTTTCAGGGCACAGTAAGACCCAGGCCCCTTTCTCTCACTTTTTCTCCCTGGGCTTGAGGCGAGAGGTTTCGCTCTACCACATGTTCCTCCCACCCCATGGCATGCTGCCTCACCACAAGGTCTAAACATAATGTCTAAACATAACGTTTACACCTCACCACAGGTCTAAACACAATCAATTGGTCATGGACCTAGAACCTTCCAAACTATGAGCCAAAACAAACCTTTTTGCCTTACGAAGTGATTATCTCAGGTGTAGGTTACAGTAAGGGAAAGCTGACTAAAACAATTACTAAACAAAACATCTAAAGTGAGGGGAGCAGTTTCCATGATCCCTGACTGAACAGGTAAGCCACAGAGCTGGCTGCAGGCCTCATCCGGGGGAAACTGTCCCATTTATGGGAAAATCATGGGGGGAAACGTAAGTTTGCTTTATGACTGTGATCTTGAAATCCTGCACTCTCCAATATACCATGAAAGAGAAGTGTTAGGTGCCGTAAATGAACATGACAGGCATTTGACCTAAGTAGGGAGGAGGTGAGGGAAGCACAGAGAGCAAGGGCCTCAGGGAATCTTGAAAGTTCACAGCATCAGTGTGAAGATCAAATAAGGAGGGAGGGTGGGAATTTAGGTCAGAGGGTCTGCAAAAGTCTCTCCTGAGTGATGGAATAGTTGAGGGTGACTTCTAGGTGGAAAGCACGCTCACAGTGAGATGGGAGTTTTGAGATGAAACGTGATTCCCTGCTTCTGCTGGCAGGTGAGACTGGAGTTTCTCTGCTTCTGCTGGTGGGTGGGGTCTGTGTAAGTTTTGCAGGCCTCTGCTGTCCACAAGTGTTGCAGCTCTTAATGGCAGGCAATGTCCTCTAGTATTGCAGCAAACCCCAGCAAATCACCAACTTCTTCTTCTTTCTAGGTTCTTGTCATGTGAATTTGAAGAATAAAATTCACAGACCAAGATGAGCAAATATAAGAGTAGGACTTATTGAAGAATAGATATAGGAACAGAATTCTTGCAATGCAAGAGGGGACCCAATAGTAGTTTTTGTTGTTTTTTTTTTTTTTTTTTTTGGTTCGAGTTTGTTGATCTAGGGGTTGGATCATTGCTATTGTTCCAAATTTATGTTAATTAGGGTTTGAAAGTAGTACCAATGCTAATTCAAACTTATGCTAATTAGGGTTTGGTAATATACTAACACTACTAACTAACACAAATTTTTGCTAATTAGAGTTTGGAAACATACTAACCCTATTGGTCAGCTCTCAAATTCTTAACTTCCATTCAGGTCTGCCCCACTTCCATTTTCTCACCGCAGGTCAGGAAGCAGGAGGTTGATGTCATTATGGTCAGTGTTCCTAGTATATAGTCTGCAGTGCTGCATGTAGTGGGCTTCTGCAGCAAGCATTTGCACTGTATGTAGGCCAGGCTGCTGTGGGGTGAGAGGTCAGCTTAACCTGGCTCACTTGAGTGCTGGCCCATGGGCCTCAGGCCCACCGCCATAGCAGGCTTCACTCCACAGCCTGTGCTTGCTGCCTGTGGTTCAGTCCACCCAGGCTGCCACTATGCGGCTTCACCACTCCCTGTTGCTTCTTGGCAAGGACAAGTGGGGTGGCTGCATGGGCTTGGTGGCTGGGGAACCATGTCATTCCCCTCTCTGATGAAGAATGGAAAAGAGGCGATGATCGCTCTGGCTGCTTTGAGCTGAAAAGGAGTATTGAAAGGGGAATTGCAGCCAGGGTCTTCCTACAAAGGCCTATTTAAGGGTCCCCAGTAGAAGGGGAACTTGCACATCAGTTCAGTCTAAAGGTCCATGGTGGCAGTTAGCAGGTGACTGGACAAGGCCTTCATAGGGCAGAGACCATGATAAGACAATAAACAAGACAGCAAAACATTATTTTCTGTAAACAATTAGCACAAAAGTAATCAGTATTATTAGTCATTCCCTGAAAACTATGAAGATAGTGACTCACTGAATCTTAGGGTATAGTCTGATTGTGAGGTCATTTAAGACTTCAGAAACATTAGCAGAATTATTAGAGCCATATACATGATTTTTAGTTTCTAGGATTCTATAATGTCTTAGGTATCCTCTTATAGTAAAAGATATTTAATGCAATCTTGTTTTTTTGTAAAACAGGTTTTTTTTTATTAGAATCATGTCTGTTTGGTAGAGAGATTTCATTTAGCTGTGTAACTTCCCAGTTTTATTTGCTTTTGAGATAGCTGACATAAGTGTACATCTTAAGTTGTACTAAAAAAGCCATTGTCTCTTCTTCTAAATGCCCATGTACTTTGGTTATACTCTCCTGCCAGGTGTTTAAGACCAAGTTGATCAAAATTGATCTTGTTCCTATCTACTACTAAAAGTCAGCTGAGATTCACTTTTGGGAACTTGTGAAAAGGCTCTTGGCTCCTTTAGTTTTCTTCAACCAGTTGTGCCATCTGCCAGGAATGGTCAGAATCTTGCTGACCATACATGGCTTCCTTCTGAAGCAATAGGAAGTGGTGTCTGGGCTGAAGTGGAGAGGAAGGCCAACTGAAAGCCGTGGTCCAGGGCCACCCATGAGACCACTCATGAGTCAAGATGACAGCAGGGCTGAATTCAGGGATGAGGGCTACAATCACAGTCCCAGTGAGTGTGAGGAGCAGCTCAAGAAGTCAGCGTGGACCACAGATGACATGGTTCACAGATGTGAGCAGGAATTGGGAAGATAGGGGATCCAGATGGTTCAATAGAAAGATTTGAGGAGCAGGGCTTAAGTGGGAAACTGGGCGGAGGAGAAGGAGCACCATGATTGGTTGGGATGAGATCATGGGATAAGGCTCAAAACTGTAGGTCAACCAATGAACATAGCAGCGTGAGGGAGATGATTCTGGGCTTGATGGTCTTCTACAGCCAGGCTACTCAATGTATGCTCTGGGAAACAGCAGCATCAATATCACCTGGGAACTCAATTTCAGATCCCACTCCAGACCTATTGGATTAGATTCTGCATATTACAAGTCATCTAGATAGTTCTTCACACACTAACGTTTGAGCAGCTCCATTCTACAGGGTGAAAAACGTAATCCAGCTGTGGCTAGAAGAGCAATGTGAGGTCATGGGATGTACATGGATATTCCTTTTCTCTTGAGTCCATAGGGGGCTGTTGCATTTGGGTTCCTAAAAGTCAATGTTAGGAGGGATTACAGATGACCCATTGGGAATATGATCAGTCACCCTTAGATGGGCTCAGGCTAACGTGATGGTATTAGAGAATCTGGTCTAGTGCTCCCTGTGTGGGTAGTTCTTTCATGGGGTGATGGGGTTAAAGGAAGTTTAAATTTCATGTCTGGATAGAGTAAATGACTAGAGAATGTAAGCAAAGACAAAACCCCAGATATCTATCTCCACATCATCTTTGCTTGCTTGATGACTGACACCGCACTTATCTCAGCAGTCAATTCCAGTTATTTCCTGGGTTGACTCAGGAGTCAGACAAGCATTCATGAGTATTCTTTCCGTTTCCAGATCCTTTGCATAAACCAAATCACGTTTAAATTTTTTTTTTCCTCATAATCACCCTTTGAGGTCATGAGGAAAGGTAGGATATACTTTCTCTATTTACAGCCCCTGAGGATTGACTCTAAATCACGGGGATTTGAACCTAAATTTTCATGGAATACTGACACCAAAGAAAGATACTGCACAGAGCAGAGAGCAGAGAGGCCCACTTTGGTGGACTTTTGGGGGGCAATGTTTGAAGTAGCCCTGATAAGCTTTGTGGAGGAGGAGCCCTCCAGAAAACCTTGGTCATTGGGTTTTTTTTTTTTTTTTTTTTTCACTCTCATCCCCTGCAGTCAACTTTACAGCTGCCAGACCATAAAATGCCACTGTCTTGTCACTCTGATTCTACATGAATGTATATCATGCTAAATATATTGCTGATACAGGAGTCTTCATTTTTAAAACAAGAGAAATGTGGGAGGAATGAGCCAACTCAGCCCATCACTTCAGACTCTGCACCTGTTTCTCCACATGATCCTCATCGTCCCCTACCCTGCCAGGGACTCCTCCGCACTCAGGGAGACTGGGCTGGGAAAGAAGTGGAAGGAGGCTCAGAGTTTCCTCCTTCAGTATTGTTTTGCGGCCTGAGCTTTCCCTTTCAGTTACACAGCTTGAAAACAGGAGTGGCTCTTCAAAATCTGAGCTTCTTCAGTAGTGTGAAAGGTACTTCTCCCATCTGCCCTGCAAGTGCTTTGGTCAAAAGGGGGCAGCTAGCTCCCCTAGGGCATTTTCCACCATTGCTTATGTGAATCTTTACCAGAGTTGGAATCTGTAGCTGGGAAATCAAAGCAAACAAGCCTATTTAAATAGTTATTTCTTGGCTCAAAATACTGACCAGAGCCCACAGCTTTTTGCTCTGATGATAGCTTAGAATGATTCACTGGGCTTCCAATTATGATTTGCTTTCCTTTTTAAAAGGATACAATATAGTTACCAGAGTCAAGGACCCAGTGGTAAGGAGTATGTGTCTATCCTGCCATTAGTTGTAACATTTTGTCTTTAGCCAGGGCAGAACAAAGAGGCCTACACAAGATGAGCTGGTACCAGCTCCCTGAGCATAGTCCAAGGCAGAGAATTCAAAATTCAGAAAATCCACATGTTGTCAGCTTTTGCATAATTGTCCTATTTCTGTAGCCTCCTAGAGTCATTCAGCATGCTGAATTTCTAAGCTGGCTGTTCAAATAGATTGCCACAAAAAAACTGTAAACCACACATGGGTCTTAACCTGTCATTCCTACACAGTCTGAGGCCTTCCGAGTTTTTTGTTAATACATTTCTAGAATTAAGAATGTAGAATAAATAACAGGCCAAACAAAAATTTTAATACTGGGGATTGAACTCAGGGGCACTCAACCACTGAGCCTCACCCCCAGCCCTATTTTGTATTTTATTTAGAGACAGGGTCTCACTGAGTTGCTTAGCACCTCACCATTGCTGAGGCTGGCTTTGAACTCTCAATCCTCCTGTCTCAGCCTCTTGAGCTGCAGGATTACAGGCATATGCCACCATGCCTGACCCAAAAATTTTTTTTTTAAAAATTTAAAAGCCCATTCAAGAGTCTAGGAATACAAATACAGTCACTGATAATATGAAAAATCACTTAGCTTTTCTTTCTTGGCTTCTTTACCCATTAAATGTTACCATGAAATTGATTAAAAAAAACACACATACAATAGTACTCATGTATTGAGCTCTTACAATATGCCAAGCCCTGTATTAAGCCTTTTCACCCATTTCTTTTTTTATTTTTAATTTTTTTGTAGTTGTAGATGGACATACTGCCTTTATTTTATTTGTTTATTTTTATGTAGTACTAAGGATCAAACCCAGTGCCTCACACATTATAGGAAAGTGTTTTGCCACTGAGTTACAGCCCCCCTGCCCTTTCATACCCTTCTTATTTAACCCATGCAGCAATGTTGATCTAGGCCTCTACATCATGTCTAAAGACCAAAACTCAGATATGCCTATTTAAAGCCCTTACCTAGCTAGGTGTGGTGGTGCACACCTGTAATCCCAGTGGCCAGGAGGCTAAGGCAGAAAGATTTGTGAGTTCAAAGCCAGCCTCAGCAAAAGCAAAGGCTCTAAGCAACTCAGTGAGACCCTATCTCTAAATAAAATACAAAATAGGACTGGGGATGTGGCTCAGTGATAAAGTGCTCCTGAGTTCAATTCCTGGTACCAAAGGGTGGCCAGGGGGAGCCCATACATGCCACATATCATTTACAAAAAGTTGACTGGGAAAAGGTCTTTATTTCAAAACATTGCCATTCTATAGCACTTTGTAGCCTTCAACTATTTTGTCAACAGCATCTTTTTTTTTTGAGTCTCATAATAACTTCTCACTATTTTATATATGAGGAAACAAACTACCAACAGATTAAATGATTGATGAAGATTCCAGAACTAATAAATACTGGAATAGCAACAAGAATTTAGGTCCCGTGATTCCTACCTAAGTGTGATATCCACTCCCATTACCCTTACATCCCTCTCTATTTCAGCAAAGAACCATGCACTGGAAGAGACTCCTGTGATTCTGAAGGCTACAGGTTCTCATTTTAGATTTGCAAAAAGTAAGATCCAAACAAGGGGAGCTACTTAGCCAAGATCACCCAACCAGCCAATAACAGAATTGGTCCCAGAAATCAGACTCCCGATATTCCCAGCTCAGTGACATCATTATTCTTTGCAAGTAAAATCATAATCAATAAAAGAATATTTGAAGGAAACATTTTTTCAGTTTCTTTGGAAACAAGAAAGGGCAAGCATCAGAATGGAAAACTTTTGGGTCTTGATTCCTATCATCCACCTTTGCAATATTTACTAAAAGATTTTGCTTCAAGAAGGAAATCACTAATCAGACACTGATATTATGGTTATAGGATCACAAAGTAACTTTACTTTTCAGTTAATATATTGTTTGCTAGTAAAGCTGTTGTTTTTATGTCAGTTAACATCGCTTTCCTAAAGAATAGTTTCTTACAAGTCAGAAACATCTCGCTAGTTGGGAGACAGAATGAATCATTATAGCATCTGACACTAGAGGGCGCTCCATGAGAAGGCTGGATAAACAGACTCCCAGGAGCCTCCAGATGAAGAAAATAAACAGGGAAAAGTTACAGATAGATACACCAGGCCATATGTGGCAAGCCACATGATCGGCTATGAAACGGTGTGTGTGTGTGTGTGTGTGTGTGTGTGTGTGTGTGTGTGTGTCTCTATCTTTGGTTTTGTTTTGCTATTGTTTTAATGTAACCTTGATTCAGAGTAGGACTGACTTTTACCACATACAGTATTTAATCCTTACAACCTTAAAAAGTGGGTATTATAATTGCCGCATTATAGATTAAGAAATTGAGGTGGGAGTTGTCGCTCCGTGGTAGAGCACTTGCTTGGCACGCCTGAGTCACTGGGTTCGATCCTCAGCACCACATAAAAATAAATAAATAAAAATAAAGGTATTGTGTCCGTCTACAACTAAAAAATATTTTAAAGAAAGAAAGAATTTGAGGTTAAATGAAACTAAATGATGTGTCCAAAGTCATGAATGTATTTTATTATTAAAATCCTTCAACTAAATATTGTCAAAGCAATAGGGCTTTGATTGCTGAAGAACATAAAAATCCCTATTATCTGATTAAGTGCTTTTATTTGCAGAATTCCTTAGAATTTCTTTAGTTAGAACTTTGTTATTCCAAAACCTTGACCTTTCACTCCGGTCGGTCCAATATTTTTGCTATCCTAAACGTACCATTCTGGATCCCCTTCCTGATTTTATTTCAAATCCTCCCTTTTCTTCTTAAAATTCAGAGAAGACTATGATTTCACACCCTACAGTGCTGCCCCTGAGCCCTAGACGACTCCACCCTGGTCCTGACTGTAGGGGCTTACTGAGTTGTACGAGGTGCTTGATAAGCACTGGCTGCAGTGGTTCTCAAATCTTTACAGGCATCAGAATCACCCAGGTTACCTGTCCAACTTGCAGATGACCAGACCCTAACCCAAGAAAATGTCTTTGTGTATTTAACAAGCATCTTGGGTGATTCTGATGTAGATAGCCAGTTCAACTCAAATGCATATTTTGGGGTGCTTTTAATGTGACAGACACTGTGCTGGACACTGGGAGATCAAAAATATATTAGACACAGTTCCTAAAGTTAAAGATGTGATATATAATGGCAAACCATTTTGTGATCTATATGTCAGTGTATTTAGCTATAAATAGGATACAAGAAATTATACTCTTGCATTCTTAGGGGAGTTCAAATGACTCTGGGCCTTACAATTGCCACATTATGTAAGATAAGTTTTTTTAGAGCATTGTATACTAGTTGGGTTCATCTCAACAAATTCAAGCATTCATGGAATTCTATTTCAGTTCATGTCTCCCCTTCTCCCTCCCCCATTCTCCTTCCTCACTCTACTGATCTTCCTTTTCTCATCTATGTTTTTGTTGTTGTGGTGATGGTGGTGGTGGTGGTAGTGCTGGGGATTGAACCCAGGACCTTGTGCATACGAGGCAAGCACTCTACCAACTGAGCTCTATCCCCGCCCTCATCTATGTATTTTTGATTGGTTCTTTCTACTTACACATAAAGGCAAAATTCCATGTGGTACACTTATATATGCACATAGCATAATTTTTTAAAATGTATTTTCCATTTCTTCTCCTTTCTCATTACTCCTCTCTTCCTCTTGATCTTCTTCTTTTACTCCATTGATCTTCCTTGTATCTTTATGATATCTCATCTTCCCTTTCTTCTTTCCTTTATTTTGCTCTAGGTTAGACATATGAGAGAAATCATTCAACCCTTGATTTTCTGAGAGTGACATTTCATTTCATTTTGCGTGATATTTTCAATTTTCATCTGTTTACTAGCAAATACTATAATTTCCAACTTTAGTGTGTATATATACCACAAGTTCTTAATCCATTCATCTTTTGACAGGTATCTGTGTTGATTCCATAATTTGGCTATTGTGAATCATGCTGCTGTGAACATTGAGGTGGCTGAAACACTATAGTATGCTGATTTTAGTGTAATACAAATCTTAAGAAGCAATGAGCTTAATGGAAAAAAGCCAGATGTTAAAAGCCCCACAAACCCATGTGGGAATCTCATAGCCACCTGCTCTTAGTTATCATGCCACCAGCAGCCTGGGCTGCATCTTTAAAGTATGAATAATAATAATAATAATAATAATAATAATAATACCACCAATCCTGGCATATACTAACAACAGGTAACATTCTTAAGTGCTATGCCAGGCACTCTGCAAAGCACTTTTTATGCATTATCATGTCTAATCCTCTCAGTTATCTAATTTAAGTGCCATATCATTCACATTTTTCCTACTGAGGAAACTAGCTGTTAAGGACTGAATATGTGCCCCCTAAAAATCATATTCTGAAGCCCTAACCCTCAGTGTGGCTGTATTTGGAGGTGAGACCTAAAAAGAAATAATTAACATTAAATGAGGTCATAATGGTAGGTCCCTGATACAAAAGGGTTAGTGTCCTTATAAGAAAAGACACAAGCTAGACATGGCAGCACACACCTGTAATCCTAGTGACTCAGGAGGCTGAGACAGGAGGATTAAAATTTTAAGGCAAGCCTATCTCAAAAAAAAAATTTTTTTTAAAGGGTCTGGGTAGGTAAGTCGGTGGTACAGTGTCCCTGGGTTCAATCCACAGGATCACAAAAAAGGAAAAGAAAGAAAGACATCAGAGAACACCCCCACTCAGTGAATACCCCCATATGAGAAAACAATGAAAAGGCAGATGTGTGATTTAAGGAGAAAGTCCTCAGGAGACATTAGGCCTACTAGCACCTTGATTTTAGACTGCTAATCTCCAGGATGATGAGAAAACATATTTCTATTGTTTGAGCCACATGGTTTATGATATTTTATTATGGCAGCCTGAAATGACTCATACACTAGCTCAGAAAGGTTAAGACCCAGATAATAAATCATATAGCAATGATTTGAACCTGGGACTAGCTGATGAATTAATTAGATAATGCAGGTAAAATCCTGGCCGGGTGCCTGGCAAATAGTAAGCCTTCCATAGAGGGTTTCTAATATTCTTAGTGCACCACATAAGTTGAATCCACAGGATTACTGCTGTTGGGGTAAGTTATTCTCCTAGATAGCAAGGAAGGCTGGGTTCCTGTGTAGTTGGGTTCATCTCAACAAATTCATGCATTCCCGGACAGGACACAAGTCAGAGTCAGGAAAGGAGCCCAGTGTGCCACCAGTGCTACACCTGCTTCCTGGATGCAGGAGATATCAGCCCTGGATCTCTCTTCTTGTAGAACCATAGCATTATGGGGTCATGAAGGCCTCACAGGTCCCCCATTCAGGTTCCCATCTGCTGCACACATCCCCTCCCACATTCCTGCCAAGTGCCTGTCTCTGCCTTAATCTGTCTCAACTTTACCCACTACCTGCACCAGCTCTTCACATTGCCGTTGGGTAGGGAGAGTAGGACATAGAACCTGGGTCCAAAAGTTATCATTGCTCAACATTTTCAAGATCCATAAGTCAACCCCTTCTGTCCCATTTGGGGCCTGCCTGGAGAGGAGATCACTGCTGCATAACCAAGGGGAGACTGCATCTCCTCCCTGCCCACTACAGAAAGAGTCACTCCTCCCCACCCCTCTTCCCTCCTTGTTCCTGAGGAGACAGTGAGAGGCAGGAAGGGGTCATGTGTTTGTGAATCCAAATAATCCTGGGTGCAGGCAAGATAGCCCTTAAGCCCAGGGGTACTGGCATGATCAGCATCCCCTGAGTGGTGGTTATCAGAGGACAGCTGGCTCAGAAAGCTGGTCACACAAAAACTTGCACCAGTTCAATCCACAAGACACACCTCCCAGCCAGCTTCTAAGCCACATTAAAGCTACTGGCTACAGTGTGCTCATTGGAGACTAATAGTCATCTCAAAGGCTCTCCTCAACTTCCATGCCCAACATAAATCCTGGAGAAAGAGGTGTCTGAATACTAATTTGCTGCAGCTTGAGCCTTCCTAGTTTAGCTTTCAGCCCAGGGGAACATTAGCAAGTGTGGGGAGCCATTCTCACACATGATTGGGCGACTCCCGGTTTGGGCGTGAGGCGCTCTGGCTAAACTGTGTCGGAGTTTTCCCGACCCTCTCCTGGTGTGAGAGCCTGTCCGTGTGGGGGTGTGACTGACCACTGACCCTGGGGCCAATCACTGACCCTGACCTTGGAGTGCTGCCCCCCTCAACCTTCATTGGATGGAATTCTCCCCTGAATTTCTTGTTCCCCGATAAAAGGCTACTCCCTGGCATGCTCTCTCTCTCTCTCCTGCTAGCCCTGAGTAATCCCTGCTGCCCTACTGGGTGGTTCGAGGTGGAAGCCAGAGGGGGAGCCGTCTTGGACCTGGTCATAGAAAAAGGTAACTGAGTCTGGCTAACTTTTATGCCAAGAACCTCTTTAATGAAACCAGTGCGCTGGTCGCATGTTGGAAAGCAAGGGGCAAGTATCTCACTTCCTGCTATATTCACACACTGATGATCTGTTTGTCTTCTCTTTTCTATCAGCATATGGCAGGTGAGGCCTAATCATCATTTGATGAGTCAGGACAACTGTCTTCAAAGGGCCGGTGCCTCCAAATGGTACTGTCCTTTAGATTTTTCACTCCCTACTCTTTCATGAAATTGTATCAGGATCCTGATATTCTAAGCAGACAGGAGTCAGGAACATATATTGGGAACATATATTATCACTGGTAGCTTATATATACAAGATGCTTAATAAAAGCCAAATTGAATTGGGGGCTGGTATATAGCTTGGTGGTAAAAGTTCTGGTCTAGCATGCACAGTCTTGGTTTCAATTCCCAGCACTGGGGGAAAAAAAACTTGAAAATGAGTGTGACCCTTGGAAGCAGGGCTCTGTACCCCCGAGGTCTCTTTCTGGGCCTCCAGCCTATCCCTCCTACTGGGGTCCCACAGCTCCTGCAGATTGCAATTGTGAAAACTTCCCCCAGACCTCATCATCATTTCTTCCTAATAGCTTTAAGACTTATGCTTAGGCTATTTTTAACTTGTCCTTTCTTTTAAAAAAAAAATTACACCAGAGGAGCTTAATGAGCCCCATTTGGCTTTTTGTAGAAAAAGAAAATTTGCAGACATTAACCAATAACTGCTACAGAACACCATGGCTGGCTGGCACGTCTCTTAAAACCAGCCTTTTTTCCTCTTCAATACAATAGCTTATTTTTGGATAACAGCCCCCGCACATCACAAATATGCCACATTGCGGTTGATTGTGAACTTAAAAGAAAAATGAACATCTAGGTGAGAAGGTTAGAAAAAGCACTCGGGGTGCAGAAGGCAAGGTGGGGAGGAGGGAAGACTACTGTGTTCTGGGAAGTCCTGGATGCCTGAAGCTGCTTACAGCACCTCACACGGACAACTGCATGTTCTTTTCTTTCTTTCTGCCCCCCACCCCTGGAACTGGGGATGGAACCGAGGGCCTCCCACATGCTACACAAGTACTCTACCACTGAGCAACATCTCCAACCATTTTTTATTTTTATTTTGAGACAGGGTCTTGCTAAGTTGCCCAGGCTGGCCTCCAACTAGTCATCCTCCCGCCTCCCAAGTAGCTGGGATTACAAGTGTGCCACCACACCTAGCCACCTGCACATTGTTTAACTGTGCCTCTAATCAGCCAGCAATGTAAACAAATGATAGGAATTAAGTGGGAGAAAGCAAATGACATTTCAGATTTTTGTTTATTATCAGGAAACTAACACATACAAACCACACCTCCACTAACAATTTAAATAAGTCAAAAGATAGAAGATAAAAAAGAATATGCAGAAGATAAAAAAAAAAAAATAGTGGCAATAAACATCTCAGCTATCTCATTCACCAAAACTCAACAGTCCACCTGGGTCAAAGGTGATTTCAGGAAAGGTTCCTAGCTGTTGCATGGCGCAAGGTCCAAGGCACAAGTTGTAGCACTGTCCCTGAGATTGTCAAAGTAGTTGGACATGACTGCTGGCTCTCTGGACCTTAGCTAAAGAATTGTGAATGCCTTTTTAGACATGACAGTAAGGCCCAATCATCTTCCTGCTCACACCCAGCTCTGCTGTTGTTCCAAATCGCCGATTACCAATTACAGTCTCTGTCATAGATTTCTCACTGTTAGGAACTCAGCCAGGACTTTATCTAATGGAGTCTAAACAAATGCTCTCTGTTTTGAAGTCTCCGGCTGCAGTTTGAGGCATGCATAGTCTTTGTAACTGTTCTTGGTGTGTCTAAGTCTAGTGGAAAGAGAGGGAGGTATTTAAATTTCATCAGAGGAAAAGCTTACTCCTTAGAGAAACAGCTCATTCTCTCTGAATTGTGTTAGGGTTATAATGCACTATTCTATAGAATTTTTGTTCAGAATCCGTGTTATTTCAAACATCCCATGAAAGTTTAGAAAATAAAAGTGTTTGCTCAGAACACAATAAAGTGCTTTTGGGACATCTTGGCTAAAAGAAAAGATTCTTAGGATGATTTCTTAGCATTACTATAAAACTATTTGTGATGAAAAGGAACAGGAAGTATTATTATTCATGATGCATACAACTTTGATTAATTAATCAAGAGAAGACAGGATAAGAAGAGTAATTCTTTTGAGTTTCCACTCAAGTCTAGTGCTCATAATGAGAAAGGCAAAGAGTCTCATGTGTAGACTCTTGATGAGTGATTAAAAAGTCAATAAACCTGCATTAAAAAAAATTTAAGAAAAAGCAATTTTCTAAGGGCTTTATTTTCATGTTTGCTATTGAGGCTCAAAAGCAAAGCCCAAGGTTTTGCTTTATGCACAGTGTAAACAGAAACTGTGTAATCCTTACTCAAGGACTCATTAAAGTTAGGTTAAAAGGGGACTGTCCCTGGTTATGTGATAGAAATGAAGATTAAGATCAGCTCTGTGCTTGTACTTGTGCTGTTCCCTCTGCAGGTAGGATCTTTCCTGCCTTTTTTACGAGGTGAACTCCTATTCATCCTTTAGGACCCAACACAAATATCTCCTCTCTGAAGTTTCTCTTGCTATAGAATAAAATCTTTCCATTTGCATTTCTGTCCCTCTTCACTGGACTATGAGCTCTTAAAGAATCAGTAAGTATTGAATAAATGTTATTATTATTTATAAAATATGTAAATAAATGCTTGTTGAATATTCATATATGGCAGTGGCAAGGAAAATAAATAAAAATTATTGAGGGTGAGCATTTGTTCATAAGCTTAATGATAATTGGCCCATCACTGTGTAAGCAGTGGGAGAGACTGAAGAAACAGAAAAATAGTCAGTCCTAGTTGGGATGCTAATTCACAATAAGGATGGGGGGCCCTAGAGAAGAACAGAGTTATCTTAGATTAGGAAGAGGGAAGTGAAGGGAGGGAAAGGAAGGGGATATGGATATAGGAAGAATAATACACAGACATTATTACTTTATGTATGTATATGACTGCATGACCAGTGTGATTCTACAACATGTACACTTAGGAAAATGAGAAATTATATTCCATCTATGTATGATATACCAAAGTGCATAAATGCATTCTACTGTCATATATAACTAATTAAATTTTTAAAAATTAATTTAAAAAAAAGAAAAAAACACACATGAAATAGCAGGAGAAACACAAAACACCACCTGATACATCTTGCAGTCAGTGGTTCCAAGTAGTGAGGTGTGTGTCAAAACTGACTTTTTCAGTTCTACCCCTCCCCAAGAGGACCACCAATTTCATTTTTCAGTTGTTCCTTACCCTACCTTGCTCTTTGTTCTTGTTGTTAAAAGGCACTGGAAGTCTGGGTGTTCAAAAATTTTTTCTGGTTATTAAACATTGGCAACTAATTTTTTTAAAGTTTAGAACACTATGCATTAAATCACACCTGTAGGCTGAGCGTGGTGGTGTGTCCTTGTAATCCCAACTGGTCAGGAGGCTGAGGCAGGAGAGTCTCAAGTTCAAGGCTAGTCTGGGCAATTTAGTGAGACCCTGCTTCAAAATAGAAAGTAAAAAGGCCTGGGGAGGTTACTCAATAATAAAGTGCCCCTGGGCTCAATCCCCAGTACCAAAAAAACAAACAACAACAACAAAAAAACAAAAAAAAAAAAAAACCAACAACAAAATAACACCTGCAGGCTTTGGGGATATAGTTTGACATCCATGTGTCACACGAAGAAAAGGGAAACTAATAACAGTTAACTCACAAAACTCTTACTCTAGTAGAAAGAGAAAAAAGAGCAAATTTTAGGAGATGGGCAAATATTGGTGATGAAATTGTCAAGAGGAACTGCCTACAGTGTGCTAAAAATAAACTTCTAGGGTCTGATGATGTAGAGGAAAAAAACAAACTCCAATCAGTTTTTCCCATACCCTCACTCAACAACAATCAATCAAAAGATTTTTATGATCTCAAAAGTGTAGGGACCTCTTTCAAGAAACCAACAAGAAATTGATTCTGCAGAGAACACTAGCTGGGTTTGTTTTTGTTTTTGTTTAGTAATGGCGATTTAACCCAGAGCTTTACACATATTGGGCAAGTACTCTATTACTGAGTTTCATTCCCAGCCCTTTCATTAATATTATTTTATTTTGAGACTGGGTATTGCTAAAATGCCCAGGCTGTCCTTGAACTTCTTGTTTCAGCCCCCTGAGTTGCTGGGATTATAAGTGTGTGACAACAAGTGTCCTGGCCATTGTCCTAATTCACTTCAATTCTGAACTATCTACTTTGGAGATAGCATAGGATCCCACAAATTGAGGGCTTCATCTCCAGGACTGCCTATCCTTGCTTTTAATTGCCAATTGCAATCCCCAGGTTGTGTCCTGTGCTTTGGAAACCTAGGCAGTTATAAACTGGGGTTCCCATCACTTCCTCTTCAGGTTTAATTAACTTACTAGAGCAGTTCACAAAACTCAGGGGAACATGTTTATTGGTTTATTACAAAGGACGCAGTTGAAGCAATGCATAGGGTCAGATATAGGGGAAGGAGCATGGAGCTTCCACACCCTCTCTAAGGAACCTCTACAAGCTTAGTTCTCTAGAAATTGCCCACACCCCTGTCATTTTGGGGTTTTATGGAGGCTTAATTAGATCCACATTAAGTTATTGAATCCTGGTAATCAACTTAACCTTCAGCCCCTCTCCTTTTCCTAGAAGTTGGGGGTGGGGCTAAAAGACCCAACCCTCTAATCCTGCCTTGGCCTTTTAGGATTAGCCCCATCCTGGAGCTACTGGGGGCTGACAGTCATCAGTCAATACATTAACATAGGGCTGGGGATGTGGCTCAAGCGGTAGTGCGCTTGTCTGGCATGCGTGCAGCCCAGGTTCGATCCTCAGCACCACATACCAACAAAGATGTTGTGTCTGCTAAAAAACTAAAAAAATAAATAAATATGTAAAAAAAATACATTAACATAAAAAGGAACTTATTACTTAGAACAGTTCAAGGATTTTAGGAATTGTATGATAGGAAATGCAATCAAATATGTATTTCATAAAATCACACAGTGAATATCATGAAATCTCAGGAATGGAAGGTACTTGGTCACCTGGTCTCATGTATGGATTATTTAGACTCATGATTTTAGCTTCCCTATAGTAGTCAGGGCTCTTTAGAGAGTCAGACCCAATAGGATACAGATGGAAGATGTGGAGGGGCAGTGGGGAGAGGAGAGAATGAGAGAAAGAAAGAGGGAAAGATAGATGGGTAGATGAATGAGAGAGGATTTATTATGGGAATTGACTTGTGTGAATTATGGAGGCTGAAAAGTCCCACGATATGCCTTCTGCAAGCTGGAGAACCAAGGAAAACAGTGGTGTGATTCAGTCTGACTCCAAAGATCTAAGAACCAGGCAAGCCTATGGTATGACTCTCAGTCTGAGGCCAAATATTGAGATCCTGGGGTTAGGGTTGGGAGTGCTGGTCTATATCCTGGTGTCCAAAGGCCTGACCACCTGAAGGTCTGACATCTTGGGGCTGGAGAGGATGGGCAACTCCAATTCAGACGGGAAAGCAACTTTGCCTTTCCCCTGCCTTTTTTGTTTTATCAGGGTCCCCAACAACATGGATGGTGCCTTCTCACATTGGGTGAGGGCAGATGTTCATTATTCAGATCACTGATTCAAATGTCAATTTCTTCCAGAGACATACCCAGAAATAATGCTTTATCAGCCATCTGGGTATCCCCTAACCCAGTCAAGTTAACACATAAATTAAGCAACACTTGCCTGTGGCTAAGGCTCCCTGCCTGAGCTGTGCAAGGGCAACAACTTCAAGAATGATCAGAATGAAAACAGGAAACTCCATATGCTAGAGGTCTGCATTGCCCAAAGAGCAGCTTACAGTAGGAAAGTGCTGACTTTAAGGTTCATGACTGCAACCTCCCCATCTAAACTTTATTCCCACACCCTTGCCAGATCACGGGGCTGTGAGGCACTATCAGATAAAGTTTCAAACGATGCTCAGACACCACAACCCTTTAAACTCAGAACACTGGAATTTACCCATGAGAAAGAAACCCCCACAGGCAGGCTTCTCTCTTCCTGTTGTCTAACTCCAGCACTGCTCAGCCTCCTCCTGACATTTCAGATTTCTGGCTCCCTCATCTTTTCTTCCCACGGTCAAGAGCTGTGAGGAGCTACCCCAGCCCGGTGAGTTCCGTGTGGATTTTTAAATATTCAACTCACCAGTTGAAAACAACAATCACTCTTCCTCTTTCCACATGACCGTACAAATTAGCTTGCTCTGGTGCCTCTTTAAGAATTTCCCAATTCCTTTTTATGGTTATTTTTTCTGCGGATTTTTGTGCCATTTCAACATTCAATTGGCAAAACTATAATTAAGACTACCACTCGCTATTTTATGTCACATCTGTGTTCTTTCATTCTCACTCAAACCTTTTATTTAGCCAGATTAGAATACATAGCAACCTCACTGCACAACATGACAGTTTTTAAAGTAAATAATGTTAGGGGGGAAAATGAATGTTTAATCTACTACAACTTATTCTTTTCACTCTTATGTTACTTTGCTTAAATATTTTCCTCAATAAGAATATAATTTAGGACTTTGGAATTACTGTTTTGTAATTTTGTCTGCTGGTTAATTCAGATAGATTATTTTCCCTCAAGGAAGACTAGGAAAATGGTAATGTTTGCCACTAGGTTTCTTCTCTTGCCATGTAAAATACTAGGTGCTATTTTAGGGACAGTTATGATTTAAAAACTGAATATGAATGCATTTTCTCAATTAACAAATATTCAGGGAAGAGCATGATATGGAAAATTCTCTTCCTGAGAAAATTTTTTTGATGTTTGCTATTGATTAGAAACCTAAAATCAATTCATTAATTCGTTAACAATTGCTGACTTTTCCCTATATGCCAAACATTTTTCAAAATATATGGGGCATACAAGTAAGCAAAACAGATAAAATTTCCTGTCTACAAATGTCTTATATTCTAGCAGGGAGAAATAAGCTATAAGAAAAAAATACATATAGCAAGTGCAGGGCCTGGATGTGCATGTCTGTAATTCTAGTGGCTCTGGAGGCTAAGGCCAGAGGATCACAAGTTCAAAGGCAAACTCAGCAGCTTAGCAAGGCTATAAGCAACTTAATGAGAGAGATCCTAACTTGAAATAAAAATTTAAAAGGGCTAGAGATGTGGCTCAGTGGTTTTAAGTGCCCCTGGGTTCAATTCCTAGTACAAAACAAAACCAAAAACCAAAAACAAACAAAAAATCCTAGAGTATGCTTACACAAACTAAAATGGCTATGACCTTACTAGTTGACTTAATCTTATGGGATCACTGTCAGTGGTCTGTTGTTGCCCCAAACAATGTTATAGCTTTATACCACTTATAAGACTATATTAAAAGGTAGAGCCAACTGTATTTCATGACTATTTAGATGTGGATTGCAAGAGAAAGAGTCAAGGATAACGCCAGATCTTTTAACCCAAGCAAGCACAAGGACAAAATTGCCATTTAGATAGGAAGAAAACTGTGGGACGCACAGGCAAAAACCACGAGTTCAGTTTTGATTATTTTAATTTTGAGATACCTATAAGATGTCTAAGTGGAATAAACCAATTAGCCAACTGGAAGCATAAATTGAAGCTCAGGAGAAGGACTGAGAACTGGAGATAGAAACATGGAGTTGGCCTCAAGAGGGAATTCAAAGCCCTATAACTGGACAGGCTTATTGCAGGGAGTGAAATTCATATTTGAAAATCATATTCATATTTGGTGTTGTGGAAGGCTGCAGAAGGCAGACCACTAAAGAGGTAGGAGTGCTCAATGGTGTGAGATGCTGCTGAGGGGTCAATTAAGGACCAAGAATTGCTCACTGTATTTAGCAAAGTGGAAGTTTTCAGTTACCTTGGCAAGATCAGCTTCAGTGATACTTTGAGAGTAAAAACCCTGATTTAATTGAGTTTAAGAGGAAAAGGGAAGATAGGAATTGGAGACAATAAGTGTAGACAAATTTTTTGTCATGCTGAAATGCAAAAGTCAGAAGAGAAATGGGGTAGAGAAGGAAAGGTCAAAATAAATTTTATTACTTTAAATAAGAGACAATGGGCTGGGGATATGGCTTCATGATAGAGCACTTGCTTCACACATGTGAGGCCCTGAATTGAATCCCCAGAACTGCAAAAACAAACAAACAAAATGAGATACAGTCAGTTACAAGGCTGAGACAAGAAGATCCCAAGTCCAAGGCCAGCCTCAGCAACTTAGAGAGACCGTGTTGCAAAATACAAAAAAATATAAAGGACTGAGGATGTAGCTCAATGGTTGAGTGCTTCTGGGTTGAACCCGCAGTACTCCTCAACAAGAGAAAGAGAAATAGCCTCATTTTTTATTTTTTTAAAGGTGATGGTAAGAACCCATTGGGAAGAGAAAATACACAGTCGAGTAGAGAGTGGACAACTGCTGCAGTTATCCATGGAGACTGGATGAGTTCTAGTGCAAGTGCAATAACCAGCTTTTGATAAGCACATGGACAGGAAAAGCAGAGTATGTGCATACAGATTTGCAGGAAGTTGAATTTGGTGTCCCTATACACTTTCTTTTTATTTTTTCTTAATTTAGTGTTCAGGGGACATTTAATTCTACCAATGAAGAAGCAGGAACCTGCTCACCTAGATAGGCAATCTGAATTTTACCACTCTACGAATCTATTTGAGAAAGCATGGATTCACTCCTTTCTTCTCATTCTGGTTAAGAATGTACCCTTAGTTTTTCTAGCTTAGATTATACCAACTTATTTCTAACTAGAGCAGTTTGGCAATTTCCTTCCCCTTTGGACTTTATGTTATGTCATATTTTCATGGGAAATACCCCCCACACTCTACCCAGTTCTGTTTCTTCACAGTTTCTCCTCCATCCACCTGCTTTTCTCTACTCTGGTCTCCATCATTTTGCTTTCCTCAGGTGTGAATAAGGGAGACAATTTGCTTCCTATCTCCAGGCTAAGAGTTTATATAAATCTAAGAAGCAACATGGTTTTAATTCTTCTAAAGAGAGAATAGGAACGAGAAGAAAGTTAGAAGTTGCACAAGGGAGGAAAGAAGATGAGAAGGATCTGCTTTATTATTTGCCTAGTTGAGCTCCTGCTAGTAATTCAAAGCATTCTACGAGTATTTCTTGCCCTTTTAAAATATAAAGGTGCTCTAGATATTGCACATTATGTTAGCTTTGGTATTAGTACAGCCATAATAGATTCATGTGGCACACTTATCATATGTGGACATAATTATAATAGGTAATACTTAATGAGCTGTATATATATTTTCAGGCACTTGGCTAAGTCCTTTTCATATATTATTTCATTTAACCATTGCATTTATACTGACCTGAGATATGTACTATTATCCCATTGTAGAGATGAAGAAACTAAGAGAGATGAGAGCAAAAGAGAGAACAATTTAAAATCCTTCAACATTAATAACAGTTTTTAAGCAAATATATTCTAAATTTATTTGTGTAAGGTTAGCTGGTATATCTAGCTTTAGCCTCTTTAGCCTTTTTGTCTCAGGGCTATTTCTCACTTTATGAAGAAGTCATTGTAATATTATTAATAAGCTACCCCAGTGTATCTGGGACCAATTTATAAGCTTGATTTCTGCACAATCTTCAAAATGTTAATAAATTATTGGCATTTATATTGCTTATCATATGTTAGCAACTCTACTAGGTAATAGAAAAAGGAAGAATGCAAAATTATTACTTCAGGGAGTTCTGTTTCTTCTCTACTAGAAATGTCAATTATTCATTAATTCATTCAATAAGTATTACTGAGAATCTTCAAGCATGTTAACTGCTATATAGAGTTCATGTAAGCACAAATCAACTTAGAATTATAATACTTGGAAAAAGAAGATGCGTAAATAATGGTCTTTATAATACATGGTTCTTTTAAACAGGTCTATGATTAAGTGCTTGGACTTTGACAGCAAGCCTGCTAGAATTAAAAGTCTAGCTCTACCACCTAAAGGCTGTGTGATCTTGACTATTTCCAAAACCTAAGCCTTGGTTTGCCATCTACAGATTGAAGATACTTACTATCCATCTCATATAGTCACTATGAAGACTGAAAATGTCACAAGTATTTAGAACAGTGTGTGTATACTAGTTGTGTAACAACTGTGTATTAGCTATTGTTATTTTTCTGATACAGATTTACCATGTGCAGGAACAGTTACTAATTCCTGACTATAACAACTCAGTAAAGGACAGTAGTGCTCCATAAATTTTTGTAAATTAGATCTTCCTCGAAGATTCATTGTATTTACTACACCCCTACCCCTATAGAAATGTCTGCATAGCCTCAAATCCCTTTTCTATCACATTTCTTAATTTTGAACCCAATGTCAGACCAATTATTTTCCTTTGTTGCCTATTTCCTTATAGTTTTCCTTACGTAAAAGGGAGAGGTGACAGGTTTTCTTATACTTTTTAATTTGTTTTTACATTTTAAACTATTAGAGATATTTTTCATTATTTGCTATGGCAGTTTTTTCCCCACAATGCTGGGGCTCCAACCTAGTGCTCCCATATGCTACACACCCCTAATCCCAATGATAGAGTTCAAAATAACTTTATATCTTCTATAGTCAGAATCCTTGTGTCCCCCCCAAAATTTATTTGTTGAAATCCTAACTCCAAAAGTGATGGCATTAGGAAGTAGAGCCCTTGGGAGGTCATGAAGACAGATCTCTCAGGAATGGGATTAGTGCCCTTACAAAAAAGGCCTAAGAAAGACCCACGCACACCTTCAACCTTGTGAGGACAGAAGTGAAAAGGCACCCTCTATGAACCAGTCTGCCAGAGCTTTGATCTTGGACTTTCTAGCCTCCAGAACTGTAAGAAATAAAATTCTGTTGTTTCTTAGCCAACCAGTTTACAGTATTTGTTATAGCACACTGAAAAGCTAATGTCTTAAGTGATTTTTATTACGTTTCTGGTTATCAAAATAATATGTGCTCAACATAAAAACAATTGGAATACACAGAACTTGGTAACAGAAAGTGAAAGGCCCTAGTAATCCTGCATCCAGAAGCAACCACTATTAATAGCTTGTCATATATGCTTCCAGATTTCTTCTAGGTTACAGTAACTATACATTTTAATACAAAAACAATGAGATCATACTCCTCAAATGATTCTACAGTGTCTTTCTTTTCACCTAGAAATTTTGGACATCCTTCCATGCAGGTCAAAGTGAATCTATCTTATTTTTGTTAATGGTAATTGAAGGCATCCTACAGATCTTGTATAATTTGCTTAAATAGTTATCTACTGGGATTTACTAAGATTTTTACACCATTACATGTTTCTACTATTATGAACAATATGTGGTAAACACACTTAAACATTTACTTTTGTACAAATATTTTTACATAATTTTTTTGCACAAATATTCTCAACATACAAATTCCTAGATGTGGAATTGCCTGTTCAAAAATAACACACATACTTTATTATTATTATCATCACCATCATTATTTGTACTGGAGATTGAATCTAGGGATACTTTATCACTGAACTACATCCTCAGGCCTTTATATTTTTTGAGACAAGATCCTGCTAAGTTGCTGAGGCTGGCCTTGAACTTGTGATCCTCCTGCCTCATCCTCACAAGTCACTGGGATTACAAGCATGTGTCACCACATCTAACTAAAATACACAAACTTCATCGACAATTCCCAAATTGTCTTCTTAAAAGGATTTGTCCAATTTACCTTCATATTTATAATGTGTGAGAATGCCTGTTTTTGACTGCTCTTCTTTCTTTCTTTTGAGATGGGGTCTCACTATGTTGCCCAAGCTGGACTCAAACTCCTGGTCTCAAGTGATTTTCCTGCCTCGGCCTCCCAAGAAGCTGGGACTACAGATATGCGCCATCTTGCCTAGTTATACTTGAATGTTTTCTGAATATAATCTTTTCTTTTCTCAATTTATACCAATTTTGAATCCTCCCCCCTTTCTTTTTCCAAGTCTGGAGTCACAGTTTAAAACCCAGGGAAGATTGAAGAATGTAGCAAAATACAGGAGAGTATTTTCACCAACAGCAAAATATTCTAAACTAACTATAATAGTGAGATATGTTCAATCAAAACATCACATCACTAGTTAACAGTTTTAAAACGGCTCTAAGCTTTCAGAACAGTAAACCTGAGACTGTAATTAGATCACTTGCCATTCACCCACTGCCCATGAGCTTCCTCTTTGGCAGTGCGCATGGAATAGGAGAGGCTGTTGATATGAGGATTAGGAAGGAAAGGGAGAAAGCAAGAGGAGGGCAGGGGGCTCCAAATCTAGTGTCATCTTGTAACTGGCCAGGGGCAGCCCCTTGTGTATTCTGGACCTCTGCTTCATGCTTCTCTCTAAGACATTGCTCTTTACTTTTAGTGTCCGATGCCCAGATGCTCACCATCCAAGGGCCAGTCTGTCACCTCCACTTTCCTGACACCCTAGAAAAACCATTCTCCTCCATGCCTCACTATTTCTGACCCACACCTTCCTGACTACCTGTAACATTTTGTTTAGATTGCTTATTAAAGACATTTAGAGCTGAGTAAATGTTGACTGAACGTTTGCTGACATGGAGAAATCTTAGTAGAGAGATGAGATTTCCCATATTTTCCAGAAACATACAGGTTCAGATAAAAGGAGATATTTAAGTATTGGGCCAAATCATTCATTTCGTTTCAGCCAAATACTTCCAAACTTCTTTCTCCACCTAGGAAAGAAAGGAACTTCAACCTTAGGACAAAAATAAAAAGGAAAACAATCAAGTTGGAAAACACATATTATCACAGAACAACGTTTTCACTGCCTTCTTCATATGTAAGACAATTTTCTGGTAAAAGGAACTTGGGGAAAAGGGGCAGACTGAGATGAAATAAAAATCTGACTCTCTAACATAGATTTAATAGCAGAGGCAGACTGGATGAAGCTGAGAAACTGTGAACGCAGAGATTCAGTTGCATGTGCCCCATATCCCAGGTAAGAACTTTCTACTTAGAGTTGGAAGGCACTTAAATGACTTTTTGTGTAATCCCGCACCCCCCAAGTCTTAACCCCCCAGTCTTTTTGTCTACACAATATGCTCCTTTGCAGAAAGGATGAAGCTTCCAGACCAAGCCTCGCTGCTGACAGAATAGACTGCCTGGCACGGAGCCCAGCCCAGGTGTGCATTTGATAGATTAGTATTATGCCGATAGCGATATTCGACTGCCATTCTTCTCCGCCCCTTGCACCTGCTTGACGTCTCCCGCCGACAGGCCCCGACCCCGGACCACCTCCCTGGCTCCCTGGGGTCAGCCCGAAGGCGCCCCCTTCAGAAGCGGCAGGACCCCCGGCGGGCGCGGCAGTGCAAGCGGGGAAAGTGCTCGCAATCACATGGAGGCCCGGGCCCGCCCTATTGGTTGCGGCCGGGCCAGTCGCGACGCTCGCTGGCTGCGGTTGGTCCCAGAGCTGCAGCGCCTGCACCGGCCCGGAGTCCATGTTACGCTTTGTCTAATTCCCCTCGTTACAGAGTCATGTGCTGCTGCTCTCGTCGCCGCCGCTGCCGCCGCCCGTGGTGCCCCGGCTCCTCCGCCGCGCTTCGAGGTGGCAGCCGCGGGAGGGGCCGCGGGAGCAGGGTCCAGGGCGCCGCGCGCCTTCGCCGCTTCGGCGCATCCCGGTGCAGCCGCCGCCCGCCGCAGGTGATGCCGCCACCTCCCGTCTCAGCTTAAGCCGTGGCTCGGCGGCCGAGCTGCCTGGGCTGCCTCTCAAGGTTGGTACGCAACTCTTCGGGCCCCGAGGCTTCGAGGGAGGG
Organism: Callospermophilus lateralis; assembly: GCF_048772815.1. Taxonomy (NCBI): domain Eukaryota; kingdom Metazoa; phylum Chordata; class Mammalia; order Rodentia; family Sciuridae; genus Callospermophilus; species Callospermophilus lateralis. Next base: position 68,008,465 of record NC_135311.1, on the reverse strand, counting down.
CAAAGCGCAGGTGGAGCCGCGCTGGAACCCGAGCGCGCCATCCCGGCGCAGGCGTCCTGCCTCCCTGTGCGCGGCCCCGCAGCCGGAGCGGAGGCTGCGGCCGGGAACTCGTTCGGGGACCGGCGAGGGGTGTCAGGGGGAGAGGGCGGCAAGCGGGGACGTGCTCCCGCCTCTGGCCGCCCAGGCCCGGGAGATTGTTCCGCTTTCGGGAGTCTGAGTGGCAGGCGCCTCGGCCGCCGGCTGTGGGCCCTGAGGGAGGCGAGTGCCGACTGCTTCCCGGCGCGCGCGCGCTCCCTTCTCCGCCTCCTTCCGCCCAATCGGAGGAGCGGGAGAGCGGGTTACAGCTCCATAGATTCATCCCGGAGGTGGGTGTTCAGTGTCTGGCCTTGTTGGCCGGGTGCCCAGAAGGTGAGCCCTTTAACTTCTCCAGAAACGCCTCCTCTCCGCCTCCGTCCCGCGCCGGGTGGGCCGCGCTGGGAGCCCCGCGGGGTGGGGTGGGGAGGGGAAGGCTCGGGCCCCGCCTCCCGCGTCTGGGGGAGGGAGCTGGGGCCGCAGGTGCACCCAGCCCGCCGCGGGCCGTCTCTGGGTTGAGTACCGGTATAATCCGCTTCTAGCTTGTTTGGAAGCGTGGGCTCTTGGGAGCGGGACTTGTGCTTGAATCTTTTGCTGGGGCTTGGAAAGCAGGGAAATTGGGGTGCTTGCCCAGAGGACCATCGCCTCCGGTTCGTGGAGAGTTGATGGAGGCCACCCTTTTTTTTATTTGGGGTATATCTAGCAGATAAATGAGATTTTTTTTAATTAAAAAAAAAAAGCCATCTGCCCTGAAGAAGAACTGCTTCAGGTCGAGGGGAGGAGAGGTAGGTCCTTGATGGAGAGGGAGAGGTGGGGTGTGAGGTCCCACTAGTTCTCATGCAGTTGGGGTGTGTGTGGCCAAAAATGGGGAGGTAGGGTTACAGGAAAGAAAAGACAAGCACGAAGAAGAGAAGAGGGGAGAAGGAGTATGTAGGAGGTTGGCAGAGTATTGGGGAAAAAATATTGGGGAGTCCTAGCCAAGTGACCCAAGAGCCACTGGGTTCTTGGGTGCTGTTCCTTCGCAGATTTCCTCCTCCTTGACTTGAAATATATTTTTTCATTGGGCAAGAAAGCTGTGAGGACATACTTTAGAAGAATGTAGAAGTAAAGAGCTGACTTTTGGAAACTTTCCTTGGCAGCTTTAATAATAAAATTCCATTCAGGCAGCATTTATTGAGCACCTGTTATATGTTTTGTGCTGGACGCTGAGTCTGGACGTTTGTGGGAGTAGTGAGGGCTGTTAACTTAGTAAACAAACAAGGACACAATCCACGTGCAGAGAATGACGGTGATTCAGATCTTTCTTCCCAGAGATTATGGTGTCTCTGCATCCTACAGACCTTTGAGAAGAATCCTGAGCCATAACCAGTAAATGGGGTCTTCAGACAGCATTTATTTTTACAGACCATAAATACTGACTAAACACGCCTACTGTCAGCTAGGTCCGTTTTAGAGTTTTTGCTTTTCTGCCTTGACACGTATTGACTAAAACCCTGTTAAAATCCAAGTGTGATCTGGGCGTGGTGGCATATGCCTGTAAGCCCACCAATTGAGAGGGCTGGAGAAGGAGGATTCCAAGTTCCAGGCAAGGCTAGCATCAGCAATTTAGCAAGGCCTTCAGCAGTTCAGCTAGACCCTGTCTGAAAAAGGCTGGTTATGTGGCTCAATGGTAGAGTGCCCCTGGGTTCAATCCCCAGTACACACACACATATTCATTCTCTCTCTCTCTCTCTCTCTCTCTCTCTCTCTCTCTCTCTCTCTCACACACACACACACACACACAAAACAAAACAAAACAAACACACACACACAAAAAAAAAAAAAACAAGTGAGAGAAATTAAGTGGTTAAACTAAGATCTGGCAAAGTTGATTTGGAGTATTTGATTCTGCGTGGTATTTAGTAAGCTCTCTATAAAATAATAATTAGTCCATAAACCTGAAGAAAAAAATGACAAAAATCTTGAATTGTCATGGTTTAATTATACACTTGAACATTTTATCTTAGATTTGTCTAGTTTTTATTGAGGGTATGTGTGTGTATACTTTGTTGATTGAAACTTAACGGATTAGAAGGTCGGAGAGGAAACTGTCCTCAAATAACCTGGTCCCCCCTCCCCCAGTCTCTTCCATTACCATGTGGAGTGTTGTATGATGCAACAAAGTATTGAGCCATAGTCACATCTTATTTTCTTCCTACTATTTTTCTCTAGCATTTAAAAAACTTGATCAAAACTTGGCCTTTTTTCCTCTTAATTTTAACATTGTGAAAAACTTTTTTGAAATCATTTTAGAAAATTCTAGTGTATGTCATGTCCAAACAGTTAAATTGTTTTATTAACCCTACTTTGGAAGTTAGATTTGATTCTATTCTCAGGACTGTAGACAGATTGGCACATAAAAGGGCAAAACTTTTTTATTTGTCATCACATATGTTCTTGAGTTTGTAGTTTGCAAGGGATTTCACTTCTTTATATCTGGACCTGATGTCTGATATTCTCAAAAAGACCAGTTAATATTTATTATTAGCAATAAGTAGGAAACTAGAGTGGCTGCTCTGGGTACTTAAGAAAGGAGAGGATTCTTGTGGTCACAGAGATAAGACAGGTACACATGAATGACAACACAAGTAAACAATTATAGTTGTTCTATAGTTTGGGGTGGTTTGGCGCCAGATGAAAATGGGAGTAAGGCATAAATTTGAATTTACTTCAATAGTCCTTAGGGATGCAGTTCTCTCAAAAGCAAGGGTGAAGGAGCACATGGTAGGAGAAGCTTTGAGGTATGTCATAGGTTAAAAGCAATAAAATAGTGGGGCCTAGTGGCTCATGCCTGTAATCTCAGTGGCTTGGGAGGCTGATGCAGGAGGATCACAATTTCAGAGCCAGCCCTAGCAATTTAGCAAGGCCTTAACAGCTGCAGGAGACCCTGTCTCTAAATAAAACATAAGAAAGGGGCTGGATATGTGGCTCAGTGGCGCCCCTCATTCCATCTCTAGTACCAAAAAAAAAAAAAAAAAAAAAAGAAAAGAAAAAAAGGCAATAAAGTAGGTTTATCTGGCTGCAGCAGAAAATATGACTAATCTATTTAGTGGAAAACTTAACTACAAATCAGTGATGTTAATCATTTGCCTCAAGACCAGTGGTTCTCTACAAGGTGATTTTGCTTCCCACCAGACATTTGGCAATATCTGGAGGATTTGGGGTTTTCATAGCTAGGGGGCAGGTTTCACTGACTTTTAGTGAGTGGAGGACAATGCACAGGACAAACTCCCCTCCCACCCCCACCCTCCCCCAAAATGATCTTATCCGAAATGTTGATACTGCAGAGGTTGAGAAACTACCCTAGACAGTGAATGGGATGAATGCCACAGTGGCATTCTGCGAAGTGAAGTTATATCTCAGAACAGACCTTGAGGGAGGTCTTGATTTGTGAGGAAAAATTGAGGTTAGGAAGCCAGCGTAGGTAGGATACTTCTGCCGTGCAAGTCCTAGTTGGAAGGAAGGGGCAGTTTTGAGACAGATTGCTGCTGATGAGCTGGTAAAGCAACACAATAATTGGGATAAGTGTGGAGTCATAGACTCAGAATTGGCATTTTAGTAGCCTAATCTAACTTCTTTTTTTTTTTTTTTTTTTTTGTTACTGGGGATTGAACCCAGGGCCTTCAGCATGCAAGGCAAGCACTCTACTGACTGGGCTATATCCCCAGCCCCGCCTAATCTACCTTCTTCAGCACATTCTTTACACTTGCTAGGTAGCCTCTGTTTAAATGCCCTCAGGAACAATGAATTCTCCTTACTGGAGACTTGCCATTACATCTTTGGACTCTTTGTGCTGTTGTTATTATTTAAGCTGAAGACCACCTTCTTGAAACTTCTGTTCCATTGATTCTATTCCTGTTGAGCTTCCCAATTCCACAAGACAGCCCTTTGAATGCACAAAGACAGTATCAAGTCCCCTTCTCCTTAATTAGCTTTTCTTATGTAAAATGGTCCCAATTCTTGTCACATTCCTTTGTAGGACATGGTTTCTAGATGGTCTGCTCAGTTTGTCAGCATCTCTCATGGAGAGTATAATTGAATAAAATAATTGAGACATGACTGGCCAGCAAAGAGCACAGTAGGTTAACTGTTCCCAGAAACCTAGGCATAAATGTCTGCTTACTATGGTTTAAGTTGACAACTGCCTCCCCCCACAAGTTGCACCTAGTACAAATACAGGTAAAGTTATTGATAAGTTAAAATACCCAGATATATGTTGCATGAACTGTTGCATCCTGCATTCATTGGGCAACAAGTTTTGAGAAGTTGAGTGTTGTTGTTCCTTTTCAGTGTTATCCAATTTATTTCAGTCGAGTCTTAAAGATTTTTGAATTTTGGTTCTGCTTTCTAATTCTGTCCAAAAGAAGTGGAGGCCGGGTGTGGTGGTGCATGCCTGTTAACCTAGCAACTGCAGAGCCTGGACAGGAAGATCACAAGTTCAAAACCAGCTTCAGTAACTTAGCAAGGCCCTAAGCAACCTGGTGAGACCCTTTGTCAAAAGAAAAAAATTATAAAAGGGCCGGGGTTGTGATTCAGTGATTAAGCGCCCCTTGCGTTAAATCCTTGGTAACCACCCCCTCAAAAAGAAGTAGGAGAATGGCTTTGCTGAAAACTTTGCAGTCAACTCATAGTATGTGAAACCTGATAGGCTGGGGCACTGCTGGTCCTGTTTGAGATTTGGGAGTTGCTGAATGATGGAGGTGGATTCCAAAAGTCCTTAGTTTGGAGGCTTCTGAGAAATCTGTTTTTGTGGTGGAGCCACGATGCATTTAGCTAACTGTGCGTTTAGTGATGCATTTAGTGATGCTTGCACCTGAGATGCCATTTTGAAATTGTTTGAGTCTGCTTCAGGTTTCTGAAGTCTGTACTCCCTTCTCTGGGGTCTTTGTAATTCTGTTTGGACATCTGGAAAAGAGATTTTTTTTTTAAACAATTCTTATAATTTTTTTTTTTTTTTTAGTTATAGTTGGAAACAATACTTTTATTTTTTTATTTTTATGTGGTGCTGGGGGTCAAACCCAGCACCTTGCTCATGCTAGGCGAGCACTCTACTGCTGAGCCACAACCCCTATCCCCTGGAAGAGAGATTTTAATGTTTTATGCAAATCGGAAAAAACTTGCCAAAACAGTTGCTTTTAAAATTTGTGAGAGATAGAGAGAAAAACTGGCAAAACCAGGTGTGCACTTGGTTCCCACTCAGGCTAAGCTTTGTTTTCTTTTTGCTGATATGCTCAGAATACTTAATGACAGCTTTACATTGAGGGAAGGGGAGAGGATTGAAGCTTAGAAACAAATCTTTTTCCAGAACTGGACTTTAACTCATCATTGGTTTTACTCATCTTCACTAAGGAGACATTAGGAATTATCATTCCCAGAGGTCCTTCGAGTCAGGCAGGTAAGAAATCCCATGTAATTTAGTGCCAGGTTCTCCAAATGCTCTAGATCTATCCAACAAACTACATTTAAATGAGCTCCTTGGTGGCCATCCCACAGGGTTGAAGGAGTGCTAGCGTAAAATTCCAAATCTTAGATCCAATACATAACAGCTCCTTTTTTAGAAATGTCCGTTGTTGGGGGCTGGGGTTATAACTCAGTGGTAGAGTGCTTGCCTAGCATGTGTGAGGCACTGGGTTCAATCCTCAGCACCATATTAAAAAAAAAAAAAAAAAAAGTAGTGCGTCCATCTACAACTAAAATAAATAATTAACAAATAAATAAGAGAACTGTCCATTTTACTCGATTGCTTGTTGGTGGTCAAATCTGTCTTGATGGTTCATTCTGCTGGGTCTCACTTCTGTGCTAGGCCCCGTGGGAACCCTGCCTCTATCCTCTGGAGGTGAAGGATATTCCTATGAGAAGAAGGGATGTTTTATGAATATATGAGTATGAGGAGGTTTCTTCAGGAGGAAAATAGCCAAAACTCTTTAGATAATATCCTGCAGTTTCAGAGACTGTGTCAAAATTGAAATTACCTTGGGGGACTGGCTTGGTAGTAAGAGCACTTGCCTAGTAGGTGTGAGACACTGGGTTCGATTCTCAGCCCTGCATATAAATAAATGAATAAAATAAAGATCCATCAATGTCTAAAAATATGTATTTAAAAAAATTGAAGTCACCTTGGAACTAAGGATATATATCATTGCATCATTTTTTTAATAGAAAGGTAGAATAGTATAGCTGCAAGGGATCAACTTTTGAATTTTATAAATGAAAATATCCAGGCACAAGGAGGTCACATGATTAATTTAAGTTCATACTAATCATTTCGGAGTGGGCATTAGAATCTGTCTGCCTTAAAAAAAAAAAAAAAAGTTTAAAGAATTCTCTGCTTGAGGTGTGTAAACATGAGGTCCCTCAGGTCTTATTTACATAATTGAACCAAAAGAAGGAGCTCACAGTGGAATTTCTCCTTTTACAGATGACAATAAGCTTTTCTGGATTATGAAATATCTAACCAATAGGGATTTGCTCCAGGGAAACTACACTAGGATGCATTAGTCATCAGAAGATTTGTAGGTGCATTTCTTTGTGGGCAAATACAAGGTCAAGTATTAGGGGAAATTAGGAAATTCCGTAGGATGGTGTTTTGTTGAGAAAACTCAGGGAAGGGCTCTGAAAATATTTTACAATGTTGTCTCAACTTGTTGAGGAGAAAATGGACAGGAAATGCTAATCTTCACCAAAAAGATTTGGAAAAAACAGAAAACATAGTTTAATTCAGTTTCCATTGTACTGTGTTCAAAGTCATGGGCACTTCAGCTTAGGAAAGACTAACGTAATACCTTGAAGATTTGGATGTTCCCGCTGGAATGTAAGCTCCACAGGACAAGATCCATGCCCATGTATTTCTCTGATAAAAACACTAGCATTTCCAATATCTGGAAGTAGTCAGCTAAGATGATATTGCCCCTGAAACTGCCAGGTTAGGGACCAGGAAGCCTTCTTGATTGTTCACTGAATTCCAGTAAACCTGAATTATGGCATTTTAATTGCCTGCCTCCTTGTCTCCATGTTCTTAATACTCTTGTCAGTGTGGTGAAGGTAGGGACCTATCTGTCTTTTTCTCCTCTGGTTTTCTAATGCCACACACAGTACTCTCTCCCTTAGTATTTATTACCTAAATAAATGAAAATGTTTATTTTAAAGCTTTGTAAGACATGAATTCAGGATGAATGCAATTGGTACCATATTGGTACCAATTCTTGTGAACAATGGGTGGTGTCCAACTCAGTCTGGGGATTATTTTTAAAATACATATGTCCAGACCCTTCCCCATGCCTGTGAAATCAGAATGAATCTCTGGAGATTCTGAAATTCTGGAGGCAGAGTTTTGTTTTGAAAAAAGTCCTTTCTCTTTCCAAATGATTCTGATATCCATCTAAAGCTGAAAACCAACATCTTTATGTTGTTGTGCCAAAAGGCTACACAGTGACTGAAAACACCTTTAAAAAGGTGTTTGAAACACTTGTGGCTGACAGTCCCATGAAGGGTTATTAAGACAAACAAGGAGTTTGAAGGAGGCATCAGATTCCTTAGAGGATGCTGATCATGATAGCAGGTGGTCCACAGTATGGCCCTTGGTGCCTCCATGAGATAGTGCGGCCTTGATGGGATGGCAATTCTCAGTCCGTTCTTGAGTTTATGACCATAGGGAAATCTTCAGAGCACTAGAAATTCTAACTTTTGATTTCATAGGCTAGTAAAATTTTAGAAGAGAGACTGTCATAAAATTGCCAGGTTAAAACTTGACCAAGAAATAACACCAAAAATAACACCAAACCCATCCACAGTGAGTCCATGAGGATAGTTTCACCAGCCTGTGGAATAATGAGAATAATAAATATGATGCAACAAGCTTTTCAGTTTAAATTTCAATGCTAAGTTTATTCAACTTAAAGGGTCTTTTTTGTTTGTTTGTTTCTTTCTTTCTTTCTTTTTTTTTTTTTTTAATATTGGATTGTCCGTCCTACTTTAAGGGGTTTTGTTTTTTTCTTTTGTGAAAGGATGGTGGTTGTTTGATTTTTGGTGTTGTTTCTTGGTCAAGTTTTAACCTGGCAATTTTATGACGATCTCTTTTCTAAAATTTTACTGGCCTATGAAATCAGAAGTTTGAGAATTTCCACTGCTCTGAGGATTTCAAGATGTTTATTTCTTCCCTTGACACCTGCTATTGGAAGAGGCTCACAGATATGGTGCTGGATTCCATTAAAATCATTTCTTTTCATAAAGAGGTCCCCCCACCCCACCCCTCTGTTTGCTGGCAATAGTTAGGAACGTTGTCAGAGGAGGCTTCATTCTCCCAGCAATGCACAAATCCTATTGCTGAATGTTAACATCAACAGACATCAAGAACTGCAGTGAATTCTACAGAGCAGGGAGGAGAGGGTGTGCGAGACACCCTTCTCTCTGCTGGTGGCCAGAAAGCCACCTCTAGTTCTCACTCTGAAGATGGAACAGAAGGCATCAGATGGGATATGAACTGCCGTCAGTCAAAATTCTTTTCACTGATTGTTCCCAACCTAATTCTAAGAAATGTTAGAAAATTGATTCATGGCAAAATGACCCTCATGATGCTTGGAATAGAATCCTATTGAATGAGCTTTTAAAATCAGTTTATTCTCAGCTATAACTGAGAAAACTTATATGATCGAGAAGTAGTTGTACAATTTATAGGACACCCAAAGTTCTCAGTAATAACAAATAATTCATTTATTGATTGTCTTAACCTATGCCCTGTAATATACATTCATTCTCATTTAATCCTTAAAACAATCCTAAGTGAAAGGAGAACTTATTCCTTCTGTATAGATGTAATGGTGAGGATGGGGAGGTTATGTAATTTGTAAAAATATCACATACACATGGTGGAGGTAGAAGTTGAAACCAGGCATGTTTTATTTCAAAGCCTGTTCTCATTCATATGCACTGTACTTTGCCTTCTCATTTCTTCACTATGTCTCTGTATTTATTTTATAATTCTGATACTATTTCTGCTAAATAAAAAAGTGATCATATTTTGAGGTAGAAAGGAACTTCAAGGCTCATCTAGTTCCTGCTTCTTGTTTGAAGGGTGTGGTGGTACTGGTGCCCAGGTGTTCAGGTCTCCAGGCCACTGTGCTTTTCGTCCCACAGTGGCTTTAGAAAATACAACACTTGGGTGACTTGAGAGCTAGTTTTAAATCACTTAATTGTTTTGATGTTTTCTATAACCTTTTTTATCATGTACTGATAGAAATGCCACAGTAGTACACATTAAGCACCCTCCTCCTAGTTAGATTGACCCTATAGCAACTAAATGTTATGTAAAGATATAGCTGTTTGCCAAGGAGTCAAAGCTGAATGCATGCTATAATAAATATATGTAATAAAACAATCATTTCCTATATCCTCAAAGTAAAAAAATAAATGAATGAATAAATATTCATATATCATATTCAGAGTGTTCATTTATGTATTTATTATACTCTAATAATTTCAGTGCAATAAATTCATTTGGTTGAATTTTCTACTTTTAACAGTTCTATTTTTCACATTAACATTTAGCTTAATAATAAAGTGTAAACTGAGGAGTTGTAGGTTTACATCTTTGCGTACATACACCCTTGTTCTATACACACACACGCACATTATGTGTGTGTATGTGTGTGTGTGTAGAGAGAGAGAGAGAGAGAAATTTTCCTTGGTACCGGGGATTGAGCACAGGGGCACTATATTTCTTCAATAGATCCCCACTCCTTTTTATTCTATGACAGGATCTCTCCAAGTTGCTCAGTGTGGCCTTGAACTTGGCTGTACTCTTGCCTTAGCTTCTTGAATAACTGGGATTACAGGTGTGTGCCATTGCACCTGGCCCTTTAACTTAATTCTTTTAAAATAATTTTCTGTCATAAAAAAGTTCCTTTTTTGCTTAGTTCTAAATTATTTTCCATAAAATTGTACCTGGAAAATTCTAAATGAAGAAGAAATTTTATTGCATCTGTAGTCTTTGTTCTAACTAGAGAGAGAAATGGATAGTAGCTATATCCTTGAGGTCTCAGAAAATACAAACATTGCCTGCAGTGGGCTTCACATAGGATTATTTACGGCAGCTGGTAGTCAAGCTCAGGGCAGGGTAATCAGGAGGGAGTTGAGTGGGGGCTGGGCTGAAGTAGAAGATGGAGGTCCTGTCTATAGAGGGTCTGTTGAGCAGCTGGTTGTTGCCCTGTGGGAATATGGGCCAGATATTCTGATTTTTCATTGTCAGCCAAGAATCTGGATTATTATGTAAAATCTGATTTTAAAAGGTTGGCTAATTCAACATTTTAAATAAGAACTTCCTTTTGACTAAATAAAATAGCTTTGTGGGCTGGATACAGCCTGTGAGATTAGGCTTTTAAAGATAAATAGTCCTTTAGTGGCCAGATAAATGGAAGTATAGGATTTGAATAAAATCATACTACACTTTAAAAAGTCGACTGGGCGTGGTGACTTGAGAGACTGAGGGAGGAGCATCACAAGTTTGAGGTCAGCCTTAGCAATTTAGCTAGACCCTGCCTCAGAATAAAAAAGGGCTGGAGGTGTAGCTCAGTAGTAAAGTGCCTCTGGGTTCAGTCCCCAGTACTGGGAAAAAAAATGTCAATTTAAATAAATCAAATCAAAATTTGATTTGAGGGCTGGGACATAGCTCAGCATTTGCCTAGAACTTGTGTGTGAGGCCTTGGGGTCAATCTGTAATACCACAGAAACAGAATAAAATTTGATTTGATTCTTTTGTGACTCCCTCCCATACACAAAAAGCAGAACAAAACCCCTTATTTACAAATATGACAATTTCTGACCTTTTGAATTTGGAATGTTACATCTGGAGTGGATGCATTTGAAGAGTCTGTCCTCCCTGAGGAGTAACAGGTTCCGGGAGAAATAGGTAGGGAGTGAGGGCAAAGGGCACCAGAGAGATGGGCCCAGTGCTAGGGAGACAGGTAGGAGCCATCAGGAGTTGAGTGGAAATCAGCTCCTCAGGAGGTAAGAGAAGATTTGCTCCTACCTTAAAATTGATTTAGGGGTAAATGGAGACAGAAGAGAGAGAGAGGAATAAGGAATCTTTACACAAGAAAGGGAAAATTGAGACTCTGGAATTTAGAATCCATGTAGGAAGGGCAAAGAGTACTATTCTTTTTCTATATGTAGTGCATTTGTGTTAATTCGTGTGGCTTCTGCAGATGGGCATTGGAATGAAATGGAAGGGATAGGATTTGGGGCAGAAAGGATAATATGGAGTGAGAATAAGAGAAGGGGTCCGTAGAGCAGGCAATGCCAAAAAGTAAACCAAGAAAGCTGGAAAAGGTTTGCATGTGGAGAGTTTGTTATGTTAGAGTACAAATTAGCCTCCACCCCAACAGAACTAAATGACACTATTGGTTGAGAGTCTGTTTACAGCGGTCCCCAAGGAAATGATGGTTCAGAACATCATTTTGTTCTGTTTGTGGAGGGCCCGTATGCTCAGAACCGTGGTCCAGCCCACATATTATGTCTTGTGTGACATAATGTCAGCGAGGCTGTATCTCTCTTGTTGAGTACACTGCTGGGGGAGCAATGTCCCATGAGTTTTAACCCCTCGCACCGATGGCTGACCCTGTGCACAGGACACAGCCTTGCCCCAGTCATTAGTTTTATCTGCTTTGGGAAAATCTTAAATGTGGTTGAAGTGTGATTTGTTATACATATGCCCTCTCTGAAAGAGAGGATAGTGGTAGTATTTTAGCAGATTTCTGTATAGTTAAGTCTGAATCCTAGTATAAGAGTATAACAGTTTTGAAAAAAAAAATATATGCACAAACACATACATACATTTTTTTTCCCTTTCCCCAACCATCGCAAGTACCTAGTCATTTTTTTTTAGGAATTTCAGCATCTTCTGGAAAAGTAGCCTTTGGTTCATTAGCAGGTTTTATCCAAGTCTGTAGGATAGACTTCATGCTGTGAGCTGAGCTGAGTTTTTCCCAAGAGGTATAACTAAATTTTTAACACTTTAGTTGCTTTTTGAAGAAATGCATTTAAAAATATGCCACTACATTAGTTTATACAGTAAGGATCTTGTTTTTTTTTTTTTTTTCCCCCTCATTATGGGAACTCATTTGTGGTATTGGGTAAAATGGTACAGGTTTCCTTGCACTGTTGAGAAGAAGGAAAATTCTTCAAATTCCATTAATTGGCCTTCCAGGGACTGTGGTCCATGGATGGAAATCCTGGAAGATCCTATCAGGAAGTGAAACTTAAAAATAATCTTTGGACTGTGTTTTGTTCAGTATGAATTAGCAAGTTATATAAGAAATGTTCTTCAACTTTCTTATAAAGTATACTTAAAAAAGAACTCAATTCTAATGACTAATCTGGAAGTAATAACAGGAAATGCTTATGGAGTGCTCCCTCTGTGCCAGGCATGGCTTGAACCCTTTACATATGCATTAGCTCAAAATTTTCTCCTCACAACAGTCCCATTCTGTAGAAGAGGAAACCAAGGCTGGCTGTCCAGTCTGGCTGCTCCTCCCAAGCACGAAGAACAACCAAGTGATTCAAGGTCACATAGCTTGAAGTGTAGTTCAGTGGCAGAGCTGTGATTGGAACCCAAGCAGCCTTGGCTTCAGGATCTCTGCATTACTGGTCCTTGAACCCTCATAACAGTAATCACAAATTTGCTTTAGAAATTTCTTTTGCTTCCACATTACTTGAGTCTCAAAGTCAGCATCAAAGTTTGATTTACAAAAGAAAATTTTACTCCCACCCTAATACTTTCTCCCCAAACCAATGAGCAAATAAAATTGTGGCAACAGTGTGCATCCTGGAACAGAGGGCTGATATAGGGACCTTTCTGGAACACTGCACTAAGATACTGGACTGATCCTTATGAACGCTGTTGTGAAAGCCTTGTGACAACCCTCATCCTTGGCACCAGGATTGTTTTCAAGAAGACAAAACCTGCCTTGTTTTACCTTTACCTTTACAAGTAGTGCATTGGGTGAGCTTCCAAGAGTGTTCTTTAAATTGCCATTTACAGTTGATACATTGCTGTGGGAGAGACCTGGGATTTGGAGCTTAGAGAACATGAATTCTGGTCCTGGCTTCTCTTCTCAGTCTTGTTTGCATTTCTCAAGACTTGGGTTTCATGTCCTGAGATTGGGGGAGGGGATAATAACTGCAGTGTGATTGGTTCGGTGAGTATAAGGAGCTATTCTATTTGATAATATATTAATATTTTATTAACAACAAAAGCCACATGCATTAGGCACCAAGCTGACCAGCATGTCCTTTGTGTGTCTTGGAACGCATTTCCCATGGGTGGGCAGGGAGGTAGATGGGTGGATGGGTGGTACTGGTCTGAACTCTCTTTCTTGCGCTTTTCTTACCTGTGTTATAGCATGGGCCATAGTGTGGGTGTCAATTCAATTTTTTGGCTGAAACTTCCTTTCCTTGTTTTTTCCCCCTCCTACTTTGGGCTTGCCTCCAATCTCCTGACAAAGTGCTATTTGTTGTAAGGGAGAAGCAGGCGATTCTCTGGGCAGCAACACTGGCTGCAGGGAGTTACTGTAGTTCAAAGCAGAAAGGCAGGCTGGAGTAGGAGGGACACTGACAGGGCTTGTTCCTTAGAATTTTGTACATTGATTTTTGAGGGAAAGAAAGGAACGTAAGAGATCACTTTCAATAGAAATATTATGAAATGTCCTTCATTACAGAACAAAATTGAGTAAGGATAAAGGGCTTTTAAGAAGTCAACTGTTTATTACATTGAAATTAAAATGCCTTTTTTTTTTTTTTTTTTTCGAAAAAGCAAACCCTTCTTAAGCATCGACTATGTCTGCAGTGCACTCCAGTAGGATGGGAAGCAGAAATTGATAATAAATAATAACAACAACATTAGCAGTCGTGTTGGTGCATTTCAGGTGGTCCACAGTGGGCCCCTTCTCACGTCTTGTTCTCATCTTAATCTTGAAGATTGGTGTCATTAGTGTCCTGTTTCAAGGATTACAAATGGAGGCTCAGTGTGCCTAGGGTTAGAGGGCTAGTAAGTAACTGGAAGTACTAAACTTTGAGCCTGAGTCTGTCTCAACCACAGTACAAAAGATGAGTCTGATATGCCCCTGGTCTGAAGGCGTGGCCAGCATGTAAGCAGTGTGGGGTGATTCAGCACACTGTGCGGTATGTACTACATTCTCATGTGAACTAAAGTGTTTGGACATTTTCTCAGAGGAAGGAGAGGCAGATTTTGACGGGGGAAAGACCAGAGATAACTTGATCGGAGCCTTGAAGGATGAGAAAGATGGTGGCAGAGAACTGTGGGGACAGTTGAGGGGACATTGGAGCAGCAAAGTATGCAGACCCAAAAGTAGGAAATGAATTTGGGAAATGTGACAGACTGAGGGCTATAGGAGAAAGGGGCGCCAGAAGAGCAGTTTGGGACAGAGTACAAAGGACCCAGCGTCCTGCTCAGGAATTTGGACTTCATTCCATTGCCTTTGAACAAAGGTTATTCCATTGGAAGTTCTTGAGAAAGGAAATAATTCATTCCGATCTCTGACTTCAGGGATTCTGGTCAGGGGTGGACAATGAAGAAGGACATCTGCAGCAGGGGTTCCCTCACCTGAGGGTTTCTTGAATGTACAGATTCCAGGAGCACATCCCATGTCACTACCGTGGTGCTGCAGATCTTGGGCAGGGAAAGTGTATTTAAAAGCCCACAAATGTCTCTCTGTGAAGCCTCGGGAGGGAAGGGTTCCTGAGGGCATTAGGATATGGGGAGAAGAGTCTGGACTGAGTCTGATTTGGGGTCTGTCATTGTATGGATGCTTTTAGATCACGAGAGGGAGCCAATTATCAAACCTTGGTGAAATATCTATTTAGGTTTTATGGTTTGCTTTTTATTCCCTGTGAATTAAACAGTAGTCTCAGAGCATTGTCATTTGACTGAAGTTTTTTATACCCATTTCCCCCCTCATATCTAAAATGTAGTATGGCTGATCCTTATGCCTCTGTGCCTGTTTATGCCTCTTTTTTGTTTATTTAGAAGGAAATGGGATGTATAGGATTTCATTGTTGGCTGTCTTCCTTGACAGTCTCTCTATAAAGCATGAGGTCTGGAGTCTGCTGCCCGGATTTTAATCCAGTTCTGCCACTTGCTAGCCATGGTACCATGGGAAAGTTAGTTCATTTTCTACAAAAGGAAGGAACAGTAGTGTTTACCCACTAGAATTAGTTGTGAGGATGATTTGTATAAGAGGCATAGAATGGTTTCTGGCACACAGTTGACATTCAGAAGGGAGTCGCTGCTCTGGTTGTGGCCAGTAATTCTGCAGATGCCCAGGGATCTTTCCTCGCACAAAAAGAGCTTCACTTTAAAATGTAACCATGCAAATTGCTGTGGGGAGTAATAAGGATGACACATTAGGAAGCTTTGATTACGCAGTGTTCCTCTTTCCTTTCAGGGCTTCTTATTTTCTAGAAATGTGCTTTTCTCTCATAAACAAGCCTGGTAAGATGCAATGGGAGCCCATCACCGGGAAAGAATCTTTCCATACATGTTGACCACAGAGGTATTAGTTGCTTTCTTTACTTTCTTAGGAGTTTCTTGATGCTGACTTGCACACTTCCTTGGACCCAGCCTGAATACAGACCCGCTTGTGTCAGATGTTTCCGCCCTGTCTTAGCTCCCATTTCTTGAGTTCTACTACTAACTTTTAAAAGTATAATTTTTTTTTTTTTTTTTTTTTTTGCTGGAAAGATAAACACTTCTACCAAGGGAGCGGCTATTTCTCAACATTAAAGAAATTAGAAATTACAATTTATGCTTAGAAAAATAACGCTGGTCCAAGTTTGAGCTCCCTACTGTCCCCCTTCCCTGCCGCTCTTGATCCTGCCATGAGCTTGCAGAGCATTCTCATGACCTTCTGCCTGTGTGGCATATTTGTAGTAGGGCCAGATTATACATACACCACTGACTTGTTCAACTGACTTGGTCATCAGCCTTTGAGCCCCAGCCCCTTTTTTTCCTTTGGGTTTTGCTAACCAAGTCCTTTACTTGAAAGGAATGTTATTTCCCGTGGAACCTTGTTTGTAACGTTTAGAATAATGGGATCATACCTTGTGAAGTTCAGACTGTGGGTCCTAAAATTTTAAACATATCCAATTTGCTTTTGCTTAGTTCAGTCTTGGCATTTCCAGGTCTAGAAGTGGTTTCCACCTCAGCCCTTCCCTGCAAATTAAAGGGAACACAGAAATGCAACTGAACTTCTTGTTTTCCTTTACCTCTCTGTTAACAACTAAGTCCACTGGCTTGTCCTCATTTGCCCTTTTCTTACCTCATAAATTAATGTTATGTGCAGATTTGATTATAACAGTGTGAATAATTTCTAAGTTACTTTCGAATGCAGATTGAGTACTCTTCCTTGTGGCTCTTTCTCCATCACACTAACAATGTATCCAGTGTTTTTCTTTCTAGTCTGCGAAACTGCTGTGTGATTCTTGTAGCCACGTTTCGGTTGATTTAGCGATCCTGACTCCACAGGGCACTGTATCAACTGTTTCACCAAGATCAAAGTACATAGGGTTTGCTGCACTCCCTTCCGTTGCTAATTCAGTTGTGTGGTAGCCAGGCAATCCGGGAGCCTTGAAATCTAGGATTCTGGTCAAGGTGAGGAAGCAGCTCATCTTCCTGAATTTTCCATTCTGCAGATACCTTTTCTTTTTTTTTCAGTTCAGTAGTAAGTTTTCTGTCTAGTGCCCCTGTGACCAGTGAACACTAGATTTATAATTGAACATTCGATTTATATATTCTTGCTATAAAAAGGAAAATATTAGAGCCTTTCACCTCACTTCTTTCTTTCAGCCACATCCATGGCACGTACCGTATTCACTTCTACAATAAATAAAGCAAATCCCATTCAGGTGTTCTGTTGATTAAAAGTAGACTCTGGCCATCCAGGCCACCTGAGTACTGGGATTTACTGGCAGTGTGTTTTTTTTTTTTTTTTAAATAGTAGTGTAACTTTGGGCAAATCACTTAATATCTCTGTTTCCTGATCTATACTATCAAGATAACCTCATAGGGTTGTTGTCAGCAGTGAGTGAATTAATACCCGTAATTCACCACATAATCATGAGGATTTCATGCATCCCAATCTTTCACCAAAGATAGTTTAATAATAAATTAGTTTTGAGTAATAGACGATTAAAATACAAAAGCTTCACAAAATGGTTATATCCCACTTTTTTGCAAAAAAAAAAAAAATTGGCGTAAAGTCTGTGATGATTATGCAGTGAAATATGATACATGTGAAGTGATTAGCATTTATGAATTAGGATTAGTTTAAAAAATGATGAATAAGCTTTCAAAAGTTCATAACAAAATTTTTGGATTTTCCTTTATTTTCCTTTCATGCTATTTGCCATGACCGTTCCTCTGCAGAGCAAAGAAGGAGGCTAAAAAAAAATCAAACAATCCAGTTTTTCAACCTTAAATTCGTCATGAGTTGTATTTTTTCTTTGTGACTGTGTTATGTGGATAATAATAGAGAATTGATGTACTCAAGATGGTGATATATGTGACTTATTCCCTATCAACTCCTATATTTTACTACTTCCAGATGTATGTCCTTATGTACGTGTGTGTGTGTGTGTGTGTGTTAATTTTCTGGTGTTAGGGATTGAACCCAAATTCTCATACTGAACACATGTTCTACCACTGAGTGACACCCCCAGCCCTAAAGTCATTTTAAGAGCATTTTTTTCTTAGAAATGAACATTAGATTTATTAAATTTGTTAGGACCAATTCTTTGAAGTTGCTACACTTTTAAATATGCTATTTTAAAAATAAAATTGACCAAATAGGATTAAAACAGTTCTTTAAAGAAGAAGGCAGAGATAGGTACCCACAGAAGATGAGCAGACAAAAAACATGCCTTTCAAAGAGAAAGATCCTATTCAGTCCACACACTACACATGATCAAGGACATTTTGGCCACTCTTTTCTCTCTATACAGATATTTAGCCCAACTTTTGTGGTATCCTACTCTTCTTTCATGTTATACTCTCATAATCACCCAGTTCATCAGCCAGCATGGTCTACTTTCCGTGCGTAGTTGCATATTAGCTGAAAAATGAGAGGGGAAACTTAAAAGACATGTAGCACAGAATAATAAATCCTCAGCCAAAATGCACCCACTCATTCTTCTCCAATTAAAAGGAGGAAGAACAGACCAGAGTGGGATTTAACTCTATTACCCATTGCTTTGAGAAAATCACTTCACATCTGTGAGCCCCCCTGCTTGTGCTGTTACATGGTGATAATGGCTTCTCCCTGTGAAGGGAGAACTCTGAGGCAGAGTGGGTGCAAGGCAGTAGGTTCCTGATGTGTGTGTTTGGAAGCTAAGGACTCTGAGGCACTGAGCTTTTAGGGAGATGCCCTCTCGGCCCTCAGCCACCTTGGTGCTATGCTTCTTGTGGCTGCCTCTTCCAGGTTGTGCTGGGATGCTCTGAGCAGTGCTTTTCCTTTCAACTTGCTCAAAACCAGGAAACTGTGCCCAAGAGGGAGCCCAGGCCTTCGTGGTACAGGCAGATATTTTAAAAAGATGATTGGCAATCGTTGCTGCATGGGAAAAGGCACTTGCTCTGGCTCCCTGAAGATGGCTAATGATCCTGTTTGGGAAATGCCAGTCAAGCCAGCCAGTTGGCTCTGAGAAAAGCTTCCTTGAAAGCCATGGCCGAGGTTTTACAGAGACCAGGAGGTGAGCTTGACTGCCAGAGACCTCCTTTCCAAAAAATCCTGTTGTGTGTGGGGCATTAGGTGATGGCCGAGACCGGAACATTATGCTGTGAAGCCTGCTAGTGCAGAGAGGCCATCTCTTAGGTAACCAGACAGACGGTTATTTTTCAATTTCTTGTTTGTAAAAATCTATAATAACCAGGAGTACATGTGATATTCACACAGAAATTTTGTGACATTTTTAACCTGCAAAGTAAGATCTTCCTCTTTTAAGATGAAGAAAGATAAGCAGCATTGCTTGTGGAGATGAGTTGTATCATCTTATAACTTAATATGGAGCCTCTACAATGGCTTTCACAATGTTGCTATCTAAGTACCACGGATTGTGATACTTAAGGAGTGGAGACTTTCAAAGAAATCTCCCAAATTCTTCCAAAGTCAGTTTTATTGTTCATAGCATCATTTGTGCCTTCCTGGGTGCATTTTGCTTTCTTTCCTGATGAGATTGTGATTTTAATTTTTTTCTGCTCAGCAGCAGTAAGGAAGAAACGCTGTTCCGTGAAACAAAGAAGGAGCAGGTTTGCCAGACCATGGGGACGGATGATGTGGTGCTGAGGCCTTCTGGTTGTTGGGATTAGGAAACATCATGGACTGTGTTGTGCTTTCCAAACTATAAACTTTGGGATCCACATACGGGATGAATGCTAATAAATATTTTTTGATAAGGAAGAGGATTTTAGTTATGGAAAACCTAAGAAGGAAATGGGGTTGTGTTCACCCACTTCAAGGGCAAGGGTCTTCAAGTACTGCAGGGCCTGAGAAAGGGGCCAGAAGAATCAGTTACTTGCATTTCTATCCTTCAAGCACTAAGGATAGACATTGTTGGTTATTCAAAACCTCCAGAGGGGTCTTAGCATCCTGTAAGGTCCTGCTGTGCCCCCCATTTCCTTCTCTCAGTCTCATTGCTTACTATGGCCCTGTCAGTTCTTCATGTGTATTTTGTTACTTACTAAATTGTATAAACTTTGTATCAGAAAATTATCACTCAGCACAGTATGAGGACAAAATAGAAATGGTTTAGTATTGACTGTTTTTACATAATGACTTTGAAGTTTTCAGAACTAAGGGAGATTTTTTAATTTTTTAATTAGTCTAATCCTTCACAGAGACCTGAAGTTCTCAAAGACAGAAAGAAACTCAGAATCTGCAGGTTAATTTAAACACATTACCTTTTAACTTTTCTTAAAAGAGTTTTATTTTTCTTCAGAGGTTTTCCTTCTGGACACTTAGAATTATAATGAGTAGCTGAAATGAAGGTAGGGATATCAAAAGATACTCTAAAATAGAAGTATATGTTTTACAATATGAATTTTGGCAGAGCTTTTAAAATGAGCATGTTTTGAGCTAAATGCCCTCCTTCAAGCTGCCCCTCTCACTGGGTACTTTCTGGGAAAGGAATGGTAGCTCTTTGGGAAAAAGCATTAAGTTTGTGAAAAGACATGAAGAACTGTCAGGGCCATGGTAAGCAAGAGACTGAGAGTAGGAAATGGGTGGCAGAGGAGTACCTTAAAGGATGCTAAGTTCCCTCAGGAAGTTTTGAATAACAAGGCCTTCTTAGTGCTTGACGGATAGGAATGCAAGTTACTGGTTTTTCTGGCCCCTTTGCTCAGGCCCTGCTGTACTTGAAGGCCCTTGCCCTTGCAGTTCAACTGTGTGCTCCATAACTGGAGTCTGTGCTGCTTTTATTAGGGTGATGGGGAAGGGCAGGTGAGATGCAGTTCATCTCTGCTTCCTCTGAGCAAGGGTCTAGAGGTATTGCCGTTGTCAAGACTCCTATCCACCTTTTTATACAGGCTATTTCTTTGCCTGCTTTAGGAGGTCACTATAGCAGCATACTACTCACAAGTCACCGTAAACCAAGTCCTAAGGCAAAAGCAAATGGAAAATGAGAAATTGCCAACAGTTTTACTAGAAGTTGAAGCCATGTGTTTGTTTTTGTAAATAGCATTTACCTTCTTAAAACAGCCTGTTAGGGGAAAAAAGTTTTTTTAGGGAACAAATATTAGCTGATTAGGTCCTGAACTGGATAGACTTTGTACCTTGACATGTGAGTGGCTGTTCCAGCACCTTTTGAACTTTTACCACCAAGTAATTCTGAAAAGGCTGACAGCCAGTAATAGATAACCAAAAGAGCACAGTGTCCTCTGATCTAGTCATCAAGGTATCAATGGTGAAGAACCCAGCTACCTCAACAGTGGTAGCTTGTAAATTGCAGGATCATTCTCAGGTGGAGGGGATCTCAGATATCTGTCTCTGTGCTTGTCTTTCCCCCTAGAATTCACTATTGTTTTAGGAATTTAGAGTGTAGAGGAAATAGCCTAGATATTATCCTTCACAAAGACCTGTACTTGATTCTCCATTTGATCACTTTCCAGCTGAGACATTGGGACAGTTACTTGACTTTTGTGAACTTATTTCCTCATTTGGGAACATGGGAATAGGATTTGTGTGAATCTCCTGAGAAATGCTTCTGAGCAAGAGGAGATTAAAATGAGATGTTGTCTAACACTTGAATAGGAGCTTAATATGCATCAATTTCTGTTTCAAAGTTTAGCTTTTTATGTAGAATGAGTCATTCTTTATATTCTGTTCTCCATTTTGAGCTTAGAAACAAGGATGACTTTTCTTTAAGCCAACAATTTGATGATAAAGGGAGTTGTTTGTCAGACAGTCCTGTAAGTGCCTGTAACTTGATAGATTCTGGGTGCAAAGGCAGGCAGGTTACAAATTCCAACTCATGGGGCAGGCACCCTCTCTCTCTCCCCACAGCAGATTCTTAAATCATCATCTGTTTACGTTTGTTTCATTTTTCAATGCTGGGCATTTACTATTTTTTAATACTACGCTGAAAATTCACTAAGTCAGAGTTCAGCAAATTGAAGGTAATCCTAGAACTTTAGAATTTCTCTGTGATTCACACGCAGAGAAATACAGAATCGGTTTTTTTTTGGAAGAATGCACTCTGAGATTATGTTCCCTGAAGATTCAGTATATGTAAATTTTGGTGGATTGAGGATGAGTAGAGACCCTAGTAGGAACCCATAGTACTGGGTAATTGGTGGTCTCTCCCCACCCGCTCAGTTCCTGACAACTCAGTTTGTGGCAGCGTGCACGCTTTCTCTTTTGAGTCAGCAGGGCACAAGACAAGTAATTTCCCATCCTGAAGCTTTCTCCCGCTTAGCTGTAGTGGATGTACTGGGATGTGGCTATTAACTTTTAAAATTTGCATAAATCCAGCCTTTCCGCTACGCTGGAAAGGCTGAGTCTTGTCTTTACACCTTCCCGGAGGTGATTCTTTTCAGCGGGCGAGGGCGGGGGTGGGGAAATGAGAAAAGGAGGAAAAGGAAGGCCGGTTACTGGGGTGCCTATAGGGGTGCCCACCGGGAGGAGGCGCGGAGTCCACGGATGTAGGTACTAGTGGGGAGCGGAGAGGCCAGATGGGCTGGGAACGGAAGGGCTGTGCGCCGGGCAGTGGGCGCTAGGCGGCCGGCAGGGGGAGGCCGGCTGAGGTGGTGCTGGAGCCGGAGCCGGTGTGGCCGGGTCCGGCCGGCGCGGGAGAGGGCGGACCATGGCGAGGCGAGCAGCAGCTGGGTCCCCTGGTCTTCCCTCCGCACTGCTCTGCGCCCTTCCCTCCATGCCGCTAACCCTCGGATCTCTCGCTCTTTCTCTCCCCTGTGTTTTCAAACAGGAAGTGCACGGCGGTCTGTAACGTGCTGCCTGGTCCCAGGATGGAGGAGTGAAGTCCTGCCTCGCCGCGGTTCCAGCCTCCGGAGCCCGCCGAAGCCGAGTCCCCGGAGAGAGTACCCTGAGGGAGCAGGGTGACCTCCTGGTCCAGGTGCGCGGGGCCGGGCCAGGGTGGGGACCCCGTGGGGGGAAGCGCCGGACTGGCCCTGCAGCCCCTGCAGCCCGGGAGAGCCTTTGAGCTTGGCACTGCAGCTGCACTTGGGTGGATTTTCTTGATCGCCTGCCCCTGCTACTGCTTTCTCATCCAAGGGTTTCTGCTAAACTCTGTCTCTGCCACTGCCCAGGTGTGTCACATGAGCTGGATGGCTTTGGGCATCGCAGAGCCAGAGCTAGGACCTGCGGGGCGCTGTCCTAGACAGGCGCTTTCCCTGCTGGGTTGCCCCAGGGCAGGGTTGCTCTGGTACTGCCTGTGGCCGCTTCCTAGTCCTCAGCAGCCCTGGCCACACTTTCCTCCTCTGGCTGCTGCCTGGAGCAGCTGTTTTTTGTTCCTCACTGCTGGCCTGGGGTTGTCCACATAAATGTTCTGGGAGGCTTGAGACAGTAGGGGTGTTAATGAGGTTGGTGTGAGGGCAAGTGTAGGGACCTGGGGAGAAACAAAAGGATGAGTTGTAGGTGAAGAGTAGGTGGAAAGAAGAGTCTTTGTGTCCAGGCCCTGAAACTGAGGGTCCTGGTTTCTTGCTTTTTTATTTTGGAAGAGCCATGCCATCACTGGCTGAGAGAATTGGTGATGCAGACACACACCGGAAAGGTAGAGACCAGAAGTGAGGGAGAGCAGTGAGTTCGGAGGTGTTTAGTCTGGTGTGTGGCTTGTTAACTCCACTGTGGTTTCCACTGTGCTGAGACAGAGGGTGCTTTAGAAGTATGAACCAGCGGTCTTCATTTATTAAATTCTGTTTGTCACCAAAGTAAAACTGAGAATGACTTTCCTCAAATTTATTAGGTGGATTATAATTTTATATCCATATCTCGTTCCACCTCAGATGTTCATAGGAGAAGAAAACACTAGGGAAAGGTTGGTTTATGCTGCAGACTTTTTGCTTTTTCATTTCCCTGGCTGCTCTTCACTCTGCAGAATAAGTCAAATTCACTTCTCCTCCAGTGAAGTCTTGGCCTTATTATAATGCCTGTATTTATCCACCTGGTGAAATGCTAGTCTTGGGGAGGGAAACTAAGGGAGGGATGCTAGAGAAGATTCAGTTTGATGGCATGATTATATGAGGACAGATTAAATGTTTGGACAATATGCAAGTCAATAACATTTTCTTAGGCTATTTATTTTGGAGAAAGTGATAAAAACAAGCGACTAGAGGGAAGAAAGTGAGACTTTGAAAAAGGGGATCTTTTTCTGTAACAGGGAGAGTGTGTAATCACAGTAATACACATATCTACTCATTCACCTCATTGGGTGGCCAAGCCTTCTCAAGAGGTAGGCTTAGTTGTAGAATTCATGATGTGGAATGTTTATTAAACCATTCTGATACTGAAAAAGTTTAATAAAATGTATTTGCTATGTAATTAATTTGCTTTGAAATTATTTTTATCTTTTTTACTCAGGTAGACTGATACATTTATATTACCCCCTTCCCTTCCTTTGTTTCCACATACATAGTATGGAGATAATTTGAATTATAAGATTTTATTGTACCAATATTCCTTCAGAACTTTAATCTCTTTTAAGATGTAGCTGCTTTGAGCATTGTGATATGAGTAATTGGCATAATCATATTAGCAGTAAGTAGCCAAGACATAGTATAAAAACTGAAGCAGTTAATCTCATCCTTACTGAATAGGTAGGTGGACTTAAGTATGATTTAAATTGTTAGATGTCTGTATTATGTCTCTTGCCAAATACATCACAAGCTGACAAGTGAAAACAAGTCATCAAGAGAGTTTTTTGTTCTGTTTTGTTTTGCAGTGCAGGGGGTTGAAGCAGGGCCTTGCACATGCTAGGGAAGCTCTCTACCACTAAGCTATATTCCCATCCAGCACCAAGAGAAATTCTTTGATTTATTCATTCATTCACTCATTCTGATTTGTTATACACGATGCAGAATGCAGTTCATTTCATATTACACATAGAGCACAAATTTTCAAGTCACTGGTTGTACATAAAGTATTTTCACACCATTCCGTCTTCAAACACGTACTTAGGGTCCAAGAGAAATTCTTGAAAGACCTGTATAGCCTTATTGTCTTGCCTCTGTCTTTATACCCAGGTATATTCCTTGTACTCTGGTTTATTAATTTACTTAGGAACTTTCTTCAACATCTGTCACTCTGCTCTAAAATACAGTAGGATGGTTTCTTTGACCCTCCAAATCTGTTCCCTCTTTAGGAACAGGATCTACTCCCACCTTATTAGGATTTAAATTCAGGAATAGTAATACAGGCCTTTAAATTGTCATATTCTATTTGCAGAGTATATTTTCTATATCTTGTTTACAGTTGGTAAGAGAGTGGTAAAACAGAATTCATTTACTTTTACTCTAGTTTACGGAGAGATACCCCCATGTCCAGGTCTTTTCCCATTCCTCTCTTCTTGGCTTTGGCCCAGAGCTTTGGGTTTTGTTGTTTTTTGACTTGCATGCTTGACATTTACACCTTCTCTACATCTGTGACTAGATTTAAATGTGTTTGCATCAGTGTGATTTGTATTCTGTTGCCAAAGTTCTAATGGTATATTTTCATTTACAGATATGCCATTTTTTTTGGGGGGGGGTGGTAGTGTCTTTTGTGGTGTCTCAGTGAGCAAGTATCTTTTTGTGGATACTTCAACATTTTAGAATTAACAAAAAATATCACTGGTTTACCCCTTTTATAATGGGTGATATATATGGCTCTTCCCATATTCCACCAACACCGCTACTATACATATCCACTACTTTCTTGCCCCAGTACAGGATAACCAACTAAGAAATTCACATTACTGGGAAGTGTGAGCATACCCACATGACTTTAAGTTATATAGTAAATATTTTTGTAATATTGCCTCTATAGAAATAGATTTATTTTCTTGTCTTTGCTGTACTTAAATTTGAGGCTCTCTTTAGTTATAATTTTAATTTTGCATTTTAAAGAATATAAATTAAAATTGGGGGTATATTTTCACTGGAAAATGCTGAATAAAGTATGTATTTTCTCTTCAATAATTGGAGTATCTTTAGTGGTCTGTAATTCCTCCTCTATAATATTGTGTCAAAATGTAAAGGGTAGGAGAAGATAGGAAAGGGAGGTAAAATGAGGGCTCTTTCTTTTATATGGTAGGAGTGAAATGATTCATGTATGTTTCCTTAATACACAACACACTGGTCGTTTCTGTCTCTCCTGGTGAGTTTCAATGGCTTTTGAAGTAGCTGCGGGTCTCTTCCAACAGAGAGGCTAAGAATTAAAGGGTAACTAGCTTTGATGTTAAATGCCAAGGAAAAGTTAATGGTCAAGAGAGAACGAGGAGTGGAAATAAAATCAAGTTAAGCTTTTCCTTTTTTCAAAACCTTCTTTTTTCTTCATGTATATTATAAAATAAAAATTACCATCTCAGTCAGAAATTGTAAGCAGTTTTTAAACTATAAAGCAATGTTTCTCAGCCCTTGAAAAATGAGATAATGTGTAATACTAAAAGATTTTAAAGCTCTTGTCTTTAGAGTTTTACTTTTTATCTCTGAGGACTGCAAATATTTTATAGAAAAGCTACTTAATATCACTCTACTGGGTATATGTTAGTGATAATAGCATTTTCTGCATTTGTAAGTAGTAGTGCATGTCCACGTGAGCTGTCTCCAAACCTCTTCCAGTACCTCCAGTCCACAGGTTGCAAATCAGGGCCAAAATAAAACAACTGCTCCAGACCAGAAATGCTGAAATGGTGATTAACATATATAGTATGTTACCCTTCCGGTCATAAACACTTCCAGGTGGAATTTTTCCACTTTGTTGTACATTAAATGAGTGGTATGTGAAGTTCTGACTTTGGATCTAATCTTTTTTCCAGGCTAATTGTTTTTCATGGTCAACTTTGCAATCTTTTCAGTTACTCAATCATGGATAACAGGATTTCTTCTAAGAACATTTCTGTGAACATCCCTTCCTTGTGTTTGCCAGGACTCTGACACCAATCTCAGAATCACCAGTGTCATAGCAGTTACCACATCCTTGTATTTGTTTCCCAGAAGCTCAGAGAAGCTTCCCACCTTTAACCTTGATAGTTTGCAGTAAGTGTGTGGAAGGGAAGATATATTATTTGTCCCTGTTCTGCAGTGGGAAAAAACATAGTTCATATGGAGCCAGTCTCTGGTTTTTACACCTGCTGTTAAAACTGTTCAGTCTGTATTCTGCTTAAGATGGGTTAAGCAGAGCAACAGAATAGTTCTTTTATCTGGTAAAAAAGAAAAAATGACTTCCTATTTTTCTTATTTGTCAGACTTTTATGTGGATTATGTTTAATTTTCTTCATATTGTGCAGGGTGTGTTATAACCTTGTTTTATGTGAAGACACCGAGGCAGGCAGAGATGACTTACTCAAGTCTCAGGGACAAGGCCTTGATTCATGCCCAGATATGTGCCACCCACAAGCTTAACATTTCCTTTGCTGTGTTTCCTGTGTTCTGTATCCTTAGCCTAATGTATGAAAAGAAGTGATCTTGGTTTAGTCTTATCTACCTTTTCAGCAAAGGTTAACTTAATCCCATAGAGAAAATGCAGATGTTAGGAACATTAAAGAGTCAACTTTTTAAAAAATTTGTTCTTTTTAGATGTATATGACAGAAGAATGAGTTTTGACATATGGAGTATAATATAATTATTCCCATTCTTACGGTTGTACATGATGTGGAGTTACACTGGTTGTGTATTCATATATGAGCATAGGAAAAAGTCAAAAATATTTTTGACTTTCATGTGATGTATTTTCATTTTTTTCCCAAAGAAATTTAGGTGTATGGAATTTATTACCCTTCATGAGAGATTCTTGAGATAGTTGCCTACATGCATAATTAATTGCTGGATTATAGAATATATGCATACTAATTTCACTAGGAATTGTTGGCAAGTTTATACTTCCACCAATATTGCATAATGATTTCTTTTTTTATTCACGAATTTCCTGGTGTTACCAACTGGATAGATGTTAATTTTATTAACATAGTTTTTTATTTTTTTAAATTTTGTTTAATTTGTTCTCAGTTTAATTTTGCTTTTTTTCAGATTACTGGTGCAGTTGAGAGATATTTTCATTTATTCAGTTTTCCTTTTCTGTGAATTGTCTTCATGTCTTTATCCCCCACTTTTCTGTTGGCACTCCTGCGCTTATTGCAAGAAGTTCCTGGAGAGTTTTTGTGGAGTTCCCTGACTAACCTAGATATTAATTCTTTGTTGTCTTTAGATATTACGAATACTTGCTTCTGGTATGTCACTTCTCTGATAACTTTGGAGTGCCTTTCAGTAACAACAAAAATCTTTAGCTTTAATGGAGTTGATTCCATTAAAAACATTCTTTTTTCTTTCTTTCTTTTTTTTTTTTTTTTCTTTTTGGCAGTGCTGGGATGGGACCTAGGGCTTCACACATGCTAGGCAAGTGCTGTACCACTGAGCCACATCCTCAACCCTGAACTCAACAGTTTTTAATATTATTGTGGTCTGTGCATTTTGAGTCATTTAAGTCATTCCCTGTGACTGGTCTCACTTTCTTTCATTAACTTTATAGGTTTAATCTTATCCTTTATCTTATAAAATTATTTGGGATTTGAGTATCTCAAATTTCAAATAAATAGTACAAATACTATTCCAATTTTTAATCTTAAGGAACTGGTCATATTTTGAGTCATTTTCCCAGCATTGTCAAATAATTCATTCTTTACAGATTTTTAGTGCTACTATTAGCATGTAAGTGGTTTGTTGTTCAGTTGATTTGTTTGTGTGCTCCTGGCGTTTGATACACTGCCATATTAATAAATATTATAAATAATGGTATATTAAGATATAAATTTTATAAATTTACAGATATATTTTTATAATTTATTAGCATGATTTCATATTACATGTACCATTTATATAAAAATCATATAAACATGATTGAGATACTAATGTATATTAAAAAGTTCAAAAATGTTTAAATTTGGGAAGTTTTTTCTGAGGGGTGGGTGTTGGGTACTGGGGATTGAACCGAGGAGCACTCAGCCACTGAGCCACATCCCCAGTCCTATTTTTTTGTATTTTATTTAGAGACAGGGTCTCACTGACTTGTTTAACGCCTTGCTTTTTGCTGAGGCTGGCTTTAAACTTGCGATCCTCCTGTCTCGGCCTCCTAAGCCACTAGGATTACAGGAAGGTGCCACTGAGTCTGGCTTAGTGTTAAGTTTTGTGTTTTGTGTTTTTTTGTTTTGTTTGTGATGCTGGGGATAGGACCCTTCTGCATGTTTCACAAGTACTCTACCACTAAGCTATACCCCAGCTCCAAGATTATTTGGGGGCAGATTTTTTGCCCTTATTTGTGTGTGGTAACTGTTACACCTGCAAATGTGTTTTTCAGATATGTGTCTACATAATGGGGAACATTCTGAAATTATTTGATGACAATTTACTTTTAATGTTCCTAACATTACTTTTTTTTTTTTTTACTTTTTCTGTTTTGTTTTTTAGTGGTTATGGCTCCTCTTCACACGTAGTTCTCTATGTAGGGCAGTGTTGTCTCACTTCAAAGACTTCACTTTCTTTTTTCAGTGCTCCATATGGGCTTATATAGCTATGGGTACATTCTGGGTATGGCTTTGAATGAATGTTTTATGAGGTGTGGTGCTCTAATAAGTGGGTGCATACTCTTGAAAGCCTGTTAATTATAGATGTCTTTTTATTATTGGGAAAGCTTCATCAGTTTCAGCCTAGTTTTGTCCAAGTGTACTTTGCTCCAATTTGTTCTCAGTTCACTGGGTTTCATTCTTCCTCCTGTCTCCTCTGAATGCGATGTTACTTTATTTGATACTAGGTATTTGCATGGCGGTGCAAAGTACAATGTATATAACATGACTTTTTATCAAATAAATTAGAAATCACTATGAGAAACAAATTACAGTCTCAAAATAGATGGCATGACAAGATTTGTGTAGGCCAAAGATGTTATCCTTAGCTATCAGTTTTAGAATCATGTGACTGATAGACTATATTTTTATTTCTTCTTTTGTCTGCTTTAGAGATATAGGAGAGAGTTTTAGTGTTTTTCATTAACTGCTGAGATTTACTTGCATTAAATTAAGTATGATAAAATTATAATGTAGAAATGTTGCGGAGTTTAAAATCTGCTTATGCAGGTAAAATAGATACCTTTGGGCTATGGGAATTGTTCTGTTGTGCTTTAGACACAGTTTAGTAGGTATTCACCTGAGTTTGATTATAACAGCCTAAGCTAGTGATTTGACTGAACTTAAATACTTATTAAGGACTTCGTAACATGGATGTTTCCCAGTTTTCACCCAGATTCTCTGTGCTACCCTAACTAGCTGTGAGATCCACCTGTCCTACCAACTTCCTCTCTTATTCAACTCTTCTACTATAATTGACAGCCAGACTACTTATCCAAATTGTTAAATCTTAGTTTCTCCTACCTCCTATGTACCAAGCATTGTTTTAAGTTCAGAGGATACAAAGTAAATATCATAAGGTGGCTGACCTCAGAAAATACAGGCATAAACCATTAACTGGAATTTAGAATATAAGACATTTTCCAGAAATATATTCTGATAGGCAGTAAAGAGTGGGACACAAAGGAAAGAATGGTATGTTCTTATTTGTGAGGAGAGAATTCCTAAATGAGGTGATATTGGTGCCGTTAAAGGGTTAGGATTACTTACCAAGTTAAGCAGAAGAAAAGTAGCCCAGATAGAATAAACAGCTCAGATTCAAAGCCCGAAAGAGCTCAGTGTGTGAGAAACATGGAGTATGAGTGATTGGATTAGAGAGGTTGTGGTGCGGAGAGAAGAAGTTGGAGGCACCTCTGGGTTTGAATTCTTGGTCCAGCCTGCATCTGGGACCATGCATTACACTTCTGGAAATGTGAACTTTATCCTTACAGCATTGTGGCTTCATCAGAGGTAAAATAAATGCTCAAATCATTGTCTTAAGATATGTGGAAAAGCTGAGAACAAACTGGAGCAAAGTACACTTGGACAAAACTAGGCTGAAACTGATGAAGCTTTCCTGATAGCAGGGAAGTCCAGGGCCAACCCCAGTAATCTAGGCAGAATTAATGAGGACCAAAACCGAAGCTTCAGTTGTGAAAAAGGAGAGGAGAAGATGGACTTAAGAGATGTTTAGGAGAAAGAATTGGCTCCTAACTACATAAAAAGAGGGAGAAGAATAAGAAGAAAGAAGAAGTAGGATGACTGTTGGGTTTTCTGGTTGGAAGATTCACTGTCTAAGGGTGTAGCTAGTGAGGATAAAAACTTAAAAGGAACAAGATTGGAGAGAATAGTGGGTCCAACTTGAGGTGAAGTTGGGGTGTCTGTGGGGTATTCTGTTGAGTTTCAGAAGTCTGGGTCTCAGGAGAGAAAGTCAGTTTTAGGTATGAATTGGGAAGTGACTGAGAGCCGTGAATGTGGTTGAGATCCTGTAGGGACCCCTAAAGGATCAAAGACTGAGCAGACACGTGGAGAGGAGTTAGCAAGAATCAAGAAAATCTAGAAATAAAAATAATATTCAGCACCCTATATTTTAAATTTTATTTCCATATTTCATGTCGACATTCCCCCCTGAAGTGATCATTGTTACTGTCTTTTACAGACACGGTATCTAAAGCTCAAGTAAGCAACTTACCAAGTCACCCAGGGAGTAAATAGCGAGCAACTGTACATTTGTCAGAGGACTCAGGGAGGTCAGTTGGAGCGAAGAGAATAAAGGACATTGGATTTGGCAATCAGGTATTCAGTTGGTAGTTAGGTGAGTTCTAAAGTCTAAAGCTGGATTGTCGGGTGATGAAAGTAGGAGATGAGAAGGGGGATCAGAGAGTGTGTACGTTTACGCATGTGCATGTTTGTGAAGAGAGACTGGTGTGTTGGGTGAGATGGTGACTGGAGCTTACACTTTGGTTGAAAAGAGTGAAGAGGAGGTGACCACAGGTAGAAGAGGGACTAACTAATAGAGGAAGTTTTAGAAAGATAAGGAGGCCAGGTTCAGGAGCGCAGACATGCTCAAAAGGGGTTGTCTCGGGAATTGGGACATTTACTCCTTTGGAACAGTTGAGGAGAAAGAGTCTGTGTGACTATAGATGAGGGTATAGATAGTGAGTGGGAAGGAAGTTGCAAGAATTCATATCCTGAAGGCTGGGTGTTCTCAGAAAAGGTGGAGATGAAATGAGCTGAGGATGAGGTAGATGCCTTGAGGAGGCTGCTGAAAGTTAGTAACAGTTAACTTAGGAAAAAGGAGGCTACAGATGGAGGTGAGAGTTGTGCATAGCTGAGGGCCCCTTGGAGCTCTGTCAGTGGGAATGGATGTTGATGGTGGATTTTTTTTTTCCTGCTTGATAGAGTAATATGATTAATATGAATGAACTTTTAAAATAGAACACACAGGCCTTGCCTGAAACATCATAAGTCAGCGATTCAAGGAAGCTTAAAGATCTGGGGGGAAGGGAGGAGAAGGAGGACAGAGGAACAGGAGGTTGAACGTTAGAGAACTTGAGTTCTACTCTTAGGAAGGTGATCTAATCTTCTGGGCCTCAGTTTTCCCAAGGCTCATATAGCTTTCAGAACTTCTGTGAGATGTGTATATCATCAGACAAAAAGGGTGCCTAAAAAAGATGAGCTAGATGGCTGTCATTTATTTCCCAGGGGTTCTTCCGATAGCAGCTCTTGGGTCAGTTTCAGCTGTCAGATAATGGTGCCCAGGTGGATGCTTTGTGGCTGCTTGTGGCAGTTGGAGAGAGGTCACGAGTCAGAAAAGGAGACAGACAGGAGTG
This sequence comes from Callospermophilus lateralis, assembly GCF_048772815.1. Taxonomy (NCBI): domain Eukaryota; kingdom Metazoa; phylum Chordata; class Mammalia; order Rodentia; family Sciuridae; genus Callospermophilus; species Callospermophilus lateralis. Next base: position 67,975,879 of record NC_135311.1, on the reverse strand, counting down.
GGAAGCTGTGGTAAAAGCTGCACTTGAGGTAAATGAGTAGATCTGCCCCGCGCCCCACCTGCTGTGTCACGTGGTTCCTTGATAAATCACTGGTCACAGATGACATTTTGTAAGGGAGGGGAGAGTTTTACTTTCATCTTGGTCTTGTTTCCATCTGTATTTTCCTTTCACCGGGCTCCATTTCCCCTCTCCATTAAAAGTGTGCTGTTTTTATGGAAGAGAATTGACCTATTGCAGAAGCCTGAGTATGTTCAGCACCTTCCTTAATTCACACACCTAGAGTTTCTTTGGCCATAGAGAAATCAGAAAAGTTGGCAAGACTTCCTCTCTCTGTTGAGTTGGTTCTGCTCTGCTCCTTTAGAGGGTGTACTCTGCAAGCTGTTTAACCATTTACTGCTCTTCAAAGAATAGGAATAACATTTTAAAAACCCCAGAGGTGTGGCTGGCATTAAAGGTAAATCCAGGTCAGGTTAAGTGGCTCCAGAGATCACTGTAATAATTTAACAAGCCCAGGCAGGTGAAAGGGCACTCTTTTAAGCAGTGAGCCTCGAATCTTTGTCCCTACTCTCACAGATTCTGGAGAAGCCTCAGCATTTCCTTTTTCCCTCATTCCGCTATTATACAACTTAATGCTTGGAAAAATTTTCACAGGAAGTAACAGGGTGTCATAATTTTTGTGAGACATTTTTACAGAATTCACCCTCTTCAGAAGTCTGAGAATACTATTCTCTCTTCACCCACCTGCTCTATTTTCTTAATGAAAGTCTTAATTTCTCCACATAATTCGATATTCTTCAAAGTAAAACATAGTTTAAAAATTAAAACCCTTTAAACTTGAAGTTAAAATGTAGTCTATAAACGTGTTCTTCCATTTCCTGAGAAACAACAGGAAGGATTTGCTTTCTCAAAATAAACGAAGTAGCCTGACTATGAACTCGGAGAAGTAGAGATCAAAGATTCCAGCATGATCACATAATGGGAAATTTTCAGTCATTTTTCTAACCCAGAAAACCAAGTCTAATGTAGTTTTGTTGTTGTTGTTTTGGGTATGAGGCATCAGAAAGTATATGTACAACTCAGAAATGCATCTTGAGCATATTTAAAATGGACTTAGCATAAATGTTGGCTATTTAGTGTTAAATTCCAAGAATTTGTTGCCAAGGTGTATTTGATTTGTATGAACATGAAGCAGTGGAAAATACCCTTCTTGAGCATTAAATTTAGGAAGAACAGAGGACAACCAGCTGATTTCCTGCATCCATTCACCATCTAAACTTTAATTTAAATTCACTAGTTCAGTAAATTATTTCATAGCTGTGCTAGTAGGAGAAGTTCAGCAGCTCAGACACTGAACTGCATTGAAAATAGAATCTCCTACAGGAATTCTGTTGGGTTATGTGTGTGTGTAGAAATGCGCACATTAATATTCATCTATTTCTAGAAACATGATAGGAAAGCCTGTTTTAAAGAAAGGAAGTTGGCAGATTCATATTTGTAGGGAACAGGCAAGATGAGGGAGAAATATATGCATTCATTTTTCATCTGTCATTAATTTGTGCCAAATAATATGTGATTCTTTTTTCCCCAAATGGTGTAAAATAGGTCAACATTTTGAAATATTGGACAGTGTTTATGTTGGGAAGATTCTGAATACATTGAGAACTTTTAGAATTTCTTGTTAGAATAATTTTTTTTTTTTTTTTAACTAGTCTTTCGAGTAAAGGTTGGGAGCTGGGGGTGTAGCTCAGTGGTAGAGTATATGCTTAGCATGCATGAAGCCCTGTGTTTGATCCCCAGCAGAAGAGGGGTGGGGGTAGGGGAACAAGGAGAGAGAGGGGGGAAGGAAGGAAGGGAAGAGGGAAGGGAGATTAAAGGCAAGAGAGCAGATCTCAATGCAGTGTAAGCATGAAGCTTAGGATCTGTGTCTTTCTCAGTCCCTTTATTTTAACCTAAGTCTTTATATTCAAAGTGGGTCTCTTGTACACATCACATATTTGGGTTTTTTTTATCCTACCCAACAGTCTGAGCTTTTAGTTGATATATTTAGATGATTTGTATTTGAAGTGACTTGATAGAATTGAATTAACATCTACTGAGTTTGTAGTTGTTTTCTGTTTATTTATTGCATTTGCTCTTTGTTTCCATTCCCACACCCCCATCTTCTTCTGCCTTCTGTGATTTTTAAGTGAATAGTTTATAGAATTCCCTTTTATCTCAGCATACCAATTATACTTACTTTAAAAAAGTTTTGGTTGGGGATATAGCTCAGTGGTAGAGCACTTGTCTCAAATGTATGAAACCCTGGGTTCAGTCCCCAGCATCAAAAGAAAAAAAGCCAAAAAAAAAAAAAAACTTTTAATGGTTGCCCCAGAGTTTTCAACTGATTTCAATTTTTCAAGGGGAAAAAAAATAGTAATGTTTGTGTATATATATTGCATAGAAAAAAAATTGGAAGTATGTACACCAAGATATTAAGGGTGGTTATCAATGATTGGTAGAATAATAGCTGATTTTTGCTTTATGTTTTTATAGTCTTCTGTATTATCTGATTTTAAAAGTATAAGTATTATCTGATTTTAAAAGCAGAACTTACTTTTATAATCAGAAACAACAGAGCTCTTTTCATTTTTAAAAAGAACCAAGAGGCAGATTACAGCAAAACAAACTGAAAATGTCCTCTGAATCTAAACTTTACACCCTGATTCTTTCTAACTTGGAGTAAGCACATAGTCTCTCAACAGCCTGCAATCCCCAGCAGGGAAGAGAGATTTGGCTGCTTTGCACCTTCCACTGGAAAGACTGTCAACCCTCTCCTGTTCTTCTGAGCATACAGAGCAGTGAATCCTGACAATGACCTGGGAAACAGTTCACTCTGGGCTTGGCATAAAACTTGTTAATACAGAGTGCTTCAAACCCTCTGTCTTCATAACTAAGGTTTTCCCTCATGTGGAACTTCTTTATGCTTCTTCACTATCTTTCAAAAAACTAATGAACAGAAGAAGAGCACTTGAAAACTAGTGTAAAGTAAAGCTTTTAAACAACTTGTGATAGGTTTTGGTTTGCTGTTCTTTGTGGCAGGGTGGAGAGGAGATGCTGGGGGAGATGAGAACAATTGGTGAAGAGATGCTTCATGTGCGGCTGTTGGTCCAGCTCAATATTGAGGCACTTGGGCCTCTTGTAGGCTACAAGAAAAAATTACCATTACTGTTTTTGCCATGTGACTTATATCTTTTGAATTTATTTGGGTTTACATTGTGTTTGAAGGAGGTTTTGCGTGACTGTGAGCAGAATACTCAACAAGAACAACTAAGAGTAGCAAAAGTTTATTTGGGGCTCACAGTTTCAGAGGTCTCAGTCCATAAATGACTGACTCCATTGCTCTGGGCCCAAGGTGACACAGCACATGGCAGAAGGACATGGCAGAGAAAAGCTGCTCAGCTCATAGAGGAGTCAGGAGGGGGTGTCAGGCCCCGAGGTATGCGCACGTGACCTACCTCCTCCAAGCACACCCCACCTGCCTACTGTTACCACCCAATTAGTCCATTCAAACTAGGCTGGATTGATTAGAGTATAGCTGTCACTATCTAGATAATTATTTTACCTCTGAATATTCCTGTTAACACAGTGATTTTTAGGGGCTGCCTCATTATCTAAACATGGACATGGTATAAACCAAACCCAAACGAAGGTTTAAGAAAGTAGCAAACCAGTGAAATAGTGTTTTTGATTTTTTAAAAATACGGTTTTAGTACTAAGTAACTTCCATTGTGTTATCAAGAAAGTCATAAATTTTATAAATACTAGTTTGTTAGCCTGTAAAATTAGGACTATTATGTTTTGTTGCTTGCCTGTGGCATTGAAATAAACAAATTACAAGTGACTTCAAGTCTTCTGAAAGAAAGGAGTCTATAAAAGCAAATGCCTTTTTCTTCCTGTATTTCTAGATGGAAAATTATATATCTCCATTTTAATGTATTTTATTATTGGAGCAAGGGCGTTTCACTGATTCTAAGCGACGAGGTAATAGTCATTTTTTTTTTGTTCTTAATTTTTTTTAGTAGTTGTAGATGGACAGAATGCCTTTATTTTATATGTTAATTTTTATGTGGTGCTGAGAATCGAACCCAGTGCCTCATGCATGCTAGGCAAGCACTTTGCCACTGAGCTACAGAAGTTGACATTTTGATATAAATAAAAACAATCAGAAGAATGTATGAAATAAATATAAAAAGTATTTATTCACACTACACTGATTATTGCAACTATGTTAAAGTTCATGCAAATTTTGAAGGGAACACAAAAATATAAACAATTGCTACTTAAGGGATATGAGTAAAATTTAATTCTCACTTTTGATGTTATTTTACAAGAATTACAGCAGCCAAAAGTCAAGTGTCTAAGATACTTATGAAGATAATCTTAAGATGTTACTGAATTTTTATTATTTATAGTACAAATTCTATTTGTAGTATTCAGTAGACTACAAATAGAATTTGTACTATAAATTGTAGCAAGTAAGAGTAGGTAATTTGACTTCTTTTTCTTACTTATTTCCAAATGAGGAACTTGACATGGAGGGTGGTATCAGCAGAGGGATAGTGATGACAGTCCAGAGACTGTTACTATCTTAGCTCCTGTCTCCAAGCATTTACCTGTGACAGCCTTGGTGCCTTCAGTCTCTTCCTCTGTTTTTAACTTGCTGAAATTTGAAGTGTAGAATTCTGTTTGCCTCTTGCTCCTCAGGTGCAGCTGTGAAAATTACTTGAGTGAGAATGGTTCGGGGCTAAGGACTGTGAATGGAGGAAAGAAATAATCCTCTCATTATTTTAAATACGGGGGAAACAGGATTATGTACAACCCTGCGCTTTCACCCGAAAAGAACAGGTAGCATAATAGGTTATCTTTGCTTTTATAATGTAAACCATAATGCTTTAATAGCTACTCTTAGGAAAAGATTGGCAGGCTCTAATTTCTACTTGCCTTTTCATCCATTTATTTCATGATGATTCCTCTGCATGTTCAATCATTTGCTCATTGAAAAAAGTGAGAGCTTGTGGTTAGCTTTGCCACAAATGCCCAGTGTGAGATCTAGATATTACAGCACTGCATTATAAACAGTGAAGTGAAGATTTTTAAATGACAAAAATTACTTTGAAAGTACCCTGTAAAAATACTGAGCACTAAAAATGTACAGTTTTTAATAGTTACATGTGATATATAAAATATATAAGATATTTATTTGCATAAATGAATTTCCCTTTTTAAGTCTTTAATTCTATATGAATAGTGTATTTTGTGGGACAATAAGGCCCAAAAGCAACATTTTATAATAATATCAAAATATTCTTGGCCAAGTATTATTCCAGTTTGTGTCTGGGGCCTAAAAGTCAAGTAGTTAGTTTGAGTTGAAGGTCATTCGGATCACTTGGTAGGTGAAGGATCTCCTATTTTACCTTAGGCTCATATCTTCCATATAAAGAAAATAGCTATTTAAGCTCTTCTGGAAGACATAGAAACCTATGCACTCTCTGATATGTCTTAAATCAATAACTCTTTATATTAACATTTTTATGATAAAACCTAATTAATTTTTTTTTCTTAAATATATATCATCCTCCATGAAATAACTAACCAAAGACAGGCCCACCTTCATCTTTCTCCTTGGTAAGTTTACCAGTCCTAGAGCTCTTAACTATATCACTAAGTTCATTTTTTTTTAAAGGGATACTTTTGAGATTTTCCTTAATTCTTTTAATACTCTCCATTTTATCTTTTGAAATTATTGATAAGGGCTTTGACAAGAAACCTTGTTAGCCACCATGTGATGATGATCCTGAGTGCAGGCAACGGATGTTGTTGGGAGACAGATATTTGCTTTATCTGAGGAATAAATGTCCTTCAAAATGATAGAATTGGGAGGCTGACAAGAGCCCCCAGGCACTTTGGAAACTTCCATGAGGGGCTGGGGATGTGGCTCAAGCGGTAGCGCGCTCGCCTGGCATGCGTGCGGCCCAGGTTCGATCCTCAGCACCACATACAAAGATGTTGTGTCCACCGAGAACTAAAAAAAATAAATATTAAAAAATTCTCTCTCTCTCTCTCTCTCTCTCTCTCTCCCTCTCTCCCTCTCTCTCTCTCTCTCTCTCTCTCTCTCTATCCCCCCCACTCTCTCTTTAAAAAAAAAAAAAGAAACTTCCATGGAAGGCTGGGCCAGCAGCGGCCTCAGAGGTCACAGGGAGTATATATACCATTCATTGAGGAGCAGTGTATGGGGAAAACTCATGTAAAATACCATCTCTTCCCCATCCTAGCTTTGTGACCCTAGGAGAATAAGCTGACTTCCCCCAAGTCTCGGTTCTCTCCTCTTTAAAAGAAGGGCAAGGGCCTGGGGTTGTGGCTCAGCGGTAGAGCAATCACCTAGCATGTGCGAGGCCCTGGGTTCCATCCTCGGCACCACATAAAAATAAATAAAATAAAAGTATTGTGTTCAACTACAACTAAAAAATAAATATTTTAAAAAAAATAAAAATAAAAGGAAAAATGATGTGAAGACTCTTGTGTGAATTTAACACATGCAAAGAAAGCGCTGTGTAGTTCTCCTTCCAGATGATGGTGATTCTGTGGTTTTTCATTTTGTGCCCTTTTCCTTTCCCTCTGTCCTCCCTTTTTCTGTCTTCTCATTCTTGTAGCACTTTTAATAATTCTGATTTTCTCACTTTTTGTTGTCCTCTTCTCAGTGTATGCCTTAGGTCTACCCCGTGGTGCAAGACACCTTCAATGTCTTATACCCAAGCAAGTCAGTGGTCAGGGATTGATTCTCTGTGACCCTTTGATGACTCCGAAGACATGCACTGCTGTGTTAGCTTCCTGTGGGCTTCTGCTGTACCACTTTCTGCCCCATAGATGAGGGGTCATGAAAGTATCAGTTTGGAGTTGGATGTGTTTAGGGAAAAATCTTTTTATACAAGGATTTATGGAATAGAAATCTACGTTGGTAATGCTTTAGTTTTTTCTTTTTTCACTCTAAGTTTCTGTTTTGGAGCCAGGATTGTAATTGCAAATGTTGTATTTGAGAAAGAAGAATATCAGGTCCAGGAGGGCCAGAAGCATTCATTTTCTTTAAGAGGAACATTTAACATAACTTTGTGGAGTAGCTAAAAGTACTACAGAAGCAACATAGAATTTTAGTCATTATGAACTCTGAAGATCCACTTATTGGCAGAGTGATATCTTTTAGAAGTATGATAGAATCTCATTAGTACATACTTTATGACTGAAAGAGAACTGGTTATGTCATTAGAGAAATACAAATTATTAGAGCTAGAAGGAATTTTTGGGGTCATGCAATGCAATGATTTCCATAATGAAATGGAGAATCAGAGCAATGAAGAGACTTGTTTTTTATAACTCTTTATGTTAGAAAGGGCAAATCAGGGACCTGCAGCTAACGCTAGTATTTTCTTACTTCCCTGTGCAGCACCAACATTCTAGCTACTAAGCATAGGAGTCATTTTTCTTGGCTCAAGAATGTTCTCTATCCTAAGACTAACAGCTTACTAAGGCATTAATGGAAAACTTTCCTTATTTTTACATTCTTTCTTTTGTCCACATTTGATGACTTCATGAAAAGTTTGGTTTATTTGGTTGCCAAAGCCCAGGAATATCTACATAAGCAAGTATTTATTTGGACAATTTCTTTCTTCAATGATCATCACTTTTTGACCTCTTACTCTATGCTGGACACTGTTGTGTATGTGTTTTTTTTTTTTTTTTTTTAATTGTAGATGGACACGTTATCTTTATTTTTTAATGTGCTGAGAATCAAATCCCCCACACATGCTAGGCAAGTACTCTTCCACTGAGTCACAACCCCAGCCCCCCACCACTGTTGTATTTTTAAGGCTTCATGTGTCTCCTCTAGCAGACTGGTCTAACTGTACCCATTTGTCAGGGGAGAAAACAGGCTGGCAAAACTAAAGCAACTTGTTCTAGGTTATACAGCTTGTAAAGGGAAACTGGATCCAGGGTGTGTTCTCCAGAGCACATGTAGTAATTGCTGCCCTTCACTGTGTTCTCCACTCCCCTTGCTGCCTGTGTGCTGGGAGAGCAAAGGTGTGGAATTGAAGATCTTATGTGACAAATGAGCCAGTGGTCATCTGGTCTAGTCTCTTGGCTTTTAGCAGATCAGACACATTTTCCCTGTGATTTCATGGATGAAATATTTAAGACCTTTGATTCTATTCATTTTTTGTTTTGCTTTTTCAAAATAAAAGTGGTATTTTAGTTCTTTGTTATTAGAAAAGTTACAGATCCTCATTTAAAGAAAGTGTAAGAATATAGGAGATGAAAAAGATCATTTAAGTAACTTCAGGAGCTCCATAGTCAGATGATGGAGTGGGTTCAGACGTCAGCTGTATCGTATCGCTTACTAGCTGCTTGACTCTGGGCAAGTTGTCCAGCCTGCTTCAGTTGCCCGTATGTAAAAGAAGAGTAATAATAGTGCCCGCCTTGTAGGGTTGTTATGAGGATTTGGTGGGTTATTTCTAAAACATTTAGAACTTTGCATAGTATCTGCCACACAAGTATGGAATAAATGACATACATCATCACTCATGTAAGTAGTCTTCCTGTCTGTGGCCCCTGAAGGAAGAGGAAGGACCCAGAAAGGAGATCATGCAAACAGGACAGGGGAGGGTTCCCAGGACCCTCTGCCCCTGTTTGCCTTGTTTATAACCCTAACAACCTGGAATATTACTAAAGTTCTCCTGTCTCATTTTCCTCATGCCAAAAATTATTGGGCTTCTCCTTTTTCTACTTCTTGTTTTTAGGAAGCCCATGTAGACGAAGCCTGTTTATTTGAGATCTTACTGTTGCAGGCTAGGCCAGACATGAATTTCCTTTCATGTGATATTTTCTGTGGTCTGTGTTAGTTTAGTTCTTCCTTTGTTTTCTTGTGCTTTAGTGTGAAGAAGATGCCCTGTTTATAAAGAAAGCCCTGGTGTCTTTCATGTATAATGCATTCTTAAACTAATTCCAGTTGCTCTGACCCTTTGAGATTTTAAAATTGCTTTGTTCCGGTTTTTTAAGCATTTTTGAAATATTAAAAATGATCCTGAGGGGGAGGGGTCATGGGAAAATTTTCCCAGAGTTGTTTTGTTTTTTTTTAGGAAATTATGAATTTGTGTGGAGAGGTTTTATGCTGGGTTAAATTTCACCAGGTGCACCGGTCACTTGAACTTGAGTGGGTTCTTTTGATATTTAAATCCCTGTTCCTATGGTACCAAGTGCAGAGGTTGAGTCTCTTAAATTTAAATGCCTGTTACGCCTTGAGCTCTTGCCATTGTCCCATCAAAGAAAGGTCTTAAGTAGTGCCTGGGTTTGCAGTGAAGCACCATGTCAGTAGTGAGGATCAAAAGATTTGTCTGTTCTCTGTTTTTTGTCTTTGAACCAAGAATTTCCAGAGAGAACACAGACTTGTTTTGAATATTGCCGCCTCTGGGTGTGAGTGATTATGCAAGTCATAGTGTTTTTGTTTTTTTTTTTTTTTTTTAAAAAAAAAAACTTCATAATGGATCAGAGATATGAACTAGCAAGGAAAACAAAAGTATTTCTTTCAAACAACTTGTACAAAGCTGTCTTTGAATGTAGGTGGTCCTCAATATCCAAGGATTTGTAATACTTCCATCTTGTGAAAGATACCACTGTCCACAGGTTAACTACTTGAGCATTTTCCGTAATTCCCACTGTACTGAATTGCCAAGTCTTCTAAATTTTTGTCTTAAACTTAATTTCTTCACTTTATCTGATAATCCCTTGAATTTTCCCAATATGCTTCCTCCAGTTGTGACCCTGGAATCTGGCCTGGACTACTGGCAACTGTCTGCCGCTGCCTTCCTTGCCTCTGAGCTCTGGTGCCCTCTATACATTGAAGCCTCAGGTTGGTATGGAGCAAAATATGCAAGAAGTCATGAGCTGTGTAAAGCCCTTAGTGACAACTCCTTATCCTCAAGATTCCTTTATAAAGCATTAAAAACCAGACTCCTTAAGAAAATCTCAGAACCCTCCTAGAGGAAGTCCCTGCCTCCATCTCCAGTCTAGAGCTGTCGCCTCCCTCCACCCCCACTGTTCACTTACAGCCACACAGAACCTCTTTCTGTGCTTCTGATCTGCTTTGTGACCACAAGCCTTTGCACAGGGTGTGTCTCGACCTTAGCACTCTCTCTCCCCTTCTGCTGCTTTGTCTGGCCAACTCCTTCTCTTTTGTCTTTAATTTAAATGTCATATCCTTCAAGTTTTCTTTGACCCCTAAGCTGGATCAGGTCTGTCTGTTGTTCCCATGAACAACAGGACACATGTTATATTTATTTGCCTTTTCTAGTAGATTTAAGTCCCACAAGAGCTTTAATATGTCTGTCTTGTTCCCCACTCACCCTGGCTCACAGTAGGATCTCAAATGTTTTTTGAACAAATGAACATGATCCAAATCACTTCCATATTATTACTTGTAGTAATTATCAAACAGCCTGTGAATGAATTTCTTGCCATTAAAGAAGTTTACAGGAAACCCCTTTTGTTGATATACATTAGCTTTGCTTAGTTGTACCTAATATGTACAGACATGAAATAGATAACATGTATACTTACAGCAGTTATGAAATCATTTGAAACATCACAAGTAAGTACAAACAATACTTTAAAATTCACATGAATATTTATATGATGAGTGCTGTTTTGCCAAAGCCAAATCACCTATGGTAATTTTTTTTGACAAAAATGTGAAGATGTTGCCTTGCCTGTGTAAAGCCATGGGTTCAATCCCCAGCACAGTAAAAATTAAAAAAAAAAAATGTTATTAATTGGGATCCAAGTATAGATTGAGTTCATGTAATTAATGGTACATTATATTAATTATCAATAAAGTGGTTAAATATATATATATAAAAAGTTTAAGTGTCTTACAGGTTCCATAGGATAAAGCCCCAAAGTTAAGTTTGACTTTGATAATAATAATGCACAGAATACTTGCTTGCATAAATACGTTATTTAGAAGCACATTATGGATTGGAAGGCCCTGCATTTCTAACTCAGGACTTTCAGACCCCATCAGACCACAGCTCCGCGCCAAAGAGCAGTCCTTGAGTTACAGATTTTAACGATTTTAATGACTGATAATTTTCTTGCTAGAGATTTAACCATCTTGTTCATTCAAAGGTTAACATTTTAGAGTTACTAAAATCAACATAAAATATATATATCTAATTCAGCTGTCACCAGAATTAGGGACAAATATAATGTTTGTTCATTTTAGTTCAGTGTGCAGTTTTACGTGTCAAACTGTTGAAAGAAGTCAATAGAAACAACTCATTCACACTACTTTGAAAATAACTTGAACACAACACTTTCTTATCATTGGCCCTCTTTGTAATTTTGAAGTGTTAACGTGAAGCCTTCATTCTGCAGTACATTTATGCATAGAACATGCCTTCATGTCATTTGACCTTTGCTTGGTAGTACTGTGCAGACCGTGTGTCCCACCTGCCCCTCTCCTTTTCCCATTATTCTGTAGCAGTTAGTGTAGTATGGTGCTCCACCTCTGTCATTTTATGCCAGCGTGAAATCAAAGTCTTGCTTGAAGAAAGTGTCTTAATTTATACTTCATTGTCACCATGTGTGCGCTTACCATTGTGCCTCAAGTCGCATTGCAGGTGAGGGACATTTGGTGCTACTGCAGTCATAAATCCAACCTGGGCACAATATTGATAACAATGGGTTGTTAACACTCCAGTTTGTATTTATATCAGTTTCTTTTTGATTAACATTGAAATAAAAAGACAAAATGGAAAGATTACCCTGGAGAAGTCACAGGTTCCTGAATGTGTCTGTGTCCTGTTGAGAGATCCTTGTTCCCGTATTTGAGAACACTTGCATCTAGTGCTCAGAGCAGATGGTGCACACACATACAGCCAGAGCATTGCATTTCTGGAAGTGTTCTAATTACTGGTTCATTCCTTTCTTTATGTTTTAGCCTCTTAATGTTATTTCTGCCTTTTACAAAACCCTTTCTTAGAGGGATGGTGAAACTGTTGTCTGGTCTTACTAAGCCAGACAGGCCGTCTACTGGAGTCTCTCTCTGGTCATTTCTGGTTACCTTGGTCCGTCTGCAGCCCTGCCCTTCAGGAGCATAGAATACCTGTTGAGAGGGGTTTGGTCTGCACCCACAGAGCAGCCAGGGGAGTTAAGAGAGGTAGTGAGGATTTTAAGTATATCAGATTCTTTCACATTAAAGGGAGACATTGGTGCTAATGTAAACTCCAAAGGTGAAGGCATTTTTGTTAAGCCAATTTTAACTTTGGGGCTTTAGTCTAAGGACCCAACTTAACTTTATTTGTATATATTTTAAACCATTTTATTGATAATTAATGTACTATACAATTGGCCCATTTAAAGCTTGCAATTTAGTGGTATTTAGTGCATTCACAGAGTTGTGTAGCCATCATCACAGTCAATTTTATCACTCAAAAAAAAACTTTGTACCCACTGAAAATCATTCCTTTTTTTTTTTTAAGATAGTTGTAGATGGACATAATGCCTTTATTTTATTTAGTTATTTTTAAGTGGTACGGAGGATTGCATCCAGTGCCTCACATGTGCTAGGCAAGCACTTTACCACTGAGCCACAATCCTTGCTCTTCCCTATTCTTAATCTTTTTTTTTTTTTTGGCGGGGGGGGGGTGGGTGGGTACCGGGGATTGAACTCGGGGACACTTGACCACTGACTGAGCCCCATCCCCTGCCTTGTTTTGTATTTTATTTAGAGACAGGGTCTCACTGAGTTGCTTAGGGCCTAACTATTGCTGAATCTGGCTTTGAACCTGCCATTCTCCTGCCTCAGTCTCCCAAACTGCTGGGATTATGGTCGTGCACCTCCATGCCTGGTGGTCCTGTTATTCTTTATTCCACTAATCCCTAGTAACCACTAATCTTTGTAGATTTGCCTATTCTGTATATTTAGCATAAAATGGAATTATACAATTTATGTGCCTGTCTTCTTTCACTGAGCATGTTTTTAAAGTTCAATCATGTTGTAGCTCCTGTCAGTATTTTATTTCTTTTTGTTGCCAAATAATATTCCATTGTATAAATGTGCCATACTTTTTAAAGTGTACCATTCAATATTGTTACTTGTATTCAAATTTCAGTATTGTTACTTGTATTCAAATTGTTGTGAAACAGATATTCAGAACTTTTTCATTTCATAAAACTAGAACGAAATGTATCTTGTTTTATTTACCTATTTTTACTGGTTAATGGACATTTGTGTGATTTTCTATATTTTGGCAGTTGTGAATAATGCTGCTAATTAATATTTGCATACAAGGTTTTGGGTGGAGAGATATTTTCATTTTTCTTGGGTGTATGCTTAGTGGAATTGATAGAGCATATGGTAATTCTTTTATTTAACATTTTTGAGGAACTGCCAAACTATTTTCCAAAATGATTGTGCCATTTTACATTCCCATTGGCAACATATGAAGATTTCAGTTTTATCACATCTGCCTAACATTTGTTATTATCATTTTGATGGTAGCCATTTTAGTGACTATGAAGAGGTATTTTGTTGTAATTTTCAATTTGCATTTCTCCAATGTCTGAGGATGCAGAGCATCTTTTCATGTGAAGACTAAAAATTTAACTGGGATTTATTTTCTTTTCTTGAAATTTTCTTTTTTCTCAGGGTTATAACTTAAGAAAATACATCCTTTGGGATTTTTTTTCCCCCTGTACTGGGAATCTCATGCATGGTAGGCAAGCTATACTGCTAAACTGTATCCCTCTCCCGCTTTTTTTTAGAGACAAGGTCTTGCTGAGTTACGCAGGCTGGGCTGGAATTTGAGATCCTCCTGCCTCAGCCTCTTACCTCTCTAGCAGCTGTGACACAGGCATGCATCACAGTGCTTGGCTTCGGCTTCCTTTGGGAATTCTTGAGGATGTAAATTTTGACACAGATAACAAGGAATGGAAGAGGGAAGAACAAGGGATGGAAGAGAGAAGGACTAAGCATTGGCAGATCAGAATTTAAGTAGAAGCAGTTTAATAATCTTTCATTTTTAGGAAACTACTAAAGACCTTGTTTGTGATACACAAAGAAAGGAAGAAAAGATGGATGATAGGCCAAAATGTAAGAAATTCCCTTTCAGGATTCTCAGTTACCAGCATAGCCAAACCAAAGAGTGACCTTAAATGGTGGGAAAATTGAAGCCAGGCACTGTGGCATATATCTGTAATCCCAGCAACTCCGGAGACTGAGTCAGGAAGATATTAAGTTCAAGATCAGCCTCAGCAACTTAGTGAGACCCTGTCTCAAAATAAAATAAAAGAGCTAGGGATGTAGCTCAGTAGTAGCACACTCACCTGTCATGTTCAAGGCCCTGGTTTCAATCCCTATTACTATCAGGAAAAAAAATTAAAGAAGCCATCTTTATAGTCCCACTATGTCATTTGGTGTTTCAAGCAAAAAGTATTCATTTTGATTATAAAAATATAACTTTGAATGTAGCCAGCACACTAAGAGTTTAGAATCATGAAATGTAAGATTGAAGCTAATGATTCCATCAGGGAACTTTACATTGAGATTGAATAAAAAGGGTTTGCCAAATAAAGCATCCCTGCATTCAAGTCTTTATAAACTGCTGGGAACATCCTCTGATTTTTTCAGGTTTTTTCAAGGCTCTCTGCCTGCTCTGCCTACTCTGCTTGTCTCTGCTGTGACTGACTACCACACCACATATGCATGAAAGGCATTTGTGAATTTGATGATACCAAGGATTTATGTAACTATATCTCACCTTATTCCCCCTTAAAAAAAGACAGATCAGTCCTTATAGTAACAAAGAACTAATTGTTAAATTCAGTTATATAATAGGTATTATTATAAGCAATGTGTTTTGGGGGGAAGGGGGTACTGGGGATTGAATCCAGGGATAATTTACCACTGAGCTACATTTTTTTTTTTTTTTTGAGGGTTGTACCAGGGATTGAACTCGGGCACTTGATTACTGAGCACACACTTGGAAAGTTGGACTTGCTCCTAGATGAAGCAGAGGATTTTCCCCCTGAGGAGAGTCAAGATTTGCTTCTTTTGTGCCTGTGGCATGGAGGAGGACAGGGATGGAAGTGGGTGGAGATGGGTGACAGGGAGTTCAGTTTGAGTTGGTGTCTAGATGTGGGCAGTGGGGAAGAGAGGACAGCAGGAAAGATTTCTGTGGGAAACGATTAGGTCTTAGGTAACCTGCTTGTGAGTTAGAGGACTTGAAAGTAGCCTCAAAAATTCTAGCTTGGAGAAATGGAAGAACTTCCCTCCTTGATGTGGAGATGGGTTGAGGTGTGTAAAAGCCAGTGGTAGACTTAGGTTCCAAGCTATCTGGGAACCATGTGGCTCTCTTGATCTTGAATGTTTTTGTCAACTTAATTAGAAGGTAAGCGAAGTTAAATTGCATCTGCCTGCCTTTTAGTTTTTCTAGAAAAATGCTGAACACTGAAGTGTCTACTGGCCTCAGGTAATTTTTTTTTTTTTTTTTTTTAAAGCAAGAGAAGGGTTTAATTAAACTATAAGTATTTTTACCATAGTTTTTCTTTGGGGAAATATTTCTCTGAAATAGGTGCAGTTAGAAGGGAAGCTCAAAGCGTTTTGTCTTTGAAGAGGCTAGGGTCGTTTTACACCCCTCGCCCCCTTCCCAAGGGAATTCACCCTGGTCATACTGATGCTTGCATGGCCATCCAGTCCCAGCCTTGTCTTAAGATTCTTCAAGACCAAACTTCAGTGTAAGGAAAACAGATTCTGTAGGAACCAGTGACAGCCTGAAACTAGGAATCCCTCCCATAAATGTTTGTGAACATTTGTTCAGTTTGGGAATTTTCTGAGTGAATTAATAGTATTCTGGGAAGATTTTTATTCTTGGAAGATTTAAATTTGGTAATTTCTATAGGCTACTCCGTACCTTCAACCTGGACATACAATTCAACTTAAAATAATTCTACAGCAGAGTCTATTCCTGGGATGAGGTACTTAATTAATAATATAGCACTGGAGTGATAGATGATGAAATTACTTCCTGTGTCATTTCATTAATGCCTCAAGGTTGCAGTTATGTAAGTTGTTTTCAGTAAAATGCTAGTGAAGAAATGTTCGTTTGCTGTTGCTAGAAGGTACAGACCTCAAGCATTTAGTGTGATGGCTATCTGGATTTTTCTCGCAGCTGTTTTATGTTTATAGAGTCAAATTATCTTACGTCTATCTGGGGTTAAATGTGACGTCTCAAGGGTAATACGGTGCAACAGTTTGTTTTTTTGGGCTTTGTTAAGTAAAGTGAGTAGATGATTACCTGAGGTTGAGTTGGTATTTGGAGCCTCATTAATGATTAATTGAAAACACACAGAAATTCTTTTCTTTTAAGGACCCTGTGGGTAGTGGTCTTTGAGGTTCCAGTATTCAGGAGAGACCCACTTATCAGTTGTAAAAATATATATTTACTTAAATATATTTGAGCAGAATACAAAATCTGTCATTCTTAGAGTATTTGTATTTCCATTAATTTACACAGGGAATAATTACTCTTAAGGTTTCTGATGACTATTAATAGAGTTCCTTGTTTTCTCATTCTCATTGTTTCTGCTACCTGTAGGAATATTTACAAGGTAGCTGAACTATTATCTCAAGGGCTGATGTTTCATACTAATGAAATTTTATTTAAAAACTTCTCAGTGATTTATAAAAATTAGAAAATGTGGGTAACCCATAATGAGTGCTTTGTTACGTATGGTTTAGTACAGGTGATAGATTTATTTCAGTACCTTCAGTATCTCTCTTCTGTAGTAAAAATTTGATGAAATTGTTATGAAGTAGGGTTGGGGGTGTAGCCAGGTGGTTGAGCATACTCTTGGCCCTGGGTTTTATCCCTATCACTGGGTAGGGGGCAGGGAGTATATTTTTTCGTACTTTTACCATCACTTTTTGCTTGTTTGCTTTCAAATGCTACCTCATGTTTCTCTTTTGCTTTTGAGCACTTACAGCTTTTGCCTTCATTTGGCACCAGGGATCTTGGTATTTCTATTGACCTAGTATTACTCAGTTCCTTGTATGACTCTTTCTCAGTGCTGGGTTGTCTCTTGCAGAATTTGAAATTTATATTTCATAAGTTGGGATGTCATTTTCCTGAGTGTATCTGTCTCTAACTTGTTACAAGTTTTGGGTGCTTTCTCAGTAAACGTGCACTGAATTGAACTGCCCTGGTTGCATAATGGACAGTCTTATCTGGAAGTGCAACATAGGGAGTGTTCTGCTGTCTGTTTTCATAGATGCTACTCATCCATTTCAGACCATATCACTCATGCCAAGATACAGGACCTAAAACTGCCCTGTAGGTGAGGAGTAGAGGTAGTTTGGTGAGCTGGTGATGATCTGTTCCTTATAAGAGTCTTTCTGTGGTTGTAACTAGGACTTTGCTCTTTTGTTTGTTAGAGAGAACACAGGACATGAACAACCCAGTTGTACTCTGAACAACACATTCGTGGTCTGTTCTACTTTCTCCAACTTTGGTTTCATCATTCTGTATCTCCAGGAAAATTCCCTTAAGGATTAAGGAATTTGTTAGAAATATATCTTAATTGATGTCAAGTATCTGTATTTAGATATTTAACTTTCCTCCGAGTTCTGTCTGCTTACCAAATGCAACTTCATTTCCCTGAAGTGAAATTTATAAAACATAACAAAACAATCTCTTGCACAATTTAAAATTTATCTCTCCCCAACTTTGACCCTCCCCTTTTAGGCAGATGTACACAACCAAAAGCCTGCACCATTGTGTCTCTTACATGGCACCGTAGACAATAGGTGCTTAGTCATGTGTTCAAAGCTTGTGTGAATTAATACTTTTAAGAAGTTTAACTTTTAGGAACTGGGGTATAGCTTGGTGGATAGAGTGCTTGCCTTGCATGCACAATGCCCTGGGTTCGATCCCCAGCACCACAAAAAAAAAAAAAAAAGTTTAACTTTTAATGTTTTGCTTAATTTCCAAATTTGGGAGCAGAGTAGAATTTAATTGGAGTAGAATATTAGATTTTTAGGTGGGAATAATTTGTCACCCAAGATGAATAATACAGATTGATTTTTAATAAAGACTTGTTTTAGACTAGAAGCTTTAAAAGGTTTACTTTTTCTGTCCAGACTGAACAGTTGTCTTGTTCTCACCAAAGGCAATTTTGTTGAAATGTTCTTAGAAACAGTGTGTACAGGCTTCTGCAGTTGAACAGGGAAGAGAGCATAGAGATCCAAGGAACATGGAGATACTAATTCAACCTGTCCTCTTTGAAAAAATATGTGACTCCTCCCCTCTAAATCAGCAACCCCCAAAGCTGTCAGTACAAATGCTGTGCTACTGCCTTCTGTGTTTCTTAATAGGTAATTGCATGTATATCCTTCACAGGTTCTTCCTGTTTGTTTGTGTGTTTTGTGGTGCTGGGGATTGAATCCAGGCTTTGTGCATGGGAGGCAAGCACTCTACCAGCTGAGCCATATCCCCAGCCCCTCTTCCTGTATTTTTATTTTATTTTATTTTTTGTAGTTGTAGATGGACAGAATGCCTTTGTTTTGTTTGTTTATTTTTATGTGGTGCTGAGGATCGAACCTAGTGCCTCATGCATGCTAGCAAGTGCTCTGCCACTGAGCTACAGCCCCAGCCCTCTCTTCTTGTATTTTTAGTGACCTAATACTTTGAACATTTTGATAAGTCTCGATCTAACAGAAACAGTAAATGTAAAGCTAACAGACGAAGAAATAAAATACAAGGGGCTGGGGATGTGGCTCCACCGGTAGCGCGCTTGCCTGGCATGCGTGGGGCCCAGGTTCGATCCTCAGCACCACATACAAACAAAGATGTTGTGTCCGCCGAGAACTAAAAAATAAATATTAAAAATTCTCTCTCTCTCTCTCTCTCTCAAAAAATAAAATAAAATACAAAGTACATATTTGCCATCAAGTAGGATTGAATGATCCTATAATTTAAACCATGGAATCAAATTTGTAGCATGAGTCTCACTATCCTAAAATTTATTATCCTCTTAAGTTTGTTAATAAAGCCCAAGTGTTTTTCTTATATTTCTGAAATGAATTTTGAAGGACAGGATATCAACCATACCATAGGCAAATGTAGAGTGCCTTTCAATGCTAAATGACCTAATCGGTGATTAATCTTTCCTATGGGGAATGTGTGTGTGTATTTTTTTTTCCATCAGCTGTCTGAAATATTTGGGAAATTATATCTTGTGGGAGTTGCCATTCATCAGGAAATGCTTGTTCATAGATGTAAGCCAGACCACATGTAGCAGTAAGTGTTATTTATCACTATGGAAACCAAAAATCACAAATGGGATAGTCGTATTGAGTGTTCTGCTTCTTATGGGAATAAGTCATGTCCAGATTCAGTTCCGTTCACTCAGACATTTATGGGGCACTTATGATGCATAAGTCAGTGGGTACTTCATTTAGTGACTAAATTTCTTCTATATGAAACCAAAAAGAATATTAAAGGGAAAAACTAGGAGGAAAAAGTGCCAGTTTACATGGGTTATCCAGCTCCTAAATGGGGATCTCCCTATTGGGAGACAGAAGTCTAGGGTCTAACTCTGGTGCTGTCAGAAACTAGCCATGTGGCTTTGGACACAATAAACTTCCCTGTACCTCAGTTTTTTCATCTCTAACAAGATGGGTTTGAACTCTATGACCCCAAAGTATTGAGTCTGTTTTTTTTATATTGAAGAAAAATAGTAACTTTTTGTGTGTTTTGAGAGAGGTGCAGTACTTGGATGTTTCTCCTTATATCAAAAGAAATGAGGATTGCTGCTCATTAATTCAGTGACTTTACCCCCTTAATAAAAGCAGGAACCTGTGCTCAGTTAGAATTTGTGTCACACATTGCCTTTTGTCTGTGGATCCTGCCCTCCTCTCCACTCCATATACATTGACAAAGGATGCCAGAATTTGAATTGTAGCTGGTTAATTTGACTTGTAGCAAAGAGGTGGCATTTAAAAAGTATGATTGCTATTCGTAGATAAAAGTAAAGATGGTGTCTTCAGCCGTGGTCCAAAGATGTTAAGAGGCTGATAGAAAAGCTGGCTGATTGACTAGTGAGGGTGCTATTCATATATCCGTTGAGTTTTTAGTTCTGAGACTTGGCCATGATTGTCATTTTAGTAGTCCCTACAATGGGAATATCTCATTATTGGAATCACTCTGCTCTACCTAGTCAGCAGAGCTGCTGGGAGGAGACAGGTGCCTGGTTTCCTGCTTTGTGGTTGAACAGGTTGTGTTTGGCTAAGGCAACCTCTCTTGCCTGTTTTCTCATTATTATAAATGGAGGAAATATCTGTCCCATCCTTGCCCCTCAGGAACATTATGAGGATAAATAAAATATATAAATGAAGCTATAAACTAAGACAGGTCAAGCAACCAGTTAGAATCTTTTGGGACTTGATTCAAAATACAAATTCCCCTTTTCAGACTCAGATATTACTCTTGGATCTTTCTAATATGGGGAAAGTTTACCAAGTTATAAGTTTTAAATATAATGTGATTAAAAAGTCAGAACCCGGGATGGTGGTGCACTCCTATAATCCCAGTGGCTCAGAAGGCTGAGGCAGGAGGATCATGATTTCAATGGTAGCCTCAGCAACTTAATGAGGCCCTAAGCAACTTAGAGAGACCTTGTCTCTAAATAAAATAGAAAAAAGGGCTGGGAGTGTGGCTCAGTGGTTGAGTGCCCTGGGCTCAATCTGTGGTCACACCACACACACACACACACACACACACACACACACGCACATACAAAGTTGACAACCTAGCCTTTGTAAAATATCATTGTAGGGATCCATTAAATGTTCTTCATTCACCGATTCATTTCGTGTGCAATCTCTGACCATTTAGAAGAAATGTTTTAGAAGCTAGAGATACTGTCATTGTTATAACATTTTGTGGATGAGCCTAAAAAGCATAAATTTCTTGTATATTTATCAGATGTCCAGCAATAAATGTTCACAATAAAAATAAATCAGGATAAGGAGACGAGGAAGTGAAGAAGGGGTTGTTAGGTGGCCAAAGAAGGCCTTTCACGTAGAACCATATTTTAACTTCCATCTTCCTAGAGGTTCTCTTTATTTCTACTATCTTCTCTTCATTCTGTGTGCACATAGCAGGTGCTTATTAAATGTTAAATATCATTTTTATTTACTTAACAAATATAAAGAACTTTTCTAAGCGAAGCAGTGTTTTTGGTGCTTTGAAAATATTAATTCACTTGATTTTTCATGAGTACCCTTTGGGTACTGTTTCATTTTATGAGGAAACTGAGGCACTAAAGTTGTTCTTATCCAAAATGTCACAGAAACTGGTTGCAGCAAATAATGAATGTGTCCAGAAAAAAATAATGGAAAGAAACAAAGACTCTTGAAGATTCTTTTGCCACCTCCTGGGTTGCAGGAGGTGGGACTCCACATGCTAGGGGAAGAGCAAGTCAGCCCTGTTTACAAAGCTCACTTTTTCCCCTGCCTGCCAGGCTGGACAGATGTCACTTGCTCTTCCCCAGGCCTCCTTCCCCTGCTTTCCTGATGAACCCATTTGAAGCATCAGTTGCATCCTCTTTCCTGGGGCTGCTGAGGTAAAGTGATGGCTTTTTCCTCTCTGGTTAGGGGATCACAGCTACTGCGGGGATTTATCACCTGCTTTTCTATCCTTCTGTCATCTACTACGTAAAAAGGAAGTAGTGTTTTTCATACTATGGTCTACAGACTACCAGGATTAAAACCACCAGGTGGCTCATTTACCATGCAGATTCCTGAGCTGCACCTCAGACCCACTGTATCAGTCCTTGCCGATTAGGCCCCCCAATCTGTATTTTATGCTTCTAAAAAACTACTGGACTAGAGGATATATACTTACCCTTGGGAGAGGAAGGAGATGAAATGAGGAAAGAGTTACATGAAAGAAGTTAATCTCCATGAGTTCAGGGTGATTCTATAGTCCTGTGCAATTCTTTCCTCTGCTAGCTAGGGAAGAGAGGTTGTAGGGGAATGGAAGATCAAATACTAAGGGAAAAATCCAAGTAGAAACTTCAGTGTTACCTAGAATAGGAGTCGGTGAGCTGTGGCCCATGAGACTTAGGGAACATGACTTTTGTTTATGCACTGTCTGTGAATGCTTTACATGACAGCAGTTGCCTAATTGCTACAAAGACCATATTGCCAGCAAAACCTGAAATATCTACTATTTTACTGTCACAGAAAAAGTTTGCCAGGTAACTAAGCTATCTAATAGATCTTCCAAGACAGAACTATATCTATCTGCTCTTTCCAATATGGTCACTATCAGCATTTGAAATTTGAGTATTGAGTATTGAGTACTTTCCAATATGGTCACTATCAGCATTTGAAATTTGAGTATTGAGTATTTGAGGGTGAGTAATATGACTTATAGAAAATTTCTATTACTTGGTTTTAATTAATTTTATTTTTTAAACATAAATAGTCACATTTGGCTAGTTCATATATTGAATAACAGGTATGCATAGAAGGTTTCAGATTAGGTTTGACTGTAAGGTTTTAAGTTTTTTTATTATTATTATTGGTTGTTCAAAACATTACAAAGCTCTTGACATATCATATTTCACACATTTGATTCAAGTGGGTTATGAACTCCCATTTTTACCCCATATACAGATTGCAGACTCACATCGGTTACACATACGTTTTTACATATTGCCATTTGTAAGGTGTTAAGTATTGACAAAGGTCTACTTCAGACTTCTGGGAAGACAAAGATTAGGGAAAGGAATATCTAGAAAGGATGCATCCTAGAGGAAATTTAAAACAATTTCTCTCTCCCTCTCTCCTTCTCTCCTTCTCTGCCGGGTTTCTGTTCTCGCGACTAAAAGGCTCAGGGGTCACTCCAGTTGAACCGGGCTAACTGGGCTGTGCAAAATAACCACACAAGAGACACAAATACCTTTTTCTTTGGGGTCACTGTGATGGCCTCTCTGACCTTAAGGGTCCACAGAAAGAGAGAGCAAGAGCACACGCTGACCCCTTTTATTGAGGAGAAGCTATTCAAATGAGGCTAGGGGTCAGATTTCAGGGGGCTGAGTCTATTTTCATGATGTCCACTTTCAGCAGGTTGACTGACACCTGGGTAGGCCACACCCAAGGGCACAGTAAGAGAAGGGGACACACACAAGGCACTTCCATGGAAGATTCTATCCTAAACAGGGCAAAGGTTTATATTACAAAGTAACAGATGAGCATAGCTCCACCCATGGGGCTATAGCAAAACACACCTATGCATGAGACACTGACCCTCGAACCCAAGAATGGTGGGGAAAGCTCTGCCACATTTCTGTGACTGAGCGCCTCAGTGCCCAGCTGGGGAGTGTGACTCAGACGTGTGCAAGGTTGGTCTCCCTCACTTCTCTCCCTCTTTCCCTCTCTCCCTCTCTCCCTCTCCCCTCCCTCCCCCCTGTGGTTTTTGTGCTAAGATCCAGCTTTGGCACTTACCAGATTTTTGACATTGGTCAAATTAGCTTTCTCTGCATCAGTTTCCTCATTTATAAAACAAACATGGCATCTACCTGATAAGAATGCTGTGAGGTTTATGTATTTGTTTAAAAAGGGCCTTGCTTATAATAAAAACTGCATAAATGCATGCTTCTTTTATTATTCCAGAAGCACTTTGAGGCATAGTCCAGAAGAATAATCCTCATATATTTACCCCAGTCCTTTTCTTCTTGTGTTAAGGAAAGAGGATTCTAATTCCAGGGTGATGGGTACAATAACTGGGCTAATGTATTCTGTTCCCAGTTTGGAGATCAGCTGTGCCTAGTATTCTTTTCTCTAGCTTCATTACATTTAAGCTAGTTAGGTACAGCATGTGACACAGACAATGTAGTATTGTCTGGGTTACTGGTGGTTACTCTATACATTGATTATTCTGCAACTAGATTATTCTGCAGAAACTCTTCAAAAAATAAACTAGGCATTTTTAATTGGAAGCAGAACATTTCTTAGTGTGAGCACTTGTTCTTAAGCTGAAAAAATGCTAGTAATAGTTGAAAGGAAGCATGTTTCTATTTTATCTTGAAATATGTCAGAGTCTCCTAACATGAGTAAGCTTGATGTCTTCCCTTTTATAGAAATATAAGCAGGGCCGGCAGGAACATTACTGGGAGTTGGGTGGTACAATTGTTTGTATAAATGATAATATAGATACAAATGGAAAAGTGAAAAAATATCTTTGGAATCATACTATGAGTTATTTAATTGAATGATTATTTGTGAACGTTCTCATCTTCAGTGTTATCTACTAATAATCCAATGCTGGGTACTTACAATAGATAAACAAGAGTCATTTAAAGACATCCCAGAAATCAATGAGTGTAGACCCTTGAAAGTCTGCTTTGAGGTTTTCTGAGACATTAGTAATGTAACATTACTTTTTAGTTCTTAGGTCTGTTTTCTGAAGCTGGAATAAATGTCCAGCAGTCTGTGTCCAACAGTCGCTCTCCAGGGCTGCCTTTTTGATCTGTAAGACCTTGTTGCAACACTCCTTGATAAGCAAATAATACTGAGAAGAAAGCTTTGCTTCTGTGGCAAGGGCTTTTTTTTTTTTTTTAATGCAAACAGCCCCATTTTTTAAGACATGGTATTCTATTTGTTTTCTATTTTCCAATTCTAGAATGTATCTGGGATGCATGGAACATGCTGAGAGTTTTCATGGGCTTATTTTGCATTGAGTAGGAAGAATGAGGAAATGGTCAACTGTTAATATCTTATGGCTTAAAACCCTGAAGAGCCTGAAACTTGGGTCATATTAAGGAAGAAGGATATGGAAGTATGGAAATCTCTGATGTGATGTAGCCCCTGAGGGATTTGGTTGTCAGTAAGCACAGCTGTTTGGCTGCAGGCTCTGTTTTTCCTTGCACATCCCTGTACCTCCCCACTTGGTATTCCTTGGCTGCCTCTGCCTGCTAGATATTATCAATTGCTTTTCTAGCACACTTATCTACAGCTATTGGCACTCATTTGCATCACTTCAGCTCAAAGAGAGTTAGCAATAAAAGCCATTTCTCCTGCTCCAGATTCATTTTTTTTCTTATGTTTGAACTGTAGAGAAGAAGTATAGCTTACAGTTTAGAAAACTGTGCTTCCAATTATTAATTTTTTTGGAAAAGGAGTAAACCTTATTAATATAAATTGCAAAGCTAGAATTAATCAGAAGAAGTTTACAAGAAACCTGACTTGAGCTGAATATAAAGAAACATTTGTTAAGAATTAGGGCTATGGAAAGACCTTGGACACATCAAACACTCGGTTAGGAAGCTGAATGTATAGAAAGCTGTCAGGATAGTCTCGTGTGCTTCAATGTTGTACACTTTGAAGGTCTAATAATGTAACCATTTTCCCACTAAATATGTGATATTATTTTATTTGTAATTTTGTGTACAAATAACTATTTCTTTTTTACTAAATTATAGGTAAATGGGACTAACTCTAGTATTGATCATTGTTTTAATATGTGTATCATTAGATTCATTTTTTAAAGTATTTTTTTTAGTTGTAGTTGGACAGAATATTTTTTATTTTATTTATTTATTTTTTATGTGGTGCTGAGGATCGAACCCAGCGCTTCACACAGGCTAGGCAAGCGTTCTGTCGCTAAGCCACAACCCCAGCCCCATTAAATTCATTTTTTAATTAATTAATGACTTACTGATTACAGTATACTTGACAATATTCAGCAGTTATTTATTTGGGACTTCTGTACTCCATCACTTTGCTGGCATGATGGGGGATAAAATATAAAGGAAATACTGATTTTGCATTTTAATTGGAGAAATAGACACATGCACATGAGCTAGAATATAAATAGCACCATGAAAAACATTAAATTAAAAAAACAATAAGGTAGAAATGATTTAATGTAATTTTTTTCTGGAGAAATCTAGAGGTGGTATGGACTGAAACTTTAAAAGACAAAGTTGGAAGGGGAAAGAATAAAAACAATTTAAATTTATTTGGTATTTACTATGTATGAAACATTTTTCTGTGTGTTTTGCATGTCCCTAAGAGATTTGGTACTGTTATCCTCCTTTTATAGATGAGGAAGTTGGTTAGGGATAAGGAGGGAATGTGGTTATAATGTATAAGGAAAGGAATACCAAGTAGTCTAGTGTGGCTGACTGTCGTATCTGTGGGGACAGTGAGTTAGAAAAGAGATGAGAAGGGTAGAGGTCAGATTATCTAATCTAAATGAATACATTGACTTCTCAGTGTTATTTCTAAGACCATAAGAGGCAGAGTTTAAAGCAAAATACTTTGTAGAGAAGGGGTACTTCCTTCTTGCCTCACATGCTAGGTAACCTCATATTTATATTATATTTCCTTTCTACCATTTGAGTTTACTACCATATTTCTTCATGCATGGACTATTACAGTGTCTCTGAACTGCTGTGTGCACTGCTGTACTGAATGTAGACTGTCAGGTTAATTTTTTCAAGTATACATATCATGTTACTGCCCTGCTAAAGATCTTCAGTGGTACTCTATTTCCCATAGAATGAAGAGCAGGTTCTTAGCTATTTGCTTTAGCTCTTCCAGTGTTAACCTCACCTTCCCATTTCCAGCTCCATTTTTCTTCCTAATCCAAGTTTAAGTATTTCTCCTCCCTCTCTTGCTCTGTTCCTCTAGTGATATTTTTCATCCAGTCATCTGTTCAGCCAACACTTAAACACGCCGCAGGATCACATACTCACCTTATTCACTGAGTGTTATAGGTGTGCATATTGTATTCCTTCTAGACCATAAGTTCTTTTTAAAAAAATATATATTTATCTACTTGTTTTTAGTTACAGGTAGACATGATACTTTTATTTTATTTATTTATTTTTTATGTGGTGTTGAGGATGGAACCTAGCACCTCACACATGCCAGGCAAGCACTCTACCTCTGAGCCTCAACCCCAGCCCTAGACCATAAGTTATTAGAGGACTAGAACTATGAATTCATACCTTTCAATGTAGCACTAGAAACCTTACATTTGTGACATCTAAATGGATGTTGAACCCATGGTTGAAATCTTACTAGTTTTATACAATTATTCCAACTTGTATAAAATTCCGGATGTACTGTGGAATTTGCATAAGACAGTGAAACACTTAACTGTCTTTGCATTAATGAAATGAGTATTGTTCTCTGATAATGAAAGTATCATGGACTGTCAAGAAAATAGCTGCTCTTTGAATTCTTCACACAAAATAGTATAGATAGGTATTTTTATATGTAATTCAGTCGGTTGTAAAGATATCTGTTGCCTTCTCTCTATATATTTAAGTCATGACTTTTTAAAACAAATCTAAATTGCTTGGAAATTAAAACACAGCCACCAAGTACAGAATATTGTCTCAAACTATTAAAAGAGGAAGTTGAGAGTGACCGGGGACTGACCCAAATCTCAAGATGCAGTAGTGTGCAAAATAGAGTATGCGGTTAAGCCTTTTTGGTATGTGAACACGTGTAAAAATTGTCTCTATTTTTTTAATTTAAAATTTTAGTTACATATCTAAAGTATAAATGCAGTACGATAAATTTTGGAAAGTTAACGAAAAAACGCTGTTATATAATCACTATTAGTATGTAATCTCTGTTTCCAAAAAAATATGGTTAAAGCTGTAGAATACAAAGCATTTAAGTCACTACATTTTCATATCAATATATAACATGCACAATTACAGGTTTGTATAATATTCCATTTAGTGGGCCCGTTTTCCTGTAGTTGGAAAATTCAGGTTGTTAGCAGTATTTTACTGTTTGCACAATGCTCTCTAACTTGTAAGACAGATGATTATGTGCCTGGAGCTCTTCCTGAACTTTAATGTATTTCCAAAATGACTGTTCTTCTCCTAATGTAATAGCAGAACCATTTGATGGAATAGTTTTTTCAAAATATGATACTTGTTTCTCTTTCAACTTATTCCCTCCCTGGACAATCAGTGAAGAAAGATGGCATCACTTTGTAGCTTGAATGCTTAAAAAAAAAAAAAAAAATTATGCCTTTGTTCACCAAGTGATTTGAGCATTGGAGTGATTGTGAAATAATCTTGAAAACATCTTTGACAAGCAGCTGATCAAACAGTTTTATGTCCAGTACAAATTTTTTTGTAATTTGGTAAGTGGCAATTTTACATGTGACCCATCGCATCAGGGTGTGTGAGGGACTATGTTTAGTTCTCGTTTACCTCGTTGGAGTGGCACACCTGAAATGCTTCCTAGAGCTTTCACAGCTGCAGGCATGTGTCCTACAGAAAGGCCCATTCCCTTCATGGCCAGGATTAAGAGGTTCCAATATTCCCCTCAAGGGTACACCCAATGACCTAAAAACCTCCTGTGAGGTCCCACCTCTTAATGTTTCCACCCCCTCTCATTAGTGCCAAGTTAGGGACTCAGTATTTAATACATGAGACCCTCGGACCTGTTCTAGATCCAACTAATAACAGTAAGGTGAAGAAGAGAAAAGTCAACGTGAGCTGCATTGGGGTTGGGGGTTTGTAATGCTAGACTAGGAGGAGAGGATATAAGGGGGCTGAAGAATGGTGCAAATATATGGGATGAGTGGAATTTAGTTCCAGTGAGAGTAACAGATCATGAGAGTCAATACCGGAGCAAGTGATTTGAACAACTGAAGTGTGTCTGAGATGTTTAAAAGGTAAGTAACCTTTTGTAATTAATTTATTGTGAGGACTGAGGAAGAGCAAAGTCAGGGATGATGCTCAGACTCTACCTTAAATTGACTAGGTCACTGTGGTTTTTATTGTTTATTTGTTTGTTTTTAAAAATAATAATTTTATTTTTAGTTGCAGATGGTCATAATGCCTATATCTTATTTGTTTATTTTTATGTGGTGCTGAGGATCAAACCTAGTGCCTTATATGTGCCAGGCAAGTGCACCACCACTGAGCCACAACCCAGCCACATCACTGTGGTTTTTATACTCAGATTTTCACAGGGCCTGACTAGTCAGAACACCAGAGAATAAGGAGTAGGTGAGGTTTGGTGAACTGGCAGGTACGTGATCCTTCTGAAAGGAGCATCTCAGCAATAATTGTCATGGGGCATGTGGATTCCAGACCACAATATCTCTTTTTTGTTGTTGTTGTTGTTGTAGATAGACACAATACCATTATTTTATGTGTTGCTGAGGATCGAACGCAGGGCCTCACACTTGACTTGCTAGGCAAGCTCTCTACCACTAAGCCACAACCCCAGCCCAAGATCTTTCAGTGTTTAAAAATAGTCAGGATTTTAATGTGCAATCTTCACATTTATAATTAGTTTTTTAAAAAGGTAAACACAATGGCAATTTGTGTTTAGACCCCCGGCTACAACTTTTTCCCCTTGAGGTTATTCCTTTCTGTCAGGGAAATGAGCTTTATATTTGGGGAACTTCACCCTACTTCACCTTCAGAAAAGAATTTGAAGCCTCATGATAGAGGCAAAGCAGGTACTGAGTTGTGTTGGCCAAGCTACAGACACTGAGTGGTTCTAGGAAGGATCACATGGGAAGTTACAAGTGCTGCCAGCATGTGCCATCCCAGGACCACTGGCCTTGTTCTCGGGCATGGATTCATTGTGGTTTCCATTCCATTGACCTTGAATGATTTCACTAAACTTTATTTTTAGCATCTGCTTTTCATTTCCAAATTGATAGCTGAGCAAAATGGTCATGGGCCTGGTAATCCTTGGCCCAGAGCAGTAAGGCCATGCAGAGAGTGCTCCTGGCGTGAATGAGGAGAAGGAGTTGGTGGTGCTAACTTCAAGCCTTTCAATGAGCTGTTCATGAATCTTCACCTGGACACAGCTCCTCCCTGTCCCTGGCCTTGGTGATGGGTCAGTGTGTTGGGAGGGGTTGCAAATCAAAGGCCCTGGTTCTTTCCACAGCCTTTTTTTTTTTTTGGACATGTATTAGGACTAGAAACTAGATACTCTGACCATTGATTGAGAGAAAAATCCCTCTAGAATAGTGACTGTGGCTGTTTGCCATGCTAGATATGTCCCTACTATTTGCCAATTCTGCTGGGCCCATGGACACAAAAGTGCACAAAGCTCTATTTGTCATGGTGGTTTGTTTCTTCCTTCCTTCATTCCATTCATTCATCTGATTTACTGTATGACTATTTTGTGCCATGCACTGGACTGACTGTTTGAAATTTTAATGTTAATTGAGTCCACTCAAGTATAAGCACGTAAATTATAATATCTTTATGTTTCTTCTGTAACTGAGATATCCTGAAAGTTCTGTGCATCCACAGATGGTAAGTGTTATGGGAGATATTAAACAAAAGGGCCCAGTCTCTGCCCTCAGGAAGTTACAGTTTATGTGGGAGAAAGGAACACATATGCTCAAGTACCTCCAGAAGTACAGACTGCCATGTAAATTCTTCATTATTTGGTCATTTATATTTCAGACTCCAAATGTCTGTATCTTCAGCAGAGTACTGGTGCCCAAATGCTTAATAAATGTTTATTGAATTAATGGACAAATAACTGTTTATTGCAAGACAGAAATTGACATGCTACTATAATAGTGGTTCTTAGGCAGGCATAGTGGTACATGCCTGTAATCCCAGTGATTTGGGAGCTGAGGCAGGAGGATTGTGGGTTCAAAGCCAGCTTCAGCAATTTAGTGAGGTCCTAAGAAACTCAGTGAGACCCTGTCTCTGATAAAATATAAAAAAATACTGGGGATACGGCTCGGTGGTTAAGTGCCACTGGGTTCAATCCCTGGTACCACACACACACACACACACACACACACACACGCACACACACACACACATATAGTGTTTCTTACAAGAAGGGTGACATTTGAGCCATGCCTAGAAAAATAGGGGGAAGTCCACATAAGAAAGGAGGAGAATGCCGTGTATCAGAAGTGGCACAAGTCAGCCACTCATAAAACCCAGGAAGCTGCACAGAACTCTGCGCAGGGCAAATGGAGAAATGGGGGAAAATGAGGAGAAGGGATGGGGTCAGGTAATGGGTAAGACTTTGCCAGCCAAGTAAGTTTTTATTTTCAAAGTAGTGGAGTTTTTAAAAGGCTATTTGCAGCAATGGGGGTGGGGGTAGAGGGGTACTTGCAGAAGCTGCTGTGGATGGAATGTGGTGGGCAGATCTGAGAGGTTGTAGAATCAAAATGGGGTTTCACTTTTTAGAATGGGAGAGTCTAAAGCAGGAGTGGAGGCTCAGGGAAGAGACCAGTGGACTTCTGTGATGGTGCAAGATTACTCGGAGTTGGTGAAAAAAGAGGTGTGGGACACTCGCAGCAAAGTCCCCACTGAAGAGAGATGCCCTGAAGGAGCTGACCCATGCATGCCCTTGACTCTGGGCCTTTGAGGCCACTGTGAAAATGCCTCATCATGGTGTTTCTCCTGGGGGAAAAATAGGACAGGAAACCTAGAAGAAGTTAGTGGCAGACCCCTTATGTGCTCCACAGCATCTAACACTTAGTACAAGTGGTGTAGCTGGAATATTGATAGTTGGGCAGAAAACACAGAACTGTTCATCTCTTGGGACCTTAATTACCTCATTAGTAAAATAATCCTTCAGATCCTGTTCGGCACTAGCAGTCTGTGAATGTCATTGGAGACACAGGGACTTTGGAAAAGCTGGGTGCTTCCTGAAAGCCCAGACAACCACCAGCTGCCAGCATCCGGCTCAGGGAGGGCATAGGGTCCCTGCAGAGGGTGGGCCTGCCATCCATTTCTTGCTTACTTATTACTGCTACTACTTTGTAGGTAAGGTTTGTAGAAAAGCAAGTCAGCTAGTTGAGAGTTTCATGTTAACCTTTTTTTCTTCTTTCTCACTGTTGAGGAAAGTAGGGCACGGTGTTTGAATAGCATCTGTCGTGCTACAGCCTGTACCTAAAATTGCAGATGGGCCTTTCTGCAAGAATCCCAAAGCGTGAACACAGATTCTTCATTTGGTCTATACATCTTGGTGTAAAGGAAAATGATCTCACAGTAAGCCTTAATAAGTTCATCTTTAGGGTGGGCTGTAGATGAGGTAGACTGTTCGATGGGCCCCTTTCTATTTCCTGACATTAGTCACTGAAGGAAAACGCCCACCCAATAATAAAAATAATACCTAACATCTGTTCAGCACTTCAGAGCTCCTAAATGCCATATATATTCATGTCCAAGTATCAGAAATCGTGTATGTGATGTTAATACTCTAATGAAAGCAGGATCGGGTCTCAGGCACCTGGGGAGTGTACTTTGGAGTGGAGAGCTGCTGTGTTTCTTCTGCAGGCCTTGATGCTGGGGAAGCAAGGGGAGAGCAAGAGTCACAGAGGTCTACAAAATGAGCTCACATCCCCCCATTTTCAGCAGGGTGACCTTCTGCTGCTTAATATCTCTGAGTCCCAGGTTCCTTCTTATAAACTATAGTGATAATTACCCTCAGAATTGACATGCCAATGAAAAGAAGTTAGGTTTATGAAACTTCTCAAACAGGGCCTACCCCAAAGAAGTGCTCAGTAACTGATAAGAACTTACTTACTTACTGTCAAATCTTGGCACCCATGGCCTGTTTCCACCCAGCCTATCAGAGTTCCCACCCACATTGCTCCATTTAAAACATTACATTTATTCTCTCTGCCTCAGTCCCACCAATACCAGCTGGACCTCCTCTCTAGCTAATTATGGCAGCACCTCCCAGACAATCCCTAGTGTCTCTCGTTCTCCCATTTCTGCCCACCCCCATCCCATCTCATATGGCATGGTGTGACTTTGCTTTCTAAAGCTCTTCAATACTATTTTGAGTCGCCACTGTCTCTGTTGCTTACACCTTTTGGATCTTGGTGTCTTCTGAAATCTGGCTAAAACTTTCCTTGTGACTTTATTTCTTAGGACTAATCAGCACCAGTTCTTTCTTCAGTCACACCATGCATCTTTTGTGTGTTTTGTTTTTAAAATTAATTAATTTATTTTAATCAGGTATATATAACAGTAGAATGCATTTTGATTCATTGTACACAATTGCAGCACAACTTTTCATTTCTCTGGTTGTACACGATGTAACATTGCACCATATGTATAGTCATACACTTACCTAGGGTAATGATGTCCATCTACACCATGCATTTTAACCTCAAACATAGAATGAGCTCAGTGGTTTGATTTTGGTTTTGGTGGTAATAGGAGTTGAACCCTCACGTCATGTATGCTAGGCAAGAACTCTACCACTAAGCTATATCCCCAGCCCTTAAAGTAAGTTTAATTTATTTTTTTCATTCATTCCTTTCTTGCTTCCTTTCTTCCTTTCCATTCTAGGGATTGAAACCAGGGCCTCATGCATGCTAGGCAAGCAGTTTACCAGTGAGTTTACATCCCCAGCCTGCTTGTGCTGTTAATCCTGTGTAAAATACTGTGTATAGTATTGATTACAATTAAAAATATACATGTATGTATGTCTATGTTTAGTCACGAAAGAAGCATGAGGGCCCCAAAACATATCTTCTTTTTAAGTAATGGTGGGGAAACTCATATCTTGACACCCCTCTGACTTCCTCTTTTCTTTTTTTCTTTTTTTTTTTTTTTTGGTAGTTGTGCTGGTGGGATGGAACCTAGGACCTTAAGCACGCTAGGCAAATGCTTTACCACTGAGCTGCCGCCCCAGCCCTGCTTTATATTCTATTTCTACCTTGACGATTAATTTCCTGACACTGTTGGGATATATTATTTTCATAATGACTTAGTACATCCTGGTGAGGTTAGTGCCAGAGTGTTTAACTGCAGGGAGGAAGATGTTATTGTGTTGGGATGTTTGGGAAGAACAAGAAGCAATGAGTTTCCCATTTGTGTGTACTAAGAAATGTTTTTCTAGACCCATTAGAGAATCCTTATTTTGCTATTGCTGGTATTTAATGTCTTCCCTCAACTCTGTTTACTTAGATGGATTAAGCACCTTGTGCTGAGGCCCTAGTGAGGACCTGGCATGCAGAGCCCCGTGTCAGAAAATGACCCACTGCCTATCTTCTCCCTGGAATCTCCTTCCACAGACCACTGGCTGTGGAGGAAGAATAGGCAAAAAGTCATTTTAAATTCGCTCCCCAGGTTTCCTTTACATCCGTTTTCTGAAGGTGTAGCCAGATGTTTCTTGGTCATATAGACAATTGCTATTTAGCTTGATCTTCAAAATGGAGAGTTATTCTGGTTTGTTAAGTGTTGTAGTCAGCTATTTCACTGCTCTGACTGAAGGACCTAACAAGAACAATTTTAGAGTAGGAAAAGTTTATTTGGGGGTTCACAGTTTCAGGGGTCCCAGTCCATAGACAGCCAGCTCCATTCCTCAGGGCTTGAGGTGAGGCTGAATATCATGGCAGAGGAGTGTGGCTGAAGAAAGCTGCAGGAAACATGGCACCCAAGAAGCAAAGAGAGCTCTGCTGAAGGAGGACAAGATATGAACCCAAAGGCATGCCCCAGGGACAGCCACACCCTACCTGCCTACAGTTACCAACAAGTTTACCCTATCAGGGGATTAACACACTGATTAGGTTAAACCTCTCATAACCCAATCATTTCACCTCAAATCCTTCTTTCATTGTCTCACACATGAGCTTCTCTGGGACACCTGATAACTGACCCATAACATTGAGGTGCTTACCTCACTGACCTACATTTTTCCTTATATTCTTTCATCTCATTAAAGATAGGTTAAAGAGATGGAGCAAGGGAAGGAGTAGTAATGAGAGAATCTGTTCCCTCTCACAGGTCATCCATGTGAATTCCATTAATCTCTTAAATTCTCTTTCATTTTCCAGAGTACGGTGTCTCATCCATGGCAGGTCATAGATTTCCCTTCGTGCCAGTTCTCGAGACTTCTGGAGATGGGAGGGAATACCTTAGACCTGGGGCACAGCCCTTCTTCAAAGGCATTTTCAGGGGCAAGAATTTGTAACTGCCTCAAAAATGGAAGTCACACTTGGAATTTTCTCTCTCTTCCAAATGTCTTAGAAGTCTAAATCATGGAAAGATTGGGTAGCTTTTGTAATCTAACTCACTCAGAAAAAACGTCTCCTTATCTTACGTAAGTGCTCATTGTCACAGTAGCAATTAAGAGACTACCTTTCTTTTTCTGTGAGCATTCATTTATGAGGACAAGGACGTCTTTTAGAAACCTTAGAAGACCTAGTAATAAGTGATTAAAAGGGTGAGTGTGGCAGGAAGCATCTTCCTTGGTTTTAATCTGAAAACTATGTTGTATTCACAACCCATGAATTGATACTTAAACAGCCTATTTAATAATAGGGAATATCAAGTTCACCAGGTTAAATACAAATATGCATATGCAGTACAACTTTCATTATATAATGAAGATCACAAATTTATTCAGAGCAAAAATGTTATCAATAATCATAAACTTTTATGTGATTTGTTTTGTTTACTTCTGTGTCTCTTCAAATTTTTTTGTTGGATGTTACTTTATAATTTTAAAACTTTTTTAAAAAGTACTTTTTAGATATCAATACCAGGTGATGAACATTAATAATAATAAATAAAATTAATAATAATAGACTACCAAGTGATTTGGTGGTTATTATTATTACAATTATTATATTTTTTTATTTTTATTTTTATTTTTTGGTACTGGAGATTGAATCGAGAGGTGCTTTACCACTGAGCTACGTCCTCAGCCCTTTTGAGAGATGGTCTCAATGAGTTGCTTAGGGCCTGGCTAAGTTGCTGAGACTGGTCTTGAACTCAGTTCTCCTGCCTCAGCCTCCTGAGATATTGGGATTACAGGTGTGGCCCACCATGCCTGGCTTGGTAATTTATTATTTAAATTTTACTTTTTAAAAGAAGAAAACTTAGGAAAAAAGCATGTAAGATATGGGAAGGTAAGTGGTTAGATACAATGTGTTGAACATAGTCATCATTCTCATGTGCAGAATTCTCATGTGCAGAAATCTGGAAACTTTAATATATGGGAGAATCACCAAGAAGTAATTCGTCTGATTAAATTAATACATACATGTGAAGTGCTTTGAGCAGTTGTTGGATATGATAAGCTAGTTTATTATTTTCATCATTATCATCCCTGGATACTAGCACATCTTATAATACCTTATACAATGGTAGTATTCACTAACTGCTTTTGAATTAATTTTTCCAGCCCCTTTACAACTCTGGCTCATCTCATTATGTCAGTTAGGACTTCCATTTCCAAAACTGAATAAACCATCAGGGACAGGCATGATCTGACAAATGCAAAAATTGTGGGACCCTCATTTGTTCCATCCTGGTCATTGTCCTGGTAATGGTTTTTTGTGACCAAGGTAATCTCTCTTTGCCTCATCAAACTCAAAATCTGTGAAAACACGAAATCTTTATCAGAGATAAAGCAGCAGCTTTTAAACCAGTCCTCTGACCCTGATCTGAACTCTTGAGTTTTGAAAATCAAATTATTTAATTTGATCCCTGCTAATCTAACCATTCTTATTTTGGCCTATTTTTCAATCTGTTAAGGTGTTTTTCTTGCTAATTCTCTTTCTATTCCATTTGCTGTCCTCTTAAACTTTGTGTAATCAAAACTCTTCCTGCAATAGTATCCTGGATTTAGAATGTAGGACAGGTCAGAGAGCCCTGTGGCTTGGCATTTGAGGCGTTCCCATAGGCTGGCATATTTGTAATATTAACAGAACTCATTTATTTAGTTTCTTGGCTAATGACAGATTAGGGAACAACAGGGAAAGAGATTTCTTTTAGACAAGGGTGGAGACTATAAAACTAAATGCAAAGAAACTATATATAAGCACTGTACCCTACTTGATAAAGGTGTTTCCCAGGGATGCAGGTTAATAATTCTGAAATCACTACATGTGTATACTGGAAGTGAATAATTAAGTAAATGGATGATGGGTGGTGGGAGCCCAGTTTCTTTGAAATGGCAAGTTATAGATAAGCAAGGGGAGGAATGACCCATGTGATGGATTACTTTGAGTTATTGGTATGAGTTCATGGTTAGCTTGATGGTTAGTACTGATGGATGCATACAGAAATACAGATGTGTGGATGTACATGAGTTAGCACACAGACGTACATTTCTCTGCTTTTGTCAGCTAACAAGGCTTAGAAGCAACAATGCCCCAATAGCAACAATCTCCTTTTGTATCCAGATCTTGGTTTCTAATACCATTTTTCTATAAAGGAACCAGTATTCTTGACAGAATGGCTGATTCTAGTTTCTAGAGCTGGGGCAGAGAATGTAAAAATAAGAATAAGATGAACCTGGCGTATCTTGCCTTGCTGGAAACAGGAAGTACTCAAAAAAAAAACAAAAAAACCCCACGCAGTGAGGGAGGT
This sequence comes from Callospermophilus lateralis, assembly GCF_048772815.1. Taxonomy (NCBI): domain Eukaryota; kingdom Metazoa; phylum Chordata; class Mammalia; order Rodentia; family Sciuridae; genus Callospermophilus; species Callospermophilus lateralis. The sequence continues at coordinate 67,938,424 of NC_135311.1, read as the reverse complement.
TTGTCAAAGTGACACAGAAACTTATAGTTTGATCCCAAAATAAATAAGCAATGATCTATAGTCCAAATTATGGAATAAATATTAATTCATACTAATATGAATTAATAAATGATTGAATAAATAAGTGAGGAAGAATAGGCTTTGCAGAAAAGAAGTCCAACTGATTTATGTGGGTGTTTCACCCTCAAGGAGATGAATCATAATTTGCCACTCCTTAAGAGTGAGCTGTGTCTGGTGACTGCCGTCCAGCAGGTGAGCATGGAAGGGCAAGAAACCTGACAGGTACTACCTCAGCCAGGTGGTCAACATCAACAGCAAAAAGTCGTGTTAATATTTCCCCTTGATGTGGTAAGAATAGCACTTTACTTCTAAGATATTGTTCCCCAAAAATCCATAATTCCAGGCTAATCTTGAGAAAAACATGAGACAAATCCCATCTGAGGGCCCTGCTATAAAATACCTGACGAGTACCCCTCAAAACTGTCAAGGTCATCAAAAACAAGGAAGGTGTAAGAAACTGCTATACCAAGAGGAGCCTAGGGAGACATGACTGATAAATGTAGTATGGTCTCCTGGGTGGGATCCTGGAACAGAAACAGAGCATTAGGAAATCTTCCAGAAACATGGACCCTAGTGGTTGGTACTGTACTCATAAAATAACAGGAAACTGAGTGTGAGGTAAATTGTAACTCCTAATGGTAGCCTCACACTTTTCTGTAAATCTAAATCCATATTTTAAAGACATTTATTTATTTAGTTATTTTAAGGAAAGGCACCAAGACTCTAGCAGCATTGCAGGAGAGGGGCTGTACACCACACCCAGGAGCCCTGGGGCCTCCACATTATAAAACCGTGTTGATTAATGCTCTTGATACTGGAGCTGAGTCATCAAGAATGTGTTTGGCTATACCCTGAGAACCAGTTCTCTTCTACTCAGAGCAGTTCTCTCTACATTCTTTTAGTTAGAGCCAATTTTTTGGTATTTATAGCCCCAGGCTCTGTACACTCCATCATCGCTCAGTGTTCTTCCTGACATAGTTTAGCCTGGTAGTCCCAGTAACTAAAATTTAGGTCTGAGTCAGCCTCTCCGCCTTCCCTTTATCTCCTGTCAGAATCTCTGGTTTCCTGGCTCAGGTATATCCAGTTTTTTAAGTGTTTTATCTTGAAATATTTTTTAGATTCAAGGAAAGGTCACAAAAAAAATACAGAATTTTTTTTTAACTACCTTTCACCTGGCCTCCCTGAGGTTAACATCATACATGTTGAAGAGTGATGATAAAATATAGGAAATCAATCTTCTCATGCAACACTGTTACCTGATGTAGAGGCCTTACTCAAATTTTCCTACCGATGTCCTTTTTCTGTTGTAGGATCCAATTCAAGATCCCTTATAGTCTATGTCAGTCTGTGGTAGCTCCTCAGGGTGTCCTCCATGACATTAACATTTTGGTGGAAGCACACTGGTTGGTTATTTTGTTCACCATCACTTTGGGTTTTCTGGTATTTTCTCATGGTTTGACGGATTATGCATTCTTAGCAAGAATACCACAGAAGTGACACGCTCTTCCCAGTTAATCATACCAAGATGAACATGATGTTGCTGTGTCTTATCCCTGGGGATATTAACTGAGCTCTTGGTCAGGGTGGTGTCAGTGTTTTCCCCCTTTGTAAGTTTCTTGTGGAAAGATATTTTGAGACATTGCAAATGTCTTGTTTCTCATACTTTTGTCCATTAATTTTAGCATCCATCAATGAGTCTTGGACTCTAGTGATTATTACTAAAATATTTGCCTAATGGTTGATTTTTATGTTTCCATCATTTCCTCTACATATATTAGTTGGAATTCTACTCTAAGAGCTGTCAAGGAGAATTCATTCTTAATAATTACTACAACAGCAAGAGTATTGATGATAATGATAGTCGTACCCAACATTGTTCTTGTGATTCGCTGTGTGCCTGGCACTGTGCTGAGCTCTTGATTTCACTTACTTCCTCCTCACTCTCTGAGTTAAATCTTCTGTTTCCAAAAGTCGTTTTTTCTGGAGAACTTTCCCCAACCCATCCATGTGGATTGGACAGCTCTGCTCCCATGACTTAGAGTTTGCCCCTATTCCATTGTCCTCCCTACCCAAATTCTGTCCCCCACACTGGACCTTCAGTCTCTTATGCCTTCAGCTCCTGTCCTGTCTATAATGCCTGTCACATCAGGAGTGCTCAGAAACTGTTACTGAATAAAATCAAACATGAAATTTGTATTTAGAATTTTTATTACATCCTCCCAAAGCATGTTTTAGATTCTTGTAATGGTTCTTTGGTAGCCACATCATGTGGGTGACCCACAGGAAGCTCACAATAACAACACTAGGACTTTTCATAGGTGCTACTGCTGGTTCAGTCAGGTGTCCAAAAGTCCATCTCTCTAATCTTAGAATTTTAAATTATATGCAAATCTTTAGAATGATTCCTATTAAATATCCTTGTTTGTTTCAACCTGTAGAGATGTTTTTGATAATATCTGATTCTGTCCTCCCATCCATTTGCTATCCTTTTTGGCTTTGTGCAGTTTATATTTTTCACCTCACAGACTTTTGATAACAGTGTAGGGTCAGACAGGACCAGGTAAACAGAGACACCCTCCTACTCCATTTTTCAGCTCCCTTGATACAGTGGTTCAGCCTGTAAGGAATCTGTAGACCTGTCACTAGATTGCTATTTCTGTCAAATTTACAAGGTTATTATTTAGACTTTGTTAAGTACTTTCCTGAAATCAATGTAGATTGTCTCTAGTGTTCCTGCCAGCAACAGCATACAGAGGAAAGGTTTGATCAGACAAATTCATTTGCAATTACATGTTCATATGACCTCTCATTGACTTCTAGTTAATTTGTTCATTCATTCAACATACAATTATTGAATACCTACATGACAGGCACTGTTCTAGGTGCTAAGAATATAATGTGAGCAAGATAGACCAGGTCCTGGCTTATGGATACACAAGCAAACAAATCATAAACAGGATAATTTCAAATAGTTATAAATGCAATGGAGACAGTGAATTGGGGTGGAAATTGTCAGGAAAGCCTCAGTGGAGAGGTGACAGGGGATCTGTGGCATGCATGATGAGAAGAGGAGCAGTGAGAAGATCTGAGGAAGAGCAGTCCTGCAGAAGGATAAGCAGGTGCAGAGTTGTCAAGGCACATGTGAGCCCGGCATACCCAGATAACAGAGGGGCAATCAGTGGGCCAGAACGTGATGCAGCTTCCAAGTATACTTGATGAGTATACTTAATGTTTTTGTTCTAGAAAACATGTAATTTTACGATGAAAATTTCACCTTGTTTGCTAAGATAGCTAGAAGAAAAGGTAGACTAGAATTGTAAGATGAGAATTAGTACCTTTCCCTTCTAACAAAAGTATCATCTGAAAATAAAACAAAATACTGTAAATTACAACTTCCCAAGGATTGCTAAGAACGTTCCTGTGTCCCCAGGTGTAAATTCTTCCCTAACAGTAATACTCCTTAGTAGAAAACCCATCTATCTGTACTGTAATGGGTTATGTTATGATTTTGGGTGCTTCAGTGTCTAGTGTAAAACACTGCCTTGGGATGTGCCCTGGGTCTTCAGACTTTAAAGACCTTTTACAGACTTGATCTTTTTTCAGTAGAGCATAGTAGAAAATGAGAGTTTCATTGCATGCATATCTGGAGTAATTTAATCGTTAGTTTGGCTTGTTCTGCTTTGGTATTTGCAGATAATTGGTGTTTTGAGTTTTTGACTGCTTTTTTCCCCCAATCAATTTAAGATTTAAATGCACTAAATCCTTGCCTTATAACTCTCATTGGAACAATGTATGCTGAAAGCAAAGGGCTCCTGTTATGGTATGAATGTTTATGTCCCCCACAAAATGCACATGTTGAAATCCTAAACCTGATATGATGGTATTAGGAGTTGGGGCTGTTTGCTGATAATTAGGTCATGAGAGATCTGTCCTCACAATGGGATTATTGCCCTTAAGAAAGGGACTCCAGAGAGCTCTTCTGCCCTTTGTTCACCATGTGAGGGAAGTCAGCTCTCTGCAGCGTGGGAAAGGTCACTGCCCAGAACTCAGCCATGCTGCCATCCTGAGTTCAGACTTCTCGCCTCCAGAACCATGAGAAATGAATGCTTGTTTAAGCCACCTGGGCTTTGTCATTTGTTATAACAGCTCCTATCTCCTTGTGTCTCTCACTTTGTACTTTCTCAGAGTGGGCCAAGTGCAGAGCTTTCTTGGCATCAGAGCACGAGGTTTGAGAGGAAATGCTTGGCAGGTGATTGGAATGTACAGTAAGAGTGTGATTCTTGTTTATCTCTGTGTGTTACATTTTAGAACATAGGAAATTCTGATGGTTCCTTATCTCAAACATTCTTTTAGATAGCACTTTAGACAGGTAAACTTTAATCATTTAGTAAATCAGACAGGATTGCATTCTATTGGATTTAGAGGTAATTGGTGTAATCAAGGCTGGTGACATGAATTGGCTAACAGTGAATTGAGAACAGAGTAAAACCAATCAGTGTAGTGTACATTATGAGTTCAATATTAGGTAAAGGGGATTATAGAAAAATAATATATATTTACCACTATTTGCAAGTGAGCAGCATGAGTATATTCATAAAGGCAATATAAGTAGTCACTCAAGTATTTGTCTCTTTTCCTAAGAATATAAGTGTTCTGTATCTTACAGTTGAGGAAAGGTGTTGGCTTACACAGTTCTTTCTGTCAAGTTCAGAAAGAACCGTATTGTAAAAGGTAAAAAGCTGTATTCTCTGCAACAGGCTTATGTTCTTTCATTGTCAGCCTAAGACCCAAATCTGCCTACTGACCAAGGTCTTCCATTCCCATTCCACCCAGGCATCATGCATTGAGCCTATGGTTTCAGGGACAGCAGTGACCTGTGTTAATTGACCTCTGTACTTGCTTATCTGAGGACAGATAGGAGCTGAGTAAATGATAATATTATAGTTAGCATGTTTGAGAAATGAAATTAAAGTCTGTGAGGTAGAATTTTAGTTTGTTTTTCTTATTTGACCTGAGTTTTAAATTCCTATATTTTTTCAAGCCATTATTGTAAACAAACAAACAACTTAGAAAAAATCTCAACTTTGTATCTGCTTAATTTCAGAGGTAACTCAAGCTGGCTCTAACCAGGCTCCCCAAACTGTGTATAAATGTATGTGTAATAAATTTTTTTCTGTGTAGTACATGTATCGTCTAAGTAGCATAATGTTGATTTGAAAGTTTTACATAAAGATGTATGTATTCATTTCTCTTTTTGCTTATCTTTAGTTTCCAATTTTCTCTGTGAACAGATTTGACTTATATAATCCTTAAATTACTAAAATATCTTCATATCTACATGTTTCTATTCATATATTTTATACAGCACTTGAGCTTCTGAAAAATTGTTAAGACCTTGAACTTGTGTTAGCTAAATTATTTTTAGATGTCTTAAAAGAGCTCTGAGAAAATGAATAATCACATCTCATTCTTTTATGATTCTAGTGATCTCTTTATCGTTTTTTCTTAAAGCACTGTGCATCTGTGTATAATTTGTAAGGCTCAGAACAGAATGACTGAGCCCCAAACTCCAGATTATTATACCCAGCTCTTTGGGATAGGAAAAGAAAGGTATGACAGCAGATATGTACTGAACATTTTACATAGTGTAAAGCTCTAACAGGCAAGTGTTTTAACCATTGTTAGATACTGTGGTCTTATATAATCTCGGTGTCATTTATAGGTACACTATGTCAGCTCTTTACCTCTGTGACAAAATACCTGAGATTTTCAACTTAAAGGAACAAAGGTTTATTTTATTCAGGGTTTATTTATTCAGGGTTTCAGAGGTTTCAATTCATGGTCACTTGGCCCTGATACTTTGAGCCTGTGGTGGCAGAGTTCATCATAGTTGGGGTGCTCAGAAGATTCCTGTTCACCTCATGACAGCCAGGAAGCAAAACAGAGAGAAAGAGGAAGGGCTGGGTTCCGAATCTGTTCTTCAAGGACATGCCCCCAATGACCCAACTTAAGTGACTGTTTACCTAAGTGTCTTAAACACTAATGGATATAGGATAAAGAAAGTTTCAAATGGTGTTACTGTTGTGCTTGTCATTTTAATTTTGGATCAACCAGGTGAGCTACTTTGAAAACACCCAGGCCTTTAGTACTGGCTGCAGGTGAGAATTGCAGAGGAGCTTTTAATCAACTCAAATGCCCACACAAGGGCCACCCTAGGCCAACTAATGCAACAGCTAGCTTTGGGTGCTCCATGCCATTACAGGGTACAGCTGTGCTAAAAACCACTTTCCTAAGCTCAGGAGAAGCTCAAGTGCTCCACAGGGTCACAAAGAGTCAAGACCCACACCCGCCCCGCCTGCCTGTTAGCTGCCTGCATTTCCTGCCCCGTTGTTGCTTCCTGAGCCTAATGGGGAATCAGCCACATCCAAGTTACTTCTACTTTGGCAGCTTACAGCTGTCCCATGAGCAGCTCTTTCAAGATGTCTGAGGCAGTGTTGGCAGTTCACCAGAGACAGTTTGTTTCATGACCTTATAACCAGATAAACTTTGTTTGTATCTAATTCATGTGTACCAGACATTTCTGCAGAGCTCTAGGACCAAAAGGTCCTTGAGAAAAGAATTGATGTAAACTCCATCTCCATATCTGATCAGCATTCCTGCTTTCAGAACAGTTATTCTGCCCATATTAGAATGTTTTGTATGTTTGTACTTCACTTGTGTGGGTCTCTAGCATACGCCCACATCAGAGGATCAGTGCTTTCGCCTTTGTCTTCTATATTTGTACAGTCAGCTGATTAGAATGTGGTCCTGTGAAAATCGAACCTAGGAGCCATAGGTGTCAGAACTGAAGGCTCAGAGAGTCTATAAAAAAAACCCCTCTGAGCAACAGTTTCTTTGTAAAAGGAGACCAGTGATTCCTGCCTTACAGTGTCACTCTTAAGAATCCAGCTAAAGACTGTGGTAAGCCTTACAACTGTATATTTATTGCACTCCTTCCTTGTGCTGGGTGCTGTACTAGGCCCTGGAAAAGCAAACGTAGGTTATAATCCCTGTCCTGCACAAATTTACAGTTCAGTGAGAGATACACAGAAGCAGGCAATTGTTGAAAAGTTTGGAAGGGCAGAAATGCAGAGGATGCTCTGGGAGAATCAAGGAAGGATTAGCAGGGTTACTGGCATGGAGATTTCAAGAATACCTCCAACAGGCACTGATGCAGACAGAGATAAAACCAATAAGGAGAACCGGAAAACCGGGTGTTCCAGGCAGAGAAAGCAGTGAGCAAAGAGAACCCAGAAGGGGGACATTGTGATGCTGATGCTAACCCTGTTTTATTCAATTATTGCTTTCCCTTGGGAGAAATAAGTGTTTGTTGGGTAAAGGCTTTATTGGAGAGAATTCAGAGGGTAAAGAAGGTGAGAGATGTAGATTAAAACCATCATCAGGTGTATTCTTTTTTGCCTGATTTTGTGTAGGTATTTGGGGGTATGGAAGAGGAATGAAGTTGAGTGATTTTTATACATCATCAGAAATCCACAATTAAAAATAGGCCTCTGTTCAGGTCAGGTGTAGTGTATGCTTAACATTTGAGGGCGACCTTGAAATTTAGTGACACAGAATTTCCGAAGCAAAGTGCGGAAGGCTGTTCTTCTCAAGAAAGTCTTTACAGCTCTGGAGGTCTGAATTATAATTTAAATCAAAGAGTTTATCTACAAACTGCAGGGAGCACCAAACTGGAGCTTCTCTTTAGCCCCACAGTCATGTTTTGTGCCTGTCCCAGTTTTCCAACCATCAAAGCTACAACAGCATCCCTTCAAGACTACCCAACCTTAGCAGCTTAGGTATCTTGTCAGTGTAGGTGTCATGTCTTCTCTCTGTTTCCTTCACAGTTGCACCCACCATCTTAGCAATCAAGAATCACAAAGCCAGATATCCAGTGGTGATTTCTGTCCTTCTGGTGAGTGGAGGCAGAAAGGGAACAGGAAGGATAAGGGGTACCTAATTCTTGTGTTGTGGGCTTTTGTGCCATGAATTTTCACGTGTTCTGATAACAGCCAGACTTCCTGCAGGGTGGGGAACAGACTGTGCCTCATACCTTTTTAGCCCAGTGAATCCTGTCAGAAAACCGAATGGCTTCATCATAAAGTGTGATACGAAGGGGTCCATTCTCCCTAGCTCCGCTGACCTGCAGCACTGAGCACAGCACTGAGCAGCCTGGTACAGTAAGAATGAAAGGGTGGGGCAGCACCGAGAACAGCTGGGGATCAGCAGTGATGCATTACAGTAAGCTTAGAAACTGATTCCTGCCAGCCTAAATCTAGAGAGAACTTCAGAAATGGTCTGAGCCCAGTCTTCTCCTTTCACAGGGTAGAAACTAGAGCCCTGTGGTGAGAACTGGCCTAAGGTCCAGCTGCCAGCTGGAGACAGGGCAGGAACTGAAATCCAGCTCCCCCTCTACCTCACCTGCCCATGCTAGCTTTCCTGCTTCAGTGGACCTGGAGGGAATCCTTGGTGCAAGCAGGACTAGATCACCAGGTAGCCAGACTCGACATGTATTCAGGGCACCTGGAGATTGGTGCCCAGTAGGAAATATTTTTAAAAGAATTTGATATTCAGTACTTACCCAAAACACCCCAAATGGGTTGTCATGGGTAAAAGCAGACCTTCACTGACTTCCGTAAAGTTATTTTATGGTTTATCATTTCAATTTCAACTTCGAATTGGAGAAACACCGTGATGTTTTTGGCACTTGGGAACTTTGGTGGCTTCATCTTCTTCCTCACTGTAAACTTCTCGGACTCAGCCCCTTCACCAAAGCCTCTCAGAGGCAGGGACAAGCCAGCCCAGTCCCATCCATCTATATGGCATGACTCTACTTCATTATGTACTTTCCAGGTGAACATCTCTGCTGATAAGCTCTGTCCTATCCCCATGCCAATCCAATCACGAGGACACTGTTTTGAGAAAAAGGGAAAAGGTTTATTGCTTTGCTAACAGAGGAGAAACACAGGGGAGTCCTTTTGCAAAGGCTGTGATTCTGCCCATCCGCAGGAGCAGGGGACTTTTATAGAAGTAATTCAAAGAAAATGAGGTTAGGGAGAGTCAGGTAGAAGTTTAGGGAAAAGAATATCAAAGGAGATCAGTGAGGAGATCAGGTAGGAGAAGATTAGGAAAGCAAGATCAGGGAGGAGAAGTTTAGGGAAAAGAAGATTGGGAAAAAGAAAAAATATATGTAAGTTTCAAAGCCACAAGAGAGAGTCAAAGCATCAAGTGAACCCCTGTTAATCTCTATGCAGGGGATTGGTCCAAGGGCACAGGAAGGCCAAGAGTGTGGGGCACAGTTGTCCTTCTGTCACCGAAAGCTCCATCCTCATCCTCAATGCCAATCCAATAATGAAGGCAAGGTCTTGAGAAAAAGGAAAAAGAAGGTTTATTGATTGGCTAGCAAAGGAGAAACCAAGGGGCTTCTGTCCCAAAGACTGTGATTCTGCCCATCAACAGGAATGATGATCTTTTAAAGAGGTGATTGAAAGGCTACATTGCTCCTGTTCTCTGTTGAGGTTGTAATTTACTCGTTAATTTGGGACATAAGCATTTCTGAGATCTTCTAGTACCATCCCCAAAGTCTGGATTACTTCATTCCTATGGTGGGTGTGTGCTTAAGGACCGAAAAATCTATCTAAAACTGGGAAGAAAGGTAATCCTATTTCCCCTGAGATTAGAGAGGGGGACAGATTAGGGAGGAGCAAGGAGAGAGGAAGAGAAAGAAACTTGTCCATTTTAAAAACAAATTGAATCGGCTGAGCAGCAAGAAATATCCAAAGGATGAAGTGAACCAGTGTTATACACTGAGCTAAATGGGTGTTTATGTGGACTCACTAAATCCTCCCCAGGACTACTCAGGTGAGTGCTGTCATTTCTCTTTTATTGAAAGGAACAAGGAGGACAGAGATAAGTAATCTAAATGGTAGATCCAGGATTGTCACTCTGGATTGATGTAAGTACTGAGCCCTTCCTCTTAATATGACATTGTGCTGTGAGTTCAAAGAGGAAGAGGAGGGGAGGTGTAGTGGGCTGGAGACAGTGTGGGGAAAGTAGTAACTTACCTTGAGTAGATGAAGAGCTAATTAATTCTGGGTTTCTTTCCATTACAATCAAAGTTGTGTTTTGTTGTTTGTTTGTTTTTTTGAATTGTTAACAAGAGGAAGTTTCAGAAAATGCCTTCCGTTGAATATATTGGGTAATATCTTCTCCACAGTGCCATCTTTTCAATTCTCTTCCTCACTTTTCTTACCCAGTATTCGTGGTCTGTCATGGATGCCTTTTCAATGAGGTTCCCAGTATCACATTGCTGCGTGTAATTTCCACTCTGGTGATACTTTCTCACAGCTGAGAGAAATGGCAGGATTAGCAGAAAGAGGGGTGTTAGGTGTTTTATCTCAGTCACCTTCAAGCAAGCATAGTTACACACAGGATGTGTCTTTTCAGGATTCGGGTGCAGCTGGTTGGTCTTAAGGAGGATTTTTCCTTTGGGAAGTTAAGCATTATTTCTGTGGCTGCTTCACCACACTTAACTGAAGTACAATAACCATGATTCATAAGAAGGAATCTCTTATGAACATTTCAATCTGCTATTTCTCCTGAATGAAGTTCTTAAGATTAATTGGGTATCTTGAGTTGAGCCCAGAAATTTGACAGTCAGGTTTCACTGAATTGATTTCCAAAACAAGGATGCCTTTAAGATTCACTTAATAGGGCTGGGGTTGTGGCTCAGAGGTAGAGCACTCATCTAGCGTGCATGAGGTACTGGGTTCGATCCTCAGTACCACATAAAATAAAATATATTATGTCTACCTATAACTAAAAAATAAATATTTTAAATTCACTTAATAACTCTGGTATACAATATCCAGATGTCTTTTATTTAATGATTCTAGTGGTTTGGGAAGCTCCTTTTACGCATTATATTTGTCCTTGATAATTGTTATTGTCACTGAATTCCCAGTTTGCCTTGAGACTCAGCCTTTTGCTGTGCCTTCGAAAATTAATCAGAGAAGGTGGGCCTGAAGAATGCAAGTGGGCAGAGCAGGATGCAGAACTATTACTAGAAACCTGCTTTCCCAGTACTCAGGGCTCTCCCTCCCTAGTTTCCCATAGTGCTGTCAAAGCCAACGCCTTTCATCTGTAGCTTGGCTCCTTCGAGAACCCCGTGCCAGCTGCTGCTTTCATGGCAGCTGTAGGTGAGCATCTGACCACTGGTGAGTTCAAGAAAGCTGAACCATCAGGTTCTTCTTGGAGTTAAGGGGTCATCCTGTAGTTAGCAGATGGGACACTGTTTCCCATCAGCTCTCCACTAGTCAGGTTCCTGGGCTGTACCTTCTCAGGTCAGGCCAGGGACAAAGAAGGAAGGAAATAAAGTGAAAGACTTCACTCACTTTTCTTCCTTAAAAGGAGCCTGCAGGAATAGAGAAAGGTTGGAGGAATCTGAATACAGCACTTCTATATGCTCCTGCTTATTTTATTCGGGTCTTGCTTAAGTGTCCACGTCTCAGGACCAGAGACTGTAAAGCTGCCGGGGAAAGTGTGAACATCTTAGCATCCTTATTCCAGAATCATGACTGAATGGAACGGATAGCACCTAAGTTTTAGAAGACCTGGGTTTCTATCTCAATGCCATTATTGTTAATCAGCTGATAATCTTGGTCAAGGAGTTGAACTTCTTGAACACAAATTTCTCCCCTGACTTGGGGTTGATAACAGCACTGGTTTTCATAGGCTCGTTGTGCATTTGTGAGGGTGAATTAAAATGGGAACACCTTAAAGTCACTGTGGAAGCTGGTCAGGTCCCCTTGCTATTATGATGCCACACACAGTTCCCTTTTTCAGCTGCAGGCAGATGGCTAGTTGTATGAATTTTTACATGGAAGCAGTTCATTTTGAATGTTTTTTAATAACTCATAAAGGAATAATAGCTTAAATATTTGGTTGTAAAAATGGGGAAGAACTTGTGAAACAGTGTCATGGTGCCCTTCAAGTTTATTTCGGTACATATAAAGGAAGAGTCCTTTGCCTTAGGTTTTCACCTGTTATTTGGCCTATAAAATATCTGGGAGAAACTTTCTATGTTCTACATGGTTGAAAAACCAATTTCCTTATGCTAAGTCCTTTTTTATTTTGAAAACAGGGTCTCACTAAGTTCCTTAGAGCTTTGCTAAATTGCTGAGGCTGGCTTTGAACTTGTGATCCTCCTGCCTTGGCTCCCCAAGTCCCAGGGATTATAGGCATGCACCACTGTGCCTGACTTGAATATAGTTTAGATTACTTTGCTCTGAAAATTCATACAGAAATTTCTGCATATCATGTTTTGGATTGTTTCTCAAAAATTAGATGGGGTCAGATATGGCCAAATATCCACTCATGAAGAAATAATATCATATATTTTATTGTTTGTTTCCTTCTTACCACATTTTTGCTTTTTGAACTTCTTGAACACAAGTTTCTCCTGTGACTTGGGGTCGATAACAACACTAATTTCATAGGATTGTTATGTACAGTTACACATTTTCTTTTGTTAAGAAGATAAGTTTTCTTATAACATTTTTGCATATATATCTTCAGTAAATATTCACTGAAACTATAAGATATACAAGGCAACTCCTAACCACTCTTGAGATTTGAGGACCCAGTAAATAGCTCCTCTTTCATTCCCAAATTCAAAACCAGTTAGAAAGAAAGAAGTAAGGCTGATAGATACAAATGCCATCTTTAGTACTGATGATGCTTTTTAAAGAATGTGGCTTTGGGTCTGCAGCCAAGGGAGCCTTCTGAAATTTTATGCATGAATTATTAAGTAGACTTACCCACCCTTTCCCTAGCACAGAATGACAACAGAAGCCAGGAAGCTGCAGGGAAAGCCATCTACACCCACAGGAGAGAGATCCAGAATTCATCTCTGTAGGCAGGCAGACCCCAGAGAGATGAAAAAGCAAGGTTTGAATTTTCAGGGGGGGAGAGAGGCCAGATGAATTCTTTTAGGGAATTCCCTCCAGGTGATGTAACCTGAGGCGGCCTTCTGGCCCCTGCTCAGTAAGTGCATTCAGTGGGGAAGGAAGCCAGGCATTGTTACTGGGAGGACTGAACCTCAGTTTGCCCTTCTGCGCATCTTTAGGAGTGGGAGCACATTTTGTGAGGCAGCCGATCCCCGATGTTTTAACTGGACTATTACTTTTCACTTCTAACCCCCATCCTATCTCTGAAGCTTACTTGTGGATTATGTGTGGATTCGTGTATTTATTTATGGTCCTGGGGCCTCGTACATGCTAAGCAAGCACTTGACCACTGCTCTGGAGCTTCTTTAAAAAGCGCCTTTCAAAAATGAATCCTTATTTGACTAAAAAATGAAAGGAAGTATTCCTCTTCATAAAGTACCAGATACCTGGTGGTGAATGCACGCAGCCCAGAGGTGGATTTTATCTGAAGCTTGAGCAGAGTGTTATGCATGGCAGCTATCTGCTCTGGGGCGTCTCAGCTGCTGAAGAGTAAAGCCACTGCTGTCACTGAAGGGAGTTCATCATTACTGCCATTACTGATTGCTCAGCCTTGGAAGGTGATTTGTGATGCATACAGCCAGAACCCCATAGTCCCATCCCACCCTGTCTGTTCTTTTCTACATTCTCCAACTCCTATGCCTGTCTAGGGGAACAGTTTTACAGGATTTCAAGTAGACTGTGATTGCTAGGTGTCTGCTCGTCCTTTATGTTGGTGTTCTCAACCAAACTTTTGGTTGTTGATGTTACCTAGAACCTGGGGATTGACCTCCTTCAGAGAAGCCTGTCTGTGTGTTGTGCCAAGTTGTGTTAGCCACTTCATGTTGTTCTCGGATAGGCTCTGGAGTAAGACCAGTTCGTGTGCATGCATTTGTAGCAGCACTGAGTAAAGACTCCGGAAGTGAAGGGTCACGGCTCTACCCTGCTGAGTCATCTGGGCTCAGGCTTGCTGGCAAGGGCTCCCAAGCTGCATTTAGTTTGCTTTTCCTACTGGTTGCATTCCAGTGGCTGTCAATGGCTCTTTTTGCAGGTCTGTGAGGGCTCAAGTAGAGCTGGAATAAGTCTGGGTATAGCCCAGCAATCTCATTTTGTTATATCTAACCCAACTCATCTGAATTCAGCTGTTACTTCTTGAGGAATATTTTATTTTTGTGGTGCTAGGGATTGAACCCAGGGCCTTGTGCACACCAGGCAAGCACTCAGCTACTGAGCTACACCTCCAGCCCCAGCTGTTACTTCTTAATAAACACTCGAATGGGTAAATCAACCTCCTTTAGACCAACCTGTCAGCCTTTACTCCTGCAGGGAGGCTATTGTGATTTGTCATTGTGAGAACACAGAGGGTCCCAAAGGACTCCCCAACCATCTTCCAGGCGCTGGGCTTCCTGTCTTCCACTGTGCCTTTATGCATGAGTGACAGCCGCCTTTACTCCCTTTTGTTCCTGATTGCCAGGGATGTGCATGAACAAGGAAAATAAATGACAAAAAATAGACAAACAGTACATGAAATTTTGTTTTGGAACTTGAAAGCTAAGCACCTCAGGCAAAAAAATATACATCTTTTCTTTTCTCTCCCTGGCTTTATGTAACCTCACTCTTAATTTACACCACTTCATTAAAAATTTTTGTTAACCTTTCCTAAACTTTTTTTTTTCTTTTTCCTTCCCTTGAAGTCTTTTCCAGCTCTGAATTCAGTCTCTCCCCTTAAGAGATCACTTTTTCTTCTCAACAGTTGAATCTTTAAAAATAAGCATGCTGTAGCAGGGCATGGTGACACAAGCCTGTAATCCCAGTGATTGGTAAGGCAAATTCAAGGACAGCCTTAGCAATTTAGCAAGCCCCTGACTTAAAATTTAAAAATTAAAAAAAAAAAAAAAATGAGGATGTAGCTCAATGGTAAAGCTCCCTGGGTTCAACCCACTGTACCTCCCCTCAAAAAAAGCAATTCATCCCTATAATATGGAGGAAGGGGAAAAAAAAAAAGTTAATAGCTTTACAAGGTGAATCACAAGACAGGAAAGCATCAAGGAATCACAGAGATCTTAAACTCCTGGAGCATGTTTTTCCTTAAACTTATTACGAATTTAAAACTTACTTTTTTAAATGTGCTAAATTTAAACTTGTAGTATTATAGTCTTACCTGATTGTCCTGTTTCCCACCACCACCCCGCCCCCACCTCGAGCGCCTTTTTTTCCCCCCTCCTTTTGTGGGGATTGAGCCCAAGGGGTGCTCCACCACTGAACTACATCCCCAGACCTTTTTATTTGGGGGGTTAATTCTTTTTTTTTTTTTTTACTAAGTTACCAAGGTTGGTCTTAAAACTTGTGATCCTCCTACCTCAGCTCCCTGAGTTTCTGGGATTACAGATGTGAGCCCAGGGGCCCTGTTTCTTAATTTAAAATACTTTATGGATGAGAAAACTAATGTGTCTTAAGAATATAGCCAAGGGCCCCTGAAAAGACAAATACCAAATGGATGCTTGATAGTGTGATTACCAGAGTCCCATAAATATTTGTTACTTGTCTCTTGTGTACCAGGCAGCTAGAATGTGTTAGATGACACATGTACAAAGATAAATAAGACAGTCTCTCCTGAAATCATGTATAGTCTAGCCTATTGAGTATACAGAAATTATCTGTTGATGATTATCCTAATAAACTGTGAAGAAACTAGGATGGAATGTCAAGAAAGGCCCAGATAACCCTGCCCTGGTATGGGATGGAAGGCTTTTCTTAAGGACACATTTGAGTTTGAATTTATTTGTTTGTTATGGTGCTGGGGATTGAACCCAGGGCCTTGTGCATGTGAGGCAAGCACTCTACCAACTGAGCTATATCCCCTGCCCTTGACTTTGAATTTCAAGGGAACCAAATTTTAGACTTTTAGGTCAGGAAGGGGCCCAAAGACGATCTTAATACAGTCTTTCTTTTATAGACAAGGAGTCTGGGACCTAGAAATGTTAATTGTCCTTGGTGGGATCCAGCAGCTCATCAGTGTCTGTCAGAGCTAGAGTTCTGCTAGAACTCTCCTGCATCTGCTGGAAATAGAGCTTGGGCCACTCATGTTCTTCCCATATAAATAATTGTTTGGGGGAAATAAAATCAACATTCTATTAAATATAATTTCTCATAGAACTGCCTGGTGTGTATAGAGTTACCTTTATCGTAAATCTGAGAAGGATTACCTGTTAAATTTTCTTTTGTAGAAACCTAAAGTAACAACTCTCCTGGTACCTACACTACCTACATGTACATTCATAGTTCATTACAAAGACAGTGAAATACAGGACATACTAAAATAACCTGTTGATTGGTTACTTTGGTTTGAGTTTTTTTTGTTTGTTTGTTTATTTGTTTGTTTGTTTGGTACTGACTGGAGGATTGAACCCAGAGGCACTTAATTACTTATTTAAATCCTCAGCCCTTTTTATTGTGACAAGATCTTGCTAAATTATTGAAGCTGGCCTTGAACTTTCAATCTTCCTGCTTCAGCCTTCTGAGTTGCTGGGATTATAGACATTCAACACTGTGCCCAGCTAAAACCTCTTAATTGGAATAGTTTTGGGGCCCCAGGTAATCTAAGAACTATAAATCAGAGCATCACACAATATCATTAGGCAGATAAAAGGAAAAAAATGAAAGAATTTTATTCATCTGTTGCTAAGTAGAGATCCTGGTACCCAATAAAAAGTTTATAGCATTGAATTATTTGAATGTTGAACCTTTTGTACTAGATCAGCTTTTTCTATAAAATATTACAGTGTCACCAAATTTTTGTTCTTAATTCTGATTATAAAGATTGGTTAAATAATAGTGATAGCCCTGATAATAGTGATATAAACTTTTGACCTTACACAGGTACCTAAAAGGTCAGTTCCTACAAGTTCATGCTAAGTTTCTTGCCTTATACCCACCAAACACTTACAAATTTATTTTATCTTATCATTGTAATTCCTGATTTGTAGCATTAAATGAACTAGTTGAAAATCCTCAGGCAGAACCACTTGAATGATTTCCTTTCTTTTATTTTTTCTAATATGATTATGTGGACAACCTACAAAACAATTGGTGTTTTTTTAAAAGGATAGCAAATGCTGGGTGTGGTGGTGCACACCTGTAATCCCAGCAAGTTGGAGGCCTGAACAAATTCTAGACCAGCCTGGGCAGCTTAGTAAGATCCTGTCTCAAATTAAAAAATAAAAAGGGCTGAGCATATAGCTCTTGCCAAGCTCCCCTGGGTTCAAGCCCCAGTACCATAAATAAATAGGAGATGGATAGGAAGGAAAGAAGAAGGAAAAAAGAGTTGTTGGAAAGGACAATTACTTCTTAAATTTAAGGTTTCTTTTTTTGTTGTTTGTTTGTTTTAGTTTTATAAAACTTTTGTTCTAGCTCTGTAGGCTGGGATAGGAGGATAGGAGGAGTTCAAAGCCAGCCCCAGCAAAAGCAAGGTGCTAAGCAACTCAGTGAGACCCTGTCTCTAATAAAATACAAAAGAGAGCTGAGGATGTGGCTCAGTGGTCGAGTGCCCCTGAGTTCAATCCCCAGTATGGGAGGGGGAAACTTGTTCTAAGCAATATCTTTCTTGATACCTGAAATAGATCTAAAGTAGGTTAGGGCCTGTCTGGAGCCAGCTCCAGTTCATCAGGTATCATTCATTCTTACTAGTTTGAAAAACAAACAAAAAAATTGGGGCTGGGGTATAGCTCAGTGGTAGAGCTCTTGCCTCGCATTCTTAGCACTGGGGGGGAAAAAAACCCCGACAACTCTTATGTATGTGTATATACCCATGTATTTTTTGTTATTAATGGTTTGATTGATAGATTGATTGATTTGTAGTACAAGGATTGAACCCAGGGCCTCACACATGCCAGGCAAGCGTTCTACCTCTGAACCAGAATCCCACATATTTAATTTTGCTTGTGTTTTGTTTTATTCTGTTTTGGTACTGGGGATTGAACCAGGGGCAGTTAACTCTGAGCCACATCTCTAGTCTTTTTCTTTCTTTTTTTTTTAATATATATATATATATTTTATTTAGACAGAGTCTTGCTGAGTTGCTTAGGACCTTGCTAAATTGATGAGGCTGACCTTGAACTCTCATCCTCCAGCCTCAGCCTCCTGAGCTGCTAGATTATAGTCTTGTGCCACACTTAATGTTCTTGAGCTCCCCCCCACACACACACACTTGAAAAATTGAGGAAATAATTTATTTAAATGAAATGATCTTATAACCCCTTATCCCCGTGTGCCCACATATTTCAATCTCAGTAAAATTATAGTTTGAATTATTTTGCTTCATTTCCTGTGGATATGTTGTAAAGCATTAAGAGTCACAAAGCAAACCTTTTGTATTGAGAAACAATATCCCGTTCTTTCCAGACATAACAAGGGTATGATAAATATCTTCCACCCCACCCCCACCCGCCTCTCTTTCTCTTTACTCTTGGAGGCTCTGGAAAGCACTCTTCCAGCAGCAGGTCTTAGTGATTAATTTCAAGGCCTGAACCTAAGCATTATCGACTATAATAAAAACCACAGGTCCCAAGAGTCAGTAAGTATTGATGTTGGTTTAAAGCCAGTGGATAAATGATGTTTAATGTATTAAATATTAAAGGCAGAAACATGGTTTGGTGAGTGCTGCTGATGCTGCCAATTAAAATATCCAGTTTGATTTTCAGAAATTTAATTTTATCTAAATACAATCTATTTCAACTGACAGTCACTATATAATATTGATAAAATACTATTAAAGGCCCAAAAGATTTCCTAAAATTATATGTGAATGCAATGAGAAAAAAATGAAAATAACTTTAATATTTAATGGTCTATATTTTCTGATAGGTAGCCAAATTTGCATCTTTTTAAAATATTTTTAGTTGTAGATGGACACAATACCTTTATTTATTTATTTTTTTAATGTGGTGCTGGAGATCAAACCCAGTGTCCCACGTGTGCTAGGCAAGTGCTGTACCACTGAGCCACAACCTCAGCCCCCAATTTGCATCTTTAATGTTACATTGAATTCGTACAATTTTGGAATACTATAAACTATATCTTTTTTAAAGATAATACTATGACAATGGAACAAAAGAAATCTCGAGGGAATATATAAATGCCCTCCTCCCTTTGTTTTTTGCTTTTCTGTAATTACCAAAATATTATTCAGAGCCCTGATATAGTTACTTTAAAGGTGGGTCATTTTTTAAAATAAAAAGATCTCTGATTACACCACCTTAAACTTGCATTAGTGTGTTAGCTTCACATCTGACCCTTGAAATAAGTTTTTAAAATCATACTTGATGTATAACATTCCCCCCAATTCTTCTTAAAGTATAGGTTGTTGAAGCCAACAGCCTATATTTCACCACTGATTATTGGAACATTCTATAAATTTCTAAAAAGTGAAACTTTCCATCCTAAGATAGTAATTTTTTGAATAGCAATCCAAAGATCCCAGTTACTGCACTTTGGAAATGTACAGCTAACTCAGGTCACCTTCAGTTTGTGCCAGGAAACACTTCTGTATATGAACACATTAAATCCTCACATTGGCCATATATGGCAGGTGACCATTACTATTCTTATTATCACAGCACTGCCACATTTCATAAGGGAGGAAACTGAAGCACAGAGAGATAAAGTACATTGCCCCAATTCCTATAGTTAGTAACTAGCGAAGTCAAAATTTGAACCCCCGCAGTCTGGCTCTAGGATTCAGTCTCATAAATTATTGCACCTAGGGCTAAACATAGACCCTGTTTCCACAGACTTTCACAGACTTGCAAGTATAATGTATATTTGAGTAATATTCTTTAAAAAAAGTGATTTTTTTTAAAATTTTGTATCCTACAGTTTTGCATTACTTAAGATATCTAGGTTATTTCAAATAATCTATGCATTGACTGTGAGCAAGCAAATAAGAGGAATCATGCTGTGTTGAGATTATTGCCAGTCTAAAACTAGTTTTCTCAGGATTTTAGCCCCCAAAGATGATGAATTTGTTGTTTGATTCCCTTCTTTCCCAGTTTACAAATTAGAGGAATTCTTCCATGAGTCCCCCAGACAAAGTTAGTCATTTCCTGCCCTCTGATCCCACAGCATTTTGTTCATACTCCATATTTTAAGTAAATACTGTTTTGTAATTAATCTGTTTATATGTCACGTCTTTCCACCCCCACCCTTGCTTCCAAGAGTTCTTCAAGAACTGGAACCAGGTCTAATTTATTTTTGTCTGCCACTAGCCTGTTGACAAGTGAATGAATCATATTGCCAGAGAAGTGAAGGGACTTGCCCAGAGCCACAAGCCTGAAATGTAAGCACCTTTCGAAACTCCTCACCTCATACTTGTCACTCACTAAGTGCCAGAAATGTTTTTAAGGGATTTGAACACTTGCAAAGGAGTTTCCCTGGGTTCCTCTAGACCAAAAATTTGTAAAACAGTAAGGATGACCACAATGATGATGAGGAGGAGGACCACCATAGTTCCATTGCCCCTGATCCTGCTGTTATCATTTAGAGCATCAAATGCAATGTTTGTGAAAGCTTTGACACTGGTAAAGCCCCTTAGATAAGTATGTGTATCCTGTGACTCTGACCTGTTACTATTCAAGTGTGACTCGCAAGTACTTCACAGTCATTGTCTCCTTAACTTTTCATGACACCTCTGTGAGATAGGCGATCTGTTTGCTGTTTCACAGAGAAGAGAACTGAGCCTTTACTTCAGCTGTTATCACAGATGGCTGAAAGGGGACTAGAATCCACCCAGGACACTGGCTTGTATCCAGTAAGCCACCAGAAAAAGGCCACAGGGTCCCTCAGGGTATGTCGTGGTCATCTTCTGATGTCCTGGGCCTCTGGAAACCAGAGCCCAGGAAGGAAATACAATGAGAGATGAGAGTCAGGCTCCTCTAGGGCCAATTATGTATGTGTGTTTAGATGTTAGTCAGATTTTTCATTTTATCAAAATTCAGGGCTTGGACACCAAATGTTCCATAAGATAAAATGAGCAGTTTGGTTTTGAAGTGGCCAACCACCATCTGCTGTTGTGACTGTCAGCAGCCGCGTGGGGATCCTGTAGGTCTGGCGGGAGGGGCTAACCTCTGCATTGCTTTTGTCTCAATGGGGAGTTCCTTACTTTGACTCTCAGAGGAAATGAAGGCTGATAAATCCAGCTGCTGCTTCCTGTTCCTATAATTCTGAGATTTATTTTTTTTTTTTTACGAGCAGAATGCTTTATTTTTAAACCAGTGGAAAATACCCTCAACCTGTTTGTTGTTAGTATTTCCTTAAAAAATGGATATATTCACTTGAGAGAGAGACCCATAATGCTGCCTGAGATGGCTCAGTTTTCTGTTTTTCAACTGCAACAGGATGAAAACCAATTAAGGCAGATTTGACTGTGCAGAAAGCTCTATGTGAGATTGATGACAGAGTTTGATTTAGGGAGGCCTGTAATTTATATCTGTGGCCTTACTATCTTTCAGCCTGTGCTTGTCTAATTCAGGTCTGGTTTTTCTTCTGCTTGATTGTTACATTAGTGAATAAATACCTGCATCCTCTAAGAAATGCACTACCTCCTCAAATTCCGTCATATACACAAAGCAGCCATTAGGTATAGGTTGCTAGGATGCAATTTGGTGCCTTGGATTGTATAACCGATGATTTCATAACTAAAAGTAGTACGTAGAAATATTTTCCCTAATGCCACATTTTTTTTCATTTCCTAGTTTAAGAGACAGAGAAGAAGGCATATGGGGTCCAATGGTACATCTTTCAAAAGCACTAAAGGAAATTTATTTGGCAAAGTAGAATTCTAAGAATGTAGTAAAAATACTAAACCCCTTCACAGAGTAAGAATCTTAGGTCTGAATTAAGCCTTTTAGCCCTTTCCTTAATATTTATGAAATCATAGCTAAGGTACAACTCTGTTCACAAGGGATAAGAGTACATATTTTACTCTTTGAGAGTCAGAGTTACAGTTAATATTAAATGATTTCAGAATAAAAGGAAATATTCATAACATAGGTTTAAAGAAGGGCTTACCCTGAATATTTGGTCTGAATTTGTTAAGCTTCTGATAGTGATGAGTAAAGAACTGAGTGAGACTTAACACTCATTGGAGCCAATCTAGCACACTTAATGTCAGAGGTGTCTTTCCAGTTGTAATCTCTATTCTGCCATCTCCTTGTGTAGCTGTTTCTTGCTATAAAACAAAGTTCACATTATTTCTTTGTCTCTTAGTAGTTAGTAAGGATCGGGTTCTTTGGACTCCATGAATGGGCTATTAAAAAACCAGAATGATGATAAAGGTGTGAAGTGATGTTGTCATTAAATAGCAGTTAGGTTGTAAGTTGTAGCTGCATTTTTTTTAGACTGTGTTCCAGGTGTTCTGGGGTAGCCTTTGAACACTAAGCGTTGTCTCCTTCACGTAAAGGTTCCTTCTAATGGTTGGTAAATTTGGGGATTTAATTTAATTTGGGCTCATCTCTAATGTAAAGCAAGAGAACAGGGCAGCTGTGGGCTTAGTAGAGTCAGTCAGATCTGGGTTTGAATCCTAGTCCACTGTACATTAGCTGTGTGACCTTTGGTCAAATTACTCAAGCTTTCTATCCCTCAGTTTCCTCTTAGTAGAACTGAAAACATAATCCTGCTGCTCAGATGGACAATTTAATGAGCCAAGTATGTGAGTACTTGGTTCCTCAATAGGGATACTTTTCTTCCCACCTTCCCTGTGTGTTTTCAGTAGCCTTGGGGTTGAGTGGAAGGCACTGCCTAAGATTGCCCTGTGAGGACATCAGCACACCCTGTACCTCCCACCTCTCCGCCCATTACTTGATCATACCTAGAGCTGCTCACCCCTGTGGCCAGGTACAATGTGGTACAGGTGGGGTGAATTACAGAGGATGTGGAACCATTTTGCAAGGTATCTTTTTTTCCTTTAGTCTTTACCCAAAAAGGACCCTATTATGTTGGTGTTTACCAGCTTACTAAAGGGAAAAGCAAATGCTATATATCCAAACTTCTATCAGAATTGGAATTCCGTGGTCTTTAGTCCTTTCTGAAGGTGTGAATTTTAAGCATCCTATATGTATGTGAGTTGTAGGTCCTAGTAGAAATGTTTATAGTATGTGACTTACCTTTATGCTCAAAAACATCTCTACATCTCTGAACTTTTTCACTCTTTTTGTCTGTGTGTGTGTGTGTGTGTGTGTAGTAGTACGGGGGTTTGAACCAGGGGCACTCCACCACTCAGCTTCATTGCCAGCCACCCTACGCACAACCTACTTTTCAAAATTTTGAGACAGGATCTAAATTGCTAAGGCTGGCCTCAAATTTTCAGTCCTCCTGCTTCAGCCTGGGATTATAGACGAGTACCACCGTGCCTAGTGTCACCCTGCTATTTTCAATTTCTACTTCCCTACTCCTTTCCCATCCTAAAAAGTATATTCTTCCATCAATCTTGCTGTTGCCCTAGCCTTTGTTTCTTTGTGTCCCCCACCCCAGGTAGGTTTTGAGAAGGGAACATTCAGTATTCACTTTCTCACTTGACCCTTGCTCACTGTGGGCCAGACTTCACTGAAAGGGCTCCATAGGAATCTCTGGAGGCTCCAGCACTGGAGGCACTTTTATTCCTGACTTCAGCACTAGCTTGTGATGGGTGTTGCTGCTCACCACTCTCTTCCTGAAATGCTTCCCTGCTGTGGCTCCCAGACAAGCCTCTCTCCCTAGTTCCTGTGTGTGCTCTCTTTGGGTGATCTCACTTTCCATACACTGATTAGTCATAAGTCTAGTTGTATTCCAGATCCTTCTTCTGAGTTTTAGCTCAACCATCTCTACTTAAAAATTATTACACCAATCCTCATTATCAAAACTGAAAAATTGCTGGGAGCAGTGGTGCACATCTGTAATCCAGCAACCCAGAAGCTGAGGGAAGAGGATGGTGAGTTCAAAGTCACCCTCAGCAGATTAATGAGGCACAGCCAGACTCTGTCTCTAAATAAATACAAAATAGTGCTGGGGATGTGGCTCAGTGGTTGAGTGCCCCTGAGTTCAATCCCCAGTAAACCACCCGCATGCACCACCACCCCCCAAAAAATAGCAGGTGCTTAAGTATGAGTTTGCAAAACAGTTTTTCAAAATATTATATTGAGGGTTGGATATTCCTCAGTGGCAGAGTGTTTACCTAGCCTGTGCAAAGCTTCAGTGAGCTCTCTAACACTAACCAAAATACCTGAGGAGAACAATTTATAAAGGGGGAAAAGTTAATTTGGGGCTCAGGGCTTCAGAGCTCTCAATCCATGGTCAGCCAGCTTCGTTGCTCTAGGCCTGCTGTGCTGCAGAAAATCATGGCAGAGGGGTTTGGGGGAAAAAAGCTGCTCAGCTCCTGGCAGCTGGGAAACAAGAGAGAGCAAGGAACCAGGCGCTAGATATAGTCCTCCAAAGCACCAACCCCCAGGGATGTACCTTCTCCAGCCATGCCACCTACCAGCAGTTACCAACCAGTAATCGTCTTACCTCTGATCATTCCTACGTTGCCTAACGCATGAGCTTTTCAGGGGACATTAAAGAATCAAACCACAACACCTTAAGAACCCCACAGTTAAAGCCTATTATTTTTCAGACTGTTCAGGCTAATGGGATCTGGTTTCTGGAATAATTGAAAAACTAGTGAAACAAACAAAATACACACACACACACACACACACACACACACACACACACAAAAAAAAAACTTTCTAGAGAGACAAGGAAAGGTAGCATAGTTTTTTCATTAATCAATGGGTTTTTTTTTTTTTAGGATAATATTAAAATGATTTACACTTCATAAGTAAATGATAGCCAAGAAGTAGGGTAACAGTAAAGGAGGGCTCAAAGATACAAGGATGTAGAATGAGGACAAAAACCAAATACTCTAAACCTGTACAAGATAATCAACACAACAAATATCATAATATGTACATAAGTAGCCTACAGTCTCTTTTGTTGAATTAACTTAAAATAGAATTTCAATTTTAAATTGCTCGAATGGTAAATAAGAATGTGACTTAAGGAGTTTCACTTGCCTGAGTTTTCATTTTATCTCTACCTTTTATGAGTTCATCTGAAAAATGAAAATAGTTGATATCTCACATTACTCACTGAGTAAACTCGGATCTTCGTTTTCCTTATCGATGAAATGGGTTAAAACACGGTTGTAAAAAAGCACACATATTAAATGTTCTCATGACTAGGGCTCCCTGGAATTGGATTTAGAGGTGCAGAAACATCTAGGGGGATGGGAGGGCAGGGGGAACCCGTGAAGAAAACCCAGAATTTGGAATATGATGGTGATAGGAAAATAAAGGGTCATGAAGGCTTTGAGAGGAAAAGAAATCAATAAAGAAAAGAAAGGAGAATAGAAAAATCAAAACCAGGAGGGGACTTGAGAGAGAGTAAAGGGATAAATCAGTCAAATAATGTACAAATTAAGGACAACCCAAACACTTAAAAATTGTTAATGACCTTCAACAGAATAATCTCTGTTGTGGTGGAATTTATTATTAACATTAGAAAATGTCTTAGAATTAACTAAAAATTCCCCCAATGGGTTGACCTTTTAAAGTAACACAAATAGATCCTGATTTTAGAATTAGTGATAAATTAGTAAACTTGATAAATATTACTTTTGTCCTATTTTGAAGGATTTGATAAAACAAAGACATGTTTTATTCATATTTAATCTTGTTTCTAAGTACTTAGCATCTATTTATTTGTGTCACTCTTGTGAAAATTACAAATAATCCAGAAAAGGAGTCTGAGAGGACATTTAGCAGGAAGCCTTTCATTAGCTAAGGTGTGCTGTAATTAATGGTCATTTCCCTGTCCCCAAATTATTTGAACAAGTGGAGTTTTAATGGAGAGCCATAGTTAGGACATTATAACACTTCTCCCAATTATAAAGAATTAGTGGAGTTATAATACTGAATCAGAATTGAGCAGCCTGTGGTTTATTTAAAAGAACAAAACCAAAAAAACTCCTAAACCTTCATGTGGTGGGAAGGTACAAAATACGACAAATCTAATTTTTAATTCAGTATGTTGTTACTTATTTTAGATGAGTTGCTTCTTTGAAAACTCATGAAGATCTTTGGCTATGGATCATTTTGAATATTTACTTTCTGATAAAGCACATCTATTTAACTCTGAGAAAATGGTCCAAGACAGCATTTTTGTTTTTGTGGTGCTGGGGCTCAAACTCGAGTATTATGATTTGGATTTGTAATGTTCCCCAAGAAACTCATGTTAAGCAACGCAGGAATGTTCATGGGTACAAAGATTAGATTGTGAGAGCTATATTCTTTTTTTTTTAATATTTTTAGTTGTAGATGGACATAATATCTTTATTTTTATTTATATATTTTTATGTGATGCTGAGGATCAAACGCACTGCCTCTTACATGCTAGGCAAGTGTCCTACCACTGAGCCATAATCCCAGCCCTTGAGAACTGTATTTTTAATCTTTTTTTATTTTTTAGTTTTAGGTGGACACAATATCTTTATTTTATCTTTATGTGGTGTTGAGGATCGAAGCCAGTGCCTCGCACATGCCAAGCGAGAGCGCTACCGCTTACTTGATGGATTAATTATTTTATTTTATTTTACTTTATTTAGTTGTAGATGGACACAATATCTAAATAAATAAATAAATGATTTATTTATTTCTGTGTGGTGCTAAGGATCAAACCCAGTACCTCACACATGTGAGGCAGGTGCTGTATCACTAAGCTACAGCCCCAGCCCTGAATTAATGATTTTAGTAGACTATTGGGTAGGCAGGTGGAACATGGCTGAATGAATAGGTCACTGGGGATATGTCCTTGGGCTTTATCTTGTCCCTGGCTCCTTGCTCTCACTGTTTCCCAGCTGCTACAAGCTGAGCAGCTTTCTTCTACCACCCCACCCCACTATGATATTCTGCCTCATTTCAGGCCCAGAGCAAGAGGGTCCACTGACCATGGACTGAGACCTGTGAAACCATAGGCCTAGAATAAACGTGTCATCTTTTTTTTTTTTTTTTTTTTTTAAGAGAGAGTGAGAGAGGAGAGAGAGAGAAAGAGAGAGAGAGAATTTTAATATTTATTTTTTAGTTATCAGCGGACACAACATCTTTGTTTGTATGTGGTGCTGAGAATCGAACCCGGGCCGCACGCATGCCAGGCGAGCGCTCTACCACTTGAGCCACATCCCCAGCCCATAAACGTGTCATCTTCAAAATTATTCTCATCAGGTATTTTGGTCATAGCAAGGAAAAGCTGACTGATATAAGGCAAGTTGACCCTTTTTGATTGTTTGGCACACAATGGTTATATTTTTTTATAGGTAAAGACGATATTAAATATTTTTAGTTTTCAAAGTATGTTTCACTCCAGAAATATTTATCAATTACCAATACATTAATAACACATTGTAGTTCCAACTAAGCTGGGAGATTTCATGGTCTATTTCTTGTCCAAGAATATGAGGGTTTATAGTTTTCATTTATTATATATAATCTGCCTACTTTTCAAAGAGGTTTGAAGGCATGTGAAAAAATTCATTTATAATAAAACCATGTAAATCAGAGTAAAAGAACAAATATTGGAACAATGAAATGGAGGATTAAAAGAAATCTGGGAGTCTTTTCCTCTTTCCCCTCCCATACAATCAGTTGTTAAGTTCTGCTTTTTTTTTTTTTCCCTGACTCATAAGACTTGCTTATTACTCATTTTTCTTTTTATCACTCACAGCCTGGTCATAACTACCACATATGTCCTTTGATCAGAGTAATGCAACATCTATCTTTTTTTTTTTTTTAATTTTTAGTTGTAGTTGGACACAATACCTTTATTTTATTTATTTATTTTTATGTGGTGCTGAGGTTTGAACCCAGGGCCTCACACATGCTAGGCAAGCACTCTACCGCTGAGCTTCACAACCCCAGCCTCAGCAGCTGCCTTCTTGAGCTCTCATCTTCCCTACTAACCTGGATGTTAAGCCCAGAGTATTCTCTTTTGATAAAGATACATAAAACTGATTTTCACTTGTCTTCAACAAAAAAAACTCCTCATTGACTTGCCACTACCCTTAGTTTGATGATCTCAAATCTTCTAGGGTCCTGCGTCATCTCACGCTGTACTCACTCCCTGAGCTCTGGGCTCTGGCTCTTTCTTCATACTTCACTTGTCATAACTTCAGAAAATCCCTCCCTGATCTGTTGACCGAGGAAACTCTCATCATCCACTTTCATCTCACCATGCAATCAGGGCAAGGTCCATGCTTTCTGGGACCAGAAATTTATGAACTTTGGGGAGCTCAGAGAAAAGAGTAAACAATTAAAGATACAGAAGTAGTGCCAGCCTTGAAAGGACCCTGTGCAAAGGTGACATGCTGGTGCACAAGCTTCTTTTTTCTGCTTGGCACATCTGCCTCTGCCCATTCCTCTTCTTGGCCGCTCTTCAAAGTTGACAGTTTGATTTATGTGTCCAACTAGATGGGTATTTCCTTCCTCTACACTTTACACAGTGAGAGAGAAAATGTGGCTGAATTTGATCACCAATTTTCCCCAGCAATTTGCATAGCTTTAACACTTCAGTGTACAGTTTGTGCTTGAATGTTTAGCATGTGCCTAGGCACTATAACACCCAGCGCCATTGCCTGTTCAGAAGTGAAGAAAACCCCATGTGTGAGGAAATCTGGCAGCTTCAAAACTCAAAAGAGACTGCCTCTCTGGAGCTCCTTCATCCCTGGCCTTTTCTATCACCTGCTGTGTGCTAAGACCAGGCTCTAAGCCTCTGCGCTTCATCAGGAATTAGATATTGATCGTCTGTCCTAGTAAGGATATGCTCACCCCCACCTTTGTCTTTCTGTCCCTATAAAATGTTTAGGTGTGAGCCAAATTGCCTGTTTTTTGTTTATTGGAACGAGTTAGGTTCAGAATAACCTGTTCCAAAGAGCTACAATGTGTTGTCCATCTAGACATTGAAAATGATCAGCCTGTCAAAGCCGATCATTTTTACTTTGGAATAATTAATAGTGACCTTTATTAATTAAGTGCCTATCTTGTGCATTGCCCTCCTTGTAGGAGAAGAATTTAAACCCAGCTGAGGGAGAAAGGAAGACAGCCTAAGGGTTGTGCCTCAGGAGCAGCCATTATTTGACTATACATTCATTTTTTTATTTTTAATGACTAGGGCCTCCAATACACTACCAAGAAACCGTTTCAACTAAATAAGCTACCTATCCAAGGATTAGAATTTGTATTAGTATCTTTCTCTCATACTACCTTTGAGAAGTTTTTGAGGGCTCATAGGATGAGCACGTGTATGTACCAGGTACTTGGGTGCTTTCCAGCAGTCTTCACCACAGCAGAAGTAAGGATTGGCAGGCTCCCAGCTGTCCATGTCCAGAGTACCCATGAGTGTGCCAGCAGAGGGGCTCTCTATCCCAGAGACAGCTGGAAGAGAGCGCGGCAAGCTTCTGAGACCATGCAAAGCTGCTTAGGAGGTCAGGGAATTCCATCCCTAGCATGTTTTCCTTAGCTCTGTTTCAGGCTTGTGCCATGCATACTCCAGGAAAAAAAAAAAAAAAAAAAAAAAAAACTCAAAGTGACTAAACGGAAGAATAGAATTGTCAAATTTTGGTCTAAGATGCCCATGTTACAGGTGGAAAGAAGGGACTTGAAAGATGCAAGCAAAGCTCTCTTAGTAATCACACTGGCTACATAATAAACTGGGTAAAGTTAGGATTATGAAGGTTAGAATTATGAAGGCTTCACTCTAGGCTGGGGCCAGCTGTCTCTGGAGCTTTCCTTAAGGTCAGGAAGCTGCCAGACTCTATTGTAGGGGCCAGTAAGACCTTTGCCATTATCCCGTTTTATGTTTTCTCTAGGATGCAGTTCTCAATAAGGGCAGCCTCTGGTTTTAAATTATTCCTGTTTAATCCCCAGAAGCTGTATCCAGCACATAGCAAATAATCTGTAAATATTTATTAAATGAAGTTTCTAGCGGAGATTGTGTTAACTAAGTGGGGTCTGTAGGAACTAAATCATGGTGATATTCTGTTGTCCACAGAGTTTGGGATTTAGGGTATGCCAGTGACAGTATGTTGAGGATCACCGGGGGTCCTGTGAGTAAAAAAAAACGTGGAAGAGTTAGAGTCTGTAAACAAGTCAGGATGGCGCCTGGCATTTTGCCAGAGGGAGTGGTTTGTGAAGTAAGGCCAGCAAGCCATTAAGTGTGGAGATTCCTTATTGGTTGACTGCTGTATGGAGTTTATGTTAATTAGATAAGCTGTGTGGAATGTATAAATACCTCTGTTGTCCTACAATAAACAGCTCCTACTCCTGTTGTATCAACCTACACAAGTTGTCCGTCACCACCCACCCCCACCCACCCCGTTACTTTGCTGCAGCCTGACTGCCTCATGGAAGCATGGACTTGGAGACTTCTTTCTTTTGTCCCATGAATAAGTTCTCCTCTTCAAGCTCTCAGACATGAGCCTGAGTTTTTACAAGTGAGAGCTAGAACAAAAGGCCAGGAATTCACGGTAACATATTAACACGTTTTTGTTAATTCCTAAGCTGCTTTGCCTTAGATCCATTACCAAGTATTTAGAGTTTTGTTCCTTAGCTTTGAAGCAAATTTTCTCTGAGAATAGCAGTGCTCTTGGGAGAAACTACTAAAGAGGTACCAAAATATTCCTTGTGTAAAGTTCTTTTTATATTTCACAAGTTCTAAATTTTCTTCAGAACTCATCTTCCAGGTGTTAAATGGATTTTATAAAAAGTTTTTGGTGGTTCACAAAATGGGTGGATTTTGCCCAGTGTGAAATCAGATAATAGTAGGTTCTATTTAAAAAGTGTTTCTTTGGGCGAGGGATATCCTTTCGTAGTACAGCACTTGCCTAACATATGCAAAGCCTTGGGTTCTATCCCCAGTGCTGCCCCAAGAAAGTTTTTTTTTTTTTTAATTTAGGGATCCATCCCGTTTTTTAAAAAATCATCTTATATTCTGAAACCTTGGTAAGTTGCTGAGGCTTGCCTTAACTCGAGATCCTTGGGGATCTGCCTCAGCCTCTGAGTACCTGGAATTATAGGCATGAACCACCATTCCAAGTATTATTTTCTTAAATTGTAGGGATTTTTGATATCTATCTGACTTGGGTGTTTTGTGAGTCCGTATATCTGCATGTACATACTTACCTGTATACTGAGTGTTGGGGAAGGGTTATTTGTAGTGATGGTAAGATTTATTGTTCTTAAAGTTTTAATTTAGGTGATCATATTTTTCTGTTTGATACTATAATCTTGCTGATTGCTAGTAATAATCTCATTAATTTTTGTTTTCCAATGTGTAGTTAGTTAACCGTTTTACACTTCTAAAATGTGAACAGAGGACAAAATTTAAACTCAGGTCTCTGGGGCATCAAAGTTGTACTCAGTCTAATATAATTTACTCCTTTCTAATATAAGTAATTTTTATTTACATGTTTTTAAAAGACTGTGTGATATTGAATAACACATTTTAAAAATCATTATTTGTTCTTTTTAGTTATACATGACTGTAGAATCTATCCTGATACATTTATACATGTATGGAGTATATCTTATTCTAATTAGGGTATTGAGGATATATATGATGTTAAGATTCACTGTGGTATATTCATATATGTACACAGAAAAAGTAAGCCAGATTTATTTTACTGTCTTTTCTATTCCTTTTTTTTTTTTTTTTTTTTTGGTGTTTGGTGCTGGGGATCAAACGTGAGGCTTTGTGCATTCGAGGCAAGCAC
Source organism: Callospermophilus lateralis (assembly GCF_048772815.1). NCBI lineage: Eukaryota > Metazoa > Chordata > Mammalia > Rodentia > Sciuridae > Callospermophilus > Callospermophilus lateralis. The sequence continues at coordinate 67,906,513 of NC_135311.1, read as the reverse complement.
TCTACCAACTGAGCTATATCCCCAGCCCTTGTTTTTTCTATTCCTATCCCCACTTACTTCCCTTGATTCCCCTTGGTCTAAACCACTAAACCTCTATTCTTCCTCCCTACTCCACCTTGTCCCCTTGCTGTGGGTTAGCATCCACATATCAGTGGAGTGTTGGGCCTACATTTTCTTATTCTATATGCAGGGTTTCTGGTCTAATACCTGGGTCTTGGATCCACTTTGAATTGAGTTTTGTGCAGGGTGAGAGAGAGGGGTTAAATTTCATTCTACTATATATGGATTTCCAGCTTTCCCAGCACCACTTGTTGAAGAGGCTATCTTTTTTCCAGTGTGTGTTTTTGGTGCCTTTGTCTAATATGAGATAACTATATTTATGTGGATTTGTCTCTGTGTCTTCTATTCCATTGGTCTCCATGCTGTTTTTGATTACTATAGCTTTGTAGTATAATTTAAGGTCTGGTATTGTGATGCCTCCTGCTTCACTTTTCTCTCTAAGGATGGCTTTGGCTATTCAGGGCCTCTTATTTTTCCAAATGAATTTCATGACTACTTTTTCTATTTCTATGAAGAATATCATTGGAATTTTACTAGGAATTGCATTAAATCTGTATAGTGCTTTTGGTAGTATAGACAATATTTGTTCTGCCTATCCAAGAACATGGGAGATCTTTCCATCTTCTAAAGTCTTCAGTTTCTTTCTTTTTAGTGTTCTCTAGTTTTCAATATAGAGATTCTTCACCTCTTTTGTTAGATTGATAACCAAATTTTTTTTTGAGGCTGTTATGAATGGGATAGTTTTTGTGATTTCTCTTTCAATAGCTTCATCACTCATGGATAGAAACACAGTTGATTTATGGGTGTTAATTCTGTTTCACATCATCAGCAAATAGTTCGAACTCTTCTTTTGCTATTCATGTCCCTTTAATGTCTTTCTTTTGCCTAACTACTGTGGCTAAAGTTTCAAGAACTATGTTGAATAGAAGTGGTGAAAGAGGGCATCCCTGTCTTGTTCCAGATTTTAGATGGAATGCTTTCAGTTTTTCTCCATTTAGAATGATGTCAGCCTTGTGTTTAGGCTGTGGGTTAGCATCCACATATCAGTGGATGCTAACCCCATAGATAGCTTTTACAATGTTGAGGTATGTTCCCTTTGTCCCTAGTTTTTCTAGTGCTTTAAACATGAATAGATGCTGTATTTTTATCTAATGTATTTTCCTGCATCTATTGTGATAATCTTGTGATTCTTGTCTTTAAGTCTATTTATGTGAAGAATTTTATTTATTGATTTCCACTTGGTGAACCACTCTTGCATCACTGGGGTGAACCCCACTTGATCATGGTTCACTATCTTTTTAATGTGTTTTTGTATGTGATTTGCCAGGATTTTGTTAAGAATTTTTGCATCTATGTTCAGCAAGGATATCGGTCTGAAGTTTTCTTTCCTTGATGTGTCTTTGTCTTTTGGTATCAGGGTGATACTGGTTTCATAGAATGAGTTTGGAAGGGGTCACTCCTTTTCTATTTATTTCATAGAATAATTTGAAGATGATTGGTGTTAGTTTCTCTTTAAAGGTATGGCAGAACTGGGCTGACAGTTCACATTGTCCTGGGCTTTTCTTTGTTGGTAGGCTTTGGATGGCACCTTCAATTTAATTTTTTCAAATTGGTCTATTTAAGTTTTCTGTATCCTCCTGGTTCTATTAGATCATATGCCTCTAAAAATTTGTCGATTATCTTCCAAGATTTTTTAATTTATTAAAGTAAAATTTTCAAAAGAGTTTCTTATTATCTTCTGTATTTCAATAGTGTCTGTTCTGTGGTGATTTTTCCTTTTTCATCATGAGTTTTAATGACTTGAGCTTTTTCCATCTTTTGGTTAGCTTGGCTAACAATTTATCAATTTTGTTTATTTTTTTCAAAAAACCAACTTTGGTTTCATTGATTTTTTTTTTTAATTTTTTAAATTTCAACTTTATTGATTTCAGCTCTGGTTTTAATTATTCCCTGTCTTCTACTGATTTTGGTATTGATTTGTTCCTATTTTTCTAGGGACTTGAGATACAATGTTAGATTATTTATTTGGTGTCTTTCTGCTGTTTTAATGACCGAGCTCAATGCTATGAACTTTCCTCTTAGAACTGCCTTCATAGTGTCCCAGAGATTTTTATTTCTTATATCACTATTCTCATTTACTTCTAAGTGGTTTTTTTATTATTATTATTTCACCACTGATTTCTTCTGCTGGCATTCCTTGTTCAATAATGAATTATTTAATTTCCAGGTGTTAGAGTAGCTTCTATTTTTTATCTTTTTTTTTTTTTTTTTTTTTTAGAGAGAGAGAGAATTTTATTATTTATTTCTTAGTTCTCGGCGGACACAACATCTTTGTTTGTATGTGGTGCTGAGGATAGAACCCGGGCCGCATGCATGCCAGGCGAGCACGCTACCGCTTGAGCCACATCCCCAGCCCTATTTTTTATCTTATCATTGATTCCTAATTTCATTCCATTATGATCTGATAGAATGCAGGTATTTAGTGTCTACTTTTTGGTCTTTGTTAGGAGTTGCTTTGTGGTCTAAGATATGGTCTGTTTTAGAAAATGATCCATGTGTTGCTGAAAAGAAAGTGTATTCAGTCTTTGGATGAAATATTCCATATATGTCTGTTAAGTCTAAATTATTAATTATATTTTTAGTTCTATAGTTTATTTATTTAGTTTTTGATTGGAAGATCTATCCAGTGATGAGAGAGACCCCCGGTATTATTCTGTTGTGGTTTATTTGATTCTTGATGTTGAGAAGAGTTTGTTTGATGTGCTTAGATGCTCCATTGTTTGGGGCATAAATATTTACAATTGTTATTTATTGTTGTATATAATTCCCTTAAGCACTATGAAATGACCTTCTTTGTCTCTTCTGATTAACTTTGCTTTGAAGTCCACTTTATCTGATATGAGAATAGAAAACCTGATTGTTTACTAGATCCATGTGATTGATATGTTTTTCCCAGTCTTTTACCTTCAGTCTGTGGATGTCTTTGCCTGTGAGGTGAGTCTTTTGGAGATAGCATATTGTTGGGTCTTATTTTTTAATTCAATCTTCCAGCCAGCCTATGCCTTTTGATTAATGAATTTAGGCCATTTACATTCACTGTTCTTATTGAGAGATGATTTTTATTCCCTGTCATTTTGATTTATTTCTAGTTTTTAATTTTTATTAATTTCTCCTTTGATTGACTAATCTTCTAGTGTAATTTCTCCTTCTGCAGGTTTTCACTTTTAATTTTTATTTTTTCTTTGTGAAATAATTTAGTGATTATGTTTTGTAGTACAGGCTTTCTAGTTGTGAAATTTTAACAAAAATTTGATTTTCCGTTTCATCCTTAAGGTTTGGGAAATTTTCTGATTTCATTTCATTGAAAAATTGTACATTCCTTTACTTTGTGTTTTTAAAGCCTTCATCTGTCCCAAAGAATTTTAAATTTGGCCTTTTTGCATCCCATATTTCTTGAAAGTTCTCTTCATGATCTTTCAACATCTTTTCTCTATGGTCAACTTTTTTTTTTTTTTTTTAGGATTATATACATTTGTCTTCATTGCCTAGAACTCTTGTCTTCCAAGTTGTCTAATCAGCTGGTGACGCCAGCCATTGGATTTTTAATTGGGTTTATTGATTCCTTCATTTCAAGTATTTCCATTTGGTTCTTTTTCATTTCTTCTCTTTATTGAAGTAATCTTTCATTTCCTGTATTTTCTCTCTGATTTCACTCCTTACAACACCTTTTACCTCACAGATCAGTTTAACTATAAACTTTCTTAACTCCTTCTCTGACATGTTCTCCACTGTGATGTCAGTGGATTCTATTATTGAGGTATTTTGGTTTGTTTGTGATGGTTTGTTTCCTCACTTCTTCATATTGTTTGTGTGTCTACCCACTTATCAGTATGAATGTGAAGCAGTGGAGTTTCTACTCTATGACTTATAACGTGCCTGAAGTTTCTAGTACCTTACAGTTTAGGGGGAGACAAATAATAACAACAACCAATGCATTTGACTAAATACATAGATCCTGTTATAACATCTACAGCGTTAATCGGCACAATAAACAGAAATGGTGTGATAAGCAATTGCCAACAGTAATAACATTAACTTTGACAAAGCATTTTTTATTTCAAAAGGTAAACAGGGATAATGCAGAAGAGATGTAGGATGTGAAGATTATGAGGGAGAAGGAGAGAAAGTAGAAGTCAAAAATTAAAGGAAGAATGAAAGAGAAAACAATAGAATTTTTAGCAAAAGAAAAGAGAGAATCAAAGAGAAATAGATAAGTGTAAAACAATACAAAACAAAACTACAATATACCAATCAAAAACCCTATCCCTCAAAAGACAGAATCATGAAAAATAACTATCTTCAGAAAGTACAGGAAATGAGAAAAGAGGCAAATATGTACAAATATGAACCATTCAGCACACAGGCAAACAATCAAAAAAAGAAAGAAAAGGATGAGAGGGGGGAAAAAATAAATAAAATTGATAAAATAAAATAGATAAAATTGATTAAAAAAATTAAGGAATTGTTTCCTTATGGTGGTCAAAAATTGTCAGCGTATAGGTTCATTGCTCCCCAATGTCTTTCTGTTTTTTCTTGAGGCATGTACTGCACATGAGAGTAGTAGCCTCAGGCTGTCAAGTTCTTTCTCTTTATGTTGCTCCTCAAATTACCAGTTGGAGTTCAAATTCTTGGTTTCCCTTCTCAGCCGTGTGGAATGGAGTGGGTTGGAGTGTATTGTCTGCTCCCCTCTCAGGATGAGGTCGCTGTAGAGCTCTCTGAGCAGAGTTCCTCTAGGTGGAGCTCCTGAAGGCAAGGTGTAGATCCAGGTAGGTCACAGATTCTTTAGCTGAATAGCAGTTAGTCTGAAGATTTAAAAATCAGCGCACCTCCAGGGCCCAGCAGCTGCCAATCTACACTGGGAGACTGCACTTCAAGACCCTGGGTTTGACTTGAGTGGTGGAGAAGCCAGTCCTTTCTTTAGTTATAAAGACTGAAATTGGCTTGCTTATCTCCTAGTAAGTCTTTTTTGGATTCAATGACCATCTTTGGAGGCTTATTTTGTGCCAAACTGTGAACTGGGTGTTCCTGATACATTACCCTGTGAGGTCATTTTGAAGATTTTATAAATGAGGTATAGATATCATAGAGGAATGAGTACATGCTAAAGATTTTTCTCCAGAACCAGTTCTATGTAATAATGATAACATGTAGCAATCATCTTAACATTTGTACTTGAATTAGACTGTACCTAGCATGAATAACTACAATAGGCTGTAGCCATACCTACTTTCACTATACTTTTTCTGTTGAAAGATGGTATAGTTTCAATTGCTCTCATATCCTCACCAGCACTTAGTATTATCTGTCTTTTTCAGTTTAGGGATTTGGGTGGATTTTATAATACTTTATAGTGTTTGGAAATGGAGCCATTTACTTTGCCACCAAAACCTTAAACTCTAAATTTTTCATACGTTCATTTTCAGGAATGCATTCTGTACAAACACAGGGATAGTGTCAGATATAAAGCTCCTGAGATAGTGCATGGTATTTGGTAGGAAGGTGACAAGCAATAACTATTATTATTATTACTAACTGCTTTCTGTACTCTTTCAGGAGTAGATGTGGGGCAAAGGTAGTGCTTCCACGGTAATTAAAGAGAAAATAAAACTCGACAGAAGGGAAGTAGACTGAAGGAAATGCAGGGGCACAGAACCTCCAGTGAGGTGGCAGAGTAGACAGTGTGCTAGAGAAGAGCTCACCTGAGGTTGGAGTTTCTGTGCTAGTAACTATCCAAAGAACATTGGTGACTTGTCTTTTACATTTTGATTATTTCAAACTATTCCCCCTCTCTATTTCCTTTTCCAGGAAGTCTTTCAATGAAAGAATTCAGCTTAATAAAATGTTCCTCTGCCTAATACCATAGGTAGACAGTCACCAAGTGTTCCTGGAACTTTTATGCAGATAAAGGTGATGATCAGAATCTTCTACGTTCTGTTACTGATTGAGCACTGTTGTGTATCCAGCATTGGATATATAGGACACAGAAGGAAGATGGCCACAGCCCCTGTTCTTACCAAATTGATAATCTAGTGGGAGATCAGACAGGCAGTGTAATTGGGTCATGATGGGGAGAGCTGCAGAGTCAGGTGGGAGCCCCTGACAGACACCTGACAGCGTAGTGTCAAAAGGGGGAGGAAGTATTCCAGAAAGAGGAAACAACAAGGGGCTGAACTCAGGGAGAATAGCTTGTTAGACAAACTGAAGTTACTGACTTAAGAGTGTGGGGAAGGGAGGAATTAGCCAAGGGACCTGCAGTAGGGTGGAAGACTGACAGGTTGGAGGAGGTCAAGAGTGGAGGTGGGGATACCAGCTGAAATAATCAAGATGCAAAAGACAGCTAATGTTCTTAGGACGGTCACTGTCAACATTCACTTCTCAATTCAATCCTCCAACCCTAACAGCTTTTCTAAAACCTGATAGAAAAAAAAAAATTTTTTTTCCCTGTTATCCACACAAATGGCCCTTTAAAATTATGGTCTTAGGTGGACCATCAATTTTTTTTACCAAGAATAAACTTGTGCAAGGCATAGTATCCATGTACTTGAAGTAAGAGCTTCTTTGTAGCCTGTGAGTCAGTGCTGTTTTGTGATCTCTAGACTGGGACTAAAATACTCATGGCATGAGATAGAGTAGTTTATCTTTTAGTTTGGTGTACTATGATTCCAGAGTATCAACTATATGTTGATAAATCCTAAGTATGTATTCTATGACTTCTCTTCAAGTCTGGAACTTTTATTTCAACTGTTTGTGGACACTTCCAGCACAATAATAAGAACTAATATAAACAGATAACAAGTACTTGGGACCAGAGGGTATGCTAAGGGCATTTGCATTCTTTCCTTAAGAAGCCTTTCTGATAGTCTTTAGAAGTTGCAGATGGGAAATACAAGGCTTAGAGAATCACACCTTTGGTAAATGGCAGGATCGAGTCTGGGATACATGACTGTCCAGAGTTGAATAGTACATGCAGACCCTTCCACGTGGGCTTTTTACAATAGAAGTCATCCCATGCTTCTGCCCTGAATTTAAGTCTGAACCTTAAATCAGTTCAGTCCATAACAAATGGATCCTGCTCTCCTATCCTCCTCCAGATCCAGTCACCACTAGACTTTGCGCAGGCTGTCATCATTTCATACCATGCAATCCTTGTTTTTGTTTCCCTTTTCTCTTGCAGCCAGAGAGAAACAGCTATAAACAAATGACCATTTGCTTCATATATATTCCTCTTTGTTTATTATTACTATGCCTCTTTTGGATGAAAAGATAGAGCCTGTATGAGGACTCTTTAGTTTGGAGCAAGCATGGTTTTTTTTTTTTCTCATTTACTGTTGTTACTTGCATTTCTGTTATAATGTCTTTTTTCTCTCTCTTTCGTTTTCTAGGAATGTTTACCCTTGCGGAAGTTGCTTCACTTAATGACATTCAGCCAACTTACCGAATCCTGAAACCATGGTGGGACGTGTTTATGGATTACCTGGCTGTTGTAATGTTGATGGTAGCCATCTTTGCCGGAACCATGCAACTTACCAAAGATCAGGTGGTCTGCTTGCCAGTACTGCCATCTCCTGTAAATTCAAAGACACATACATCACCAGGAAACACTGACATCACCACCGAAATCCCGAAGATGGAAACAGCCACTCACCAAGACCAAGATGGGCGGACAACGAACGACGTTTCCTTTGGCACATCTGCTGTGACACCTGACATACCTCTCAGAGCCACGTATCCTCACATGGATTCCACAGTTCCAAGCCAGGAGGAAAAGAAAGAGAAGAGAGATCCTGCGGGCCGAAAAACAAACTTGGATTTTCAGCAATATGTATTTATTAATCAGATGTGTTACCATCTGGCCCTTCCTTGGTATTCTAAGTACTTTCCATACCTTGCTCTTATACATACTATTATTCTCATGGTCAGTAGCAACTTTTGGTTCAAATATCCCAAAACATGCTCAAAAGTAGAGCATTTTGTTTCAATACTAGGAAAGTGCTTTGAATCTCCTTGGACTACTAAAGCGCTGTCTGAGACAGCCTGTGAAGACTCAGAGGAAAACAAGCAGAGGATAACAGGGGCCCAGACTCTACCAAAGCATGTGTCCACCAGCAGCGATGAAGGGAGCCCCAGCGCCAGCACCCCAATGATCAACAAAACTGGCTTCAAATTCTCAGCCGAAAAGCCTGTGATCGAAGTTCCCAGCATGACCATCCTGGATAAAAAAGATGGGGAACAGGCGAAAGCCCTGTTCGAGAAAGTGAGGAAATTCCGTGCCCACGTAGAAGACAGTGACTTGATCTATAAACTGTATGTGGTCCAGACAGTTATCAAAACAGCCAAGTTCATTTTTATTCTCTGCTACACTGCAAACTTTGTCAATGCAATCAGCTTTGAGCATGTCTGCAAGCCGAAAGTCGAGCACCTGACTGGTTATGAGGTGTTTGAGTGCACCCACAATATGGCTTACATGTTGAAGAAGCTTCTCATCAGTTATATATCCATTATTTGTGTTTATGGTTTTATCTGCCTCTACACTCTCTTCTGGTTATTCAGGATACCTTTGAAGGAATATTCTTTTGAAAAAGTTAGAGAAGAGAGCAGTTTCAGTGACATTCCAGACGTCAAAAACGATTTTGCGTTCCTCCTGCACATGGTAGACCAGTACGACCAGCTCTATTCCAAGCGTTTTGGTGTGTTCTTATCGGAAGTCAGTGAGAACAAACTGAGGGAAATTAGTCTGAACCATGAGTGGACATTTGAGAAGCTCAGACAGCACGTGTCCCGCAACGCCCAGGACAAGCAGGAGCTGCACTTGTTCATGCTGTCAGGGGTGCCCGATGCCGTCTTTGACCTCACAGACCTGGATGTGCTAAAACTTGAACTGATTCCAGAAGCTAAAATTCCTGCTAAGATTTCTCAAATGACCAACCTCCAAGAGCTCCACCTCTGCCACTGCCCTGCGAAAGTTGAACAGACTGCTTTTAGCTTTCTCCGCGATCACTTGAGATGCCTTCACGTGAAGTTCACAGATGTGGCTGAAATTCCTGCCTGGGTGTATTTGCTCAAAAACCTTCGAGAGTTGTACTTGATAGGCAATTTGAACTCAGAAAACAACAAGATGATAGGACTTGAATCTCTCCGAGAGTTGCGGCACCTTAAGATTCTCCACGTGAAGAGCAATTTGACCAAAGTTCCCTCCAACATTACAGATGTGGCTCCACATCTTACGAAGTTAGTCATTCATAATGACGGCACTAAACTCTTGGTACTGAACAGCCTTAAGAAAATGATGAATGTCGCTGAGCTGGAGCTCCAGAACTGTGAACTAGAGAGAATTCCACATGCTATTTTCAGCCTCTCTAATTTACAGGAACTGGATTTAAAGTCAAATAACATACGCACAATCGAGGAGATCATCAGTTTCCAGCATTTAAAACGACTGACTTGTTTAAAATTATGGCATAATAAAATTGTTACCATTCCTCCCTCCATTACCCATGTCAAAAACTTGGAGTCACTTTATTTCTCCAACAACAAGCTCGAGTCTTTACCAGTGGCAGTATTTAGTTTACAGAAACTCAGATGTTTAGATGTAAGCTACAACAACATTTCAATGATTCCCATAGAAATAGGATTGCTTCAGAACCTGCAGCATTTGCATATCACTGGGAACAAAGTAGACATTCTGCCAAAACAATTGTTTAAATGTGTGAAGTTGAGGACTTTGAATCTGGGACAGAACTGCATCACCTCCCTCCCAGAAAAAATTGGTCAGCTGTCCCAGCTCACTCAGCTGGAGCTGAAGGGGAACTGCTTGGACCGCCTGCCAGCCCAGCTGGGCCAGTGTCGAATGCTCAAGAAAAGCGGGCTTGCTGTGGAAGATCACCTTTTTGACACTCTGCCACTAGAAGTCAAAGAAGCATTGAATCAAGACATAAATGTTCCCTTTGCAAATGGGATTTAAACTGAGATACTACATGCACATCCATGTGCAGGAACAACTTCCTAGATTGCAAATGCTCATGTACAAGTTATTGCAAGATAATGCATTTTAGGAGTAGATACATCTTTTAAAATAAAACATGAGAGGGTGCATAGAAGGCTGATAGAAGACATAATTGAATGTTCAATGTTTGTAGTGTTTTAAGTCATTCATTTCCAAATCTTCTTTTTCTCTTTTTTTTTTTTTTAATTTTTTCTTCTGGGGAAAGGGAAGGAAAAATTATAATCACTAATCTTGGTTCTTTTTAATTGTTTGTAACTTGGATGCTGCCGCTACTGAATGTTTACAAATTGCTTGCCTGCTAAAGTAAATGATTAAATTGACTTTTTCTTACTATACTACCTTTTTTGAGGTGTTTGATTTGTTTTGCTTAGCTGATGCAATATTGCTTTACTCAGATTGCTTAAGACACATCAGGTCCAAACCTATAAATTTAGATTTGCTGACATATTGATTTCTTTCCTGTTTTAATTTAAATAGCACCTCAAATAAGCACTTCTTTTAATATCTGCTAAATGCTGCTTCTTCGTAGAATCCCCTATGGATTTTACCCTCTTGAAGGCCTGAGATGTAGTAAAGGGTGTAGATTGTTGGGCCTTTTTATTTTTCTTAAAAATAAATAATAACAAGGAAAAAAAAACACATCCTTTAATAGTAACTTTTTTCCCATGGACTAGATTTCTGATTATATGAGACACTTTTGTACTGATACTATAATATTACCAATAAATAGAAAATGTTTTTTAAAAATAAATGTGTAATTACAGCCACAATAATTTTAGTGACTTTGGTGACTCACAACTTTATAAAATAACCATTTGGAAGATAACACAAAATCAAAGTAAGTATCACTTAATTTCCTACCCTTTTGATGGAGGTAGTAGTTATAAAATAAGATCCATAGTTTACTGAGTTGGGAAACTTTTGACTTCCTATTCATCTTAGTGACAAGCTGTATTTCCTGTGTTTGTCTCAAGCTAGGATAGGTCATATCCAGGGACATTCTAGCAGAATACACTTTTTAGATTATGATTTTCCTACTTTATCTAGCTTACAGATTATCTAAGTCTTTCTCAAAAAAAAAGAAAAGAAAAATTTCCTGACCCCCATCTAGGTATTTATTGGCAAGTGTTTCATGGGCCTTCCCTGGGAGTGCTTTTTCAAGTAGAAAGAACTTTTTGGTGCTCTGAGGGACAAAGTACTGTTCTCTTTCTACAAGCCTGAACTCGCTCAATGAAACACAGGACAACCTCCGGATCCTAAGCACAGCTTAAACGATTATACACAGATTATGGAAAGATGGACTTATTTCCTTGTTGTCTTCCCCAAAATTAAATTCTAGGACTCTCATATAGATACTGGAGGTGAATCAGCTTTCTGGAGAACTTGTAAATACTCTTGAGTTGAGAAGTATTGTCACTAATAGGAAAGGCTACAGTCACTGTCATTGAGTTAGGAACTGACCATAGCTCCCACATCCTGGCCATTCCTTTATATTCCTAAAAGGTTTGAGATGGGAGACCACCTTATAAAAGCCCAAGTTTGGAGAATCAGAGGTGAATGGTAAATTTTTTATTCAAATACATTATCCCCCATATATACTCTTCTATTTCTCTCAGCCTTCATTAATATAATTCACCAGTGTTGATTATGCACCAGCATTTTGTCTAGCCAGTGTGAGGAACTGAGAATTCAATACTAGAATCAGTCACAGGGCTACATAGTTTGTCAGCCAGGTAGGGGGCATTAATATTAATACGCAAGTGATAGAAATGATTAATTACAGTTGAAATATAACAAAGTGCCTGTAAACACTCCTTGCATTTCCCTCCCATCAGCCTCATGTCACTGTTCTCCCCACTGAGCAATTGCCATCACCTGAAATTGTTACAGCATTTTTAAAAGAATGCCACACCATCTTAATTATGAAATCAACAGACCAAATATTATGATCTTTGTTCTGCAGTCCAAAAATTTATCTTCCATTTTTAATTTGGAACTAGGTCTCAATAAGTTTCCCAGGATGGCTTTGAACTTGAGATCTTCCTGTCTCAGACTCCCAGTCTCTGGGATTACAGGAGTGTGCCACCACTCCCAGTGATAAATCTCTTTATGCCGGGTACAAAGGGATGTAACTCAGTGGTAAAGCATGTGCTTAGAATGCATAATGTCCTGGGTTCAGTCCCTCAGCACCAGAAATAAATAAAATTATTTTATTAAAGTTTAATTGGCATATAAAAAGCTGTACATACTGAACATATATACCTTATGAAGAGTTGTTTTAAAACAAGCTTTTGGGGTTTGCTTTTGATTTTTGTGGAACTGGGGATTGAACCCAGGGCCTCCAAATGCTAAAGTACTCTACCATTGAGCTACATCCCCATCCCTTTTTAAAAATTTATTTCTCGATGAATTTCCCAGGCTGATCTTGAATTTGTGATCCTCTTCCCTCAGCCTCCTGAGTTGCTGGGATTACAGGTGTATGCCATCACACCTGCCTAGCATGTGGTTTTGGGGGTGTTTTTCGGTTTGTTTTATTTTATTTTATTTTATTTATTTATTTATTTATTTTGTGGTACGGGGGATGGAATCCAGGAGCATTCTTCCTCTAAGCTATATCCCAGGCCCTTTTTAAAATATTTTGAGACAAGGTACCCAGAGTAGCCTTGAACTTGCACTCCTCTAGCTTCAGCCTCCTGAATAGCTGGGATTACAGACATGCACAAAGGGCAAGCATGTCATTTTTGTAGGGGAGAAGTGGCAAGATGCCATGCTCATCTTGCTTTTCAGACAACAGCCATTCTACAGGGCCTAGAATCTGAAATCTCCCAAAGCTTGGCCACTGGCAGCTCTCCCCCAAGGCAGCCTATTTTCTATTTAGTAATTGGGGTTCAGTCACTTAGAACTGAGTGGCATAAGATGCCTCCAAACAATATCAAAGGATACCATTCCTCTTACCCACTTTTTGTTGACTTTATCAGCCCTTTGTAGTGTCCTTGAATGTTGAAGAGTTCATGGTCAGTTGATTTAAATGCCACATTCCATGCTGCTGTTTGCAAGTAGCACTGTTCTAAGAGAAGTTTCCTGATAAATGCCGATTAATTCAAAATACCTGGGTGTTGGAGTCTCAGCATGTAACAGATGAGGGATTTGTGGGCCTGTTTTGTCTACCCATGTATCCATAAATTTATGTTGGTCTCATACACATCAGACAAATTAGAATGTATAAGTCTTGGCTCAATATTTTCATATCTTTCTCCAAAGTTTTTGAGCACCCATCTGAAGAAAATCATTGTAAACAATCTAAATATTCCATGTTTTGGTGAATCCCATGCAGTCAGAACCTAGTTTTCTTGTGGCTTTTAATTATTTTTTATTCCACCATTGTTTAGTTGGCTTGGCAAAGAAGACTGGCTTTCTTAAGGGTTCAGAAAAATGAGCTGAAATCATTACAGAGACACCATTCTTAGTGGCGATTTAGCAATTAAATAATAGAGTTCATTCTGTATAACTCCTGGCCAGTGGATTGTGACTGACTGACATTTTTTATGTATAAAGGGAAGTCATGTTTTATAAATATCCCTAGTAGTTTCTGTGACTGTCTCTCCTGCTTTGTACATCAACCAGGAACAAACTCTTTTCAAATTGCTAATGACAGCAAACTCCAAAGTGCCCTTGAGACCAACGCCCAACAGTTGTTTCCATTCACCTTGCTGAATGAAAGCCAGAGTGCTGTCCTCTCCCAAAGATTTCTGGCGGTGATTACGTCAGTAATTCATTCCGATAAAATGGTCCCTTTATTAACTGAATCCCCAAACAAAGGCTGTGGTTAACAAAAAGCCTCTTTCATGAAAAGAAAGGGGAAACGAACAAACCCCTGGAAACAAGTTTTCAAATGTCTTCAAACTTATGACTGTGGCACAAAGTGACCCCATCTGGTCCTGACCAGCTGTGGCTCTCCTAGGCAGGGGCACCAGGCTTTTAGGGTAATGTTTGCTGGAGACAGGGAGAAATGGAAGCAAGAGAAGAAGAGCAGGAAAGCACAAACCAGGCACCTCTCAAGTCTGTCCTAGAGGTGGGGATGGGTCATGCTCTGCAATGGGGAAAGCCACTTCACTCACAAAACTTACAGACTAGCTTGTTCTTTCTTCAATGTTGGGGGCGGGGGGAGGGGCCGGGGGCAGAAGGGTTATTCTGTTTTGTGTTTTGCATAGTGGGATCTTTCCCAGGGCCTTGTGCCTGCTAGGTGTGCTCTACCACTGAACCATACCTCCAACCCCTCTTGAACTTTTTGGAAACTCACATGCATATCAACTGTCTATTTGGGTTCCGGAATTTGGGCTTGTGTGTGACAATTGAATAAGGTGATTCTTTAGAGGTAGTGTGCCTAGCAAACAGTACATACTCAGTAATACTTATATTACTTTTGTCTCTAATCTACAATTGTGAGTCTTTCTAATACGTATTTTCTCTTGAGAGTAAAATTTTCAGTGGGCATGTGGAACACAGAATAAAATTATAAAAATATTTCTCAGCCTTACTGGGAACTTGATGTGGCCACATGATTGAATTCTAGCAAAATGAGTGGGAAGAGAAAAGCAATGCCCTATTTCTGGATTGGGCCCTTAAAGAAGGGCATGCCACCTCCTTGCCTTATTCCTGCTGCTTAAACTGCAGTTATAGAAATGGGTCCAATTTAGACTGTGCAAAGCAGAGCAACAGATCAGACATGGCACAGCAATGCAACAATGGTCTGGTCCCCTGATGACTTCAAGGAACAGGGTTGCACAAAGGAGAAATAAACCTCTCTCTTATGTAAGCCTCTATTAAATAAGCACTCTGGTGCACGCAGTAAGTTCTGAAGACCTTGCTACTCAAAACAGCTGTGTATGTCACAAGGCTGAGGCAGGACAATTGCAGGCTCAAAACCAACCTCGGCAACTTAGACCCTATCTCAAAATTAAAAAGTGGCCTGGATCAGTGATCAAGGGCTCCTGGGTTCAATCCCCTAGTTCTCAGTAACAAAACAAAAAATCAAAACAGCTGTTTATAGACAGCAGCAGCAAGAGCATCATTCGGGAATTTGTTAGAAGTGCACAATCTATAGAGAATGAATCAGCTGGTCATCCTCAGCTGAAAAGAGGATGGTGCTGGCTACTTTTCCAGCACCTCTGGGTTCTGCCTCTCCCATCAGCCTCCGGAGAGAAATTTGGAATTTGGCTGGTGCTTGTGACTTACACCAATTCCCACACCCCCATTTGTTCCTGCAGGCAGTATGCTGTTCATATCACCATAGCAACTATAAGAAAGATGGGTAGTAAACTGCTGCTGTGGGCTGCTTGCCAAGGTGGTAGCAATATATGTCCTCTTCCCAGGAGTGTGAGGTCTGGAAGTGCCTATAATTGCCCCAGTAGCTCATGCACTTGGGCTATACCCTTCATCCATTGACACCGTTCACACGCCCAGGTGGCTAAATGCCCCCATTCCTTTGTTTAACCTTAGACTGGTCTGGGTTAGCAGTAAAAGCTCAGCCAACCATGAGATAATTTGCCCATTTGAATCTTTTTAGAGTGCCCCTGGGAAACTGCCAGGTAGTCCACCGTGAAGCCTGGCAGGAGTAATATCAGGGTAAGATCTACTCAAAGGAAACACATGGGTATTAAACCATGCCACATAGATAATATAAAGAAATATATTTTTGCCAAGTGCAGTAGCATACGTCTGTAATCCCAGTGACTCAGAAGGCAGGAGGATATTCAGTTTGAGGTCAGCCTAAGTAACTTAGGGAGGCCCAAAGCAACTGAGTGAGATCCTGTCTCAAAAAATAAAAAGTATTGGGGATATGGCTCAGTGGGTTCAATTGCTGATACCAAAAAGAAAAGAAATATATTGTTTTTAGTTTGCCACTGAAAAACTATATGTAGTAGCCACATAATTCAACATTTTGAAATGAGGCACTGCTTGGAAGGAAATCTCTTCAAGATAACATTTCCAAAGATTTAATCCAGGTTTTTCCTACAGCTTAGGCCTACTGACTATCTGGCTTTGGTTATAGTGGAAACATCTGGTCACCTTCCTAACCCTTCCTCATCTTGATAATGATGATTAGATTACTCATCATCTCATCTTTCCCAGGATATTGTGAAGATAATGTCAGCACAGTGCCTACTACTCCCTGGAGATAAACCCTGCATAATAACTGTTTGCCATTAATTTATCATCGTAGAAGGCAGGAAATTCAGTTGAAGACAGCTTGTTCATCTTAGTTTGAGAAGTAGCTGACACATAGTCAAGCCCACACCTCCACTGATCAGTTGTAAGTAACTGCTATTCAGGGAAATATGTGCATTCAGCACATAATCTATTTCAAAAAGTGGAAGAAGATATTAGGAAGTGAACCGGACAACATAGGTAAGTAGCAATAGCTCCAACTCAGTGCCCGATGGGCACTTGACTCGCTCATCATAGAAGATCAGGGAATTGAGAATGTCCCTGTTTCACACATGAAGAAACTGTGAGGTTAAGCTATCTGTCCAAGGTCACCCTTTCTGGCAGAAGAGTGGCACCGCTAAATCAGGCACCAGAACTTGTGTTCTCCCACTAAACTGGTGTTTGTCAGCAATTCCAAAAGATGTTTTGAAATCACTGTTGACATCCGGTTACATAAATATGCCCCAAGCTAGGATTTTCTTTCATTCTTTAGCATTATTAGAGTGAAGTTTTTGATGTGTCTCAGCATCTGTCCTTAGCGTTACAACTTGTTTCCTCAGTTGGGCTGTTGACAGTCATGAAAGGGCAATCCACCCCAGATAATGTAATTATTTTTCCTTGCTAAATGTTAAAGGCATGACCGTCTTTACTCATGGTCACTTACTCAGAAATGAGAAAGCTCTGTCTCCGCTATTTGATGCAGAGTCAATGCGGTAGAGAGTGACATTCAACAGATCCAAAAAGGTGGGTGCAGGAAAACACTAACATTTGCTGGGCCCTCCAGGCAGATGTGACTTTTCTTTCCAGCTTGGCATTTCAAACAGGGACTCTCAGGCTGTTACCAACCCAGGCGGCACCAGGCGTCTGCATCATCCTGACCTTTATTTTCTCTGGATCTCTTTCTTTCTCTGTCAACGGTCACTGTACTCCACCATCTGGGCTAAGACAAGAAATCGGATATTTGTGGTCTGTGGGGAGGAAGGACCCAATTTCACACAGAAGAAACTGCTTATGATAGAGAAAGAAGGAAAAGAAGTGAGAAACTGATAATCCCACCTCTATTGAAATGCATTACACTAACAGGTTTACATTTCAAAGCCTCTAAAATGTTCTGATTTTATTATTTATTTGTTTGTTTGTGAGTGTGTGTGTGTTTGTGTTGTTTGTTTCATATCTTTGGCCTTTCTTCTTACCCACTGTAACTTGTCCTAAAACTTCACCTCAAATGAGCTCAGCTTGACTGTAGCTCTGTGACAGGACACTTGCCTAGCATTCAGGAGAACCTGGGTTCAATCCCTAGCACCAGGAAAAAAACATACAGATCAACAAAAGACTCATTTTGGTAAGTGAATTTTAACCAAGACACGAGTTGTCATTTGAGACAATTTGTGTATGTTTTATATCCTCAACCTCTTGTAAAACTGAGCAGACTTTTTTTAAGATAATACAACTCATATACAGTCAATATTACCAAGAGAATCTTCTCATTCACCAGGACTAAAATTAGAGTCCGTGGTGACCAAAAAAAGTCTGCTGACAGAGGACTGAGAAAGAACTTGGAGGAAGCCAGGAAAGGGGTGGGAATGTTTTAAAATATTGTAAACAGTTATTCTGTTATTTACAGAATAAAATTAGCCTGATGACACATTCTAAGTATGTCCTCAGTTCTTCCACCACCAGTGAGAGCTGAAGGCAGAACAAATAACATGTGCTCAGTTGCAATAAACTGGGAACTCTTGCAGTTTGCTTTTGAGAAGATTAGGAGAGGAAACAAGTTAACTGTACTCATACTGAATTCCTTTTGCTACAATCCTCCTAATTGTATGAAGTTAAATTAATTTTCTTGGCCTAAGACTTAACTCCCTGTGAATAAACAGAGCCTCCTGCCAGCAGCTTAACCACCTGCTCTCTGTCATTGGAACTGAGAAACTGCAGAGTACAGCGGCTAGGGCTTAAGCTACTGGAACTGCCTCCTGGAAGGCGAATTACTTAACATGGTGTGATTTTGCTTCCTCATCTGTGAAATGGGGTTAATGATAGTCTTCACCTGAAGCACAGCTGTGTTGATTAAATTGGCCAACACATACGAAGCCCTTAGGACAGTGTCTGGCACATTGAATGTTTAATACGTGGAAGTGGTCTTCATTACTAATGTTTCTGAGAGTTTGGGGAGATGTGTCCAGTAGCAAATATAAAATAAAACCTGGGAAACAAGGCTATGCAAATGTAAGATTATAGTAGAGGTAAGGAACTGGACGCTGTCCCAGTAAGAATTAATTTGCCTTCCTCTCATTTCAAAAGACAGCAAGGACAAGTGCTTAGTGACTTGATACACAAGCAGCTCTTCATACACTTATTAATTTGTTTATTTTGCTAAGCAAATCAGGGTAATCAGACTTTGTAATGTTAAGAACCCTCTTTGGTTGGTTATGATGATTTCTAAGTAGTTCTTTAAACTTGGGACAGACCCAGTGATCTATCTAGCAAAAGGCTCAGCTTGCTGGGAGACAGATTTCAGATTTCTAAAGAATAGTAGCAAGGAACTCTCTCTTAGACTGAGCTATTGGGTCCACAATAAAGTATGTGATCTGCTTTCGTGGTACAGGGGATAAGGAATTTTCTGCTTGACTGAATAGCATTTTATATTTCTTGTTGGTTAACTTGAAACTTATAACTAAGATGGGGTTATTGAAAAGTCATCTCCCCATGACCACAAACAGTGGGTGATTTTATTTCCTTTGAAAAATGTGTTTCATTCATATATATATATATAGAGATCTATATATAGAGATATATACATCTGTGTGTATTGAAAAATACTAGATCTATAAAAGCCCATGTTAACAGATCAGTAAAGGGATGATCATTTACAACATAAAAAGAATGTTTTCTTCTATTCATCAGGGTTAGCTCCTCTAGAATTCAGAAAAAAAGATAGATTATTCGTGTTTTGGCAATGTTTCTGTTGATTGCAGCAAAGCACATTTGCACTTTGGACAGGCTGGCACTGAGCATCTTTGTCCACTGAGCATCCCTTTACCAAAGAGGGGGAAGAAAAAGCAGATAACACTTTTACAAACGTACACAACTCCTACAACATTTCCATTGTGCTTTTAACAATTTCAGTCCCAATCACACACTTACACATAAATAGATTGATGAGATGTAAAGGGTTATCCAAGGACCTGTGAGATTTCAAAGCTTACTTGAAGGTTCAGCTTAATTTGCTACATTTTAAAAACTAGAAACAGACCATGAGATATGCAGGGCTTAAGTACAGTAGACTTTCCTATTTTATTATATGAAATATCAACCTCCACTCTATCCACTCTTTTTGTAAAGACCCTCTGTAGAATTCAGTTGTACTGTCAAAGAAAGGGGATGGGAATGGAGAAAGTGATGGGCAGAGTCATTTAAGGAGACTGGTCAGGCCAGTTCTTTCATTTCTTAAAGAAATATTAACTGAAGATGGGTGCAATGGTACACCCTATAATCTCAGCAATCTGGGAGGCTGAGACAAGAGGATTGCAAGTTGGAGGCCAGCCTTAGCAACTTAGTGAAACCCTGTCTCAAAATAAAAAGTAAAGGACTGGGATTGTGGCTCAGAAGTAAGGCGCTTGCCTAGCACATGCGAGGCCCTAGGTTAAATCCTCAGCACCACATAAAAATAAAATAAAGATATTGTGTCCATCTACAACTAAAAAATAAATATTTAGAAAAAAATAAAGAGGGATGGGTTGTAGCTCAGTAGTAAAACACCACTGGGTTAAAACCCCAGTCCAAAAAAAAAAATACAAAGGAAAAAAGAACTAAATGTTCACTGAAAGACAGTCTCTGTGATATTCACCTGCAGTCCCAGCAACTTGGAAGCCCAAGGCAGGAGGATTGCTTAACTACAAGAGTTCAAGACCAGCCAGGGCAACATGAGATCCTGTCTCCAAATACCAATAAGGAAGGAAGTTAGGAAGGGAATAGAAACAAATATTAATTGAGCTCCTACCCCACAAAAGCCAGGCAATGTGCTAAGTGCTGGAGTAAAACAGATGTACTTGATCTCCAGCAAGGAAGGACTCAATCTATGCTTTGTTTTCTGCTCTGGCCCATTCACCCTCTGCTCCCAGCCTCCTCTCCACAAGGTTGTAATTAAGAGCAGGAGCCCAATGCAAGCATCTAATTTTCATAGAACCCAAGGATAGTAGCCTGGTGGAACTGGTCTTCTAATCAGCTTCAATCTCTCCCCACCTACTCTCTTTCTTTGCACCTCATGGGCTGGCATTAAAAGGCATCGCTTGTTTTGTTTACTTATGTAGCCTTCTAAGTGCTTTGGTGCCTTTTTTTCCTGATTGCAAAACTAACTTATGTTCATCATTACACAAAAGTCAAATATTACAGAAATCCATGCCCTTTGGAAACATGTCATTCCACCCCTCAAAACTCTGTACCAATCTTTCTTCTAAGCCAGAGTAAAAGGCAAAGGCTTTAAATGGCCTAGTGGCCTGCATTCCACTCCCCAGGCTCTCAGACCTCATCCTCCCATCCTTCCTTCCTCTTCTGTGCTCTGGTTTCCCAACATTCCACCTTCCCTGGGCTTCAGGGCCTCTGTATCAGCTCATCCTTCTGACTGGAGAGCACCCTCCTGACATCTGCATGGTTTCAGTATTAGTCATCCCAGGCTATGACGAACTACCATAGACAGATGAGGTGTTTCGAACCACAAAAATTTGTTTCCTCACTGTTCTGGGGGGTTGATGTTCAAGTCAAGTTTCTGACCAGTTTGGTTTCTGGTGAGGGCTCTCTTCCTGACCTGTAGTCAGCCACTGTCATCATCATCTTCTCCCCCTTCTCCCCCTCCTTTTCCTTCTTCTCCCCTCAGTTCTGGGGATTGAACTCAGGAACACTCTACTACTGAGCTACATACCCAGGACTTTTATTTTTAGTTTGAAACAGAGTCTTGTTAAGTGGCGAAGGCTGGTCTTGAACTTGTCTCCCAGGTAACTGGGATGACCGGTATGCACCACCTGGCCCAGTGTCAGCCAACTTCTTACTCTGTCCCCTCATGTGCCTTTCTCAGTGCTCTATGGTTCTCTTCTTATGAGGACATTGATCCCATCCGCTCAAGTCCCCTTCCTTACCTCCTCATTCAACCTTAATACTTTTTTAGAGGCCCTTTCACAAAATACAACCACTCTGGGGGTTAGGGCTTCAAAATGTGAATTGGGGGGGCGGAGACACAAGCATTCATAATGTCTTCCTTCAAGTTTTTGTTTAAGTATCACCTTCTAAGAGAGGCTTTCTCTGGCCTCTTAAAAACATCAGTTTATTATTTCTCACAATTCTGTGGGCCCCTGGGTTCACCAGGGTCCTCTAGCAGCTCGACTTAGACCAGAGGGAGTAAGATGGCCTCACTCCCGTGGCTGGGCCTCAGTGCTGCTGTTGGCAGGGTCTCTCTCTCTTCCTGGGGCATCTCATTCTTCTAGGGTCCAGTCCTGGCTTCCTTACATAACAACATGAATATTTCAAAAGCGACAAGTGGACATTTCAAGGCCTCTCAGGGCCTTGGCCTCAAGCCAGTCAGGAATAGCAGAATCTGTTGCAAGAAAGTGTGGGCTTATTTATGTGTGATTTATCAGGGGCCATGATGGTAACAATCTGCCACAACATCCTACTTAAAATAACAGCCCCACTCTTACTTTTCTGCATGGTTTTTATCCTCGATTAACAAACTATAAACTCTATACAAGTAGAAATATCTGTTTTTATGCCCTGATTTTTCTCCACCACCTGTAATAGAATTTGGCCTATGGGAAATGCCTATATCTGTTAAATATTGAATATAATAATTTGAAAATGTTTCCAGAATGTTTTGATTTTAGTCACAATGTGACTTTAGGTATGCTTTTACTGTAAAAAAAAAAAAAAAAAAAAGATCTTATTTTATTTTCACAACTGTCTCACTAGACAGGTAAAGCAAATATCAACACCTCTACCTTAGGAATGAGAAAACAAGGCCCACACAGGGAGAGTGACTAGCTCAAGGTCACACAGCCCATAAGAAGTAAGCTTCTGACTTTTTGACCCACATTTTCTACACGAAATCCCCCAAGCAAAACGCCCCGGCAGCTTCTTCTGTTTTCCTCCCGGGGGATTGAGCTTGGGAAGCTCTGTAAATATTTCTGGTTAGCCAAGTGGCTTCAGGCCAGCGGCCAGGAGGAAATGGAAACATTTATTTTTCTGATACTTCCCCATGGAGGACATAATCGGAAGGTGTTCATGATCCAGAGCCATGAAGACACTAAACAGTAAAGGTATCAAGTCCTTTCTTTATGGACCTTGCCCCTGGACAGCACTGTGCTATTTGTCTAAATTTACACTCTGAAGTCATGTGTCTAACCTGTGGTTGCCAGGTCATTCTGGTCTGAGCAGAGAACAATTTTCACTCAAGCTCAGACTGCTTTTCTACACTGAGAAGGTTTGGTTAATGAGCCAATCTTAATATTAACAGGAAATGATAACCAGACTTGAGAAAGTACTCAACTGAGTATATTCAAAATGTGCCTTTATGATTTGGGGGCTGGAGAAGAAGTCTTGGCCCCTTCAAGAAAATCCTTTTGAGATATCTACAGACTATACTGTGGCTAAAAGCAAGTTAGAGATGAATCATTTTTCCAAACATGACATTTTATTCTTTCTCTCAACTTAAGTGTTTTTAATTTCTTACTTACTGTCATTCTATGTAAAAACAAAAATATAAAATTTTAAATTATTAGATTAAACTTTATCATTCATCTATTTATTTATTTGTTTATTGGGGGGTTACCAGGGATTGAACTCAGGAGCACTCAACCACTGAACAACATCCTCAGCCCTACTTTGTATTTCATTTAGAGACAGGGTCTCAATGAATTGCTTAGAGCCTTGCTTTTGTTGAGGCTGGCTTTGAACTAGTGATCCTCCTGTCTCAGCCTCCTGGTTGCTGGGATCACAAGCTGTGCCACCAAGCCCAACTCACCTATCTATTGTACTATGTTTATTTTATTTTTTTTAATATTTATTTTTTTTTAGTTTTCGGCAGACACAACATCTTTGTTTGTATGTGGTGCTGAGGATTGAACCCGGGCCGCACGTATGCCAGGTGAGTGCACTACCGCTTGAGCCACATCCCTAGCCCATGTACTATGTTTATTTTAAATGCAAATACAAATATAAGAGCTTAAATTTGTATGTAGAATTAGTCAAACAATTTACATTTCCTAGCTCAAACATACATATGAACTTTTTTTCTTTCTTTCTTTCTTTTTTCTTTGGTAATGGGGATTAAACCCAGGGGTGCTTAACCACTGAGCAACATCCCCAGTCCTTTTTATTTTTCTTTTGAGACAGGGTCTCACTAAGTTGCTTAGGGCCTTACTAAGTTGCTGAGGTTGGCTTTGAACTTGTGATCCTCCTGCTTCAGTCTCCTGAGTTGGGATTACAGGCTTGTGCACTGCACCTGGCAGATTTTGTTTTTATCAGAACAATGAAAATGCTATACAAATGTAACTCAACTGTTTGTACTTCCCCTGTTGATATATACACATTCTACCAACACTCCCTCTGGTTTACTGATGAGTAAAGAATGAGGTTTTCATGTGTTATGGTTTAGATATGAGGTATCCCCCAAAAGCTCATGTGAGAGATAAAGCAAGAAAATTTAGAGGTGAAATGATTAGGTTATGAAAGCCTTAACATAATCAGCACACTAATCCACCTGAATGGATGAACGGGATGATAACTGTAGGCAGGTAGAATGTGGCTGGTGGGTCATTAGAGATGTGCCTTTGGGGTATATATTTTGTCCCTGGTGAACCAAGCTTAGTCTCTCTTGGCTTCCTGATGGCCATGTCCTGAGCTGCTTGCCTCTTCCACCATGATGTTCTGCCTCAGACCCAAAGCAATGGAGTTGGCTGTCTGTGGACTGAGACCTCTGAAACTCTGAGTGCCAAATTAAAATTTCCCCCTAGAAAACCGTTCTTGTCATGTCTTTTGGTCACAGCAGTGAAAAAGCTGACTAAAACATCATACGAGTAATTTTATTAATTGGAGATTATTATCATACTTTTCCTTCTTAATAGCTATTAATTGATGATGTACTCCATGTAAACAATAGGAAATGTAAAGCTTCAATCTTCAGTGTTCCACAAGCTCTATAAGGCAAGAAACTAGCATCATTTACACCCTTCTGGGGGCCCTGTGATCTTATTTTACATCTCTCAGCATTCCAAGCTTTTGTAAATTCCATGTCATTATTACCACCTCATCTTCTGGGGTCAGGCTTCTTTCTGTCCTTTCTTCTTTTATTAAATATGATTAGCATACAGCAAACAATTTGTGCCAAAATAACTGATATGACTAATACTTTTTCTGGCTGGTAACTTGGTTAGAAAAAGCTAGATTAAACAGAAATCAAAAATTTGTTCTATTCCACCATCTCCTTGATCATGAAGATTAAATGTGTGTTGGAATAGTCATTCTTCTATCAAGTATTCATTGATGAGACAGGTGCGTTGGGAACACAGGAGTGGACAATATAAACATGGTTCTAGCCTTCATGAAACCTCAACTGTAGTGGAGAAAAAAACAGCAAGCAGGTTAGTTAACAAATAAAATATTTTTGTCTAAAGTTAGTTGCCATGAGAAAAATCAAGTAAGTGGAATAATAGAAAATTATTTGGGAAACTAATGTAGATTGGGAGTTGGCTAAGTCTTTCTGAGGAGGCAGCAACTAGGTTGAGGTTTAAAATTTGCATAGGAATCAACCAGGGATCTTATAAAAATGTAGATCATGATTTAATACATGAGGATTCTGGCCTGAGATTCTGCATTTTTAATAAGGACCCAGATGATGTTTATGCTACTTGGTTTATGGACTACACGTTGGGCAGAAAAGATAATGAAAGAATCTAGAGAGGAGAGTTTCAGAAAGAGGAAACAACATTTAGTCAACTTTCCATTACTATGACAAAATAACCAGGTAATCAACTTAAAAAGAGGAAATGTTTTGGCTCAGAGTTTTTGAGGTATCATCCAAGGTCAGTTGACCCCATTGCTTTGGGGCCTGTGGTGAAGCAGCATGTAATGGCAGGGAGAGGGTGGAAGAGCAAATTGTTTACCTTGAGGAAGCCAGGAAGTGAAAGAAGGGAAGAGAAGGGGGTTGGAGTCCCAAAGTCCCCTTCCAAGGTGTGCCTCAGTAACCTAACTTCCTCTCACTAGGTCCCACCTCTTAGAAGTTCCACCACCCCTCAGCAACATCACAGACTGAGGACCAAGCCTTTAAGACATAGGCCTTTGAAGGGGGCTGAGTTTAAAACAAGTTGGATGTTTGGGTTAGAGAAGCACAAGAGTTATATTGAAGCCAGGATAGTAAGTGAAGAATACTGGGTATGAGATGAGGTCAAAGAATCAGGTCAAATATGTGGGGTCTTCTAGACAGTGGCATGATGTTTGCATTCTATTTTAGTGTGATGAAAGACACTGGAAGATTTCAAGAGGGTCAGAAACCAAATGAATAAATTTAAGTTCTCAAAGTTTAACCTAGCAGCAATAAAAAGGATGGATTTTAGGGGAGCAGGGGTCGAAAGAGGATAAATTTTATGAAACTAGAGTAGTAATGTTCCTTCTGCAAGATGCTGATGGCTTGGACCAGGACAATAGCAATAGAGATAGAAGAGGAAGACTTGGATTCTGACTCAGTGGTAGAGCCAACAGGACAAATGCATTGATTGGATCTAGGGGAAGTAAGAAAGAGAAATCAAGGATGTCAGCTAGATTTATGCCTTGATCAAAAATTAGCAAGTGGGGCTGTTGTTGTAGCTCAGTGGTAAAGTACTTGCCTAGCATGTGTGAGGCACTGGGTTCTATCCTCAGCACCACATAACAATAAATAAAAATACTGTGTGTTCATCTACAACTAAAAAAAATGTAAATACAATAACATTAAAAAAAATTAACAGGGTATTTAAAAAAAAAAAAAGTAGCATGTGATACCATTTCCTGAGATGTGAAACCCAAAGCAAACCAACCCAACCAATTTGAATTTTAAGTAAATGGAGGAGAATTCATCAAGAATGGCTTACTACTAAAGCATCTGTCTGTTATGTTTGGTGATGCAAATTCCATTTAGGATCTGACATTAAAACGAAGGTAGAAGGACAAATGCATCTGAGAACTTAGAATGTTTGGTAATAATATGCCATATAAAAAGGCTACTCTAGCCAGTAGTGGTGACACACACCTGTAATCCTAGCAACTTAGGAGGACTGCAGTTTCAAGGTCAGCCTGGGCAACTTAGTGAGACCTGTCTCAAAATGAACATTAAAAAAGGGCTGGAGGTATAGCTCAGTGGTAGAGCACCTTGGCTATACTGTCTAGTAGGTGGCAGTGGGGTTGCGGGTATTCTGGAAAATAATGTTTTATGTTATAGTGCAGGTTAATTTGCCTATGCCCAGAATTTTCTAGTGGGGGTAGACGATTTCTTAGGACAGTATGAGTGGTAAACTAAGGTATTTCTGAATACCCAAGAGTAAAATAGCAGTGTTTATCCCTTAGAAATTGTTCCCTTTTAGATTCTCATGAATGATTTCTCTCACTTGAAATAGTTTGAGGAAAAGTGATATTTTTTCCAACAACTCTTCTAACATATTTTTCTTGGCACTGTTTATGTACTCATATTTCTAATTGAAATATGGTTGAGACTCAATTATTGTTTAAATTATTTTTTTTTTCCTTTCAATTTTATTTTTCCTTGAAGAAGTTTCTTTGTCACTGTCCAGGTTAAATGAAGTCACTACTGAGAGAAAAACGAGAAAGTTCGAACGATTTCCATAAACTTTTGAACCCCACCAAGCTACCTACCCTATGAAAATCCCCAGTAGGGCTTATAGGTTTTAGGATAAACCATTTTGGAAAAATGTTTTCTTCCTTTGCCGTCAGGTTGACATAGCAAAAGAAATAGTATTTTTTGTATGGGCTTTTGTTCTGGCATATTATTTCTCAAAGCAAGGGTGTAGAAGCCATGAGAATTTTTCCCTGGGGGAGACAAAATTGCATTTTCACCACTCAATCCTCCCCGTGGCAGAGATTCAGGAGAAATTAGGTGAATTACACTGGATTCCAAGAATCTGTTTGAAATCTTTAATCAGTTCCTTTCATCTTGCAAACAGTGAACTGGAAGAAGAGGTCTTTAGAGTCAAGATAAAAAGGCACACGATATCCCTTGAAATTGAAGAATATGAAGAAAACAAAGTTTCTTTAAGGACACTTTACAACTCAAGGCACTGAATGAACAAACAGAACCATTGCAATTATCTTGCTAATTCTACATACAAACTTCTAAATTCCTATTTGTTCTTGTAGCAGGATAAGCTAGATCCTTCCCATTACTGCCCCATATGGGAAGAGATGTGGGGATCAAAAAATTCTGAGGTAGGCTGGGCACCATGGTGCATGGGTGGAATACCAGCTTCTCGGGAGACTGAGACAGGAGGTTCTCAAGTTTGAGGCCAGCCTGGGCAATTTAGCAAGATTCTGTCTCAGAGTAAAATTTAAAAAGGGGCTGGAGAAATAGCTCAGTGGTAGAACATTTGCCCAGCATGTGAGAAGCCCTGGGTTCAATGCCCAGGACTACCACCAAATAAAAAATAAAAACAAAAATCAATAAATCTCAACTCATAAGGGACCTTTTCAATGAAATAGATTCAAAATGGAAACAAAAACTCCTTCACCACAATAAAATGCCAAAATTATTAATAATAGGAATAGATGAAGATAATATTAATTGGCTGAAAATTTCTTTTTTGGCCTGCTCTACTGACCTGCATTGTTTTTGAAAGATAATAATAATGGTCTTGTGGAGAGATACTTGTCTTTGGGTAGTTCATAAGGAAAGTTGTCTGGGCCAATAGTCTTCACTGTCCCAGAGTAAACAAATTTGTACATTCCACTCTAGGACCAATCCACCTTCCTCCTACCTCAGAGTGGCTGAGGCTGGCAGAGGGAAGTACTTCTAAAATCCATCAGAAAGCCAAAACATTAATCTTTGGATTTAACAAGAAAAGACAGCAGCAATGAGGGAGGGCCATTTTCTTTTATGGGAATAGGGCAGAGTGGAGTAGATTTCTATGGCAAAGATACGGGAACACTAAAAAGGGGATCATGGAGGAGGACCTGAGAGGAGGACAGCAGAGGCCTGGGAAGATAGAATTAGCAAGAAAGCAGTGATTTGAGGAACCCCCCCAAGTCCTTGTCCTTTCCACTTGCCTCCACCTTTCCCCATGTAGAAGAAGTGGGGAGATTACTCAGATAGGGTTACAACTGTTGGTCCTTCTCCTATGAATTATTTTGTAATGCTGACCTAAATATTTTGAAAAAAAAAAAAAAAAGTCCAGATACTCCTTTATCAGTGTTCAGGAGGTATGTGAATTTGGGAAAATATGTGTGGATATATTTAGAAAACAAAAATTCTGATCCCTTGATGGGAAGATGGTCTGAGAAGGACATAGGCCAGACTCTCCTCCCATAACTAAGAAAAAGAGAAGTTAACAGGTGCTGGGGCTCAGAACACTATATCCTACAGTATGGTGCTATGGCATGCAGAGTATTTTGAACTGAAGAACATTGAAGGGTCTCAGAGGCAAGGTGCTTCTTACCTTCTCCACCCTCCTGTCTCCTTTCCTTTCTTCCGCAAAGCAAGTCATAAAACCTAGAAATGTCACTCTCTGACCTTCTCTCTTTTCCCCTGAAGCGTCTCATGTAACAGGTGTTCTACCTATACTGATAAGTAGGAAGGCTACACAGAGAGGCTAGAAGAATCTGAGCAGACAAGCCTTGCTGTGTTCCCCCTTTGGTTTATTACCACCGAATCACACCTTTTTTTTTTTTGATCCAGCGGTATTTCTTTCTTTCTTCCTTCCTTTTTTTTCAGTACTGGGAATTTAACGCAAGGCACTCAACCACTGAACCATACCCCAGCCCTATTTTGTATTTTATTTAGAGACAGGGTCTCACTGAGTTGCTTAGTGCCTGCCTCACTAAGTTGCTGAGGCTGACTTTGAACTTGAGATCCTCCTGTCTCAGCCTCCCAAGCCACTGGGATTACAGGTGTGAGTCACCGCACCCGGCTTCCAATGGTATTTCTTCACAGCTGTCCACTCTTCATGAAATCAAGCTAAAAAATACATCATTTTACCTGGGTCTTTGGGTTTCAATTTTGGAGGTTCTCATGCCACATAAAACTTCATTAATTCAATTTGTAATGGTAACCTCTTGCTAGCCTCTTTTTTGCTATATAAATGTTGGTGATGACCCTTGATATGGGTGACAAAAAGATACCACATCTTTTTACCCCTACACAGGCCAGCAGAGGACCCCTTTTCATGGGAGACAAGATGCCTGCTTTGTCTTCATCACATCTGGAGGACTAGCAAAGCCTAGCCACTCTGCAGGTCAGGAGGGGGTTTCTGGCACACCTGGGTCATGTGAGATTAAATTGCTTTTATTAGAAGGGCTTTCCTTAGGGATTTTCAGGCAGTGGAAAAGTATGGCAGCAGTGTTCTTCCATGAGCGCTAATGAAATGTCTTTAGATGGAGGACTCTGTGCTGGGTTCTGGGAAAATCACTTCTTTTCTGTCTCTGGCTTTCAGGTCAGGATATCCTAATCTGCTCTGGGGAAGACAACCATGAAGAGATAACTCAATTCAATTAGATGGAAGGAAGACTGTGAAATTAGAGGCTAAGAAACATTTAAGCAGATTAAAACAGATTTGATAGGCAGTTGGATATAGTAGGATGAGGTGTCGGAGAAGCAGCTTCTAGACTCCTGCTTGGTAAGTCTGATCTCACTTAGTTAAAAAAAAAAAAAATGGAACCAGGGATGTAGCTTATGGGTAGAGTGTTTGCCTGGCATGCAGGAGGCCTAGGGTTCTAGCTCCAGTGCCACAAATAATAACAATAATAATAGTAATAATGATGATGATGAGGAGGAGGATGAATTCTAATCAGGTATGGTAGCACACACTTGTAATCCTGACCAAAAGGGAGGCTGAAATAGGAGAATGGCAAGCTGGAGGCTAGCCTGGGCAACTTAGTAAGACCTTGTCACAAAGTTAAAGAATTTTGAAAAAGGTGCTGGGGATACAGCTCAATGGTAGAGCAATCTGGTTTCAGTCCCCAGTGTATCTCTCTCTCTCTCTCTCTGTCTCTCTCTCTCTCTCTCTCTCTCTCTCACACACACACACACACACACACACACACACAGAAAGTGAAGTCCAAAAGTCAATACTGTCAAAGGGAAAGGAAGTACTGAGAAGCTGCTCTAACTAGATTTGTCCTCTACTGCCCCACAAGAAGATACTTATTTAAATTGACAGGTGAAGTATTTTAAACCTGGGAGCTTTGGTGTGGGTTCTAAAAAAGCCACAAAGTGGAATTCAATTCCTGGGAGTGTCAGAGCTGCCCCTGGGTGTCAGTGCCCAGACGTCACCACGAGGACAGACTCAGCACAGGTCAGGTGAGACCAGGGTCGAGGAGAGGCGGCAGTTCTGGCGTCAGGGCTTTAAATCTTCTGTCATGAAGGAGGGTGTTGTTTTGCCTTTTTGGATGAATTCATGTGTGTGTTGGAGACTTTGTAGACTCTGGCAGTCCTCGAAGGGGTGGAGCGGGGCACTCACCTCAGGGAAGGGCAGGGAACAAAGAACATAGGCAGACTGAGTTGTCCAACACCAACAGCAGATGTACCGTTTCCTCTTGCAGAAAAAAATGAAACGAATGTCAAGACAAGGGAGATGCTTTCAGTAGGACAGTGAAGCGGTTGAGAGCCGGAGTCAGATTAGCTGGATTGACCCCTACCAGCCCTGAAATCCTGGGCTGCTTACCCAAGCTCTTGGAACTCTTTAACAAGAGCCGGCACCCAGTAAGTACTCAGTAAATATTAGCTTCTACTGTTCTGAGCAATTTGGGGCAGGAAAGAAAAACCAGAACTATTTTTTCCAACCCTGAACAAGAAGCTAGGAAAAAAAAATAGCTCTCAAAACAGCACTAGAGTCTCTGATATAGCTCAGTGGAAGAGCACGGGTTTAGTATTTACAAGGCCTAGTTCCATCTCCAGCACCACAAAGAAATAAAATAAAATAAAACCAGCACTAAAATATAACTTCCAAAGCAAAGGTAACAAAAGGAAAAAAAAATAGATAAATTGGACATCCTAAAATTAAAAACTTGGTGCTTCAAAGGACATCATTAAAAAGGGAGTAAAGACAACCCACAAAATAGGAGAAAAAATTGCAAATCATATATTTAAAATGTATCTAAAACATATGAAGAACTGCTACAATTTAATAAAAAATAAAACATGCACACAAAGCTGGATGTGGTGGTGAACACCTGCAATCCCAGGGACTGTGAAAATTGAAGCAGAAGGATTGCAAATTTAAGGCTAACCTGTGCAACTTAGTAATACTTTTTCTCTAAATTAAAAAAAAAAAAAAATTACAAGGACTGGAATATAGTTTAGTGGTAGAGGGCTCCTGGGTTCAATCTCAAGAACTGCTGTGGGTGGGGTGGGGCGACACATGAGTCAATTAAAAAATGAGCCAAGAACCTGGAAAAGATGCTCAACATCTTTACCTATCAAGGAAACGCAAATCAAAACCACAGCAGGATATCCCTTCACACACGCTAGTGGTGGCTATCGATGTGGCTCAGTTGTAGAGTGCTTGCCTGGCATGCATGAGGCCCTGAGGGGCGGGGGGAAGAGGGTTGGCCAGGGTATGAGTAGAGAAATTGGAACATTTTCACAGAGCTTGTAGAATTGTAAAATGGTTCTGTCACTTAGAAAAACAATTTGGCAGTTCCTGAAAAAGGTTAAAAATAGAGTTACAACCTAGAAATTCCACTTCTAAGTATATACTTAAGAGAAATGAAAACATATGCCCCCACAGAAGCTTGTACCTAAATTTCATAGCTGCATTATACATTACATAACAGCCCAAAGTGGAAAAACTCAATAATGTGGTATATCCATACACTGGAATATCCTTGATATATGCTGCAATTTGGTTGAATCTGAAAACATAATCCTTAGTAAAAGATGCTAATAAAGATTAAAAAAAAACAAAACAAAACGCTGTTTTCCCTATTCTTACACATGGGCCTTCCAACACCAGATTGGGCATACCAAGCAATTCTCCAGCAGACACCAACTGGGTAGACTATGATTTAACTCAATTCTGACCCTGCCTACCTGAAGACAGTGTCATATCCCATAGGTCAAGGACGTAGTTCCACAAAATTACCTCTGCCCCCTTTTGATGCCAATTGCAAGCCCCAAGTTGTGACTTTTACATCTGACCCTCCAGCTGTACGTAAGAAGTTCCCACAGTTACAGTATACAGTGGGCACATACAATGATTTATACACTGCAATGAGCGAATTCTATTTCAAGAAATCTGGGGGAAAAAGCAAAGCACTAGAAGAAAGAGGCATCAGTGTGTTAAGAATATAGAATAATTTTCTTGGTTATGATATATCATATGAACTGCATGTTTTAAATTAATAGATCAATGGGTAGACTATAAAATTTCTAGTGTTGTGCTGAAGATCTCCATTCATGGTCTTGAATGTTCTACATTATAATTAATGACCTGGAAAAGTTCGTGTGGTCCCCTAGATCCACTCTCCATCCTGCTCTAGGAAGGGAGGAAGACTTGTGTAAATTGTGTGCCAAGTGGCCTCAGAGTCTATTTGGGTCTGGACCTGAGGAGCTCCAGCGGGAGATCCAGATGGAGAGAGGGAATAGAGGACTGCTCCCTTCCTGCAGGCCAGCACAGGATTCTCTCATCCAGAGACACAAGATGTTTCCGTTGCCTAGGCGTTCACCCTTCCCTTGTGGCTTCTGTAAAGTTACTAGCCCTGCACCACCCCTTGGGATTTCTCTGAATTCTGGTCAGTTTCCCGTTGGGACACTAACTCACATATCCTCAATGCATAAGTGACATAAGCAGGATCCACGGACCTGGGCTGAAGGGAACAATGGGATTAATTTAATATGATGATGCTTAGTGTAAGGTATAGGTGTTCAACTCGACGATTGCAAATGCCCCAAGCACACTGTTCAACAATCAAAAATAAAGAACTTGGAGGACTCAAGGGAGAGGGTTTGGACATTTTATCATTCACATATTCCTTGGCAGCAGTAGGCTGGGATACATGGGAGGACCGCAATGCACCTACAAGCAGGGTATATATATATATATATATAAATGATGGGTTGCATGCCCACTGTGTAGAATTTCTTCAGGTGCTTATGAATATATTCTCTTACTTTACAACCAGGGTACTTTGCTTTGATTTTCACCCAAAGATTGGAGATGAGGGAAGTGGCTAGCAGCTTCCCCTTCCCATTTCTGCCCTTATCACATTTTTTTCAGAGTTCTTCTGATCTCACAGCAAGTGTTCCCAGGCTCCAATTAGAGTTTAACCCAACAAAAGGTGTGAAGATGTAGTGACTACACTCTGTGGAGCTCTGATTACTACCAGCTTATAAGAATCAAGAGTTGACATGACACAGCCTCTCCAAAGAAAATTCTAGTCATGTTTGTTCACAGTACTTGGAATTAAAACCATGGCTGTGTGTGGACTAGGCATGTGCTCTACCACTGAACTACATCCCCAGTATCCTCTCCCATACTGACTTCACAGCTTTCCAAATAAAACAGTGCTGGAAGGGCTGGATTGTGGTTCAGTGGTAGAATGCTTGACTAGCACGCGTGAGGCACTAGGTTCCATCCTCAGCACCACATAAAAATAAAAAATAAAACTGAAAAAAAATTTAAAAATAATAAAACAGTATTGGAATTCTCTTCCTCTTGGGTTAGACCATGCTCAATGCACTGCATTCCTCTGTAGGTGACAAGAAAAAAAAGTTGTGTCATTACTGCACATGTTATTGCACCCATTTCACTTTCAGCCCCATATCTTGGGCTCTCAGACAGGAGCTAATGGGGTCTGTGAATGTTATGGGTGGGCATGGAGCTATTTTTAAAAATTGCCTTTCTCTTCTAATTCTTCAGACATTGTTTTTAAACCAAACTCTCACATTGAAATAAACTTTTTTTCTAGGAGGATTCTCAAATCTTCATACACATGGACTCAGTGATTCACTCCACAGACCTTAATTAAACCCAGCCCTATGCTGCATGCACTGTAGCCTTAAATCTGATACATACAGAAAACTCTCAAATAGAGTAGATCAGAAATAGTTTCTTTTAAGTCTAGTTTTTATGGTAAAATTCCAGTTGAGGTCAAATAATTTTCATGCTAGAAGTGCTTTTGATATCATTTAATCTAAACCTGTTTTTAAAAAATTTAGTTGTAGATGGACACAAGATCTTTATTTATTCAGTTATTTTTATGTGGTCTGAGCATCAAACCCAGTGCCTCACACTGGGTGGTAGGCAAGTGCTCTACCACTGAGCTACAGCCCCAGCCCTAAACCTGTTTTATAAGTAGGGAAACTGAGGCCTAAGCAGGCGAAGTGACTTGCCCAAATTCATTGAGCTAAGGTGGTAGAATAAGAAAAAAATCTCAGTTCTTCTGAGTTTATTTACTGTGGCACATTGCCTCCCTAATGAGATCAGACTATTTTCTTGAGGTACTAGGGATTAAACTCAGAGGTGCGCTGCCACTGAGTGATACCCCAAACATTTTTTTTAAAAATTTTATTTTGAGACAGGGTCTTTCTAAGTTGTGAGACTGACCTTGAGCTTGTGGTCATCCTCTCTGGGCCTCCAGAGTTGCTGGGATCATAGTTGTGCACCACCATGCCCAGCATGAAATCGAATGTCAAAAAGTTAATGAATTTGAGCCAATTTGAAGGGAACTTTGTGGATATTATTTTCTCAATGTTTGCTCAGTGTCTACAAAATAAGGCACAGGGTACCACATTTCCAAGGCATTCTTTCTGCCTTATTGAAGCTGCAAAAGCACAATATTTGTAATGTTTTACAAAGAGACTTAAACAAAAGTTTTCCTGATTTTTCTTATCTATTTATTGCAAAAACATTTATTGAGATACTGTCACATACTAGGTCATGTCCAAAATACAAAGCAGTGAACAAACAGGAAAAAAAAAATCCTTGCCTTCAGAGAATTTATCTCATTATTCTTGCTTTTTATGTTTGGGGTGGGCTTCAAGTGAAGTGAGAGAATTCCTGCCTTCTTGGGTAGCCAGCATTCAAAATATTGTCAATGATATCCTTGCCTCCTGGTGACCACATCCTTGTAAAATGCCCTCCCACGCTGCCCTGAGTTAGTGATAGAAAACTGTAGAAGTGACAGTGTGTGACTTGGAGTTTCAGTCAAAAAGAACATTGCAGGCCTGTCTTCGCTTTCCTTGGATCACTTCCACAGGAGGAAGGAGCACAACTCAAACAGCACTGCAGAGCAGCCACGTATTGGGAGGAACTAACCCTCCTACTCACCGTCAGCATGAACTTTCCAGCATGTGAGTATGTCATCTTTGGAAGCAGATCTGCCAGCCTTCAGATGACTGCAGCCTCATGAGAAACCCTGAGCCAAGCCTGCCAGCTAAGCTGCTCCAGAATTCCTGAACCCCCCCCACCAAAAAAAAAAAAAAAAAAAACTGTGAGAAATAGTAATATCTATTGTTCTTCTACATCACTAAATTTTAGGATAACCTGGTAGACAGCAGTAGATAATTGACACACCCCCTGGATTTAAGGAAGTCTCCCTGTAGGGCAGTCTGAGAAGTCCCTGCATAATTAAAATGGGAAAGGTGGGCAATATTTTCCTGCACTTCACAGTAACCAGAGACCCAATTCGGTGGGAAAGGTATATTAAAATATTGGCTATTTCAGGGCTGGGGTTGTAGCTCAGTGGTAGAGCTCTTGCCTTGCTTGTGTGAGGCACTGGTTTCCATTCTCAACACCACATATAAATAAAATAAAAGTCCATTATAAAGTAAAAAAAAAAAAAAATTTAAATAACAAATATTAGTCATTTCAAACTCATAGTTTCTGATCAAGTATTCTGTGTTTTGGGTGCTGGCAGAAATTTGGGGTTTCAAAATGTGAGTAGGAAAAGATTCAAGGAGGTCTACCTTTCTAACATGGGAGAAGGAAAAGACTCACAGAGGAACAGGAGGCAGCCTTGCTAATAAAGGCTACAGCAATCAACTTCAGGTAGCTATACTTAGCAGTGGGCATGGCAACAGAAAACATTGCAAAAAAGTACAACAACTCAGCAAGCCTATTTGCTAATAATTTATTTTCATCAAGAAAAGAAAAACATATTCTTGGTAATACGCCAATTCTCAACAAGCTAATTCATGGCAAATCTTTCCCTGGGAAAAGAGATAATTAAATCTTTCTGAAGTCTTTTCTCCCTACCTACAGTAGTCATTAGAGCTGTTCACAAATATTCTTGTCCTCTTTCCTTCCTGACCTGTGGTGGATAGTAATTTCTCACCCATTGGGAGGGAGTGCCACATGACTTGCTTTGACCAATGAAATGTCTGTGGAAGCTTTAAAAGTCAGAATGCTGTATCATCTTATCTTTTTCCTGTTAGGGCAAACAGTGATGTTCCTAAAAGGGGTTTCTCTGTCAGAATGGGGCCTGAGTACAGATAATAAAGGTGTGGGATAGAGCCTCCAGCTATTATGAAAGAGTATTATGAATAAGAAATTTTATTTTCAAACTTTAGTCACTGAAATTTGGGTGCTACTTATCACCACTGCAGAGCCTAGCTTAGCCCAGCTGAAATACTAATAAAGCCTTGATGTTTATGTTCTTTACTCCTGTCTCTTCAGATACTGGCTTAGCAGCTCTCGGTAGGTTAAGAGTTACTATGAATAAAAGTCTGGCTGGGAGCCAGGTACCTTCCATCCTACGTCTTAGTTCATTTTCACAGTAAATTTGAAAGCCAGGTATTATTCAACCCATTTTATCCTATAAAGAACACGAGAAGTGAAGTTTCTTTGCCCAACTCACTTGCAAGCAGCAGAACTGGGACAGGAAGCCAGGATTTCTGAATATAAAACATGCAGAGTCACTGTGCTCTACCAAGGCCTCCTATTACTGATTGTGAACCAAGTTAATTTTATCCTACTTGATAACTCAGATGTCACCTCTTCCTGAATTAGTCACTTTTGCATCCTCCTCGTCTTTCCTTTTCTATTTTCTCCAAGAACTAGGCTGTGGGAAGCTTCCCTCATCATGTTCCCCCACTTAGTGGTAATTTTCACTCTCCCACTTAAAGAAAGAAATAAATACTTGGCAAGCAGCCCCTGAAAGGTACGTTAAGCATTTTATATGCATTGCAATCTTGTTTAGTCCTTATAGAAACTCCATAACAGAAGTATTATAGATGTATTTTTGAAATGCGGAATTTGCACAGGCAAATTATGTGAATGGTTCAAAGTCTTAGTCAATTATGATTGGTGGATGGAGTACAAACATGTGCCCACCTGACTCCAGACTATGTTCTTTCCAGTACCTCTTCCCACAGTGATATTCACTGTGTCTCATTCCTTTCAGGAGGGAGTGGGGGCTCCCCAACGAGGTGGAGAGGATTCAGGCACCCTGCAGCCAGTTTGGTTGGGCTTTTCTTTACGAGAGCTAGCCCAGAGTCTCCAAAGACCCAGAGGTTCAATCATCTTGAGAGGAGGGGGCCCTGTAAGCTCCTCAGGGTCAATGCAGAAGTGAGATCAACAGGAAATGGTCTTTTAATCTCTATCCTTTGCTTTGCGTAAAGGAAGTGCCTTTTATATACTTGTTCATAAATATCAGTTCTCCAGGGACTTATCAAAGTTAGCAGAAGATGAATAAGGCCTACACAACTTCTGGCTTAGGTAGGCGGTTATGGAAAGCATCTCTGATGAGGGGACTTCTGAGTTTGACTTGAATGATAAAGAGGCAGATTGGGAAAGAACATTCCAAGTGGAGGGAGTGGAAAGTTCTAAGGCTTGCAGATGAGAGTAAGTTTGAGATGTTTAAGGAATAAAAAATAAAGCATTAGGATGATTACCATTCATTCACTAGCATGGCCTGGGCATTGTATCATGCACTTTTATATTTGATCTCATTTCAATTCTTATAATTCCCTGCAAGGCAGATATTATTATCTCTACTTTACAGGTAAGCCTTCGGTTCTATCAGCACTTGGGATTCCCTTATTTCAACGTGGACACTCAGAGAAAAGTTCTCCACTGGCGCCATTTGGAAATATGTGAGTGGGAAAAACTAGCATTTAGTGGTCAGAGACCAGAAGGAAGAGACATGCTGCCATAAGTGAGTTGGCCCATAATGAACCTCTTTAAGTGTGACTTTGAAATGTCCCACCAGATGAGGTTCCTGTAGGTAGAAAACCTGTTTATAATCTTCAAACCTAAAATAGAACTGCATTTTACATACACTCTGAATGCAGTCACCAGCTAAAGGGAGGGAAGATTGTACTCAAGTTGGAACTTTTATGAAGAAATGTTCACCATTTCAGCAAGCATATCATTTACTATAATGCCTGCTCATGATAGCTGACTCACAGAATGTTGAGCCTGCATCTGCCTGCATTTGTAGCTTTCATGTGCAAATATGCAACACAGAAGATTCCACACCCCTCTCAATAGGTTTAGAATCAATCTCATTGAGTTTTATGAATAACAGTTGTTTTAAAATATTTCATATTACCTACCCTGAATTTTAACAAATTTAGGCTGCGATAAGAAATTCATAATATGAAAATAACAAAGTTATTTTGGGGTTATACTGATGCTGTCCTCAGAGCTCTACCCCATAACCTCTATAACTCTTGAGTGACTCTTTTCCAATCTGTACACTTGTCCATTCAAGTGCATGTCCCCAGGGTCTTTTTAAGTACTGTATAAATGCCTCAAAGTGGTGAGGGTTTTCAAGAAAAGAGATGCCACCTTGCCCATGTAATAGTCTATAGTGTCATAGAAAGACCCTATATTAATGACAAGTCCCATTAGTATGGATTTGGGCATTACACTATGTCTGGGTTTCCACCTACATGAACCTCATCTGGTGGGACATTCGAAAGTCATGCATGGTGAAGGACAATTCATTACAGGCCAACTCACTTCTTAAGGCAGCTCATCACCATGGATCTCAGATTCCTCATATTTTCAGCTTTGACATTGTGTAATTTGTTTTGCATGTTATCCCAGCACTAGTCAAATGAAATGGACACTTTCCCTTCTCTTATATGAATAAATTTAGTCTGTTATTACTTCTTTAAATACTAGATTTATTCTAGTGTTCTATACACTCTTGTTCTTCATATTTTTGTATTTCTTACTTAGGTTTTATAGTCTAACTCATTCATTGCAAATAAGTATAAGCAACTGATATTTTACTTTGTCTTGTAATAGAGCCCAGCCCAAGCAAAGACTTCCATTACTTGTTAATTTATCTTAATTTTTCTTTTATTTCTCCTTTAAATTGTAGTTAAGGCTTTGTACTAAAAGTCATGTGGCCCAGAAAATTTCTCAATCCCAGGTGAATGAGCACTCGTGGTCATCCTAAATGAAGTGGGGTTTTGCTCCCTAAAATCATGTAGATAGTTTATGTTATCCATGTGTTTAGTTTTATGATGGTGAAGAGAGTGTTACAAAATATGTTGTTGTAAGAAAAGGGAATTTAAAAAATGTACAAAAAGAAAAGGGAATTAAGTCTGATGGGGTGGAGAACCATTGCTCTAGAGAAAAACCTGACTCATGTTGAGTTTTAAGAGTAGGATCTGTTTGCACAAGCTTTCCAAAAGGGGGAACACCCAGGGCTGAGCCCCAACCCTTCCTGCATAGATAAGATTTGCATCTGTGAAGCTGGGCAAGTGTTTTGGGGTGGGCATTTGACATCTGTATCCTCCCTTACCATTGACAGCCTCCAGCACATATGTCAAAAGGAATGTACTAAATCCCCCCCCCCCCCCCCCCCCGCAAATGAAAAGTTTGTGTTTGCTCTTCTTTCATCCTCTTTTGACACTCCTATCCTCATGGTCCCTAAATCCTCATACTGAAAACTTTTCCCCAGTGTAGAAGGAAGACATGTAGGTTCTGGCTTCAGTCAGACTTTGATTCTGTTCTCTGTTCCAACCTAATCATTCTGTGTCTAAGCTTTCTTCACTGCAAATGAGGATGATAATATATTTGCCTCATCTTCTTAATGTGAGAAGTAAATATAGGAAGTGGACTAATGTCACCCATTCTTAGCAAATCACATAGGGATTGTCTAAGAAACTTTGTTATTTACTTTTCCTAGGTCTACCCAGCTTTATCCTTCATAGTAGCACTTTGTGAGTTGTAATTACTTTTGATTTCTTGATCTTCTCTCTCACCTAGGTCACTGTTTTCCTATGGTTTGTAGGAAAGCATTCTTCTCTCTAAGGCAATTTTATTCTTATAAGGCTGTCTGTATTTTAAAATTTATTAACCCTTACCAGAAGATTGTCTATGAAAAAATTTTTTTTCCAAGGAACTTATTTAATCTGACTTTTACAGAGCTCCAGAAATTTGCATTCTTAACAAGCCATTGATTAAAAGTATAGTTTGGGGAAGAGGAAAAAAAATATATATATTTTTTGTTTGTTTAGTATTTTTATGTGATGCTGGAGATCAAACTCAATACCTCACACACCTTAGGCAAGGGCTCTACCACTGAGCTACAACCCTAGCTCCCTGGGGAAGTAATTTTAATCTTCCTATTGCTGAAAGCTCGGTCATTGTCCCTGATGCCAATCCAATAATGAGGACACGAGGACACGGTTTTGAGAAAAAGAAAAAAGAAGGCTTATTGCTTTGCTAGCAAAGGAGAAACACAGAGGAGGACTCTTATCCCAAAGGCTGTGATTCTGCCCATCTGCAGGAACAGGGGGCTTTTATAGAAGTGATTCAGAAAAAAATGAGATTAGGGAAGAGAGATCAGGAAGAAGATCAGGGAAAAGAAGAGATCAGGGAGGAGTGTTGGGAAAAGAAGATTGGAAAAAAGAAAAAAACATGTAAGCTTCAAAGCCACAAGGGATATAGTTCAAGCATCAAGTGAACCCCTGTTACATTTCTTTTGTGTCAGACAGATTACACGATACAATAAAATTAAATTAAAAGACATATAATTAGCTGGGTGCAGTGGCACACATCTAACTCAAGTAGGTCAGGAGGCTGAGGCAAGAGGATTGCAAGTTCAAAGCCAGTTTCAGCAACTTAGCAAGGCCCTAAGTAACTTGGCAAGACCCTGTCTCAAAATAAGAAATAAAAAGAGCTGGGGAGGGATGGGGCTGTGGCTCAGTGGTACAGCATTTTGCCTAGCACGTGTCAGGTACTAGGTTTGATCCTCAGCACCACATAAATAAATAAAGGTATTGTGTCCATCTACAACTAAAACAATATATTCTTATAAAAGGGCTGTGGATGTGGCTCAGTGGTTAAGCTCCCCTGTGTTCAATCCCTGGTACCAAAAAATAGTGATACAATTAATAAAAATTCTTTATGCAAATTATTAATAGACACCTAAATGCAATCTGGTTTGGAAAATGAAATAAAATTAAATCATTTGTGTGTGATTGTATTCATAACTTATGCTAAATCAGAAGCTATATAACAACGAGAAACATTATGGGTCAAGTCCAAGTATAAATGAAGATACTCCTATGAATTTCCATGTTTCATCAAGCATCAAAACCCACCAATCTGGGGCAGTGGCTGTAGCTCAGTGGCAGAGTGCTTGCCTGGCATGTATGAAGCACTGGGTTTGATCCTTCACGCTGTGTAAAAATAAACAAAGGCATGCTGTCCATACACAATTACTAAAAATAAATAAATAGAAAACCCACCAATCTTTTGGTTCTTTTCTTGTACATTATTTTATATTCACATTCTCTGCTTCTGATTGGATTCCTGGATTTTATTTCATTTTTTTTGTGTGACTTTCTCCATATACATATCATTGGCTGCTGCTTTCGGGGTTGAATGTCCTTTTGGGTGTTCACTTTTACACAGCATAGAGACGCTTCTCTGTATGTTTTTTTATGAAATTTTTTTTTTAATTAGAAGGAAAGGGGAGCACATTTTCCAGTGCTGCCTGTTATGGGTTGAATTATTGTATTTGCTACAATACCATATGTTGAACCCCTAACCTCCAGAATGTGAGAATGTTGAGAGTAGGATCTTTAAAATGACCGTGAACACTAAACTAGGTCATTGGGGTGGGCCCTGATTCAATATAACTAGTGTCCTTATAAGAAGAAATTAGAATACCCACATGCACAGAAGGAAGATTGTGTGAAGACAGAGAAGAAAGCCATCTCTGAGCCCAGGATCGGGACCTCGAAAGAACCAACATTGCTGACAATTTGATCTAGGATTTCTAGCCTCTGCAACAGTGAGAAAAAGAATTTCTGTTGTGTAAGCCACCAGGATGTGGTACTTTGTTATGGAAGCCCTAGAAAATTAATGTACTCCTTTACCCTTGTTATGGATCCTTTGTAGATTTAAGCTCTGAGCTTCTGGGACCAAATTCCAAATAACTTTCCTGAACTCCTTGTTCTACTTTTCCATACTTATGGCAATTCCCAAAACTTTAGTTTATGGGCTCACAATGGTGAGCCCATTGTAACTTATGGAATGAATAGAGCATCTACCCATGCATGGACTTTAATCATCATTATAACTTATGGGTGATTATCATTACAGATTAGGAAGCTGAAGGTCATAGAGGTTATATATCTTAACTAAAGCAATCACTCATTCAACGATGTTTTTTTAAACATCTATGCCAAATATTTGTATGCCAGGCACTGTGATAGGTGCTACAGAAACTTCAACGTATCAAACTGACTTAGCTCTTGATTTCATAGACCTGAAAGTTTAGGGGGAAAACAGATGTTAAATAATTACAAATAATATAATTATAATAAATAATTGCAAATGTAATGACTTTTGAAGGAGCACAATGTACTAGTAGAAAAGCCAAATCAGTTTAGTTTCATTCAAAAAAATTTACTGAGAGTACATTATATGCCAATTGTTATGCTAAGTGATTGAGAAATGTCAGTGAATATGACAGATATGGAATCTATTCTCAGAGAATTTCCATGTCTAATGAGAAAAGAAGATATCCAACAAGATTTCCCAATGATAGAGCTATGTTATGAGAACCAGCTTCAAGATTAGGTGAGAGAATTTAGCAAAGGCTAGTAATTTAGCATCGGGATAAGTTAGAGCATCTAGAGGAATCACCATGCATCCTGAGATCTGGAAAAGCAGGCAGCAGTGAGTAGGCAGAGGTCTTCTCCAGTCAGGCCATCTCCAGTTCAGACAGTGCCTCCTTCATGTGGCTCTCTCTGAAGGCATCTTTTCCTTGCCTGACCATAAACATGTCACTGGGCTCTAAATAGAGCCATTTCAACATTGAGTTGTCTGGAATGGGACATGACTTTTAAAAAAAAAAATATTTATTTATTTTAATTAAGTATATATGACAGCAGCATGCATTTTGATTCATTGTACACAATTGCAGCACAACTTTTTATTTCTCTGGTTGTACATGACGTAGTGTCATACCATGTGTGCAGTCATACATGAACCTAGGCTAATGATGGGCATGACTTTTCTCTTAGGGGATAATCCTAGGAGCTTCCCACTTCAGTGGGTGACTTTAAGGTGTCTCTTCTCCCTTACAATTCTGTCCATGGCAAACACTGGGGGATGGCTTCTAAAGTCCTTTTCCTTATTGCCCTCTGCTACAGAAACTGTTTACCAAAATATGTGTCCTGACTTAAATGTCACGAGGGGTTACTAAATGGCTCACCTTCATCTACCCCCTTCCCCCTGTTGTTTATTTGTAACTACACATATTCCTGTGTGGTTCATTCATTGCCCTACCTCCCTGGTAACAAAAAAACTGGAGATTGAATGATTGCATGTTAGCTTTGAAGGAGTGCAGATACTTTCTATATTCTGTTTCATGTCAGGATGTTCTTGGTTAGAAAGCTCTAGGCATGGCTATAAACTCGAGCTGAATCATATTTGTATAGACTTATGTTCAGGATTGCAGAACCAGCTAACTTTTGAAGTGCCGTGATTTAAACACCTGGGGGCTCTCCTGTCCCTGCTTCTTGTTGAAACA
The DNA here is from genome assembly GCF_048772815.1 of Callospermophilus lateralis. NCBI lineage: Eukaryota > Metazoa > Chordata > Mammalia > Rodentia > Sciuridae > Callospermophilus > Callospermophilus lateralis. The sequence continues at coordinate 67,861,995 of NC_135311.1, read as the reverse complement.
GGTAAAATGTATTCAGAAGAGTAGCTACTCTCCCAAGTCTGAACACAATAAAAAATGACTCAGATTAATTTAAAAACTTACAGCTAAAGGGAAATAGAAAAGGAAAATGTAAAGTGGGGGGTTGGGCGGATGGCAAAAGTACACAAACTGGTTTCAGGTGTTGTCAGATTGTACTTCCTTTGTCAGATATAAGTGAGTGGAAAACAGCCTCCTGAGGAAGAGTTTCCCTGAGATAGAAAGTCCCCCTGTCCTGTGCGACTCCCTTCTTCCCAACAGATGGCCTCGAGAGGGGTTTATAAAACAGGTTTGACTCAGCAGCAGAATTTCAAAAGCATTCTCTTACTGAAAAAGCCCCTTTATTTCTAAGAATCGTTCCCCTTGGAACACAATCTTAGAGTTTGTAAAATAAAACTAAATGTTTACCTTATTACGGAGTATATTCCCTGCGCCAGAATTTTTGATCTTTGTAAAACTGATCCTCAAAGAGCCAGATTAGTAGACACCTGGACTCAGTAGCTTGTCCTGCATGTCCCCTGCCTAACCAGTTGAATCAGAGAGATTGCAATGACTTGGGTTTATTGGCTTGGACAGAACCTCTCTGTGGGCAGAGAGGAAAATCAGAACAAGCCACTTCTCATAGTCATTCACATATATTCCTGGTGGGTACCTGACATGGGCTAATGCTTTGGGTTAAGTCATTAAAAAATCACTGCTTGATAAAGAGTGGAAAGGGTTCCTTGGTCTCCAGGAGAAGAGAGAGGCTGAAGGCTTCTAGGAGAGAAAAGGTTATCATAGATGTACAAATGGCATCCAGAAAGCTGATCAGTGTTGAGGCAGTTCCAGGGACTGGCGGTTCATTTTGTTTCTCTCGTGGCCAGTAAACTCTCCCTCTTGTCATCTCTCTGTTTTCTTTGTAATGTTCCACTCCACCCCCCCACTCCCTCACCCCCAACCCTTACCCCCATCCCTGCTCCATTTTTTTTTTTTTTTAATCAATAGGACTACTAATTCTTCAGTTCAAGTGCCAGAGAGAGGTAGTGTAAAGGACTTTGCTCATTGGCATTGCCTTTTGAGTAGAACTCTCTGCCCCAAGACATAGTCATAAGCATGAGCCAAAGGATGAACAGACCACTTTGGGCCAGATATCCAACTCTGGTTCACTCAGCAATTGCTTTTGCACAGATACTAGCCCAACCAAAACGACTTCCCTGATCCTGGATGTTATGGATGTAGCAATTCGTACTGAAAGTGATTATCTTATAACGCAGTCCCTGGGATGTGCATTTAGGCTGAGTCCCAGCACCATCACGTGCCTGATTTCCTTGACCAGTTGACAATCAAATTCCTTTATCTATACACAAAAATCACAATTAAAGCTATCTCATAGGATTGTGGTGAGGCTTTAGTAGGATAAGTGCAGAGGTAAAAGTGCTCTGTAAACTGTTTAATATTATACTAATGATATTGTTATCAAAAGGAATAACCTCCTGAGTCATTCTGAACAGTTCAGCTTCTCGGAAAGGGCATCCATTCATCTAGAAAGGGAACAAGGACAGGATACAATGGGTGGGGGAGTGAGGTGAGCAGGAATCTCCTGTTATCCTGCATTAAGGGACATCCAGAGGTGGCTAGGTGGCTAACCAGGAGTCCTGGTCGCTAGGCTCTCACAAGGCTCTGAGTACTTGGTGTGTGTGTGTGTGTGTGTGTGTGTGTGTGTGTGTGTAAAACAAGTGACAGAATTGAGGAACCTTTTTCTATTTATTCAGAGCCTCTTCTCCCCTCCATGAGTGCCGCCTCCTTCACTACATCTTCAAAAATTTTTAAAGACAAAGAGAAAAGCACACAGGAAGTAAGGAAATGAGAGCCGAAAAGAGAGAAGTGACAGTGAATAGGCAGAAGTAATAAGATATTGGGTGTGAGTTCCCAGAAAGGCTGAGTAGTTTAGCCCACAGAATTAAACTCCTGGGGAATTTTGGCTCCTAACTAAACATCCTGCAGCTGCCGGTAAATATCAAGCCCTTTGTATGAAAAGTGGCCCTGACCTTGAGCAAAACTGCATCTGGCAACCCCTGGATCTTCTGACTCACTACAGAGGTAGCCAGTGAGGGCCAGGCACTGACAAGGGTATATTGCAGCTTCGTTGTTGGGTTTACCAAGTCCCCTTATTGAATGAGGCAGAGAGGGGGAAGCTTGGCTGAACTAATACTTTAAAGCCTCCTGTCCTAAAGCTGAAACTAGGGTCCTGTCTGAATAGACTCAGGTTGTCCACATTTAGTTTGTCATATAAAAATGAATTAATTAGTGTACAACCAGAGATATGAAAAATTGTGCTCTATATGTGTAATACGAATTGTAATGCATTCTGCTATCATATATAACAAATTAAAATTTTTAAAAAAGGTTGTACAAGCCATCCAAATAGAAAAAAAAATGAGTTAATTAAAGTGTGCTGCAGAACTTTGTAGTTTTATCCATAGAAAGTAGTTTTCAAAAACATACTGCAAAGTGGAATGTCTTGGTCCAGTACAGACCATCTGCTGAATTCTGATGGTCAAGAAGGGCCTATGCAGAGCCATGTGGAATGAGAAGATTAAAAAGGAGGTAAAAAAAAAAATAGAAGCAAACTTTTGATATGTTCCTTTGAGAAGGATACAGAAAAGCCAAGCAATGGGAGATAGGAAAGTGGAGAAGCAGATGAATCATTCTCCTCTATATTTGGCTAATTTGCTCATTGGCATTGGCTGATGTGACTGCTGGGATCCTGACTTTCTTCTTCTAGGGCTTTTCATTCTCTGTTAATTAGGACATTAGAAGGATTGTCATGATAATTACAGTGTCTAGACTTGGGAAACTATAGAAGGCAGTAAGAGAATATTTAATTGCGGAGTTGAGAAGACACATGAAGATGACAGGATTTTGAAAGTCCCTCCAGAGAATAATGCTGTACTGAGCTGAGTTTCTCAGGATTATCTTGACACCATCTCTTATGCAAAGGGCCATCTTTGTGTTTTGTCTGAACACTTGGAGTTGTCAAAATTCTCATTTCTGCTGAAGGTGTTGCTCAGTGCTAGGACGCTTGCTACAGGCCCCGAGTTCAATCCCTAACTCTCTCCCCCATCACTGCCACATAAAATCTTATTTCTTCAAGAAGATTCTAAAGACTGGAGAGAAAACTGTGTTTCAATGCCCTGGTCTTTGTCAGTTTTGCCCTCAGGAAGTATCATTGAAAAGGATGTAGAGACAGATGCTCTCAGTTTTTAGACTAAAAGATATTAACTGGTTTTTAGAAAAAATAAGGAAAAGTGATTAGGCATGGAAGTCCCCTACCTTGCCAAGTCTAGTCATTATATTTTTCCCTTCCACAATTCCATTTCATGTTTTTTCAGCTGGTTGCTGGAAGAATTGAGCAGAATATTTTCTTATGCAACATCTAGTGAAACCCTGTCTATTGGTATTTAATCAAATAGGAATCCCTGTTAATCAATATCTCTCCACTTGAAGATGACAAAATGATAGATGCTCATAATGATGCCTGGAGTGTGCAAAGCTATCCCTAATTATCTTTTAATTTTCCCAAATGAAAGTATCATTTGTTTCTGTTGATTATGTGTGTAAAACTAACTACCTTATTGTAAAAATTCAACATTGAAAAATGGAAAAGTTAAAAATCCCTTTGCAAATGGCTCACCTCATAGTCAAGCTCCCAATTATCAAATTTATAGACTAGTATAGATTCCCTGGAAAATATGATGCAAAATATGTTTATACAAATGAGATCATATTATTCATACTGTTACCTTTTTACTTTGTCATAAAGTTCCATTTCAAACAAACTTTGTAATGGTTACATTTTGTTCTATAGTATTGATTCATCATAAATAATTTCTCTAAACATTCATTAATTATTATTAGGCTACTTCCTATTCTTTGCTACTATATTCAATTCTCCAGTGACATCTTCACAGTGCTCTAATTTTTTAAAATGATAAATTATATTCTTTTAAATTATTGAATACATAGCTTATGTACAATAAATTTAAATCTTTAGAAGTATACAATTTGATAAGTTTTGACAAATGTATCCACCAGGCAACTACCACATAGAGGTATGGGAAGTTTCCATTACCTCAAAAAGTGCCCTCATGCCCCTTTGTAGTCAAAATCCATCTCTATTCCTGGCACCAGGTAACATTGCTCCACTTTCTACTACTATAGGCTAGTTTATATATTCTAGAGTTTTATATATGGAGAATTTACATTTTTTTGAGTCTGGCTTCTTTCACTTAGCATAATATTCTTCTCTTTTCTGTTTTTGTGATGCTGGAGATCAAATCCAGGGCCTTGTGCATGCTAAGCAAGCTCTATACCACTGAGCTACATCTCCAGCCCTAGAATAATGTTTTTAAGATTTATCTATGCTGGGGCTGGGTAAATGGCTCAGTTGGTAGAGTGCTTGCCTTGAATGCACAAGGCCCTGGGTTCAGTCCCCAGCACAAACAAACAAATAAAAAATCATGCTGTTATGCTTGCTGTTGCCTTTATCAGTAGTTCATTTCTTTTTATTACTTAGTAGAATTTCACTGTGTGGATGCACTACAATTATTTATTCATTTGCTTGTTGATGGATATATGGAGTGCTTCCAATTTTTGCTACTATGAATAAAGTTTTGCTACTATGAATAAACTTATTATGAATATTTGTGTAAAAGTCTCTGTATAGACATAGTTTTCATTTTTCTTGCATATAAACTTCACAAAAAAACTTTCAAACTGTTTTTCAGAGGTCATGCCATTTTATTTTCCTATTATCAGTATTAGAGGTTCAGCTAGTCTATATATCTAATTTTAATTATTCTATATTGGATGCATAGTAATATATCATTATGACTTCAATTTGCATTTCCATAACTAAGGATGTTGAACATCTATCACAAGCATTTGACCATTGATATGCTTTATTATGCATCTGTTTAAATATGTTGCCCATTTAAAAATTAGGTTGTTGTATCCTTATTACTAAGGTATAAAGATTCTTTTGTATTTTAGATACAAGTCCTTTGTCAGATATATGCATTCCAAATATTTCTTCCAAAACTTGTGTTTTATTTTTTTAACAATGTGGAAAAAAAGTTAATTTAAATAAAGTCCATTAATTTTTTATTTTAAACATTTTATTTTGTTTTAAATATTTTTTAAAACAGAGATAAAGATGGGGAGGGAGAAAGAGAGACAGTGTGTAAACAGTGGTCAGTATATACTGATGAGTGCAGACAAAATTTCAGTTACCTTGAAAATTGTCAACTATGAGTTAGAGTATAAAAAGACAATTTTAAACAATTTTTAAAAATTGCCTTAGATAACAGAATTTGCTGTATTTATGTGTCCTTATGACTCTGAAATTTAAATGCCATCTTAAACCTTTGTTTTAAAATGTGACTTAAGTGGGAAAAGTAGAGGAAAAGAAATATATTAGAACTTTGCTGACCATTCATATTGGAATATCATTTGCCAAAATGAGTAATCTACAAAACTCTGTCAAGAATGAAAACACAGTTCTTTCAGGAAGATCACACTCTCATGTGCAGGCACATGCAGTTTGTGTGTGTACACACACCTGCAAGACCCTTTGTAACCATGATGTTGAGACTCCTAAAGAAGGGAAAGGAGGTTGTCTAAAGTCAGAATGATGATGAAAGAACTGAGTGCTAACTATATGTCAGGCACTGTGCTAAAATGGCCTCACAACAATGGCCTATGAAACATACTATTATTATCCCCCTTTATAGATAAACTATCTCAGAATGAAACTTGTTGAAGTTCACTTTGGCAGAGATGGGATCCAAACCCTGGATGTACTTGGGTTAATGTGCTGTAGTATCCATCCACTACTCACATGTTTTGTGAGTTTCCATTGGTACATTGAGAAATATTGTATATCAATGACAAAATTAATCTAGAAATGTAAACTAAATTGTTGTACATCAAGATCATTTAATAGTCAAATCAATATTCTGATTTCCCAGCTTGTCCATCAATATTTTTGTTATACCAATGCTTCTGTGCTATTAATAGATCTATGCTAACATCTATTATCTCTTTCTTTTTCTTTGTCTCACTTTCCAATGTTGGGGGCAGAACCCAGGTACTTGTGCATACTAGGCAAGTGTTCTACTACTGAGCTACAACCCCAACCTTATTCTTTATTTTTAAATATCTTTTCTATGACTATCTCATTATTCTTATTAGGCATTCATTTGTTGTGAGTATAAACTATTTTGAGATTTGTTTCGTTGCTGTTGTTTTTATGTGTGTGAATTGGACGGTACAGGGTGTGTGTGTTTGCTGGGGATGGAACAAAGATCCTTGTCTATGCAAGCCAAGTACACATTCTACCATGGAGCTATATCCCCAGTCCCATTTTGAGATTTTTGAATATTTCATTTCAGCCTCAAGAAGAATTTTTACAATTTGGAATTTAATTTTAAAGCTTACATTTGCCATTATTCTTAAGAAAAAAAAAAAAAAAGAAGAAGATCCTAGTATTGAACTTTCTAACTGATAAGGTGTTAGGTCGGTTTGAGGTGCCTAAGGGAACAAAGCACCATGCAACCTGCTCACGCACTAAAGAACAACCAATCAGGTGACCACAGACAAGCAGTGATGGTGTCTCAACTACCTGTCAATCAGCGGGGTCTCCTGAGGAAACCTGGAAACACATGGATCTCAGCAAGATCCCCTGACCAACCCCCAGGAGGACAAGGGACTCTAAAAACCTCCCTTTCCTGTCCCAAGTCCTCCCTTCCTGCTCCAAACCCAATAAAATTCCAATCCAGCTGAGCCTGGGCGCTATTCCCCGGTACCCACTCTGTTGGACTGGAGCATCTTGCCCAGGAGCGAATCTCAATAAAGCCTTTTTCAGCAGCTTTTAACCTGCCTCCTTTTGACCACTGGTGCCTGACCTTATAGAAGGTACAGCTTACAAGACAAGAATCTGAAAGGATGGACAGAAGTTGCTAAGGGAGATTAGGGCTGTCCCTCATGAACAAGAAACTTTGCTGAATCACAGCTAAAGCTACTCAATGGAGGCATGCAGAAGTGAGCCCTCAGAGCCTCACAAAGCTGGTTACATTTTCAGATGGGCCTCAGAGACAGTTACGGTTATAATACATTAGTGCCAAGGTTTTGAAGGTTTCCTGTGAAGGGAAAGCGAGGAAGAGAGGCGGGTAAGCGAGAAATGAAAGACGAGACCAGGCAGAGATACACATGAGAGTTTATTTGTCAGAGCTGTTACAGACAGCCATTATAGGACGTGGAAGAGGACTTCTTCCTCATTACTTTGCATTTTTAAAAATACATGAATAGTCAAGTATACTCTCAACATTTTCCTTTCTGATTTCCTGAAGCAAAAAGCAATAAACAAATTAAACAATAGAGAAAACATTTCTTTTGCCTCACTAGTGGACTAAACATCATAAAATTACGATCTTTCTCCCTTGGTAATTCATACCAATATGACAGGACATAAGAAGGCTCTGGGGAGAACAGTGTATTATGTAAACAGGAACATCTACTAACTCCTTTTGTAAAAGAGATCTCTCATTTCTAGGGCCAGGACACATGTTTGTCAAAAACAGCTGCCATCTGTATCAACTCTCTCTCAGGCAACCTTGGGGTAAGGGTGGGGAGAGAGGAGAAAAGGGTAATTCCCAAAGTTACAAGTTTTGTTCACTGATCCCAGCCTTAGCAGGTAGATCCCTGGAAAAAGCAGGTCTGACTCCATCCCAGCGGCAGTCCTATTCTTCCCAACCTGCTCTCCTCTCTAGTTTTTCTTTTCATAATTCCTGAAAAGGATGTGGTTGGAGGAAGGTGATTGGAGTGAAGCAAAAGGAAAACAGCTTCTCAAGACTTAGGGTGGGGTATGTGTCAGAAGGCTATTGGGAGTAACCTGTGTGCGTTGGTGAGGGGTAGAAACCAACAGACCGAGAGTTCCACAAATTACTGAAAGAGTGAAAGAGGAGAATGAATGGTTACAATGAGTAGGAAGGAGCCGCCTACTCCCATGCCTTAGGCACGTAATAAATTTTGTGTTCTTTTTCCTGTTAAAATAAAGTGTAATGGGCAGAAAATGCCACAGGCTGAAATATACACAATAAAATGACTTGTTTTCTTACACTAATGCTTTCACTTATTTGCTGAGTAATCTTGGACAAGTACCTTCAGTTTACCAGGTCTTCTTGTTCTCAGCTGAAAAGTTGGGAATAAAGGCAAATGATCCCCAAATACATTTCAAGACTTGACAACTTCACCTCCCCTCTGTGATTCTTTTAGTTCTGCCTGCCTCATTCAAGACAATGCTGAAAGCACAACATGTGCTTTAGGCAGGGATCTGTTAAAAATGAACAAGGGAAGTTTCTGTTAAATTTAATCATTTTCCTATAATCATGCAGTTCTTTTAAAACAAGGAAGAGAATTGTATCAATCTGAGCAATCTACTTTTAGAAATATTTGGTAGCAGGAAGCCACTGATAGATCAAAAGAATTGTTTCCTTCTCCTCAAGGAGCCAATGTAAGTTCAAAACCATAAGGCTCCAGATGCTCCCTCCCTACCTCCCACCCCACAGGGTTTTGCTATGTTGTCCAGATTGGCCTTTAACACCTGGGCTCAGGTGGTCTTCCCACCTGAGTCTCCTAAGTAGCTGGGACTACAGGTGTGTGCCTAGCTTTACTTTTCCATTTTTAAAGCTACTAATATACCCACTGTAAGGAATGATGATAAAACCATAGGAAAGGTGAAGTAAGTTTTCCCTGTCAAGAGAGAAGAGGAAACCTAAAGGCAGTTATCTTCTACTGAGGCTCCACTGAAATACAAGTAGACATGTACAGAAAAAAAAAAAATCAGTATGGGGCTGGGGTTGTGGCTTAATGGTAGCACACTTGCCTGACATGTGTGATTCTCAGCACCACATATAAATAAATAAAATAAAGGTTTATCAACAACAAAAATACATTTTTTTAAAAAATTAGTATGTGTTGGGGAGATATAGAAATAGAAACCAGCAGGCTGGTAATTTCAACCAATTTCTAAAAGAAAGTGAAAGTGGAAAGTGAATGGTTAAAATGGACAGGAAGGAATCTAATATTTCTGTGTCTCAGGCATGTAATAAATTTCCTGTGTTCTTTTTCCTATTAAAATAGAATGGGCAGCCAGCTAGGTGTGGTGCACGCCTGTAATCCCAGTGATTTGGGAGGCTGAGGCGGAAGAAATGAAAGTTCAAGTCCAGCCTCAGCAACTTAGTGAGACCCCAAGCAACTCGGTGAGACCTTGTCTCCAATAAAATACAAAAAAGAGCTGGGGATGTGGTTCCGCGGTTAAGCAACCCTGGGTTCAATCCCTGATTAAAAAAAAAAAAAAAGTGAGCAGAAAATACTACAAGCTGGAGTACACAAAATAAAATGACAATTAGAAACTTGAGGAAAAAAAGTTTGAGCAATTAAGTCACAAACTGTACATGGAGCAAACTATGGCCAGGCATAAAAATATCTCTTTCTTGAGGTTTATCTGACATTTTTTCTTACAATTGAGATGTGGTTATTGGTTCTCTAGTGAAGACTACAAAGGTAAAGTGCCATTTTCGTCACATAAATACTACACCTGACTTATCATTGTTGACGTTGACCTTGACCACCTTGTGTTTGCCAGGCATCTCTGATATAAAATCACTTCCTTCTCCTCCCTTGGCATAGTTTACTCTTGGAAAGAAATAGATAGGTTTTTAACTTCTAAAGTCAACCTAAAGATAAAGCAGAGAATGATTTTTTTTTTTTAATGGCTACAGCATACAATGCAAATGTTAACAATTTTGTTAGTGGCAAAGTGTAGCTGGAAAAAAATGAAAAGCAGAGGAAGAGTGGAGGAATGGGAAGAGGAACCACTACTTTTATTCTATAAAACAGAAATCCACAAATACTACATTAAAAGAAGTAGAAATTTGAATATTTATTTAAAAATATAAAAGTTTAGGCTAAGTGCGGTGGCACATGCCTGTAATCCCAACGTCTGGCATAGGGGAGCTGAGGCAGGAGGATCATGAGTTCAAAGCCAGGCCCAGCAATTTAGTGAGATGCTAAACATCTCAGCCCAAAATAGGGCGGGAGATGTGGCTCAGTGATCGAGTGCCCCTGAGTTCAATCCCCTGTACACCCCCCAAAAAATATATATAAATAAATATATATAAAAATATATTATATATACATATAATAGAGATATATATACATATTATATACAATTATATATGATATATAGAAAATTATATAATATATAACATATAATGTATGCACATATTATATGTACATATGATATATATTATGTATACATATTATATATGTCATATTTTATATATATTTTATATATATTTATATATATAAAAGTTCAGTTCCTATGGGGGAATAAAATACTATTGTTGCATTGAAAGCAGATAGGAGGAAGGTAAGATGTGATGCATGTCCATTTTCATACTGTGGAATCTACTAATGCCAACTACATTGGTAAACCAAGAAGAAGAGATATAGAGTACGGTGGAAGTAAATATTATTATTATTATTATTATTATTATTATTATTATTATTATTATAAGATAGATAGATAGAGATAATTTTTTAATATTTATTTTTTAGTTTTAGGCGAACACAACATCTTTGTATGTGGTGCTGAGGATCCAACCCAGGCCGCACGCATGCCAGGCCGGCGCGCTATCGCTTGAGCCACATCCCCAGCCCTGAAGTAAATATTACTGATCTCACACCAGATAAAAAAGAGGTTTCCTTTGCAGATAAGCTAAAACTGGACCAGGTGGGGGAAAACCAGCTACTTTTCACTGGAGCTCTTTCATTCTATGTGATTTTCTTTCTTTTTTTTTTTTTTTTTTTAAGAGAGAGAGAGAGAGAGAGAGAGATTTTTTTTTTTTTTTTAATATTTATTTCTTAGTTTTCGGCGGACACAACATCTCTGTCTGCATGTGGTGCTGAGGATCGAACCCGGGCCGCACTCATGCAAGGCGAGCGCACCACCGCTCGAGCCACATCCCCAGCCCCTCTATGTGATTTTCTACCGAATGCACACAATTATTTGCTTTTAAATAAAAGATGAACTAGGGATAGTAGTGTGTGACTCAAGTTCCTTCTACTCAAGAGGCTGAGACAGGAGGATCACTTGAGCTCATCCTGGGGAACATAGTGAATCCCTTATCTTAAAAAACAAGCAAACAAAAACACAAAACAACAACAAACAGCCCCAAAAGATGATGTCTAGGGTGTTTCTTCAGTTATACAAGCAAACCAGCCCACTGCCTAAACTACATCCACACAAACCACTTTATAATATGGTGTTTTGTTAAGGCAGGCATCTCACTTCTAAGAGACTGAAAGATGTAATCTTCTTAGGTCTTTGATTTGTAGGAAAGTCATTTGAAAAATAACTCCTTTTGTTTCCCTTAGATGACAGATTAGAAAGATTTTAGGTGCAGAAGAGAAATTGACCAAAAGATTCATCAAATTGTCTCTGGTTGAGAAGTATTGGCAATCAGGGGAAATCCTTTGTGTATTTCCTGTGTTTAGCATTTATACAACATGTTTCAAGTTTAAAAGCCCTTTACTGTCATTAGCTAATTATCTCCCAAGGGCTGCAGGGTAGTTACAGGGAATCAAGCCAGCTTTCAGAGCTGCAGGATGTACACGTGTCTGTACCAGCCCTGACTCAGGGTGCAGTTGTTTTCCCATTTCTCAACATAGATCAATCAGGGAATGTGTGGTTATTCAATCCCTAAAGTTCTTTTAACAGACTTGACATTTTCTCAAGTACAAGTTACTAAAACACAAAATAATTTATTTCAAATAGCATCTCTTAGAATGTCTTGAAAATAATTAAACACTGATGACTGTATTCAGAATCCTTGAAGTGATGCTTGAGTATTGGTGCTTACTAAAAAATGCCCTGGATTCCAGAGTGACTCAAATGGCCACTGGAACACCCCATCCCCCACCTTAACTATGTCTCCACAATAGTAAGTACAGTATTTGACTAAAGACAACTTTTAATAGATACTAGTCATTAATAAATACAGCATCTTATTTTATGTCAAATACATATTGTCTATTATCAAAGTGCTCAAGAAATTTGGAGAATATAGAAGAATAAAACATGCCTGTGTATAGAAAAGGTCATTACAAATAGAATCACTATTCACGTTTTTGGATTTTTTTTCTATTTTATTTCTATACTTTATCTTTTAAAAAATTTTTAACATAGCAATGATCCAATTTCATATGCAATTCTGTATTTTCCTTTTCAAAATTTATCATTCTAATAAATAAGCATTTTGCATTGTTTCATGCTTTCAAAGTCATCTCTAAAAATGAAAGCTAATGAAGGCAAATGGGAACATTTATATTTATGATTACACCGTAATAGAAATACAGGTACCTGCAGAACATAGGCCCAGGTGAGTATTCTCTACCATGGTGTTCATTTGAGAACCTTCAGATCACCAGAAACTAGAACTTGTGCCCAAATTCTGTTGTCTACATTTGGTGTATGGTGCCCTCTACTGGCTATTCTAGGATTGTGCCCTTTTCTGTTATCTATATCGTGGGGAAGGACTCTACAAGTGGTTTAGATTGCATACCTTTGTGTTTAAATGTTATATGTCTTGTATTTTTATTTCTAGATGTTGCCTTAATGTATAATGGAACTATATAAATACAGGATCTGGCTGTAGGTCTTTTTATTTTTTATTTATTCAACACACATCAACAACCTACCACGTGCCAGATATGCTTCTAGGGGTTTGGCGACACGAATGAAATCTTTGCTTTCGTGGGGATCATTATTTGCTGGGAAAAACAGGGCCAAGTGGGTTGACCTGTTCAACAAGACTGGGACATCCAAACGGAAGAACTTGATTCCTTGTAGACCCCAGTGCAGTCGACAGATGTCACAGCCAGCTTGCTTTCAATTTACTTGGACAATTAAAAATTTATGGCAGACTAAAACACATTAGTAGTAAACGAATGGCAGTAAATCAGAGTTTTAACTGAATCCCTGAAAGAAAATTAACCTCATTTTCCAAAAAGAGCATACTTTATATAATATGTAGCTGAGACAGGAAAGTAACTGCTACATTTTGAAAGCACCTGTGCATTTGGAACTTCACCCTGCTTTCTTGGGAAGGAAATTCATAGGTTTTTCTAATTTGAGGAAGGCCTGGAGCATAGGGCAAAACATTCATGATCACTTCTTTTCCTAAGTAGTTCTCTTTGTCCACATTATGCAGAATGATGTGAAACCATCGGTCATTTCTTTTTTAAACCTAGGACTCTGATGATGATATTGGGTCTGATGATGATACAAGGTTGGCTTCACATACCAATAGACCTAAGCCTGACTATATAATATTTATCATGAATACAGAATGTGCAACTATTTGTTGTGTACTGTTGGGTAGATTATTTGACTTCTCTTCAGTTTTCCTCCTTTGGAAAAGGGTACAACCTACCTAATTGTAAAGATCAGAAATAAGGCACATAACAGGGTGTTCATCAAAATTTCTGTAACACAATTAGCTGCTCAGTATAGCATAGTAAGTACTTCAAAATGATAAATATACAAGTTTGGATTCTGGAATCAGCCTGGCTGGGCTGGAATCTCTGCTCTACCCTTTATCAGCTGTGTGACGTTGGGCAAGTAGCTTTACCTCTCTTGGTCTCAGTTTCCTCACTGGTAAGTTGGGGATGTTATTAGCCACTGCATCATAGGGTTTTTCAGGTGGCTAAAATGAGTTAATATATGTAAAGTACCTTTAAAAACATATTTATATTATAGGGCTTAATAATGGTTAATTATTTTTATTGCTATTCCTTTCAACTGGCAGAGATTCCCACACCTTTTTGAAGTTCTATATTAAAACCTAGGAGAAACACCTTGTCATACATATAAAACACATTCCATCGCACACCATCATACTAGTTGATTTCAGTTTTCTAATGTTTGGCTTGTAACCAACTCTCCTTTGATAAGTCCTTCGAGTCTTCAGTGGGAATTACTTTTAAGTTTGACTGCTTTGCTCTAAGACAGTAATTCTTAAGTCTTGAGTTTATTCCTTAACTGTTTCTGGATTCCATAAAGAACATGGGAATAATAATTACTTGGAGGCAAAATAGGAAAGCATTGTGAAAACTGGTCTCAACTCTACTGTTACTCTCCAAAATAATTATATAATGTAGTAGTTTCTTTTTCCTTTCTTTTGCTTTTTGGTGGTGCTGGGGATTGAACCCAGGGCCTGTGTACATGTGACACAGGCACTCTACCAACTAAGCTATATCCCCAGCTCCAATGTAGTTTTGTGCAGATGAATCTCTGGGCAACCAATTTCAGTCAAGTCTTTATATCAGTAGTGATTTAGCGAATGCTTCTCTCCCTCAACATATGTAGTATCAGTGTGCTATGTATAGGCCACCTAAAGGGCACAAAGAAGGGTTTTTACATTCAAAAAGGATAAGCAAGGAGCTACAGAAAGATATAACTAGCTCACTCACTATAACAAGAATCCGACTGTGAAACTGCTAATAACGTTACATAAAGTGAATGAGATTGGGGAGAGGTTTAAAAAGAGGCCACATTTATAGTGAACCTAAAACACAGAAGGAAGCAGCAAGTTATCTCAGCAATAGCAGCAAGGTATAATTTGAGCAAAGGCACAGAAATGTGAAAATACAGAGTTTGTTCAGGGAACAGCTGATGGTGCTGGTTGTTGAAACAAAAGTTATATAGGCAGAAGGGTTAAGAGTTGAGGAACAAAGTTCTCTGTGTCCTCAAGGAGTCCATTCAGTGAGTTCTTTTCAGGTTCGGGGGTGGAGCTTCTCTGACAACTCCCTCAGGAACAGGTCCTACGTGTGACCTCTATTTCCTCCTTGTCCCTGCAGTTTGTTTTTGATCTCAGCCCCCATATCTTTTGCTACTCTGCAAAGTAAAAAAACAAAACAAACAAAAACCCTTTTTTTATTTTTACCATTAGACTTTGTTGCTCTGGGATTTATGAACCTGTTATGCATTGTAATTTTATATGTTTATGTCTTGGGCTGGGAATTGATCCCAGGGCCTTGTACATGCTAGTCAAGTGCTCTACAACTGAGCCACACCTCCAGCTTCCACCTGTTGTAAAATATATGAAAAACAAAATGGCATATGACTTTGTACAAAAGACTGAGATCTTAGGGTAAAAGTGTGTGAGTCTAGCAAAGTGGGAATCAGGCAGTCCCGTTTAGACTCTCCGAAGTAGAGGTGGTAGGGGTGAACAATGACAATGAAGTGAGAAAATGATGCTTGGCATGTAGGTGGTGCTCAATTAGTATTTGTTGAATAAGTGAGTCAAGGAAAAACTTGATGGCCTCTTGTGCATTAATTGCAAGGTATCTTTGGGGTATGACCATCTGTGAAAGAACATTTCCTATTTGGGGAAGAGGAAGAAAGGGGCAAAGAGCTATATGTATCCTGGCTGTCCATGTGATTATGGCCAGGCTTCTTCTGGAGTTAAGAATTCCTTGTCTGGCAGTTTTCTTTTTCAAGGGAGAAGGGTGTGTGTGTGTGTGTGTGTGTGTGTATGTGTTACACAAAATACAGTGACCCAATGTTTATTTCCTTCTAGTCATGGAAAGATCTGAAGATTTTAGGTTATAAGACCATTCCTTTACCAGAGGAAGCTGTGGGTAAAAATGAAAACAAGAAAAAGATTTAAAAACAGGGAGGGGAGAGCTCAATTTTACTTGGCAAACATGTGCTTGGTACATGTTTTTCCTTGACTCACTTATTCAACAAATACTAATTGAGCACCACCTATATGCCAAGCATCATTTTCTCACTTCATTGTCATTGTTCACCCCTACCACCCCTACTTCTGAGAGTCTAAATGGGACTACCTGACTGGTTCCCACTTTACTAGGCTCACACACTTTTACCCTAAGATCTCAATCTTTTGTACAAAGTCATATGCCATTTTGGTACTAAGGATACAAGAAGACTTTTAGGGGGGTATTGGGGATTGAACTGAGGGTCTCATATGTGTTCATCCAGTGTTTAACCACTGTGCTACATCTCCAGCCTCAGAAGACTATTCTATAAATAAATAAAGAGCTTTGATTGTGGAAAGATGTAACACCAGAGTACTTGATGCATGGGAGACAGTGCTGTAACAGAGAACAAAGCCACCAGCAGCAGCAGCCCTTATAGGTTTGTTGGGAATGCATACTCTCTGACCTCATCTCAGACTGACTGAATGTGAATCTGTCTTAACAAGTCCGTAGGTGAATAACTTGCATAGTAATACTTGAAAGGTGCTGACCAAGGGGGCAGGGATGATGTCTGGAAATGTTTCCTAGAAAAGGCAAATCCTGAGCTGTGTTTTGAGGATGCCTTGATTTAACCAGGTGATGTTCCAAGAAGAGGCAACAATGTGAGCAAAAGTTCAGTAGCATAAAAAAGCACAGGGATGTTTTGGGAGCCAGTAGTCTGAAACTGCTAATTAAAAGGAATAGTGTGGGAGAGAGAAGGGGGAAAATAAAGGGAGATAGTGGAGGTCAGGCTGTGGCCAGATCTTGCTGCACATGTTCTAGGTTAAGGAGCTTTGACTAGACTTAAGCCATGCTAGAGATGTGTAAAGACATGTTCAGGTTTGCTTTTAGATCACTGCAGGCTGAGGAGGCTGAAAACAGGAGAGGCTGAAGGATAGAGAAATTAATTAGGAAGCTAAGGCAATAGATGCATACAGAGATAATGAGAGTTTTAACTCAAGTAATGGTAGTGGGGATGAAGAGGAGGGGACAGCTTTAAAAAACTTTAGGAGGTAATGAATAGATGAAAGACTTCAGTATGGATTGCAGGTGGGAGGCTGGGCGAAGACTGAGTGTTAACTGGATGACTCCCAGCCTTCTGGCGGGTATTAGTGGGTGGTTGCTCATGATGCCACTAGTAGATGAAAGAATAAAGGAGGATGAGCAGGTTTGAGAAGGAAAATTATGAGTTCAGTTTTAAACATGCTCAGCTCAGGTGAACAGAAAACATGTACAGGAGGGGTAAAAAGAAGAAAACAAATAATGGGTGGAGAACAGGATGAGTCAATCAAGGTGGAGAAGGAAAATGATGAGAAGGAAACAATGCTTTGTTCAGATATGGAGCTACAGTAATAACACACACCTGCGAATTTTCCTTCCAATTCACTTCCAGTTCAAAGGAGGCTGCCCCCTTTGACTAAAGCAAAGTCTCATTGGTGGTTTCCTATGGGTGATGAATTCATTGTTGAAACCATTTGCTCTGTGGGGAAAAAAAAGTTTATAACGTGAGGTTCAAGACATTCCAGGGTCAGAATCACCAAAACAGCTGCCCCTGGCCCCCATATTGCCCCATGGGTAACTTTGCTTATGTCCCTAACACTGTTTCCAAAGTGGCAATAATACAATACTAATATGTGTGTGTGTGTGTGTGTGTGTGTGTGTGTGTTTGTGAGGGCCATTCAAGTTCTGAATTACTCGTGCCACAAATCTAACCCTGAGAACTTTTACAGTTCTTTTAATTGCACCTTAAAATTCAGAATCATTTGAATCATTTCCATAATTGTTTTCTGTTCAGTAATCTGTTCTTCCGCGCACGTTCCAGACTTCTGTGTCTTCAAGGCAGAAACTTGAGAAGTACTTAAAAATTTTTCTGATCGGTCATCACTAGCCAATAAAAAGCAGAAGGTTGGCACGTGGTTTTATTAGTTCGGGCAGGAGGAAGATGTTCCCACCAGATCCTTTCGCTTTTGCCAGGTTCAAACATGGCGGGCCGCAGCCAGCCCTTCCAGAACACTCAGCTCACTTTCCAGCAATCCCCTCCAGTCTTTGGCGCTCCTTTTTCACCTTCCGTCACACTCGGTAGCTCAGGGTGTTTAGAGAGTGACAGCGACCCTGCTTCACGCCCCCACGCAGAGGCCCGCCCATCACCCCGCGCCAACCAATCGCAGACCGCGCTGCTGCGGCAGGCAGCGCCGGCCCGCCCCGCCCCCAGCCTCGCTGTGGCCTGCGGCTTCCCCGGCCGGTAGCGCCGCTTTTGGTCGCGTGAACTGGTCTAGTGGGACGGTAGGTCGCGAGCTCTTGCCGCGGGCTGCAGCTCAACTATTCCCGCCGTGGTCGTCAGCCCGGAGCCTCCGCCATGGACTTCGAGGACGGTAAGCACCGCCTCGGGCTGGTGGTCGCGGCATGCGGGAGGCGGGGTGGCCTGTGCTGGGGGTCTGTTTACCGTCTCAAGATGGCCGTGTGGGCTTTGTTCTGCCGGCCCGGAGGCCACCCGCCCTCCGCGGGCCCAGCGCCGGGACTTGGCCTCCTCGAGTACCCGCGCGCCGCTATTCGGCCCGCCGGGTGTCCACTGCTAGCGGGAATCTGAGCGGTCCGTGCCGATCTGGGTGCGGAGAAGGAAGAGCACTGCGCGCGAGGGCCTCGGGGTTCGGGCCCCGGAATCGCCCTGCCCCCCTGGGCGTGCAGATTGCCTCCACTCCTCCAACTTCCCGGCCTCGGGCAGCGGGGCGAGCGGGCCGCCCCAGCGTGGCTCGATTTGGCCCCAAGGGGCGGTGACCGAGATCGCCCATTTAGTTAATCCTCAACCTGGGTGACTTCTTGCTAAATGCAGTTTCCAGAAGCTTGTACGCGGTGTTGTTCCTGGTTGACTTAGTTCAAGATGAGTTTGAAGGGCGTCATATTTAGGTAGATATTTATACCGAACGAGAAGCAGTCTATTTCCTGGTTAGCAAACTGGGATATTTCATCCCCCTAAACTACCTAGACGTAAATACCTAATAGGCAGTAAATTTGTGAACCAAAGCACTTTTTTTTTTTTTAAAGCTTGTGTTAAGTCAATCAGAATTCTGGCACAGCAAGCATCAGATGCCCTTCACATCAGTACACAGCAGCCTGTGTTGGATTTACTGATTAAATAAACGGGATTTTTACAAGACCTTTCAGTCATCTCTGACGCCAGTTCACAGGGTCACATAGTAGAATTATTTTGGTTGTCCTCAAATCTTGTCCAACTTTTATAGGACTTAGCATCAAGATAAAATGGTATGTAGTGACATCATTAAGGAGACATGGGAAAGAGTTTATATTATTACACGGAATTAATCCTGAGTAACCGGGCACTTCTAAATAAAACCAAATCACTAGGAATTGTATGCATTCAATCCCACAAAAAAATGATCTTTAACATTGAATGAACTTTTGATCTTTTGTTTTCATACGACAGATAAGTTAAAACTGCCAAATCTAAGTATGGGAAAAGTGATAGAATAACTCTTTTGTTGTTTCTTTCTTTTCACCATATGCCTACAGTTATAAGTGTTTGTAATTGCCCATCACTGCTCATCCTCAGCCACCTTGCTGTATTTACAAGATGGAATTTGACTTAAAGGGTTTATCTGAATATAATCCTGTGTACTGTTGTAGTGTTCTTTTGTATCCAAATGACCCTTGAATTGAATTCTATTCTTTTCATCACTTGTAAACTTAAGTAAAGAATTTAACTTTGTGAAATTAGTTTTTGACAAAGAAATTGGCAATATGGTTTTTTGTGATGGTACATCTTGGGTAGATGTAGCACAAACTCAAATATTCATTTCTCTGATAAGATCTTGAAATCTTTAGAGAGCAAATTAAATGATAAAAGAAATATTAACTTTGAAAACAATTTGTTAACATAGAATCAATTCTCAGATGTATCTGATTTTTACATTTTTGATACATAATATGTCTGCCCTTTTGTTACTTAATATAAATCAATACTAAATCCCCTCTTCTGACTGTTATTATAATATCAGGTGTTACAAACTAATTTTTACATTGGTATAACTTGGATGATAAACCTGTCATTTGGCTAGGTAGTGAAGAACATGAATACATGTTTTCCCAAATGGATATTGGTAATTATTTGTGCCCCAGCTGTTCAGATAATTGAGTCATTGGCATTTAAAAATCGTGTTAATAGATGGATTTATAATTTTGGGTTTTTGTAAATACTGCACTAATTCCTTTTTGTTAAATATGTCTTCATAGATTACACACACTCTGCTTGCAGGAATACTTATCAGGGCTTTAATGGTAAGTATTCTCTTTCATTTGCTATTAAAATTGTTGAGGGAATGCATTTTGTTTTTTTCTTTCATATCCATAAAAGTAAAGAGGCAATGGAAAAAGCCAGTCCCACCTTATTTCAAACATTGTTTTGGCTTGTGATTTATTAGGTTTCAGTGTTGTTATACTATCATTTAGGATCAGAAAAGGTTACTCAAATTGGTTTGAATTTTTGTCTTTTTATTTATATTATGATTATTTTAATTTATTCCAAAGACTGACTACATTCTCAGTATAGTGGAGGTCTTTTTTTTAAATTGCTTTAAAAATAAATAAATAAGTGAATGAATGACAGCGGAATGCATTACAATTCATTATATTACACATATATATGCATTACACATTAAATTACAATATATTACACATATCACAATTTTTCATCTTTCTGTATATTTAAAGTATTTTGACACCCAATTTGTGTCTTCATACATGTACTTTGGATAATGATGTCCATCACATTCCACCATCCTTGTGGAGGTCTTTTTTTGATGTTTAGTAACGTAGATTTAGTGGATTAGTGGCTTGGTTCTGTATATCTTTACAGTAATGCATCTTGTTTTTGGTGGCTGGGGGAGGGTGCCAGGGATTGAACTGAGGGGTACTCAACTACTGTGCTACATCCCCAGCCATTTTTTGTATTTTATTCGGAGACAGGGTCTCACTGAGTTGTTTAGCGCCTTGCTAAATTGCTGAGGCTGGCTTTGAACTCAGGATGCTCCTGTTTCAGCCTCCCTCCTGTCTCAGCCTCCCCATCTGCTGGGATTACAGGTGTGTGCAGCTGCATCTTGTTTTTGAGGCCATTTTTTTCTCAGTGTGTTCAAATGTGTTGGTATATAAGAGCTGCCTGGAGAAGTACATGAAAAGACTGTTTATTGACATAAGCATGATGTTAGGTGCTAGCTAGATAAAATCACAAGAGAGATGTAGAATAGAATTGAATGTTATTTTGATAGTTATTAGAGTTAAGTCCCTGCCAGAGAGGATAATAACACAAAAAAGAGCATAGAACAATTTAAAAAGGTTAAAAAAGCATTATATGAAATACTTGAAGGAGTGATATCCTGTCTGCCAGAGAAAGGCAAAATCCAGCTATGGTAGAGAATATAATGTGCTCACAAAATAAAACATAAGTAGATGAACTACTAAGAAGACTGCCATTTTATAGAAATAATTACCATGCAGTTTTTATTTATTATCTCTTAATGATTAAGAGAAACTTTGGATTTGATGTATAAAAAAGGCTCAACATGTAGGGAATAGTCAATATATATTAAATGAATGCTTAAGAATATGTTTTTGAGAGGAAAAGTGATGTACAATTACCAAAGGAAATTTAGTTTACTTCAACATAGCCATGCATAGGTTAGATTGGGAACTGAAAATTAGAAAACTTTACAAATTCAGATGCAGGGAATTTAAGACCTTAGACTTTTTTTTTAATATTTATTTTTTAGTTGTATTTGGACACAATACATTTATTTTATTTTTATGTGCTGCTGAGGATTGAACGTACTAGGTGAGCGTTCTACTACTGAGGCCCAGCTCCAAGACCTTAGACTTTATTTTATTTTTAATATTTATTTTTTAGAAGTAGTTGGACACAATACCTTAATTTTGTTTATTTATTTTTATATGATGCTGAGGATTGAACCCAGGGCCTCGCATGTGCTCAACGAGTGCTCTACTGCTGAGCCACAGTCCTAGCCCCAAGACCTTAGATTTTAAAGATGATAATGTTAAGAAAATTAATAGAACTTGTAAGATGACTAATAATGGGTAAAACTTTGATAGGGTTGAGTAAAAATGAACTCAGGATTTTAAACTGAAGTGCTTTAACCTCTTGTGCTTTAACCAAAGAGAGATTTGGAAAGACAGAAGACCTGAAGAATTGGATTTACAATCTAAAGAAAGGAGGTGAAATGCAAAATCATTCAGGACCAGACATTTTTTTTTTCCTTATGAATGTACAGTGTTACAAAAGAGATTTAATGCTGAATTTTTGTCTCTTTAATTTTAGTTCCAGTAGTGGTTCTCATCAGAGGGTGATTATTAGAGTCCTCTGGGAAGCTATTTCAAAGTATGTTTGTTCAGGTTATACCCTACACTTCATAAACTTAATTTTAGGGCAAGCTATCCCTGACTATATGTGTTGCAAAAGTACTCTGAATGAATTATTTTGGCTTTCACCTCTGGTTAAAGACCACTAATTGAAAATACTTGAGGTCTTAGTTAATTACATATCACAGTGACTAACTTTAGGAATTTGATTTGACTTCATTGGACAAATAAAGTGACTCCTGTGTATCAGATAGTTTTCTAGGAGCTAGGACTGCAGCAGTGAAAAAAAAAAAAGGATAAATATTCCTTTCTGTGTGGCACTTCAGTCAAATGGGATGACATAGAAAACAAGATTAAAAAAGTAACAAATATTGTATGTTAAAATTGCTAGGTAAAAAATGCTAGGGAGAAAAATAAGGTAGGAAAGGGGGACAGGTGTGTATGTGTAAGTTGTGATTTTAAAGAATTTGGGGAAAGGACTCACAAAACAGGTGACATTTAAGCTCACATGCAAACCTTGAGGGCTATCTAGAGAAAGAACTTCAGGAAGTAAAAGATATGTAGGTACCCAATGAAACCAACAATATACTTCCATTGTTAGCACCATATTTTCTAGCTTTCTACTGAAATGAAGTATAAGGCATCAGAGAAAATGTCAAGATATGATTTCTTCCATACTATTTTTTGAAAGGAAGTTATATTTCCAGCGTTTCCATGCTTTCCGTTTTGTTCATAATAACTCTTTTTATATAAATAGCCAATAGAAAAAGGAAGAACTTTCCAGGTAGAGGGAAATACATGAACAAAGCTAGGAGTGAGTATACTGTGCTTCTCAGAGACTTAACTGGTTTGACCAGAATAGATTATTTTTGCTGAGCAATCTGAAGACTAAGGCCAGAGAGGTGAGGTGTAGCCAGAAGGCATTGAAAATCAAAAGGTAATTTACATATATATGGGAAGCTATAGAAAAGACCAGAAAGAGGTGAGTAGTGAATAGTGCCAATAGGGGAAGAGTATTCCTGGCCTGGCAAGCTGCAAAGTGCATAAACTAGCTAGAAACTGCAAGGAGCATAGTGTAGCTGGAATGCACAAGGGATGTTGAAGAGAAGAGGTAATGGGGCAGATCATACAGAGTAAATTTCCTCAACTTTGACACTGTTGACATTTTGAATTAGATAATTTTTTGTTGTGGGGCAATGTCTTGTTAGTTGAAAAGTGAACTCAGGATTTTAAACTGAAGTGAGTAGGTCTTGTGCTTTTACCAAAGAGAGATTTGGAAAGACAGAAGACCTGAAGAATTGGATTTACAGTCTAAAGAAGGAGGTGAAATGCAAAACCATTCAGGGCTAGGCATTTTTTCCCTTATGAATGTACAGTGTTACAAAAGAGATTTAATGCTGAATTTTTGTCTCTTTAATTTTAGTTCCAGTAGTGGTTCTCATCAGAGGGTAATTATTAGAGTCCTCTGGGGAGCTATTTCAAAGTATGTTTGTTCAAGTTATACCCTACACTTGTTTAGTAGCATCCTTGTTCTCTGGCCCCAGTTGTAACAATCAAAAATGCTTTCAGACAGTGCCAGTGTCTCTGTGAGCCCCAAATTGCCCCTGATTAAGAACCACTGATATATGATCTTTGGGTTTTTTTTTTTTTTTAGGGTTTGGATTTTATTTGGAATAAGATGGAAGCTGTTGGAGGGTATTGAGCATTGGACATGATATAACTTACATTTGCCAGAATTTTTCTGGCTTTTGTCTTCAGAATAAACAAAAAGCTAGTAAAAGTAGAAGTGGGAAAACCAGTTAGGAATCTATGATTGTGATCCAAGCAATAGCATGGATTTCATTCAAATTAATAGGTCCGTTTTATTAAGTTCTGAGTAAATTGCTCTCTTATCTAACACCAATAGTAAAGAGATAAAAGAAGTGTTATTTTTTTGTGTACTCTATAGTGCCTGACATAAAAGTGTTCAGTAAATGTTAGTTATTCTATGATAGCATAGTAAAATAAAATAAACAGAATTAAAGAAAAAGGAAATAACTAAAGGATTTAGTACCCAGAGGCAGCCACTGCTAACTCAAAAATGGCAAAAACAACAAGATTTTTTTGCTTTCTGTGTTTGACTAAACCTAGATTATATATATTTAAAAAAAATTTTTTATGGACACAATACCTGTGTGTATTCAGTTTAATTTATTTATTATTTTAACGTGGTGCTGATGATAGAACCCAGTGCCTCATATGTGCTAGGCAAGTACTCTATCACTGAGCTACAACCCCAGTCCTTAAGATTATATTTTAATGTGAGTCCTTAGAGGAAAACATTTTTTATGTTAAACTTTATCTCAAAATTGTTATCTCTAGGAGAAAAACAGTTGTGTATTATACTACATCTTAAAACATTTAAGACAAATACTTGACTATTTTATTAATGTAGAAATGTGTTGCTCATACTGTGGTAGCCATTATCATAGGAAACCATTGAACACTTGAAATATGGGTAATCTGAAATGAGAGGTTCCATGAATAAATTACGTACTGTATTTAAAGCCTTAGTATGAACAAACGATGTAAAAATCTCATTAGTGCTTTTTTATATTGCTAAATGTTTTGTACTCTGTTATATTAAAATCCATTGGTATGTCTTGTACTTTGGACCTTTTTACCATGTATGATTCTGTAATATTAGTTATTTATAAAATATTCATTTGCTGCATTATGCAGACAGGTTTTATTGTATGATATTTAAAAAACCAGTTAATACTAACAACAGTCTTATCAGAAAAACATTGAAGTATTGACACGCCGTCAAACTGATAGATAAAAATTTTTTTAATTCTAATTTTCACTTAAAGGTATGATTTTTATCATTGGCAACAAATAACATTTAGCTTTAGTTGTTTTCCTTGAAGCAACAGTTTACTTCGTTCATTTTTGAGAAAATGTTTGCTACATGCTCAAGTCTGAAAACCAGTTTTTGACTTTCAGTCTTTCTAGAAAAGAGCACTTTCCTAGTAAAAAGTGGCTAATTTAATTCATAAATGAAACACTTGAGAATGGCTTTTCTTGGAAGGATCTGGGATGCTTTGGTAGGCTGCAGAAATGGTTCATGTATACTTCCTCTTTCATTACATAGAATGTAAAAAAAGATGTGGTTACATCAAAGATCATGATGTAATAAAAATAATTATTGCTTCATCAAGGACACATTTAAGTGAAAGTAATTTTTTTTTTATTTTTTTCATTGTGGGTGTGTATTAAGTCTGGTGCCAGCTATTGCCTTAATTTGTGGCTGAAATGCCAGCAGTTTTACCCACCAGTACTTTGTACCTTCAATGTCAACACCCTGAAAAAGGCAAATAATGCCTTCTTATTATTTATTAAAATATTTTTGACCTTGTGAAAATCCCTAGAAAAATGGTCTTAGCAAATCCCAGGGATCAGCAGACCATTTCATGAGAACTATTCCTATAAGATATATAAAAAAATTAGTGTCTCTCTCCTCTCTTAGAGGACCTGCCCGTTTCCCTTGAGAATGTTTCCCTTTTCCCTTTTTCTGTCTCTACTAATAAACTCATGCCTGTTTCTCTGAAACATAAGATTCTTAAAAAATCAGATCCTTAGCACAAAACTGGTATTTAAGATAAGGCATGAACAACAGAATATAAGACTTAATATGATAGCACCACATAAGATAATACAGGCTTTTGTAAATGGTAGAGAGACAATATCAGTAAACGTTTTATTGATAGGTTATTTCAAGTAGACTTTAAAAATTAGAAGGTTTCACTAAGCAGGTGTTTGAGTGGTAGAAGAAAATGTTTCATATATAAGCAACAGTTTGAAGCTAGACAGGAGTATGTCTATGAGATTTGGGGGAAATCATTTCACATTTCTCAAATCTATAAAATGAGAAGATTAAATTTGATAGTTTAGGTTGCTTCCAGGTTTAAAATGACAAAACTCTCAATTTTTCAGTTCTTCTCATTATTAGAAATATTAAATTATTATAAGTAATGCTTTAAAAATATAAATTCAATTATTTGTATTCACTGTTGTACATAAAATGTGGGGAGGGTAGTAATGAGGCATTTTAAGGGACTTTATAGGAAACATTTTAAATAGTAGTTTTAATTTTAAATTTTTATAGTCAATGTAAATTAATTTTATTACCTCATTATATTTATTTTTCATATCAGAGGTTAGGATATAGGTAGAATTGCAGTGTATTAAAATATACCTAATACCCTTGTTGTGTCACAATTTTTTTTAGTGTTTGTATTGCTAGAATTCATATTCATTTCCTTTATTCAAGGGAATTTGAATGTTTGTTGTTTGTTGAGTCATTATTTATAGACATGGTGCCAGTGATTGATCCCAGTCTGTGATTTTACTTTTTAAAATATCTGTTTCAGTTAATGTGAATGGAGCTAGTAAAAAACGGAGCTGTTTCTGAGTTTTTAGACGTTTGAGGAGAATTAAATGCAGAAGATTAAGTACAGTAGGTTTATGTCACAGCATGCTTAGGACAAAAAATCATCTCTTTTCACTTTATTAAATGCTGACTTATCTTGAGAATAGGAATCGTGTATTATTAATTATATATGCTGTAATACCAAATACAAGACCTTATAATAAACATAGTTTTTCAGTCAAGTAAGTATTGGTTAAATTAAAAATAATTCTAATATAGAATTTTGTAGTTGATAATATGCTTTTCTTTGAAATACAAAGCTTTGTTAGCAAGTAGTCGTTTTGGTGTGTTCTCTTTCAATGTCTCATATATGAGTTTAGCTTAATGACAAAATTATTATCTCAGGTGATTGATGTGAATGTCTTGTTTTATACCAAGTTTTCTGAAGAAAATGATATATTTTATTAAAGTTTCTTCATTGACTCTCTTTTAGGAATGGATCGTGATTATGGCCCTGGATCTTATGGAGGTCTGACATTCAAGGATATTTATCTAAAAATTCTTCTTTTGAGTGCCAGTAAAGGTGAGCATCATTTAATTTTTTTCTTTTTAAACTCTTATAGGGATGGATCGTGACTATGGCCATGGATCCTATGGGGGTCAAAGATCCATGGATTCCTACCTAAACCAGTCATATGGCATGGACAATCACAGTGGTGGTGGTGGGGGTAGCAGGTAAATTGCTTAATCACTTGGCCAAAATAATTAGACAACTATAAGATTCTGGATATATTATTTTAAGTATTCTTTAGGCATGTTATAATTCTTGAACTTTGTTGTTTAGAATTGAATAATCATCTTAAATATTTAAAGGTGTTAATGCTCATAAAAATTATCTCAGGAGCACTGCCAGACATTATTTTACAGAAATCTCAGCTAACTATTATCATTTCAATATAATAGAGTAAGATATTCTATCTTCAGCAGTGAATTTTTTTTTTTTACTTTTACTTTTAACTCCTTACCAGTCAAAATGTCTGAACAACTGATACGAAAATTTGTTTCTAAAAATATTACTTGTGAAGCTTAACAATTAAAGAAAAAATATCTTTTCAAATGTGGGGTGTTATGTAAAGCCGGAGAATGGGTTTAAATGAATCAGTTTAGCAACATTCAATTTCTATAAGAAACATTTCAGAAAGGTTTTTTTTTTTTTTTTTTTTTTAATTCTAAAGTAAGTTGTAAGAGCATATTGTGAAAATAAGAGTGTTCTTTAAATCACATCCAGGTTATTTATTGGCAGTTACTGTTTACAAACACTTGTTCTCCAGGTTAGGAGCATTGTATTAAAGCCTCATATACTGTACCTTCGATTACAGTCTAGATTGTATCTATATATCATGGTTGATACTTTGTAAAACTTAAGTTTATCTACAGACTTTAGGATTGACTGAATTTCAGGAAAGGGGGGTCTACTTTTTGAGGCACAAAGCTTCCTGCTGAATATTAAGTAAAACTAAGTTAGGAGACATTTGAAATCATCGTTCCTTCTTCATAAATTGAAGGATCCGGATTCCTTAATGATGGACCGAATGATGCTTACTTTTCTTCTTTCTGCTTCAAGTGTGCCACTATGATTTATAGTAGAGAAAAATCAAGAAAACGAACAGTTAACTTTTTTCTTATGTGGAAGAAGTTTTGAAATACGTAGTTGAGAAGAGGAATAATTTTTATATGACTACTAGTATTTAGAAATGAATAGTATCTTCTATTTAGTGATCTGTAATTAACTGAAGTAATGTAACATATTTAAATGCTTGGAAATGTCAGTTATTGCCCTATTATGTTGTAAATGTAATGTGTGCATAAACTGTTTCTGTAGATGTTATCGTTTATCTCATGTAATTGTGGGCCTTTATAAAACTGTGTTGTAAGATAACAAGTAATTTTTGTAATCCATGTTTTAGTTTTGTGAGAAGTAAGATGACTTTTTTTTTTTCTTCTGTTGACTTAAAAAACATCAAGGAGACTGTGTGCTCTCCTTTTTTAGAGTAGTTTAATGTGATAATTTTCTGATAGGAAATAGTTTTTCAAATAATTGAAGACATTTTAAAATGTGTTCTTTCTCATCTGCCTTGAAAATTCATATGCAGAGGGTATATGTTGGTGATCTTTTACTTTTTATGTTTTAGTTTATGTGTTTATCCTTCTAGATTTGTTAGGTTTACTAGTCTACAAGTAAAAAGTGATTAGGGATTGATTATTCACCTTGGTCTAAGTTTGGCAGATTGTCAAAATTTTATAACCTGAGATAATTCCTTAAATTTTGATTATTACAGACACAAGGAGGCAGCTTTGTGATAATAGATTATTGGGGGTGCGAAAGGATCGCTCTCTGTCACAAATAGCCTACATCTATTTAGTCTTCAATTTGTGTCCCAATGGAAAGCCAAAACATTGTAAATGCTTTGTGATTTTCAATTTAGGGATGGTGTCAAAGAAAGTTTGAATAGTTTGTGAACTTTAGCAAATGACCTTTTCTAAGACTAGGGCTGGGCTTAAATAATCACAGACAAATCTTTTCTTCATCAAATTGAAATGCTGCTAAAAAGCAGATATTTAAGCTAAGGTTTACTATTATCAATTCATATTTAGAAACTGACTCAGATAGCTTTCTATCTGGTGTCATGTTGAACTGCCCAGCCCTAATCAAGTGTGAACAAAAGTAGAACTGTGCAAATCAGTATGGTATAAATGAATTTTAGTTGATAAATGTCATCTGATAATTTGTCTTTTGAATTGTCTAACATTAGTAAGCTTACTTTTGTTTTTTCCCTTACTGTGCAACTTTTCCAGGTTTGGACCTTATGAGTCTTACGACTCCAGGTCTTCTCTGGGTGGGCGAGATCTGTACAGATCTGGCTATGGTTTTAATGAACCCGAACAAAGCCGCTTCGGAGGTAGTTATGGTGGTCGATTTGAGAGCTCCTACCGGAATAGCCTTGACTCTTTCGGAGGTAGAAACCAGGGCGGGTCTAGCTGGGAAGCACCTTACTCCCGTTCAAAATTGAGGCCTGGGTTTATGGAGGACAGAGGAAGAGAGAATTACTCTTCCTACAGCAGTTTTTCTTCACCCCATATGAAGCCTGCACCTGTAGGCTCTCGGGGGAGAGGAACGCCTGCTTATCCTGAAAGTACGTTTGGAAGCAGAAACTATGATGCTTTTGGAGGACCATCAACAGGCAGAGGCCGAGGCCGAGGAGTAAGTACAACAGAATCTTTTCAGATTCTTTTCACTAGTCAACTCTTTTAAACCCTTTCAAGACCATGGTTTTCAACTAGAATAAACACTGTTCATCCCAGTGTATTTTAAGCAAAAGCTGAGTCATAAACATAAGTTTTAGGTTGACTATAAAAGTTTTTCTAGCACCTCAGAAAATAGGTGGCAGTTTGAGATGAATGTTCATAAAATTATGCCATATCTCCCTTTATTAAAAAGGTGAGGATGTTAGGTTTGGTCTAAAAGGGGTTAAAAGGAGTTGCATTTTTCCTTGTAAACACTAGCAGTTTTGCTGGTGGGACAGTTCTTGGATTATTGTAAAAGGTAACTGAACCCTTTTTGAGCTTTTGAGTAGGTTAAAGGTGCAATGTATGATAAAATGTTTATGCTTTGTTACTAAACCCTAGCAGTTAGAATTTCTTTAGAGCTCTATGTTTCACCTTAAACACAAGAGACTAAAAGTTGGTGATAAATCAGGAGAGCATGGTGAAGTCGATGTGTATAATAGATTGTAGAATGATTTGTGGTCAGTATAATTTTGATAACTTATTGTCTTACAACATGTCCTGTTGGTGGTTGCTTTATTTCCCCTTGTGTCTCTAGCTTTACTATTGAGAAATAATTTTCTACCTATAAAATGTAAGACATGTTTATGGCTCCTTCCTAGACAATAATATTTTGTAAATTATTACTTAAATGAGTATATATATTAGTCCTCAGGTGTTTAATTTCAGGAAATATAGAGATTATATTTTATGTTTTTAGGTTATGTGATCCATATAAAATTTTACCTAGTAAGTGTATGTAGATTTTGGGATTATTTAGTTTGATCATATTAAAGACTATTGTATTTTTGCTATAATGTAAGAATTTCTTTGGAAGGCAATTGCTCTTAATATTCTCTTTGCAGAGGAAAGTACCTGTAATAAAAAATGTAGTAGAGCACATATTTTCAACTGTTCATTAGCCCTTGGTACGACAGTATAGTTTGTCATGCTTGTGTAGAAATTTTGCAGTTTTAACAGTTACTCTTTACTTATGTAAAATGCATTGCACCTTTAATGGATAGTTAACAAAGATTTTTCTGATGTGACTACATAGATTACCAAAAAAGATTAATATGAAATACTAGGTTAGTTAGGTATACCTAAGCCATAATATACAAGTGTAAGCAACCGTGTTGCTCTTCCACCATATTTGATGGTTGTAGGTTAATTGAAAGTAGTCAGAGTGGTAATAGACTTGCTTTGGGTTTTGAAATTGAAAATTCATTCTAGTTTGGAAATTGGAAAACACTTAACATTGTTAATATGTTAGGTGAAGGATTTTTTTTTCCTAATAAGAACCTCACATGTCAATTTTGTTTTCATGATAGTAAATCAAGTATTCCTGTACTTTGTATTTACATACATTCTAGTCTGAATGGACTTCTCTTTCTTTCCTCCTGTTAACCAAGTAGATGAGCCAAGTAGGATCTTCATTTTTAATCTTCACTTGTACAATTCCCATTGGGTCCTTCTCTTCAGATTACTCCTCAATCTTTACCTTCTAAAAGTAAGATTAGCAGAATAAATTTCTGTGTACATGTGACTTCTTGGTGTAGTAGAGTTTGCTAATGGTAAGAGAAGAGGAAGGGATATAAAGAGTCGTTTGGTGGCATGACTCTTCGTCTGTAAACTTTTGCTTCTTGGGCTTCTGGGTCAGAATGTTTCTCTAGGTAAGAATGTGAATGGAACGTCAGATGCAATTCTTTATCTGAAGTGTGTTTTGGAAGTTGATGCATGGTTATGCTTTAACTCTCCTATTTCATACTAATGTTCCATCTCGCCTTCTCATTCCCTTTTTCAACAGGGAGAAATCCTAAATGATTTCTGGATCTTTTTTACTTCAAACTACAAATATGATCTTCTTTGTGTATCTTAGCTTTTAGCCAGGTTTTAGTAAAATAAAGATTTCTTTTAAGGTCTTTTCATGGAAAAACATCAATTAGGAACTCTGAAGAGGAGTTGTCAGAGAGTTGTACAAGTGGTAACCTTCTGACAGGCACATATGTTGTTCATGATCTCAGATAATTTTGAATTGTAAAAATAAAAAAGTAGGAAATATTCACATTTGTTCTACTGGAAGTAAAAACACTAATTCACTGGATTCAAGTTCATGTAATACTTTACAAAGCTTTTTAATGTGTTTTTTCCAAGTGGACATGGAAAATTTAGTCACATTTCAGGGAATTTTCAGGTGAAAACTAGTAAATAGAAAAAGTGAAAATTTTATATGAATTTATATTTTATCGTTGGACAATATGCTGATATTTTTTGATTTCACAAATTTACAGCATATGGGTGATTTTGGAAGCATTCATAGACCTGGAATTGTTGTTGACTATCAAAACAAACCCACCAATGTGACAGTTGCTGCTGCAAGAGGAATAAAGAGAAAAATGATACAGCCATTTAATAAGCCCGGTGGAACCTTTATCAAGAAACCTAAGCTAGCAAAACCTATGGAGAAGATGAGCCTCAGCAAATCGCCTAGTAAGTAAGAAAACATAATTGCTATGCTTTAGGATACTCTTTATTTTTTGAAATTTATTGCTTTAAGGTAATTTTTCAGTGTTTATGTAGAAAAGCTGCATAATAATTATAACTATACACATTAGATCTGTGAATCCCTAGTATAGTTATTAATTAGTCATGACTGCCCAGAAATACTTTTTAAATTTACACACCCTTGTGTAGATCTTTTTTCTGAGTCGTGTGAGGTGGGGCCCGAACATCTGTATTTGTAAAAAGGTAATACACATAATTTTGATTCACACCCCTTAATTGGCTGTTATAGTTTTTGTTGAAGGCATTGTTAATGAAGAGTGGTTTGTTATGTCAGATAGAATCTCTTTGTGAGGACAAAGAAAATTTTCCTGGTCCTTGGCAATAGGGAAAACTGTTCTAGAAAACTCATTTTCTTTTAATCTTCTGGACATGATGACTCTTAGAGATATTTCTATTTATATATTGATGAGTGCAAATTTTTTTTAAAATTTTGAATTGTCCTAATTAGTTACACATGACAGTAGAGTGCATCTTGACACATTATACACAAATGGAGCACAGTTCTCCTTCTCTCTCTGAACATGGTGTAGAGTCACACAGATAGTGCAATTCTACATGTATCTAGGGTAATAATATTTGTCTCAGTCCACTGTCTGTCCCATCCCCAACATCCTCTCCTCTCCTCTCACTCCTCTTTGCACAATCCAAAGTTCCTTTCTCCCCCACTCCCACCCCATTATGGATTAGCATCTGCTTATCAGAGATAACGTTCAGCCTTTGGTTTTCTTGGGTTTGACTTATCTTGTGCTTAGCATGATATTCTTCAACTCCATCCATTTACCTGTACAGGCCATAATTTCATTGACCAGTGCAAAATTTTGAGCCAAACTGAAAATGGAATTAAAGTTTTACTCATAATAGCATCAAGCCAGGCAGGGGGACGTGATCTGTAGTTCCAGCTACTTGGGAGGCTGTAGTCATAGTATCACTTAAACCTAGGAGTTTGAGAAAAGCCTTGGCATCAAGAATAATACATTACTTGGGAATACATTTTTAAAAAAAAGCAAAACTAAATTTTGAAAATTATACGACGTTGTAAGATATTCAATCTAAACAAATGGAAAAACTAAACTAGGTTAGAAGACAAAATTGTCAAAATGACATTACTTTCTAAACTGATCTATAGATTCATCACAATCTGTATCAAAATTCCAGTTGTGTAAGTACTTACACCTCATGATTTCAAAACTTACCACAAAGTGATGGTAATCAAGACAGTGTATTTAGATCAGTGGAATAAAGTTGAAAGTCTAGAAATAAACCCGGACATCTGTGGAGAACTGGTTTATAACAAGGGCATCAAGATTTTTCAATGGAGAGAGAATAGTTTTTTTTTTTTTTCTCTAATTTGTTATATATGACAGCAGAATGCATTACAGTTCATATTACATATATAGAGCACAATTTTTAATATTTCTGGTTGTATACAAAGTATATTCACACTACTAGTGTCTTTATGCATGTACTTAGGTAATGATGTTCATCTCATTCCACCATCTTTCCTACCCCCATTCCCCCTTGCCCTCTCACCCCTTTGCTCTATCTAGAGTTCATCTGATCCTCCTTTGCTCCCCCTCCCAACCCCACTATGAATCAGCCTCCTTGCATCAGAGGAAACATTTGGCATTTGGATTTTTGGGATTGGCTTGCTTCACTTAGCATTATATTCTCCAACTCCATTCATTTACCTGCAAATGCCAAGATTTTATTCTCTTTTATTGTTGAGTAATATTCCATTGTGTATATATACCACATTTGATTTATCCATTCATCTATTGAAGGGCATCTAGGTTGGTTCCACAGTTTAGCTATTGTGAATTGTGTTCCTATAAACATTGGTGTGGCTGTGTCCCTGTATTGTGCTGTTTTTAAGTCCTCTGGGTATAGACTGAGGAGTAGGATAACTGGGTCAAAAGATGGTTCCAATCCCAGTTTTCTAAGGAGTCTCCATACTGCTTTCCATACTGGCTGCACTAATTTGCAGTCCCACCTGCAATGTATGAGTGTACTTTTCCCCCCACATTCTCACCAACACTTATTGTTGTTTGTGTTCTTAATAGTGCCATTCTGATTGGAATGAGATGAAATCTTAGAGTGAGTTTTGATTTGCATTTTTCTAATGCTAGAGATGTTGAACATCTTTTTCAAGTATTTGTTGATTTATTGTATATCCTCTTCTGAGAAGTGTCAGTTCAGTTCTTGGCCCATTTATTGATTGGGTTATTTGTTTTTTTCATGTTTAGCATTTTGAGTTCTTTATATACCCTAGGGATTAGTGCCCTATCTGTTGTGCAAGTGGTAAAAATTTGTTCCCAAGATGCAGGCTCTGTATTCACCTCACTGATTGTTTCTTTTGCTGAGAAGCTTTTTAGTTTGAATACATCCCATTTATTAATTCTTGATTTTAATTCTTGCACTATAGGAATCTTATTAAGGAATTAGGGGCCTAATCCAACATGATGGAGATTTGGGCTTACTTTTTCTTGTATTAGATATAGGGTCTCTGGTTTAATTCCTAGATTCTTGGTCCACTTTGAGTTGAGTTTTGTGCATGGTGAGAGATAAGGGTTTAATTTCATTTTGTTGCATATGGATTTCCAGTTTTTCCAGCACCATTTGTTGAGGAGGCTATCTCTTCTCCAATGTATGTTTTTGGTGCTTCACTCTTTTTGCAAAGGATTGCTTTAGCAATTCTGGGTGTCTTATTTTTATAGATGAATTTCATGGCTGCTTTTTCTATTTCTATGAGGAATGTCATTGAGATTTTGATTGGAATTGCACTAAATCTGTATAATGCTTTTGGTAGTATGGTCATTTTGACAATATAAATTCTGCCTGTCTGAGAACAAGGGAGGGCTGGGGTTGTGGCTCAGCAATAGAGCGCTTGCCTCGCACGTGCGAGACCCTGGGTTCGATCCTCGGTACCACATACAAAAATAAACAAGTGAAATAAAAGTGTTGTGTCCAACTACAACCAAAAAAATAAATATGTTAAAAAAAAAAAAGAACAAGGGAGATAGGGAGATCTTTTCATCTTCCAAGGTATTCTTTAATTTCAGTGTTCTGTAGTTTTCATTGTAGAGGTGAAAATAGTATTTTTGACAACTGGCTAGCCACATGCCAAAGCTACAATGCAAGACCTACTTGGAAGATCTAAAACTATAAAACTCTTAGAAGAAAATACAGGGATAAATTTTCATGATTTTGGATTTGGCAAGGAATTCGTAAGACAAAATGAACAACAAAAAATAGGTAAATTGTCTTTATCAAAATTAAAACTTTGTGCTTCAAAGACACCATCAATAGAAAATGAAAAAAACAACTTATATAATAGGAGAAAATTATTTCTGTATGTCGTGCATCTGGAAAGCACTTGAATCTAGAATGTATAAAGAATTGTTAGAACTCAGTAACAAAACGACAACTCAAAAGTGGGCAAAGAATCCGAATAGACATTTGTTTCAAAAAAATATATAAATGGCCAATAATCATATAAAAAGGTACTCGATAATTAGGTATCAGATAATGCAAATCAAGACTGCAATCACATACTACTTCACATCCATTTGGATGGTTAGAATAAAAAAGATACTAAGTTTTAACAAGGATCTGGAAAAATTAGAACCTTTGTACACGTTTAGTGGGAATGTAAAATGGGGAAGCCACTGTGGAAAATAGTCTGGCAATTCTTCAAATGAATAAATAGAATCATCAAATGACCCAGCAATTCCACTTCTACGTTTATATCAAACATAAATGAAAATATCAGTTCACACATAAACATACAGTCAAATACTTCATAAAGATGTTTTGGTCAATGATAAGTACATATAGAATGATATATATCATATTTTAGATGTGTAGTATACTATACCATCTAAGTTTGTGTAAATACACTCTGTGATGTTCACATAACAAAATAGACTAATGATGCATTTCTCAGAACATAGCCTGGTTGTTTAGCAACTTATGATTGTATATGGATGTTTATAGCAGCATTATTTATGGTAGCTAACTGGATAAAAATCCAGATATTATGAGATGAATGGATAAACAAAATAGGGTCTGTCCATATAGCAGAGTGCTATTTGGTTATAAAATGGAATGAAGTACCGATTCTGCTATAACTTGAATGAACCTTGAAAGGATTATGATAAGTAAATGAAACCAATCATAAAAGTCCATATATTATATGATTTATTCATATGGACATTTAAAATAGGGAAATCCTTTAGAGATAGAAAATAGAAAATGATTATTTTGGGCAATAGGGTGAGGAGTTGGGTAATACCTGAAGCATATCCAGTTTCTTTTTTGAGTTGATAAAAATGTTCTAAAATTGATTGTGATAATGGTTGCACGTATCTGTGAATACATTGAAAACTATTGGATCGTACAATTTAGAAGGGGGAATTATATTCCATAAAGCTCTTTTTTTTTTTTTTTTAAAAAAAGCACAGAACCAAATTACTCTTTTTTCCTCATTACTTTTATTTATGTTTCTCTGTTACTTTTGTTCTTTAACATTGTGACGTATCTCTAAATGGGGGCAAGTATATCTGAACAAATTATAGTAAGCCAAGGATATAAATAAAAAAGCTAAGGAAATATATTTATCAGCATTCTGTGAAAACATAATAGTAAAATTGTATACAGTAAATGTTTTGCCTGTGCATTGAATTACTTTTATTTTCAAATTTTTGCCTTGATTACTAAAGTCTTTTGTCTTTCTTAAGTAGGTGGTATTACAAAGGTGCAAAAGTTATTCTCTTCAGGATTAATAATTAATTACATAACTCATTTGGAGCTGAAGAAGGTTTAGATAATTGTAATAAATGAATCTTTTCAAGTTCTGGTGAAAGTTTTTGATGTTTTTACACTTAGTTTTAAAAATAAGATATAGTGAGGATTACAGTGAATGTCTTAGAGTGTGTTTTTTGCTGTCAGAATTGCTAAGAAAGTGGTGGATAGCCTTTAAGTAATTTCCCCAAAAAGGGAAGAGGGAGAAAAGCATGAAGACCTAAGTAAGTCCTGATTTTTTAAAAACTTGTGTTTATATTATATATTTTTGAAATACAGTATGTTTGTTTTTAAAATTTTGTCTCCATTTAAGTTGCTTAAGGATTGATAAATATCTTTATTAAAAATGGGATTTTAGTAATTGCTAATAATAGTAAGCTGGCACTAATTGAATGCTTATTGGACTTTAGACACTGTTAGAGAGCATAGTGTACTTTTATAATTCTCACGTGAACTTGCTCAGGTATGGGTGTGGGTAACAAACCTCTCTACAGCTGACGCAGCAGGAATAGAACAGATAAATAATTTGCCACCTAGGTCAGATAATCAGTAAATGGCTAAAATCCAGGATTTGTTTCAGGGCAAGTTTTGGTTCACAGAAACCCTGCTCTTAAGCTTCCAAATGTTTATAACGGAAATTTATATTATTTTTTTCCTTTTATTTATTTATTTTTATTTTTATATTTTAGTTTTAGGTAGAAACAATATCTTTATTTTTTATTTTTAATGTGTTGCTGAGGATCAAACCCAGTGCCTCATGCATGGTAGGTGAGCACTCTACCACTGAGGCACATTAAGTAATACTTAATGCTACTGGATTGGACACTCCAGCCCTCTTTTTAAACAACTTTTTTCCCTAATTATGACATTATAGACATTTTGATTTTATATTTTTAAAATTGAAGTGACAATATTAGATTCTTTCCTCAAAATATATGAACTATAATGTAAAACTTAGGATAAGGATTAAATACTATA
Source organism: Callospermophilus lateralis (assembly GCF_048772815.1). Taxonomy (NCBI): domain Eukaryota; kingdom Metazoa; phylum Chordata; class Mammalia; order Rodentia; family Sciuridae; genus Callospermophilus; species Callospermophilus lateralis. Next base: position 67,823,654 of record NC_135311.1, on the reverse strand, counting down.
CTTAAATCTACTTTCCTGTTATGATACCTACATTATTTAATGAGAAATAACATTCTGGGACTAGAGATGTAGCTCTGTGGTAGACCACTAACCTAACATGCATGAGACCTGGTTTAATCCCCAGCACTGCCAGAAATATATTTTGACAATCTGATACCAAGTTAGTGGAGTACCTTTTTTTATACCAGAGATTGAACCCAGAGGTGCTTTACCACTGAGCCATAACCCCAGCCCTTTTTATTTTTTTGAGACAGAGTCTTGCTGAGTTTCTTAGGGCCCCGCTAAGTAGCTGAGGCTGGCTTTGAACTTGGTATCCTTCTGCCTCAGCCTTCCAAGTCACCAGGATTACAGGTGTGCGCTTTCATGCCCAGCTGGGGGGTACCTTTTATAGTGTGTTCATTGATAGATATTTATTTACCATGTAAGAAATTTTACCTGGTATTAGTAGAATAAGATAATTCAGCTAATTGGTCTTCTTGGATTTGAAAGATTTGAAAGATGCATTTTACAATTACAATTACAGTTATGTAAATATTGCAAAGTTTGTTATAGAAACTGACTTACCATTAAGGCAGATATATGTCCTTTCCCTCTTATCCTTTGTTTCTTCTTAATAAAACTTGAGAGTAGTACAGGGGTAGCTAAGAGTGAAGCCAGAATTTTTTAGTTAAATCAAGCCTTCTCTTCAGGTATGCCTTCTCTTTTCAGGCATGAAATGGATAACTTAAAAGGATATGTACTGAATTTTCCAGTATATGAGTTCTTCCTATGTTACCAGTAGTATAGACTGTATGTTTGATAGAAAATTAATAGGAAAGGAACCATATTCTTTAATTTGCGTGGAGGTTAAAAAAAATCAATATTTTTAGCATAGGAAGGGAAATTTAATTCTTGTTTGAAGTAATATGTAAATGAACTTTACGTTGAGGGTTTGAGGGAAATCTGTGAATCATGAGGGTATTGAAAAATGGTTAAAAAATATACATTTAAGCTCTTATAAATCATGAAAAATTAGATATTAAATTTTAAGAGATTGATTTTGTATAATTTTAAAACATCCCATTGTGTACTTAGCAAGTGTTTAAAATGTGTTTATTGTTAAGCTGAAAGGAAAAGTGTAAGGGCAAATGGGTTAGGATTTTTTTTAGCTGTTAGGTTTAAGAGAGTCTGCTTACAATGAGATACTACTCCGTACCCACTATGGTGGTCATAATTTTTAAAAAAAGTAACAAATATTGGCAAGGATACGGAGAAACTGGAATGCTCATACACTACTGGTAGAAATGTAAAGTGGTATAGCCACTCTGGGAAACAGATGATTGGTTCCTCAAACTGAATAGACCTGATAATTCCACTTGTAGGGGTATATATCCTAAGAAATTAAAAAGAGGTGTTCAAACAAAGATTTGTATAATAATATTTGTAGCAGTATAGTTCAGTAGCAGAAAGGTGGAAATAATCTAAAAGTTCATCAAGCAGGTGAATAGATTTTAAAAAAACAGTATATATTATAACGTAGTATAGCATGGATAACCTTTGAAAACATGTTAAATAAGAGAAGCTAAATAGAAAAAGGCAAGACAATGCTGTTTCTATTTAAGTGAAATAACCAGAAAACAGAAAGTAGATTAGTAGATACTAGAACTTTAGAGTAGGGTTGAAATAGGGAATAACTGCTTAATAGCTACTAAGGTTTATTCGGACTGATGATAAAAGTTCTGGAACTAGATAGTGGTGATAGTTGTATAACATGTGAATGTACTTAAAGCTACTGGATTGGTCACTTGAGAATGATGGTTAAATGGTAAATTTTATGTTTTGTACATATTATCACAAAATTAGAAACTTATATATTTTGCAATTTTGGGCATGCTCTTATAATAAGAATATGAATTCTTGCATCTAGGACTTTCTGGTGTTCATTGGATTTCTATTTTCATTCTTCATTCTGCAGTGTTAAATATATGTGATATGCAAGATAATTTAAGGTAACAAGGATATTATTGCTTAGAGTAAGGATAAGAAAAAAATGAACAGATTTACTAGACGAAAAGCAAATATTGCAAGATTATGATCCTTAAAGCAAGTGAAATTTATTCAGTGCAGTTTCTGAAATTCTGGGCAGTCTCAATTTTTCTGATGAATTCAGTTTAGATTGTGATCACTAAGGAATCTTTGTCATGTCTATACTTTATTACTAATCTAGTACTTGAAAAGGGAAAATGAAAAAATGATTTTTAGTTCTGACTCTTTGTTTGATATCCTAGCAAAAACTGATCCTAAAAGTGAAGAAGAAGAAAAGAGACGGATTGAGGCTCGGCGAGAGAAACAAAGGCGCAGAAGAGAAAAAAACAGTGAGAAATATGGAGATGGATACAGGTTTGTTTTTTTTTTTTTGTTTTGTTTTGGTACCAGGGATTGAACTCAGGGGAACTTGACCACTGAGCCACATTCCCAGACCTATTTTGTATTTTACTTAGAGACAGGGTTTCACTGAGTTGCTTATCACCTCACCATTGCTGACGCTGGCTTTGAACTAGCAATCCTCCTATCTCAGCCTCCCCAGGCGCTGGGATTTCAGGCCTGTGGGTTTGTTTTTAAAAGTTACAAAAATAAAAAAAATGGGCTTATTGAAAAATAGTTTCCTGGTTAAGGCAAGTTTATGAATTGGAATATGAAAAAATTCTTAAAAGTCAAGTGAAAAAGTTTGATCAAAGATATATAGAATTTTTTGTTTTTTAATATTTATATGTAATCACCTATTAGTATAAGAAAAAAGATCCAATTCATAATGGTAATCCAAAAATATAAAATATATAGAAATAACAGTATTTTTAAAAAGAAATACTTGTTATAGAATTATTTAATAAATACTTGTTACAAAAGAAAACTATGAAGTTTTGAATTTTGCTATACGGAGACATAATGATATTTTTGGATAGAAAATCTGATTATTACTGATATTTTTGGACCAGAGAGCTGATCCTGTTCTTAGCTGGGTGTGGTGGCATAGCCTGTAATCCCAGTGACTCAGGAGTGTGACGCCGGAGGATCACAAGTTTGAGATCAGCCGAGACAACTTAGTGAGACCTTCTCAAAAATGAAAAGGACCTGGGATATAAAAGGCACCTGAGTTCAAGTTCCAGTACCACCACCCCCACAACAAAATGAACCCAAATAATATAAGTTTTTTCTATCTAGATCCCAAAATAGATTCTGAAAAAGAAGAATAAATGAGTAGATATTGGCTTTTTTAGATATTGAGACTATTAAAAGTCTGTAGCAGTTTAAAATATGTGGTAAGGCTGGGAATGTAGCCCAGTGCTGGAGTGCTTCCCTAGCATATGTGAGGCTCTGGATTCAATCTCTGGTGCCACACACACACAAGTGGTAATAGGCTAATCAATATAACAATTAGTAGCCTGTAAACAGATTCCCTTATATGTAGGAATATAAACTTGTAATAAAAACAAAAGGATTTGGTTAAGCAACAAAATAATAAGGAAAAAAATCAGTTTAGATTCTTGTTTACCATTTGGAATAAATCCAAATAGATTACTAAAAATAGTGGAAAATTACAGGAAAATAATTGGAGTACTTTAATCTCTTCAAGTAGAAATTTTTTTCCCCTAATAAGTTTGTTATTGAATAAGTTAATAAAATAGATAATGAACAAATTTGGCTAAATACAGACTTGCAAAACAAGCAAACAATCTTGAAAATATAATCATGGGAAATGTCTTATGTCTAAATTAGATAAAAATCATCCGATTTTTCTTTGGTAAAGATGTCTTCCTGTGTTGCCCAGGCTGGTCTTAAAATCTTGGGCTCAAGTTGATCCTCCCACTTCAGCCTCCCAAGTAGCTGAGTTCAAACTTTTTTTAAAAAAGTATGAGAACTAAGATGTCCAGTACTTAATGTGGTCAAGGAACAACAATAGTTAATAACTTGTGGAGAAATGTTGAGACAGTAATTTAAGGAACCAGAAAATGCAAATAATAATATGCTATTTTATTAGTGAAGAGAACATATTTATTTGTGAACAGTCGAAAGACACTTAAAATTCTGCTGCCGCCAGGTGTATTGGCACAGCGCTATAATCCCAGCTACTGAGGCAGAGAGATCACAAATTTGAGGTTAGTTTCAGCAACTTAGTGAAATCCTGTCTCAAAGTAAAATAAAAAGGGCAGTTCAGTGACAGAATGCTTGCCTAGCATGTATAAGATTCTGGGTTCATTACCCAATATTGGAAAAAAAAAAAAAAAATCTGTATAATGTTGTTACCATTGGAAAGTAATTAGCAGTTTCCTTCCTTCCTTCCTCCTTCTCTCCTTTCCTTCCTTCCCCTCCCCTCTCCTCTCTTTCCATTTTTCTTTGTTTCTTTTGTCGTAAATTTCTCTGTACCCATTAACCTTTCCAAGAAAATAATATAAAAACATAAAGAGTGTAGTCTAAACATATATGCCCATTGCAACATTTTTTATAATAGCTCTAAACAGGAAATAAAACCAACTATAGAAAGTGAGCAAGTAGATGGAAGTTTTGACACATTCCTTTATGGGTTTTTAGGTTGTTGTTAAAAATGAAGATGATAAAATTTATGATAGCATGGAGAAAAATGCAGGCAAAATAGAAAAATACATATATAAAATGCAAATTATGCATTGGAGAAAAGGACTAGTAGAAGTTTTTATTTTTATTTTTTTACCAAGTATAAAGGACTTATTTAATGATGTGAAATAACACTGAGGGTGCATGGAGTGGGCCACCTCCAAGAGAGAAAATGGGGCCTAGAAATTTTTTCAAAAAGACTATCATTGATATTTTTTCCATCATTTTCTTTGCAGTCTTCTTATAAGGTTCTACTTATGCTAGGATATAAAATTTACAATGGAAATTCAGTAAATTTCCCATTTAGAATATACATTTGTTCTTTAAATGTTAACTTATTGGTGTAGCAAGAAGAGAAAGAAGTGTTTCACATAGTTTTGTAAATAACCAAAATTTCCTCTAAAAGAATTTAGAATTTGAAAAACTTTTAATATTAAGAGATCCTTTTTTAAAGAGTGAGTTTCTTCCATATTAAATAGGTAACTTTTTGTTAACCCTTGGTATATAGGTATTAGTTTTATTTATGTAAAATGTGAAAAGAAAATTCAGTTATATCTGAAGATCCAGATTATTTTGCATTTGTCTGTTTTTTATTTTAGTCTATTAATTATACTTGTGTAATATTTTTATCTAGCTTTAATAACCTATTCTTTTTTGATTTGTTGTTCCTGGGATTTGTTATTGGAATTTGAGTAATAATAAGATTAACCTTATTAAGAATTGGAAGTTTCTTATTTCTTATTAAGATAAATAAGTTTCTTATTTCTTATTAAGATTAACCTTATTAAGAATTAAAAGAAGTTTTAGTTTTAAAAGGACTGCTGTTTTTAGTATTTATGAATATCTTTTCCACTCCTCATTTGTTATAATTCATTCTTGTGACAGAGGTAATGGGAATAGTTATTTTAATATGGAAATGAATTAAAGTCAATACTTTGTATCAAATGTTTAGGAGTCAAAAGATGATTTAGCATTTTAAGATTAATTTTTATGTTTAATTAACCTAGGAGTATTTTCCCCATTAAATTATAGATTTGAATATGACATTCATGTTAATATAATAAATGTTGTGATTTGGAGAAAATCAAAGAACTCAACTTTCATTTAGCTGTTTTCTTCATAACTATAAATAAAAACCTGATGATATAACCAATAGAATGTCAGTTCAATTAAGTTGTCATATTAGGATAAGAACCCTTTAAAGTAACCCCAAATTATTTTAATTTACCAGAGCAGTTTTTCTCTGAGTTAGAAGTATTAGAGATTGACTGTAAATGACTACTATTCTTGTGATATGTTCCTTTGATTTCTTGAATGTTCTTAATATAAAGAAGATGGAAATGTAACTATGTATATGTGCTTAAGGGAAACTAGGAAGAAAGGGATAGATGTGTGAGATGTATACAAATAACAGTATATGGTGAAGAGTGCAAGAAGACATACAAGGTAGTTTTATGAGCAAGAACTTGTAAATAAGAATGTAGGTAAATCAGGGAAGGGTACTTCATAGAAGTGGTATTTGTACTAATCTAGAAATGGTAGGATTGCAGAAGCTGTGAGAGGCAGTGTAGGTGGAGTGCTTGGCTTGAGATAAAAGCAAAGAAATGTGTGGGGTTTTTTTTTTTGATATTCAGAAAATGAAAAGCTATATAGATTAAAGTGAGTGCAGTAGGGCAAAAGGTATAATGTAATTCAAACATTTAATAAAGACATACTGTGTCCTAGATTCCATTAAAGGTATTGGTGTGTAAAGTCAAAAAGAGGAGAGATTAGGCAGCTGAAAGCATTTTTGACTTTTTTTTTTTGATTGACAAGGAGCCATTCAAGCATTTGAGCAGTAATTGTGGTATTTTCCAGATTAGGAAGTAATAATAATTAATTGAACAATTGCTGTTTTAAGGACTTTATATGTAATAATTTTTCTTTTTTTAATCCTTATGGCATTTCTATGAGAAATCTCATTTCATAAAGATAAAGAAAACTGAGCCAGAGTTAAATCATTTGCTCAATCTCACATAAGGGAGCCAGGATATAAACCCAGCATTTGACTCTAGAGCCCATAGTATGAACCAGGAAAATAAATCTAATAGCAGTGTGGGGAATTAATTGGAAAATGAAGATTGTGGTCAGAAACCATTTTGGAAACTATTGACATAATTCAAGGAAAAAAAATGATATATTATGATAAAGTAGAAACAATGGGGAAATTCATTCTGATATGGCTCTTCAGCTTACAAATATATGCATTTGTCTAGGCCAGGCCTATTATTTTCCCTGAAATGTTGTATAGTGAGTAGAACTTTTGATCATCCAAGAGTTTGGTTTGCTACCTGGCTCTGTTGATGATACAAATATAAAATAAGTTGTAGAACTTTGGAATTTAATAGTCCTCTGTTTGCTTTGGCCCTTTAATTGTATTAATTCCAAGGTGGGCCAGAAATGAAAAATGGTATAATAACAGTGCTGTCCAAATAGGTAAAAGAAAGACTATATTTTTCTGACTTAAGTTAAATTCAAATAAGTCATAAAATGGAAAAAAAGGAAATGATTTATGTGGTAAAATTAGTTTCATTGGTGTATTCTTTAAGAGGAAATGGTAATATTTAAAGAAAAACTTTTTTCTTCATAGAATGGCATTCACATGCTCATTTTGCAAATTTCGAACCTTTGAAGAAAAAGATATCGAACTGCATCTGGAAAGTTCTTCACACCAAGAAACATTAGATCATATTCAGAAGCAAACCAAATTTGACAAAGTTGTTATGGAGTTTTTGCATGTAAGTAGCTGTTTTTGAGGTGATAAGCACTTTTATCTGATCTGAATTATCTTATTTCTTTTTTTATAGTTTCCCACCTTTTCTGTTCTATGTTTCTGAAAATTTAATAATTAACTTTATTGAGAGAAAGCTATTAAAATTAACCCAGAATTAGATGTGAATTCTTCTGTAATAGAGTTTGGATTTGGTATTTGGAAAACCATTTTACATTTTTCACAGAAATGGCAGAAGTGTCAGAAAAGTAATTGCTTTACACTGTTTGTTCATGTAGTTTTAGCTATCATCCACTGTGTATACATGTGGTTGCCACTTTAATTCATTATTTCAGTTGAACCTTATGGCATCTCATTTTTATCATAATTGAAAGATCATGCTCAGAGCAGCTAAAGATCCTGTCAGAGGCGAAGAACCTAGTTTTAGTCAGTTTTTTTACTGCTATGACCAGAAGTCCTGACAAGAACAATTAGAGGAGGAAAAGTTTATTTTGGGGTTCCCAGTTTCAGAGGTCTCAATCCATAGACAGCTGGCTCCATTCCTTGAGGCTCCATGTGAGGCAGAACATCGTGGCAGCAAAAAGCGTGGTAGAGAAAAGCGGCTCAGGACACTGGGAAGTAGAGAGAGAGCGAGCTCCACTCAGCAAGGACAAAATATATTACCCCAAAGGCGTGTCCCCAGTGACCTATCCCCTCCAGCCAAACTTTACCTGCCCATGGTTACCACCCTGTTAATCCCTATCAGGGAATCAATACTCTAATCTGATTAGGTCAAGACTCTCATAACCCAATTATTTCCTCTAAACTTTCTTGCATTGTCTCACACATGAGCTTTTGGGGGACAGCTCATACCCAAACCATCATCCTTTATATTATCAGTATGTGGTCATGCATTTTTTTTTTGTTTTTTAATTTCTATGGAAGATGCTGTCAGGCACTGAAGATTATAGATACCACTCTTAATGCACCAATAATAGAACATATTGACAGATAAACAGATGATATATTTAAGAATAAATGGCAATAGTTCAGAAGTACAGTAAGGGCTTGGGCAAGAGAAAAGTTGTTGGGACCAGGAATGCAGAAAGAAGAGGTTTGAGCTGAACTGGTAATTGTACAGAAAACAGATTTAGACAGGAGTGATAAAAATTATTAGAGGATTAGAAATACAGTGATCATTCAGACCTTGTAGAATTGGGTCCCTTAATTACAATTTCTTTCTGAGGGGCTGGGGATATAACTCATTTGGTAGAGTGCTTGCCTCACATGCACAAGGCCTTGGGTTCAAACCCCAGCACCACAAACAAACAACAACAAAAAAAAATCTTTTTGTAATTTCTTTCCTCAGTGGGTTGCTATCTGTCACTTATGACTTAAATATGCATTTACCTAAGAAGCCCTCTTCACTATTTCAGCTGTCTTTGATTTTTTTTCTCTGTGTGTAAAATACATTTTGAAAAGTCAATACTTTTTGTAATTTTCTAGTATTTTATTATAGCCTACTCACCTAAATTGTAAGCTGCTTATGAACAGATATTAATTCTTATAGAGCAGGTATTGTGTCTTCAATAAGATGAGCATGGTGCTAAGCATATACTGAAGTGCTCATTGAGAACTGTTTGGATTCTTTTTTATTTTCTAGGAATGCATGGTGAATAAATTTAAGAAAACATCTATTCGTAAACAACAGACAAATAATCAAACAGAGGTTGTCAAAATAATTGAAAAAGATGTTATGGAAGGTAAGTAGGCAAATTGTTTTAGGAAATTTACATGTATATTTAACATAACTTTTTTTTATCATAAATGATAGCTTGTTCTCCCCTACAAAGTGATATAGCAGATAATTAAATATTTGCTTGCCTTTGTGGGTTAACAGAAGTGAATTTTGATTTCCTGTTTCAGTGCTTACAAATTTATTATTACCTACTGTTGCCTCCTTCATTTGAGTTTATAAGAAAATTCATCTTTTCCTGTAATTCCTTCTGAACTCCAGTCTTATTCGTCCAACTGCCAACAGACATCTCTTCATCAGTTAGACAAAATCAATATATCCAAAACAATTTTATCATTTATTTCAGCATATGCCCTCTGCAGAGAAAACAAAACAAAAACCCACTAATATCTCCTTCATTTATCTTGAAAAGTAGTCCCACCGTCTACCAAAACCAGAAGTATAGAGTTAATTTAAGATACTTTTTCCTTTCTGTGTTTGTAGCACTATTTCTTATAGGTTCTATCTTAAATATTTACTAAGTCTGTTCCTTAACCTTTCCTTTAGATTTTGCTTTTATTGAAATACTTACCTGTTCTCTTGATAGTTGTAGTATATTCCTAACTAGTTTTCTTACTTCTAGTCTTTCTTATTTCTAATTCTGTGTAATCTTATTATTTCAGAAAATTGCAGTGGTTCTCCATTCTCTACACTTTAAAGTTCAAATTCCTAGACATGGCACACAAAGATCTTTTAAACCTAGGCCCTTTTTAGTTTTTCTGTTCTCATTTTTTTTGTCCCTTAATTATAGTCTGTGCCCTAGTCATACTAAATTGCTTGCAATTCTTAGAAAATCTGTGCTATTTTCTCTATGGTTAGCAGAGACCCCAGTGCTCAGACCCTGCTTGTGAATTTGTTTATGACTTATGTTCTCTTTTCTATTTGTTTGTAATCCCTGACAAAATCAGGTTTGATGGTGGGGCCAAAAAGGCAAATAGTATTTACATAACGTTGTTATTAAAGTAGTAAGTTTTAAAATTTTAGTAAAATTATTAAAAATGTATCTTGAGCATACACACAAAATATCCCTTGCAAATATTTATACCTTTCCTTGAAATAAATTCTAATCATTTTCAAGATCTAAAAAAATATTTTTTCCCCTTAAGAATCAAATGTTGACATCCTTTTTCCTCTCCCTACCCACCCATATTTATAATCATGAAAAATTCTTATTTTATTACAAAATCAACTTTGTTTTCATTTATATTTTGGGGAAGATAGATTTATAGGCCTCAGAGTATGAGTGTATAACATGATTAGGAAGTACAATGTAATTACACCTTGTAATTTTAACCAGTTATCTACATATCTAAAAATATCTGTAAATTTATGAGATGTGTTAAAAATCTCAACATAAACCTATATATTCTTATCCTTCTTGTGGTAAAAGGGGTACAAATGGTTATGTACCTCTACTAAGCAGTAGAGTCTTGATTTGTCAGAAAAAAGAATATATTAGTTTTTTGGGTTTTTTTTTTTTAGTACCAGAGATTGAACTCAGGGGCACTCAACCACTGAGCCACATCCCCAGCCCTATTTTGTATTTTATTTAGAGACAGGGTCTCACTGAGCTGTTTAGAGCCTCACCATTTCTGAGGCTGGCTTTGAACTCATGATCCTCCTGCCTCAGCCTCCCGAGCCGCTGGGATTACAGGCGTGAGCCACTGCGCCCGGCTATGTTAGTTTTTTAATGATAGGATTTGTTTTATAGGTGTTACTGCAGATGACCACATGATGAAAGTAGAGACTGTTCACTGCAGTGCTTGCAGTGTGTATATTCCTGCTTTACATAGTTCAGTTCAGCAACACTTAAAATCTCCTGATCATATCAAAGGGAAACAGGTAAGTTTTGATCTATCTTAAAATCCTTGAAATTTCTCAGTCCTTTATTATCTTTTGGCCATTGTTTTGTAACTATCTTCCTACATATAATACTATTAATCTCAAATGAGAATAATTAAAAGTATACTCATAGAAGCAGCATTGTATATTGGTTAAGACTGTGGGCTCTGGAACAAGACTTTCAGGGTTTAAATCCTCGATCAGTATGTAACAAGTAAATAATCTTTCTAGTTTCCTTATATATAAGGAAATAAGAGGGATAATGATTCTCTCTAATAAGATTATTTAAGAAATAAGTTAAAACATCTAAGGTAATTAAAATGGTGTCTGGTTACAGTAAGCATTGAGAAAATCAATTGTTGAACTATTTTTTTTATAGTTGATGCAAAATGGTTTTGTGAGAGTAGGTATGTGTTTTAGAGTAAAAAATGAGTAAAGATTATAACTGATACATTTTTCTGGTGGTTATGAAAAATAAATTTAAAAATTGAGATGATCAGATACTGTCTACTGTTCTTTTTTTTTTTTTTTGAGAAGCATATCCTGGAAAATTTTTAGCTTATTTCTTCTGCATATTGGCTGTTGTTTTTGTGGTCAGATTTACTTCAAACAACACAAATGTTAATGTAGTAGGAAATTAACTCACTTGAGAACTAGATTTAAAGATTCATATATTAAAGCTCTTAAGTTTTAAATAGAGGATACCTGTCTCTTAAATGCATATTTTGTATTGAAGTGAACTTCATTTAACTCAGACTTCTATATGCAATTTGAGCACATAATAGTGTTTTCTTAATCTTTGCCCTTTCCCCCGCCCTTGATAATTCTTTGATGCTTTTTGCAGCCAAACATTTTATATTATTACCTTTTCTTCTCTGCTTAATGCATTATTGTGATACCTGTAGCCTAGAGGAAGACTAATTAGTTACTCTTGTGGTATGAAAAATATTCTTTCACAAGAGGTAGGGGGCCAGGAGGGAGGAGTTAGAGGTTCACTGGATTGGACAAGGAGGTTTGGGGAATGTGAGGGGGATGGGAATGGGAGAGATAGTTAATGAATTGGACATAACTTTCCTATGTTCATATATGAATATACAATCAGTATAACTCCACATTATGTTCAACCACAATAATGGGAAGTTATACTCCATTTGTGTATGATATGTCAGAATACATTCTACTGTCATGTATAACTAAAAAGAACAAATACAGAATTAAAAAGTATATTCATTAATAAAAAATTATATTCATTGAGATAGCATGAAAATTAGTATTTGGGCTGAGAGATGACTTAGAGAGGAGAGAAAGAAACTGTCTAGTACATCTAGATTTATAGTGTTTAGGGATTTATTGTTTTTATTGAAACTAATTGGCTTATGAATCTTCATTGTTTTAAGTTCATAATCCATTAAATCGGTTAATGTTTAGTCTATATTAATCTTTATTATTTAATTTAGATTATGATCCCAATAGCTATTGCTCTATAGTTTTATTTACCATAAGAGAAATCATTTAAATTTAAGGATTTGAGCATAAAATGTTTTTAGTTATACAAGCACTTTTTATGGCATGACATTCTAACCTTCAAATGTATTCTGTTTTCCATAGGCTTATAAGGAACAAATAAAAAGAGAGAGTGTCTTGACTGCCACAAGCATTTTAAATAATCCAATAGTGAAGGCACGATACGAACGATTTGTTAAGGTAAGATTTGGGGGCAAAAGTTTTTTAGGAAATACTGTAGTATAGTAGTAATTAAAAGTGACACCATAGTAACTTTTTGTGATGTTTAAATACAGTAACAAATTGAGTACCCTGGCCCACTTTACTACTCAGGGTTTTCATCATATGTTACTGCTTGACTCCTTCTTTACCCAGAATTTCTTCAAATAGTTTTTGTACAAACATGAGCTCACACACACTGTTTTTTCAGGAAATTAATAAACAAATTTTACAGGTTAGTTTTTGAGTATTTACAAAATGTTTAAAATCATTCTGCACTAATGAGACCTGTTATATTGAAGATTTACAAAAGTCTGTTATTTGCATTTAGTAAATCTTTATAGAATAAAGAAGTTTATTTTGGCTTTTGTGGTGATTCACAGCTCACTACTCTTGTGAAAAAGCCTGATATATTTAATGGCTATTAACTATTATCAAGTGACTTCCAAGCTGAATAATCTCAATTCTTTTGATTTATTCCTCAAGGGCCATTTTCTAATTCTAATTAATTGTGCTTGTTGCTGTTCACTACTTTCTTGACACTATTAAAAAAAAGGCAGCTGTGAATTGAAATGTTAATTTTTAGGGGAGGTATGGCATCAAAAAGAAGCTTAAAAAGATAATAGCTAAATGAGGAAAAATTAGATTTTTATCCTTGCTTTATCACAAAGTTTCAAGAAGCTAGTGATTTCTGTTGTTGAATGAAAGTAATTTCTAATGAAGAAAATCTAAATTAGGAGTTTCTACATAGGATTTTCAGGCTATCTGATTGAGTCACTTCATGGAATGAGAGACATCACTGGTGGAAGGTTTTGCTTATGTGCATATTGTGAAGAAAACACCTGAACTGGAGAGATCTCTAGAACTTCAAATATGATCTCTAGATCAGCATTCTAGACATCACCTTGGAGCTCATTAGAAATTCAGAATTTTAAATCTTATGCCTACAGAGTAAGGAGTAAGAATCTTCATTTAGCATGAACCCATTTGATTCAAATGCATGTTAAAATTCAAGAAGCACTAGAATCACATTCCTCATTGATTTGCCTTTGTTCAGCATTTCTGTCTGTGATGTTCCTTGTCATTCCTGAGAACATCCTCTGCTCTTAATAGCTTTTGTCATGGCTTAAACCTCTTTTACCTTCAGTTGCTTTCACCCTGAGAAAAATACCTTTTTAAATCTTTGACCCCATCAAGATAATCAGTTCATCAGTTTATTTTCCAGTTATATCATTATGTTCTGCCTTTACTTCCTTCCTTGGACATTCATGGTCAACCATTTCAACAAGCAATAGTGTTCTACAATTGCTTATTTGTTCTTCAACTGCTTACCAGTTCCCAGCATTTAGCTACCTCTAGTTAGCTAAACTATGTGTCATGGAGCTGGGTACAGTTGCATGGGATCTGTACTCCCAGCTACTCAAGAAGTTGAGGCTGGAGGATCATTTGAACCCAGGTGTACAAGGCCATCCTGGGCAATACAACAAGTCTCTGCCTAAAAAATGAAGAGAAATGTTTGCCAGTTTTTCACTCAGTAATTTTACTTATTAATTATCAATATTGTATCTTCTGTAGTGAACATTCTAAACCCTTTTTCATTCTTCATATGTTCTATATTTCATCTTTATTTTCCTCAGTTCCATGTTCTTTTCCCTTTTGTTAGGGAGACTAAGATTATTAGAAATGAGTTTATGCCTTAGATTTGTGTACCTTTTCTTTTTATCTTTTTTGTTATCAGTGAGGAAAATATTCTTTTTTGACCTTCATCTATGTTCTTATTTTACCATTATCTCTTTTCTCATTTTACCCATTATCTCTTGTTTTACGTTCCTTGCATCTGATTTTTACTTTGCTTATTATTTATTTTTTATTTTTATAAGCAGACATCCTTATGAGTTCTCCAAACTAAAATGACTTTATTTTTCCTAAATTTTGGCCCTCCCCATATTAGTGTTTCTTCTCATCTGACTGTACTTGAAAATATTGTTTTGTGTTGTGCTATTTACTTCTTATTATTCACTCTTTAACTGAGTAGTTCTCACCAGGAGGAATGAAATCAGAATCACCTATGAGGCTATGATCAAGTAAAAAGTTTCAAGACCTTATTTTCAGATCTTCTGAATTAAGGTTTCCTCAAACTTTTCATATTAACATTTTATGAAATGCTGCTCAAATATACAGGTTACCTTCTACCCTGGAAATTTTGATTCAGGAGGTCTGAAACTGATTCAGAAATTAGTGTTTTTAGTAAGATCTCTAATACTTGTCAATTAAAATATTGAGTTTGGACCAAGGCCTCTGGATTTTGTGAATTTCACAGGGAATTATGAAGATGGATTCTTTGAAAACTTGCTGTTCAAACTCCTGTGTGTGAGTGTGTGTATGTTTTGTGTATTTGTTTTTTCCTTTTGTTTTGGTGGTGCTAGGGATTGAACCTGGGGCCTTGTGCATGCTAGGTAGTGAGCCACACTGAGCCACATCCCAGCCCTGTGTTACACTTTTGAAACTGCTTCTCCTAAGATTACCAGTGACCCAATTATTAAATTCAGTGGCCTTTAAAAAATTAACATACTATGGTTTATTTAAATGGAAAAGTAAACAGTTGGGAACCCTTATTCAGCTTTAATAAGTGATTGGCTTTCATGACATTTATCAGTCCTTTTGTACTTTTATTTGTGTTCTTTTTTGACACTGCTGATTAATCACAATTTTTCTTGAAACTCTTTTGGCAGACAATATTTTACTATCATGGGTTCTTCTGTACTGAACAGTTCCTCTCTTCTGACCTGTACCCCCACATATAGGCATTTTCAGATGTTCTCTCTCAAATTTTGAGTTGCAAGTTCACAACTGCTTGCACCCAATTCTCCTCTCCCTACTCTAATTTACGTATTTTTTAAATGTTGTCACATCTTTTATGTTATCCTTTTTCTGGATTATTAGCGTAGCCCCCTCATTAGTATTTCTTTTTCACTTTTCTTTTATTCTCCTTTTTTGACAGTGGGTATTGAACATAGGGCCTCCTAAGCACATGCTGTACTACTGAGCTACACTCACAGCCTGAGTATTTCTTCTATTCCTTTCTGGGCATCAGTCCTAATATTTTCCTGTTTAATAACTTTTACTGCCTCTGTATTTCTTACTACATTAATATATGGTCTTGTGATATGGTCCAACTTATATGAAGTTTGACTCAGGTATATAATTGCTAAAATTATTCCTATGAATGTTTACTGAATTAAAGACTTGTCTATTTTTAATTTATTATTATTATTTTTAATGACCTATGCTCATTTTTGCTTTTGTTCGTTTATTTGAGTTAATTTTTCATTGGTGCATTGTAACTATACACAATAGTGGGTGTCCCTTTTTTAAAGTGGAAAGAAATCACGGTATCTGGTAGGTAAAACAAGGTACCCAGTTTTCATTTCAGATTTAAAAAGACCCTACAATAATAGTAGGTGATTAGTTATTTAAGATGCACAACTGTGTATTCTCTGTTTCTACCAAAACCTGCATATTTGCCTTTGTCTTTCACATATGATTTTAGAAATTCAGTTAAGAAGAAAATATGATTTTGGGGCTGGGTTTGTAGCTCAGTGGTAGAGCACTTGCTCCCTACATGTGAGGCACTAGGTTCAATCCTCACCACCACATAAAAATAAAATAAAGGTATGTGTCCATCTACAACTAAAAAAAAAATATTTAAAAAGAAAATATGACTTTTAAGTATTCTAGTTTGTGGAGTGCAAAGCAGTGACTTAAGTATGGAGTTCTGAAATAGATATGAACATAGATTTAATGGACTTTTCATAAGTGAAAAAACTACTGTTAGTATTTTTCATGATACAGCAAATAAAAATTTCACTGATGGAAAAAACAAGTGTGCTGATTTTAAAAGGCATTACTCATGTTTTTAGGGTGAGAATCCTTTTGAAATTCAAGATCATTCTCAGGATCAGCAAATAGAAGGAGATGAAGAGGATGAAGAGAAGATTGATGAACCCGTTGAAGAAGAGGAGGATGAAGAGGAAGAAGAAGAAGCAGAAGAAGTGGGGGAAGCAGAGGAAGTGGAAGAAGTAGAGGATGTGGGAGAAGTTGGAGGAATAGAGGGAGAGGGGGATGTAGAGGGAGGGGAGGAAATAGGGACAGTGGGGGAAGACGGGGCAGTAGGGGAAGTAGAGGGAGCCGCAGAAGCAGAAGAAGTGGAGGAAGAGGCAAAGGAAGAACCTGTTGACTTCCCTGTTGAGCAACCTGAAGAAAATTAAATATAAGGTAGTAGATTTAAAAGAAGCTTTAAATTTTTGTCCTAATGTGGAAAAGGGTAAGAATTTTAATAGCTTAAAATATGAATTAACATACATGTTGCATGCATTCCACCCATTAAAATTTGTTTTATATAATTTGTACACGTTTGGTATTTGTTTAATAAAATGAAAGTAAGACTAATTTAGTTTTTATAGCTATCAAACTTAGATCTGATAAATTGTATAATTTTTAAGCTTAATTTTTATTACTTTATTATTGGTGTTAAGGATAATAGATGTGTATTATTAGTATATCTATTCTAATCATTTGAACTTAAAAACTGCTCTTGGGAGTGAATTTTCAAGTGTGCATTGATTATTTGAATACTTACCCTAGAAGAGATAAATTGGGCAAGTATTTTGTGCTCTGTGTATTTTTTTACTGCATTGGACTTTGACTAGTAATTTGCGTTAAGAAAGCTTAAAAGCTTTTTGTGTACATGTTTCCCTTTGTAGTAATAAAATTTTTTTTTTGTTTTGTTTTTACAAAATCTTTATCCTTGGATTAGCAATTTAAATGAATTGGTTTATCATTGAAATTAGTATCTAAAATCAGTATTTGCTCTAATGTATGAGTTCAGCTTGCAAGGATTTCAAGATGATTGAGAAGACTTGAATTAAAGAAAAATATTTCTCAGTCATATTTTTAAAAAGTGTGACTAAAGTATATTTTTAAGCATATTTCAAAGAGAGGTCAGTGTGTAACTGACTTTGTTTATACCAAGTATATTGTTTTAGTTTTTTCCTTTTGTTTCTGCCTGTGTCAAATCTTGAAATCTTCCTGAAAATACATTTGAATGCAAGTTAAATATGCCAGTTTTAGTTCTTTTTTCTTTTTTTAAATTTTATTTATTTATTTTTTTATGTGGTGCTGAGGATCGAACCCAGTGCCTCAACCGTGCTAGGCAAGTGCTCCACCATTGAGCTATAGTCCCAGCCCCAGTTTTAGTTCTTTTATCGTGGCTGTTTTTGCCTAAAGAACCAAGAAGCGTGGCTGTTTTTGCCTAAAGAACCAAGAAGCAAACTTTTTTTTTTTTTTAAATTCTTTCTCTTTCATATATTCTCTTTTTGACTTATGTTTATATACCTATATATTCTACAAGAGAACATAAAACTGGTAGATATCTATTCTTCAGTCATTTATTTTCAAATGACAGTGTGTATGTCTCACTGAAAATCAGTGCTCTAACAAATCTTATATGAATCTTTTTGTGAACATGAATTGAAAGAGCAGCATCTTTAAATCTTTATTCTGGGTTCAATTTTAGTGTAATTAGCTTTTCAAAAATTTGAGGCAATTGTATAAATGTACCATGTATTAGATAATAAGGCATTAAGTGGATGAATGTATGGGCATTTGTAGAATTTCACAGATAATTTCTCTTTGTATAAAACAAGGCTTTTAAAACTAGATTTTTCTTGACCATTGTGATTTTTTTTAAATGGTGAATTAGTTTTGCTTACCTTTAAGTTGGAAAAATTCAATATTAGATATTAAATATTTGGAGCCAATCAAGAGAAGGGAATTCATATTTACTTAGTGGAAAACCTGTTTTGCTCAAGAGTTCATATTTTAGTGTAATAGGACTTGATCAACCTTCTTAATTCTTTATTTCAAAATAATTGTGTAAAGGCTAAGGTAAAAGAATAATAGATTTCTCTGGGTTATTATTAGTATTTAGTTCTTTTGACACTAAATTGGGATTTTAAAATGTTATGTCTCTAATCAGATTAAGATATGAAACTTTTTTAGAAGAGTCCTCTATAATAAGAATTCAGTGTAACAACTTTCAGGTTAATGTTTTAGAGTGAGAGGAGGGAGGAGTTAAGTAGTAATTTTTATGGAAAGCTTGAGGCTTTATACAGAATAGCTTATTTACAAAGTATTAATAAAATATATCTTGTTATTATACTTAATTTAGAAATTCAAGTTCATGTATTTTCCAGTGGATAATTTGTAGATTTGTAGTTTAGTTTGCAGGCAGATTAATTTATGTGATCCCCTTAGTGTTTATATCTTCATTGCTTTTATAAAAAGGACTTGTGTAAGAACTTTAACAATCTTTCAACTTCTGTTTTCTAAGCATTAGTTGTTTTTGTTTTTTTTTAAAGAGAGAGAGAATTTTTTTTTTTTAAAGAGAGTGAGAGAGGGAGGGAGAGAGAGAGAAGTTTTTAATATTTATTTTTTAGTTATTGGCGGACACAACATCTTTGTATGTGGTGCTGAGGATTGAACCCGGGCCGCACGCATGCCAGGTGAGCGCGCTACCGCTTGAGCCACATCCCCAGCCCAGAGAATTTTTTTTTTTAATATTTATTTTTTAGTTTTCGGCGGACACAACATCTTTGTTTGTATGTGGTGCTGAGGATCGAACCTGGGCCGCACGCATGCCAGGTGAATGCGCTACCGATTGAGCCACATCCCCAGCCCCCGAATTACTTGTTTTCTTGATTAAAAAAGAAAGAAGTGGTCTGGGATTGTGGCTCAATGGTAGAATGCTTGCCTAGCATGTGTGGGGCACTGGGTTCGATTCTCAGCACCACATATAAGTAAGTAAATAAAGGTCAATCAACAATTAAAAAAATGTAGTTTAGTTCTAATAAGAAATTAACTTATGTTCCATATAATTGTATAAATTATGTTGCTAGGGACCATCCTGTAGTCTCCTCTTTTTATTGTTTTCTACATCTGATCTATCAGGTAGTCTTGTCTATTCTACTTCCAGAATTTATCTGCATGCTTTTTTTTAAATCTCTGCTGCTATTACCCAATTGAAATCATCATCGTCTTTGCTGGATAGCCAAAATAGCTTATAACTAATCTTGTTTCCACTCTTAACTCTGTTAGACTTAGTTTTCTACACAGATTAAAAGTATAATTTTTTATTTATTTTTTGTAAAGGGGATTGAACCCAGGGGCACTTAACCACTGAGCCACACCCCA
The DNA here is from genome assembly GCF_048772815.1 of Callospermophilus lateralis. Lineage (NCBI taxonomy): Eukaryota > Metazoa > Chordata > Mammalia > Rodentia > Sciuridae > Callospermophilus > Callospermophilus lateralis. The sequence continues at coordinate 67,803,684 of NC_135311.1, read as the reverse complement.
AGCCCTTTAGCACCTTGCTAAATTACTAAGGTTGACTTTGAACAGCCACTGGGATTACAGGTGTGTGCCACCGTGCCCAGCCACACAAAGTATAATCTTTTAAAAACATAATTCAGAGGGCTAGGGATGTGGTTCAAGCGGTAGCGCGCTCGCCTGGCATGCGTGCGGCCTGGGTTCGATCCTCAGCACCACATATAAACAAAGATGTTGTGTCCGCCGAGAACTAAAAAATAAACATTAAAAAATTCTCTCTCTCTCTCTCTCTCCCCCACTCTCTCTTAAAAAAAAAAATAAAAGATGTAATTCAGGTAGTGCTAGTCTCTTCTGTTTGGACCTGTGCAATCCAAACTCCTTATGGTGATCAGTCCTGGCCTAGGTTTCTAGCTTCCTATTATGCCATTCTTCTCACCAGCCATGATGGCCTTCTGTTTCTTTTTGATGAAGCTCTTCTCTTCAGAGACCTTTCACATTTTTTTGTAGCAGTAGGGGAAGTAGAGGGAGCCGCAGAAGGTAAACTGACAGCTCTCTTTGGCTGACTCTTCCTCCTTAACATCACCTAAAATGTTAGAAAGGGGCAGTAGTTCTTAAAATTTTTGTAAAGTTAAGGATTTGGAGTGCCACCCCAGAATGACTAAAGAGTATTTTCTTTGGAAGTAATGTTTTTTTTTTTTTTTGCAGGGGGAGTACCAGGGATTGAACTCAGGGCACTCAACCCTTGAGCCACATCCCCAGCCCTATTTTGTATTTTATTTAGAGACAGGGTCTGATTGAGTTGCTGAATGCCTTCCCATTGCTGAGACTGGCTTTGAAGTTGCAATCCTCCTATCTCAGCCACCTGAGCTGCTGGGATTATAGGTGTGCACCACAGCACCCAGCTGGAAGCTATGTATTTTTAATAAATATTCCATGTGATTCTGAAGGTAGTGGCAAGTGATTGCAATTTTAGAATATTAATAGGGCCCTCAAGTAAATTTCTGGTACCTTTCATATCAAAGCAGGAGCTTTGGTCCTTTTGTAAATATGCATAGGTTTGGGGATTCTTCATAATAGTTTACGAAAGCATTGGAATGATCTGTAACAGACTTGTAGGAGTCAGAACCCTATCCCCCCTTTAAATTTAATCCATCATATTGTAAAGTCAGTAGTAGGACTAGTAGTTTTTTTCCATATAACAAGATCTCTCTTGAATACATGACAGAAGAAAGAACTACAAAGGCAATATTAGTATATATTAAAACATTTGAATGAGAGGGACTGGTTATAGTGTGGTAACCAGATTTTTAAAGGACTAGTTAATTACTCTAGTTACTGGCTCAGAGCTGCTAGTCTACAGAATCCCTCCATGGTAAAGCCATAACATTTCTTGCTGTTTACCAAATAAACTGAGACACAGAGCAGATATGGAGAGAGTGAGTGGGTATGTGTGTGTGTGTGTGTATCAGAGTATGCCAGTTCCCCTGGTGTTTTGTGAATACTAGAGGTCTTTGATTCCTCATATTTCCACAAACAACCAACTTGCTAGCTGTCTATTTTCCAGTTTTTCTACTGACCATTCTTACTTCCTTGCAAAATTAAAATGCTAGATTTCTTGCAATAAAAACCTGTCGGGGAATTTTTTCACTCAAGCTGGGAAAAATTAGGTAATGCTGAAAAACATATAGTGGTTAGAAAATTACCATTTGCAGGCCTTCAACGGCCTGTATTTGTATAGATTTTTATATCTGGAAAGGGCTGGATAAAACCAAAACAAAGAATGTGTGAATCATACTGTATGTGGATCTCAAAGCCTAATCTTTACAGTAAAGATTTACTGATCAGTAAAGTGTCTTGCAAATAGACACACACAACCAGGAAATAACACTTAGGAAGGAGCAACATGAAAGATAGGTGACATACATAAGCAGAGTGAATTCTTGGGGAAACAATGCAGGGAAAAAAAGTATAATTAGTTTTATATGAAATAATTAGTACTAATTATAATTTGAACTAAAGGAATCTTACAAGAAAAGATTAAATAAATGAAAATTATGAGAAAAGATAGGGAAGATGCTGGAAAACACTATCCACTTAAAATTAAACTTTCAGAAATTAGGAACATGAAATTTAGCATTGAAGATCTTGATTATATCACAGTGCCAGGCACATGGTAAGTGTACAGTAAGTATTTTTGGACAAATGGATATGTGTATGTTTATATAGGAGTTTCAAATGGTGAAAAAAATAAGAAAAATTTTTGGTGAAAGAAAAAAAAAAGGCTGAAGGTGAGCAAAAATAATGAAAATGGAGTCATATAGGAAAAATCCTGTTAAAATTTCTGTAATCTCAGGATAAAGAGAAAAATCTCAGTGTCTAAAGAGAAACAATTTTTCATTCTCAGACTTCTGTGTGTTGGGATGCTGAAGGATACTGCTATTTTTAAGGTAACAAAGGAAAATTATTTTAAATTTAGAATTCAACCTTAAGTCAAACTACCAACTGAGAATGAGGACACAAGAAGGACATTTTAGCAGTTGTAGAATGTGCAAGAATTCCAGAAATAACTGTCAAAACCTATTTACTAAATAACATCAAATTATATAAAGAGAATTTTGGATAAACAAGGAGATACTGACATTTGCCATCATAGCTAAATAGTTGAACATAGCTCTAAGACGTTGTCAGTTCAAAATTGAGGAAACAGAATTTTGAATGTAAATTTTAGTAGTTATAGACTATGTATTTCTTTTCAAACACCTTGAAAAAATGATCATGAAAGTGGGCCACAAAAAGAATTTTTGTTAGGTAAAATCAGGTTTCATCCTGTCATTACAGTGCAATAAAATGACAAGTGGGTAGCAATTAACTGATTATCAAATCCAGTTAGTCATAAAAGTGTCCTTGCAGTGCTCACATTTAAAAGGAAATAAAAACTTAGAAAGATTTTTAAAAATTTAAGTCTAGATTATACAAGATCTTGAAACGCCTCAGTTTAGTCTCAGAAACTAACATGTTCTTATTCCAGGATAATATTCATTAAAGAAACTATACACCAGTCTTTCTTAGGAACAGATAGAATCATTGGAAAACATTACCAATTAAAGAATTGTGTCAAGGCAAAGAAAGCAACATAACATGACAGTCCTTTAGAAAACATAGTACTATAATTTAAAAAACATTAAATAGGGAAAAATAATGACTATATTGATGGATGATAAAAAAACACATTTAACACTTAAATTTTGATTAATTTTTTTTTCCAGGATAGGTTTCCTTTAAACCTTTTTAATATGGATAAGTAGGTCTATCAGAAAGCTTCAGCAAACATTCAAGTTCATGGCAGGATCAAAACAGTGAAGGCTGTTAGCAATATGAAGATCCGTTTAACCCTAAGAAACATTAGGAAGAGACATCACAGTCACTGTTTCAGGCAGGTGACTGGAGACAGAACATCCAAGGGAATCAGTTGAAAAAGTATAGAATAACAAAAGGTAGTTTTGTGTGATAGTTCAACAAATAAAACTCTTGTTGCTTTTTATAGACTAGCATTGACCGTTGGAAGTATAATTTAAAATATCTCATTTCCAAAAAAAATAAAATCCTGAACTATGTATGATCTAGGAATAAAAAAGGAGAAAGGCAGTATCCATTTGAGGAAACTATACATTTTAATGAAGGATGTAAAATGCCTGAATATTAGAGAACAGGTTTATGTGTAGATAGAGCTGTCTATATTCCTGTCTATAAAAATATTACTTACATGTCAGTTATCTTCAGGTGATTCAGTTAATTTATCATTCTAGCTATTTAGGATTCATTAGGGCTGTGAAAATTAAAAATCACTGGCTTAAGGAAGATTGGGATTCTCATAGAAGTTTAGGTAGACAGTGGAGGGCCAGTGGGACCCTTCAAAGTGTCAGAGACTGAAGCCCGTTTGGTCTTGGCCTGCCATCTTGAAAACCTCCCCAGTTCAGTCCATATTCTGTGCAGTGAGAGGGCGAAAAGAAAGATATTCACCTTCACTTTAAGAACTGTTCCCAGAAATTCTGCCTGTTTATCTACATTAACACTATTGCCTAAAATAGTTACATCAACACACCTGGCTTCGAGGAAGGCTAGAAATTATTCTCTAAGATCATGTTTCCAGCTGTAAAAGTAGAAGTTCTAATATAGGAAAAGGTGAGGGTGGATATTAGGATACTACTAGTAGTATTATGCTACTTAAGCTGATTCAGAACTTCCTGTGCCAATAAAAGAGAATAAAATCATGGCATTTACAGGTAAATGGATGGAGTGGGAGAATATAATGCTATGTGAAGTTAACCAATCCCCAAAAACCAAATGTGGAATGTTTTCTCTGATATAAGGAGGCTGATTCATAGTGGGGGAGGGAGAGGGAGGGAGCATGGGAGGAATAGATGAACTCTAGATAGGGCAGAGGGGTGGGAGGAGAAGGGAGGGGGCATGGGGTTAGAAATAATGGAGGAATGTGATGGACATTATTATCCAAAGTAGATGTATGAAGACACGAATTGGCGTGAATATACTTTGTATACATCCAAAGATATAAAAAATTGTGCTCTGTGTAATATAAATTGTAATGCATTCTGCTGTCATAACAAATTAGAGTAAAAAATAATAATAAAAGAACTTCCCATGCCAAAAAAAAAAAAAAACAAAAAAAAAAAAACAAGAAAAAGTAAAGAACAATGAGGAAAATTTGAAATTTGATTTACATCTCTTGCTGGAAATGTATAACAAAACTACAGAGGTAAGTTATGAAGATAAATAGATCAAAAAAACATTAAAGAAATAGACAAGTGTAGCTGGGTGCAGTGGCGCCTGCCTGTAATCCCCAGCAACTTGGGAGACTGAGACAGGAGAATCAGTTCAAAGTCAGCCTCAGCCAGGTGAAGTATTAAACAACTCAGTGAGACCCTGTCTCTAAATAAAAATACAAAAATAGGGCTGGGGATGTGGCTCAGTGATTGAGAGTCCTAGAGTTCAATCCCTGGTACCAAAAGAAAAAAAAAAGACACATGTAATATATAGATATACAGTGTTGGTACTAAGGAAAAATCTAAGAACCCTTTAGCTTCACTTGCTTTTAATTGGGTTAAAAAGTCACTAATTTGGAGGTCACAGAGCTGGGCAATATATCAATAGTCTCCTACTAGCTTTACTGTAGATTATACCTCTGATGTATAGGTTATGAAGATAATGGTTACCTGTGTTATTCTTCAGGGACCTGAAGGTAGTTTTTGCTGAAAACATGTTGAACTCTTCGTTTGGGCCTGTGGATGACTAGAATGGAATGAAAGGCTTCCTACTTCTTACTTTCATGTTGTGTCGTTCTTTTATTGGCTTAACCTTTGGGTCAGATTCTGTTCAGCTCTGTTTACACATAGACCTGTTGAACATTTGAGAAATAATTTGTCCAAAATTATAATATAGGGTCAACTTGAACTAGACCTGCCTCAACTCTTCCCACCCCAAGGCTAAAGACACCTAATAGCTACCGTGAGTAAACACCAAACCACGAAAGGAATGACAACCAGCAGCACCTGAGTTCTTTGGAGATCTCCACTGATTCTCAGAAATTCAGAAAATTCATTATTATTGCTTGCCTTTATTAGCCTGTCTCCCTCATCATTCCTACCCTAAATCTGTAGTCTCTTAATCACTTGGATTAGAGAAGCTGATTTGTGAGCAGAGCTACATTTTCTCCATTATTTGGCCACTGAATAAAATCTTCCTTTATCCCTAATACTAATCCCTCAGACTTTTTTTTTTTTTTTGGTAGGATTATCATCTGAATGTGTATATGCTAAAAACAAGGATAAGAAAGCCTATGGATAATTTAGAGACAGAATAGCCACATTGGAAGAGGACAAGATATTACCTATACCACACTACACAAAAATAAGTGGATTAAAGAAAGGTTAAAATTCCACAAGTACTCAAGTACTATGTTATGCTGAAGTAATAGACAGGAAAAAGTCATTTATTATTTTGTAATAGAGGTGTTTCTAAGCAAGATGTAAACTGCAAAAGTCCTAAGGAGAAAGTATGATGAATTTGGTAAATAAAAAAAAGAAAATACTGCAGGGTGAATGACACCATGAACAAAAGTAACAAGGAGAGAAAATATTTATAATATATAAGAGACTAAAGAATAAAGTTGGTTTCTTCAATTTAGCAACTCTTATGTTGGTAAATATTTGGAAATTTATAATAACTATTTTAAGATGAAAATAAGCCCTTTCCAAGATTGATGGCTGTATAGATTGCTTCCCTATTTTGAGGGCAAATTGGGTACATCTAGCAAAATTTAAAATGTACATAAAAGTCCATCAATCTTACCTATAAATAGCCATGTATTTGCCTGAAATTGTAAATGCCTGGAAGTATATATGAATGGAAGATACCTAGCTAATATAAAAGGTATTGAGGTTAGGGTTTTTTTTATTCTTACAGGAAAATGTAAAAATAAACAAAAACTTAGACAGCAAATCCATCTGGCTGACAGTAATGGTAACTTGCCATCAGCATGACAAGATGCATCCAAGCATCAGAAATGACAAAATATAGGGGATTTACTTTTTGTCTAAGAATTAATAAAACCAAGTATATAAGAATGGTCTTTGCACCATTATTTGTAGTAATGAACAATTGGAAATATCCTAAATATTCAGCAGTAAAGGGAATAATTAAATTATGGTATAGGTTTCACAATTGAATCTTGTTAGTAATGATGAGAAAACTGTATGTTTTGGCTTGTAAAAATCTCCAATATATGTTGTTAAGAGGAAAAAGCAAGTTACAATATAATGCATATATTTGAATTGCACTTAGGAAAAGCTATATATATGTAAATATACAAATTCTAAGCTATCTATTTGTACAGCAATGTGTAAAAATATGTTGACCAAAAAAAAAAAAAAATACAAAAAACTGAGCAGATATACAAATAGAGTTTACCCGTGAAGAGAGAAGTCTCATTGAAAGGTATGGGTTGTTGTTTTTTATTTTTATTTTCAACACAATAAGATTATTTAGTATGGGTCATATTATAGTGTAAATGTTTTAAAAAGTCTTGGAAATACAGAGAAATTTAAAGAATAAAATAAAAATTAGAACCCAATCATCTAGATAATAATGCTAACATTTTTTGTTTCCTTATCTTTTGTATATTTCCTTAGTCTATGCAATGTTGACCCTGTTTCTTCAGGAAAGAACAATGAGAAGAAGAGACAAGTTTAGGTGACGAAGATGATAATTTGATTTTGGGGCATAAGTTGGTGCTGTCTGTGGAACACTTAAATGGTATTATCAAGTAAACAATTGGATGTATGAGTATATTAATTGGAGGGAGGGAGCTCATGATCAACTTATAGTATTAATGCTTTCTCTTACAAGTGATGAATTTTAGTATTTTTGTGTCTGACATAAAAAATGCAATTTTTCATGGCAATATAGTATAAAATAATTTATTAGCCTTGGGATTTAGTAGATGTTTCTTTCTTGCTATTCCCCAGCTGTACCATTTTTTTTATTTTGTCCACCTTAAGAAAAACATTTAAATAAAGAAAAGCCTCATTTTTGTCATCTATAAATGAAGATAGTTACTTTCTTTCTAAAGTTGTTATAAAGATTAAACAAATGTAAGTAAGCAGGTAGTACTGTCTGAGGTGCTTAGCTGGCTTTCAACATTTAATTTTTAGTTTTCCTACTGTTACCTAAAAATCAGAATTTCTTTATTTTTAATTAGAGATTAAAAAACAATATTGGCTTGGTAAGTCATTATGTAAAGCTACAGGAAAATATAAAAAACAAACAAAAAATTTTAAAATTTTTAAATGTTCATTTTGACTCAGTTTTGGTTTTCATGACTTATTTTGAAGATTACCATCAACTCATTTCTCTTTAAGGTTTACATAGGGTTTTGGTCAAAATTAGCAAAATTTAGACCCGATGATTTAATATAGTTGAAGGGAAATAATTCACAAATGTCTCACATAAGAGAATTCATCATTAACGATTTTTTCCCCTTTGGCATCAAAGGTCCTCAATTGACAAGAATATATCAATAAACTGCTAATCTTAGAGCTCCCAAATTAGTCACCCCCAAAGGGTTAAGTCACTCTACTCAACTGGGATTTGAATTGTTGTCAGTGCTGAGGTCACTGTTAAATGACAGATGTTTTCCTGCAAATCCCTTGTATCCCTTCTGCTGAAATAAAGTTCAGTGTCTGAAACAACAGGGTGGTATTCTTTAATAACTGTTAAATTTATTCTTCAGAGATTTTACAAAAGATGTCCTATTGCTTCTGGAGGACTCCCTTGACACCCTACTCCGCATTTTCTTTTTGCATAATGCCTACAATTTAAAGCCACCAGGCTCCCTGTTGTATAGCTCTTGTATCCTTGGTTCAGTATAACCAAAATATTCATAAATCTCCCTTTCTTCCAGTAGCTTTCTGCAGCAGCTGGGGTACGACAGTGATGTCCCTGATCTATAATTCCAGACAGCCCTGGGGTGAACAGATAGACCAATGGAAAGCCACTACGTCAGATAAAGTGATGTTGTTTGCACAACTCAGTGTCCTCAAGAGGTAGTCATGTAATACTCCCAATTTGTATTCTGCATAAAACTCCTTTTACAAGTTATAAACTTCCTATAGGGAACGAATGTATCCAGCTACAGGATGCTGACCATATGACTATGTAATGTAATTTTAAACTCAAAAAGAATAGTCTAAGCCTTTACTATAAGCTGAAAGCTATTAAAAAAAAACCCTCATAATTTCTATTTAAGTATGATATTTTTCAGTTTGGAATTCTAATGAAGCAATGTTTTCCTGAGACACTGGGTTTGATATGTAAAGTTATAAATATGACTGATTAATGTATTTGAATTGTACATGCCATGAAACTTACATGTTTTTCATAGTCATCACAAAATTTTAATTGATTATTTTATTGGTACTTAAATTGACTTATAGTTGAGGCAGCTAATTAAACAATTACTGTGATCATGTTAATTTCATTACAGAAATTCTTTCCTAAACAATGTATTTGTGTTTATATTTATATGGTACTTCATAATATTTTCATTCTGGATGAGGAATTCTTTGGCTTGACAGACTATTGATATTTTGTTGTAGGAGGCTGTACTGTGCATTATAGGATGTTTAGCAACATCCCCAGCCCCTACTGCATAGAGTCAGTAGCATGTAGCAGTTGTGACAATCAAAAATATTTCTAGACATTACCAAATATTCCCTGGGAGGTAAAAATCACTCTTAGTTAGTAGAAATTATGTGTGAAATTTCATTTCTAAAGGTATTAGGGTTTACCTGTAACAAAACAAAACCAAAAAATTGCTTTGATTAGGCTGTACTAGGAAGCATTCCTGGGTTTTGATGATCTTCTTTCCCACTCTGCACCAATAACTTCCCAAGACCTCACAACCTGATTTATCAGAGCATGCACAAAAATGCTGTAGAAACTTCTGTACTCTACAGTATTTCCCTGCTTCCCAGAAAGATCAGTATCTTATTCTTTTTTTAAATTTGGAATTCCAATCAAGCAATGTTTTCCTGAGACCCTGGGTTTGATGTGTAATGTTAGGAATATGGATGATTTAACAGATTTGAATTGTGTATACCATGTGCTTCTTGCACAATGAATTTGTTGGATGAATAAGTATTATAATTATTTTTTTCTTAGATATAAATTTACAGACCTTAAAGAATGTGTAGCTATTGTCTTTTGCTTTGTAAATCCTTGTCCTTTGTAATCTTAAAGAAAATTAAGAGGCAATTACAATTTTAGAAATGACCTACATACCCAGATTTGTCAGGTAACACTGGTGTCCAAACCAGCCTGCCTCTAGATACATAACATTAAGAAAAAATGCCCTGTAGTCTTCATAGGTTGCCCTCTGCTTCAGAGACCCCCACTGCTTCAGCAGTGATGCTGGTGTAATCATTAAGAAGAAGGAGGAGATGCTCTGTTTTCAGTTTTTTTCCCTATCAAGATCACTTCCAGCAATCTAGAGAAACAACGTTCTAGGAAAGCAGATGATTGTGAGAAAAAAGAAATGTTGAAGGCTTCCTCCTTTCTCCTTCAATTAGAAATGTACCTCTAAATTTCATTAGAATCAGTTAGCTGTCTCTAAGTATTGTCCGTGGATATAGTAACAAAAATAGGTCAAATTCTCATTCTTATCTCTGGCTGCTCACTGATTTACTCTCCAGTTTCTTGAAACAGCACTTCACACACACCTGCTTTCCACATACACCAGGAAGTGTCCCACATATGCTCATCAATATTTGCTCACAATTCAGGTGATCACTGACAGGTCCCCCACTGCATGACATCTCTAAAAACTTCCCGTGAGTTTAGATTTGGTATCATGCCAGCAATATCAAATGTGATCCTACCACTGCCTTTCTAACTTCATCTCCTGCTGTGCTTCGCCTTACTCATGCCTCAAGAGGACTGGCTTTCTTTCTGTTTCTCTGATACATCACATTTGCTTCTGCCTCATAGCCATTGTGTTTATTGTTTTCTCTGCCCAGAACGTTCTTAACCTTTGCATGACTGGTTCTCTTTTTATCATTGACCAAGGTTAAACTGCAACTTCCTCAGAGAGGACATCTCATAATCACACTCTGTCTCCTTACTATGTTACCATGTACCACTGTTTGAAATGTTATTTCTTTGTTTACCATCTGTATCCTTCACTAGAATGCCAGCCCCATGCTTTTTTTTTTTTTTTTGCTTTTGCTTTTTGTTACTAGGGATTGAACCCTTGAACCCAGGGGTGTTTTACCATGAGCTGCATCCCCCGTACTTTTTGTTTTAAAATTTTGAGACAGGTTCTCAGTAAGTTGGCAAGAGTTGATACATTGCTGAGGCTGGCATTAAACTTGCAATCTTCCTGCCCCAGCCTTCTGAGTTGCTGAGATTACAGGCATGCACCACTGTGTCTGGCTGGTTTACTTACCTTTTAATTTAGCACTGGATCCTTAATGAATTATGGAGCACAAAAATGAATTAAGTGTATATAAGTACAAAATTTCATAGTACATTTATGAAATTTTGAAATAAAATTTTTAGTCTATAAGGAAAAGTGTATTTTGGGTGCAGTGATGCACACCTGTAATCTCAGCAATTTGGGAGGCTGAGGCAGGAGGATCACAAGTTCGAGGCCAGTCTCAGCAATTAGCAAGGTCCTGTCTCAAAAAATAAAAAAGGACTGATGATGTAGCTCAGTATTAAACAATTACTGTGATCATGTTAATTTCATTACAGAAATTATTTCCTAAACAATGTATTTGTGTTTATATTTGTATGGTACTTCATAATACTTTCATTCTGGATTAGGAATTCTTTGGCTTGACAGACTATTGATACTTTGTTGTAGGAGGCATCCTTGGATTTGATCTCCAGTGCCAAAATATAAAAACAAATAATTAGAAGGAAAAGTATGATTTATGCATAAAGAATCCCCCTTGGTGTCCATGGGGGATTGGATCCAGAGAACATCAAAATCTGAGAATTAAAATGGCATAGTACTTGCATATATTCACGTTTTTTCATATATATTAAATCATCTCTATAATATCTAATACAAGGTAAATAGCTGTAATACTATATTTTTTAGGGAATAATGACAAGGAAAAAGATTAGTACCTGTTCTGTACACATTTAAGTTTTTTTCCAGATATTTTTGATTCATGGTAGGTTGAATATGTGAATGCAGAATGCATGGATATGGGAGACTGACTGTACAAGTTGGAAAATGATTCATATTAGATTGTTAAATACACAAAGATAGGTATCTTGTCTGTTTTTATTTATTTATTTTGTTTTTTGTCCATTGTGTTCAGACCTGGTATATTCATATATATGATAGGAATTCAACATATGTTTACTCATTTGAAATAAAGACAGGAACAAATGTGTGATTAGGTGTTAGAGAGAAATTTATTCCAATTGAAGGAATTAGGGAAGATTTTATTGAAGAAATAGTATTTGACCTACAACTTAAAAAAAATGCATGTGATTTGGATAAAAAGAACAGGATAGTGGGAGCCATGAAGGAAAAGACTTCAAGGAAGAAGTATCAGCTGGAACAAGGCTCAGAAAAAAATAATCGACTAATCTAGGGAAGAGTATGTGCTTCATGAGGTTGCAGTTTGGGTCACTTAAACACAGTAGTAGAATTGGTGCCAGATTAAGAGGTTTAGATTTTATTTTGAGGTAAGAGGGAGACTGATGTGCAGAGATATACTTAAAAAAAGATAAACCTGCCAACAATTATCAAATGCACTGAAGTGAATACAAGCTGTATGAAGAAGCAATTGTAGTTTGAAGGCTAGTGTAACATTCCAGAAAGAAATAGCAAGGGACTGGTGAAGAGCTATACCTGGGTCATAATGGAGAGGAGGCAATAGGTTTGGAAGATATTCGTAGAATAAGATGGTGCCTGAAATTTATGTGATGCAGAAAGCCAGAGAAAGGAAAAATAAAAGCTCACAAATAAGCTTTTTTTAACTTGAGTGATTATTAGAAATATCACTAAAAAAAGTCAAGTTTCCTGAAGGCAGTGGTCATGTTGGCAGGTTAATGAGGAAAACTCTGAGTTTGATTTTGGTAATTTGAGTTTGAAGACTCTGTTGAGTATCTAGGTATGAGCAAAGCTTGGGTGATGAGGATTGGAGATACCGTGTCCGTGTGGAAGAGATGGCTGAAGTCACAGATGTATTCCTGGAAGAGCATTGGTAGGAGCAGACTCTGGGAAATAGATCCATAGTGCCTTCATTCCATGTGCTGAATGAAGCCTTGCTGGGCCCTAGTGATAGATAATAATGGGGTTCAGATAGTAGAGGATATTTTGGAACCTCTAAGCTAGAGTAACATCAGTGGGCTTTGCTTTGGTGTGTGTGTGTGTGGTTTGTGTGTGTGTGTCTGAGGGCAGAACTGGGGGTGCATTTTACTGTAATGATTTAGTGATTTCCATTTCTACCAAATGCAATTTTTGCAATGGACAGCAGGGGGCAGCAGAGCCCCACTTTTCAAAGGACCAAACTGAAATTTCAGCAGAAAGACCACCCTCTGCCTTTCTGTGTATCTTTTTTTGGTTGTTGTTGTTGTTGTTAAGGAAGTTATATTCCCCTTTTAAAGTTAAAGAAAATAATTTCTTTCCTAAGTTGCTGTCTTTGGGCACAGTGTATGGATTGAATCTTTACTTAAAGAAAGGAGTTAAGAATTTGTTTACTGGTGATGGTCTGATGCTGTTTCACTGGAGAAGGTAGAAGTGTGAACTGCAATTGGGAATTTTTAGCCTGATCGCTAATTCCATCCTGAAGACTCAGGTTTGTATTTAAAGAACAAAAATTATGGAGATGAGGCTGTACCCTACAACACACAAGGCAGCACACAGGATTGATCCCCAACACTGAAAAAACAAACAAACAAACAAAAGAAAAAAAAAATAAACCCTATCATTGCTGTTAGACTTTAAAGATATGTTTGTTATTATACAATCCATGTTGACTATAGTCTATTGTCCGTGTTGCTGCTATTGGCTGAGTTTCCTGAAATCAGGTTGACCTGGGATAGGGTATGAAATTAAGCCACAATAAGCTAGACTTCTAACCTAACTTACTACTGCAGGACTTCCATTCTTTGCAATCTGTCATTTTACCTGTCTTCTCTACTGTCTAGATTGCCCACGGAACCAATGGCATGAGGTCTCTTGTTTCTAGTGCTTTGCTCGCTGTGTCAGGTGATGTGATGTCATTGCTGACCCGAGTGGTAGGTCTTAATGTTGTCCTTCAGTGTGCCAGAGCCATGCTGGGCCCCATGCAGGGATGAAGGGCTGCCTTTTCCCTTTTCTGGTTTGCTTTGTTAATGAAGAACAGCTTATCTATCATATATGTTATCATATCTGTAAGCCTCCTTTGCAATAGGGTTTGGTAATTTTTATTTTTTGAGTGTTAGTGAATTGGTATCAAAGCATTTTTAGCATAGTGTCTTATGGAATTTTAATTTTTGTGTGTAGTGTTGGGGATCAAACCCAGAGCCTCATGTACACTGGGCAAGTAAGTGGTCTACAACGAGCTATATCTCCGCTCCTATCTTTACATCCTTAACAGTGCTCTTTCCTCTGGTCACCCCACAATATCACAGGTTCTTTGATTATGCATTCCCCTTAAACTTGGCGGCCTCTGTTCATACTATTTTTTTCCATTCAAATGTTCTTCATCTTTTCTGTTTCATGAATTTCTCTTTCCTGCCCTATTTTTCTTTTTCCCCCATATCATTTGTAATTTTCTAATAAGTTATATAATTTATTATGTTTGCTCGGTAGTCTTCCTTCTTCCTCCTAGAGCCCCACAAGATCAGGGATTTTTGTTTTGTTCACTGGATATATCCAATGCCTAGAATACTGCTGAGACCCCAACAGGTACTTAATAAATGTTTTTAACAATGTTTAAGTGAACAAGAGGATCCTTGAAAGCTCAACTCAAATGTCATCACCTCAGTGAAGACTTCCGTTCTGCTTCTACTCCCAATTCTGGATAAAATTTGTTTATTTTTCTTGTATTTTACCATATCAATTTGTTTAAATTTGCACTATAGTGCTTATTCCACTGTTTGAGAGCTGCTTCATAGTTCATACAAATGATAAATAATAAAACATAACATTAAATTGGTAGTTTTGACTAAACACTAAATTGTAATAAATATGGAATTCCAAAGTGAGATGCTGTCTATTGATGCCCATTTTCATGAACTTCTTGACTCTTAAAAAACTCCAACCACATGGTGGATATTAAGAAGTCAAGAAAGAGGAGATGAAGTGACTCAGGAGGCTAAATCAGGAGTATTGAGAGTTTAAAGTGAGCCTCAGCAATTTAGTGAGGCCCTTTAGCAATTAGTAAGACCCTGTCTCTAATAAAATATGACAAAGGGCCAGGAATGTGGCTTAGTGGTTAAGTGCCCCTGGGTTCAATCACCAGTAACAAAAAGAAAAGGGTGAGAGGCGGGGAGATGAGAGGTGGGATGAGGATTTCTCTTGGGAATGCTGGGCTGGGTGCTGCCCCATGAGAGGGAGTGTGGAGAGTGCTTTTACCTTCAATTCAAGAGAGGTTCCTAAAGGACCTGGCTGTTGGGAGGCACAGCTGCTTCCTGAATCTTGCCTAGAATTTGTAAAAGGCAAAGGGACAGATTGGTCAGTTCTCTAGTGGTAGAAGCCAGGGGCCACTCCCACAGTTAGCTGATGAGAATTTTCTTGGAGTGAGTATGAACCACTTGGGAGACTCACCCAGTCTGGAGTCATTTAAAATCCTTCCCAAGATTGCTGTCAGAAGGGGAGATAAAAGCATGCAATGGAGGAAGGATAGCATCTTCAACAAATGTGCTGGGAAAACTGGAAATCCATATGCAACAAAATGAAACTGAATCTCCTTCTCTCGCCATGCACAAAAGTTAACTCAAAATGGATCAAGGAGCTTGATATCAAATCAGAGACTCTGTGTCTGATAGAAGAAAAAGTTGGCTCCGATCTACATATTGTGGGGTCAGGCTCCAAATTCCTTAATAGGACGCCCATAGCCCAAGAGTTAATAACAAGAATCAATAAATGGGACTTACTTAAACTAAAAAGTTTTTTCTCAGTAAGAGAAACAATAAGAGAGGTAAATAGGGAGCCTACATCCTGGGAACAAATTTTTACTCCTCACACTTCAGATAGAGCCCTAATATCCAGAGTATACAAAGAACTCAAAAAATTAAACAATAAGATAACAAATAACCCAGTCAACAAATGGGCCAAGGACCTGAACAGACACTTCTCAGAGGAGGACATACAATCAATCAACAAGTACATGAAAAAATGCTTACCATCTCTAGCAGTCAGAGAAATGCAAATCAAAACCACCCTAAGATACCATCTCACTCCAGTAAGATTGGCAGCCATTATGAAGTCAAACAACAACAAGTGCTGGCAAGGATGTGGGGAAAAGGGTACATTTGTACATTGCTGGTGGGGCTGCAAATTGGTGTGGCCAATTTGGTAAGCAGTATGGAGATTCCTGGGAAAGCTGGGAATGGAACCACCATTTGACCCAGCTATTGCCCTTCTCAGACTATTCCCTGAAGACCTTAAAAGAGCGTACTACAGGGATACTGCCACATCGATGTTCATAGCAGCACAATTCACAATGGCTAGACTGTGGAACCAACCCAGATGCCCTTCAATAGATGAATGGATAAAAAAAATGTGGCATTTATACACAATGGAGTATTATGCAGCACTAAAAAATGACAAAATCATGGAATTTGCAGGGAAATGGATGGCACTAGAGCAAATTATGCTAAGTGAAGCTAGCCAATCCCTAAAAAACAAATGCCAAATGCCATCTTTGATATAAGGAGAGCAACTAAGAACAGAATAGGGAGGAAGAGCATGAGAAGATCACCATTAAACAGGGATGAGAGGGGGGAGGGAAAGAGAGAGAGAAGGGAAATTGCATGGTAAAGGAAGGAGTCCCTCATTGTTATACAAAATTACATATAAGAGGAAGTGAGGGGAAAGGGGGGAAAAACAAGAGAAATGAATTACAGTAGATGGGGTAGAGAGAGAAGATGGGAGGGGAGGGGAGGGGGATAGTAGAGGATAGGAAGGGCAGCAGAATACAACAGACACTAGTATGGCAGTAGGTAAAAAAGTGGATGTGTAACTGATGTGAATCTGCAATATGTATACGGGGTAAAAATGGGAGTTCATAATCTGCTTGAATCAAATGTATGAAATATGATATGTCAAGAGCTTTGTAATGTTTTGAACAACTAATAATAAAAAAAAAAAGAAGGGGAGATAGGAAGCCACCAGAAAAGACGGGGGCCAGCCAGAGTAGGATGCATTACTTTCTGTCAGGCGAAGAAGAGTAGAATATTCCTAAGTTTTTGGAGGGGACTCTAAAGAACCCATAAGATTATTATTCATCTTTAAATACCCATTAGTCTCCCAAAGCAAGAAGCTGGCCCAGAAGTGAATCAGTCAAAAGAAGAATTTTCTGTCCCCCTTTGCCCCTCCTCCACCCAACTTTGTTTGCCTCTGGCAGGGTTATTAACCTGGTCAGCAACTGCTGGGAGAGCAGACAGGCAGGCCCAGGGCTGGAGAGAGAATGTGGGGTGGGGAGAGGATGAGACTCTTCTCCACTAAATGTTGTCAGCCTTGGGCACAATCTTCCCCAGAGATGATTTAACATTAAATCAAATTAGAAGTTAAACTTCTTATGTGAACTGGACTTTCTGATTTTTAAATTAAGATAGTTTTTATGGCTTAAAGTGACTTGAACACGTTTCCTAACACTATGCTGTTAATGCATTTGCCATTTTTCTGTGAAACAACCGTATTAGGGAGGAACTCCCATTCGACTTTACATTTAAGAAACTGAAGTGAAAGACATTGAATCAGTTTTCTGAGGTTTACACACTATTAGAAGTAGAATTAGCATCTGAACTCAGGTAATCTTCCTATCCTTCACTCTTTACTGGATACACCCTTCTTCAAGAATTTATGTTCATATTCCCTAAGGCACCATAGGGCCTGGCATTTAGTCTCAACAAAATTTTAATTAGTGACTAGTACATAGTATGGTTGGTAATATTTCTTAGTAACACATGCAAAATTCAGGAAATACAGCAACAAGCAGCTTAGGCTTTGGAGTGTGGGGGCGTTGAGTTCTGGGCCCATCTCTTCATAGCTGTTCTTTAGGAAATTATTTAACCTGTCTGTACCCCAGTTTCCTCATTTGTAAAATGGAATAATAATACTTATATCAGCATATGGTGAGGACCAAGTAAGATAATAAACATAAAGCACCTGATAGTACCTGGAAATTAACATATTAAATGTACTTGGTGTATAGCTCAAAAATATGATGATATATATTTTTTTGAATTTTGTTTTATTTTGTGTTTCTGAATTAGCAGAGGTAGATTTTGGTAGTGGTACACAGTTACAAACAACCCTAATCCAAATTGTGAAGAACAACTGAAGCTCTCGAGCAACTCAGACATATCTCTCCCACAGTCCTCTTTTGTTTTTAATTTTATTTTTTTATTTATATATGACAGCAGAATGCATTAAAATTCTTATTACACATATGAGCACAATTTTTCATATTTCTGGTCGTACACAAAGTATATTCACACCAATTCGTGTCTTCATACATGTACTTTCCCACAGTCCTCTTGACTAACAGGATGCCCTTGCTGACTGACTGTTCCTTTTAGGTGGCTGTTCTCCCTCATTCCCATGTGTTTCTGCTCCTTTGTGAGGTATGCTTCTGGTGGGTCACTGTACTTGTTCTTAAATCTACTTTCTTATAATTACATAAGTTAATTAAATATTATTTAAATGAAGTACGAATGTGAAGACTTTATAGTTATCTCCTTAGCTTGCCTTTTCTCTCCAAGGGGACAGTCTGTCCTCATGATTCTTTCCATTGTTTAGGAGAAAAAACTGACTAAACTCATTCACACTAAAGCCTAAATGACTCTGTCCCTCTCAGTTGCAGTTGCATTTTAATAGGATTGAATGCTCTAGCCAAAGGAAGAAGGCTCTATTTGAGAGTTGGACAGGGTGACTGTTTTATCCTATTTAAAACCATGTCATAAATCCTCCTTGATCCCTGCATGCTTTGAAGTATAGAATTGTTTCTGTTATAATTGTGCATGTCTGTGAGGAATTATTAATAACATCTGGAATATAATAAGCACTCAATAGGTGTTGGAATTTCTCTTTATATTTATTAATTCATTTCATTCTCACAACAACCCTACAACGGGGCTGAGGATGTAGCCTCAGTGGTAAAGCACTTGTCCAGCATGTATGAGGCCCTGGATTTCATCCATAGCACCAAACTCACTAAGAGAGTTGGGTGTTGTAGTGTGCACCGTCGGTCCCAGCTACTTGGGAGGCTGAGGCAGGGGCATCACTTGAGTGCAGGAGTTCAAAGCCAGCTCGAGGAATGGAACATGACATCATCTTTTTAAGAAGCTGTGACAGAAACACGAAGGGGCCAGTGGTGCAGAGCAGTTGTAGAGCACCTGCTTAGCACATGCAAGGTTGGATTCCCAGAATCAAAAGGAACAATAAACAAACAAAAACGAAAAAAGGAAAAATATGAAAGTTATTAAATCTGTGAGGACATAAAAATTGTGACAAATCCCTAAAGACAGAGAAGGTTGATGAGCCCCTTTATGGGAAATTGATGGAGGCGCAGAGCAGAAGTAGGCTGCATGTCAAGTATAGGGAATAGACAAAGAAAATTATGTGTGTCATTTTTCACCCCCATCTTCATATTGTCCTAAATAGGCCACGACCTGCACTGTCTGTTATCAGAAAAATTGTAGCCCACAACTGGTGGGAGAAGGGGAGTAACATGAGCGATGTACTGAGTCAGGTGAGGGGGCCATAAGCAGATAAAACCCAGAAGTACTCACACTGCCCTACCTACCCCTACTTACACCACAAAGGGTAAATAATAAGGAAGACCAGGGTGGCAGTTCTCTGAGAGGCATAGTTTTTTGGTGCATGAAATGCCAGTGGGACATAGTCAAATCTAGATTTACAATACCATACACTCCACTCTAAGGCAATTTCCCCCTCTTTTACTCTCTAAATTCATAAAACAAGGAGTAAGTTAGGACTGGACTGTAGCTTTTCTCTTTCAGGTATACAATACTGGCCAGTGTTCTCTAGAAGGTTGGTTTGCTATGGGAATATGAAGAAAATACCAAAGAACAGAAAGATTACACTGTGATAGAAAATAAACTGAAAAGTATATGCTGTGTAAAGCAGAATAATGAAACTAACAGAATAAGAACTTAAAATATGCATAATAAGTACCCTTAAATAGATAGAATTATATTGGAGCCATGAAGCAGTAAGAGGAACATACTGCAAACACTGGGTATAAAATTATAATTGCCAAATAAGAATTAAGAAATTGAGTAGAATGAAAATAACCAAAGAATGAATTAGTGAATTTTATGATTAGTACAAGAAATTCTTTGGAAGGCATGAAGAAGTATAAAGAGAAGGTATAAAAAAATGTTAAGAGATATGGAAGATTGGTGAAGAAATTTCTGTATCAGTCAGCATCCCCACAGGGGACAGGAGACATACTAATCTGGAATATTAAAGAGAACTTAATGAAAGCACTATTTAAGTAATTAAATTTAAGGTGAAAAAATGTAAACAGAATTGAAGAGGATATTGCATACTGACCAATAAATCAAGAAGATATAAAAAATTGACACACACATGGAGAAAAATGGATAAATCTAAAATTGTAATTGTAAAGGAAGAAAATTATAAATCCTTTTAACTGATGAACATGATTTAAAATTATGAAGAAAATTCTAACTGAAAAATGAGTTAACAAAAACCTGACAGACTATGAAATGATACATTAAAACCAAGTAGAGATTATCTTTGAAATGCAAATATTTAGTATGTAAAAATTTATCAGAATAAATTACTACATTAAGAGACTAAAAGAGGGTTGGGGTTGTGGCTCAGTGGCAGAGTGTTTGCCTAGCATGTGTGAGGCACTGGGTTTGATTCTCAGCACGGGATATAAATAAATAAAAGTCTATTGACAACTAAATAAATAAATAAATAAATAAATAAATAAAAGACTAAAGGAGAAAAATCACACCATAACTTCCTTGCAGAAAAAAATTTTATGCAGCTTAATACATGCTTAACCTAGCCTCCCTCCAAATATTGACAATAGAAAGGGTATTACATGGCAAAGAACATATTTCAACAATCTTTTTGCTGTTTCACCAGCAACCAAGATATAATATTCCTTTTGAAATTCGGGAACATACAAGAATGCCGTTTATTATTGTTTTAATACTGACTGACTATTGTTTTGGAGATCTAGTCAATATAACAAGAAAAAAGAAAAGAGATATAGAAGCTGGAAGGGAAGAGACATAACCCCCATCATTTGTACATGATATAATTATCAACCCAAAAAATCTTGCAGGGATTTCAGCAATTAGAGTTGATATGAAAGTTCAACAATACAAGTGATACACAATCAAGTTACAAAAATTAATGATAATGAGCTATAAAATGATGGAAACAAAGATATTATTCAATAGTAACAAAAACCATATGTCTATGAATAAAAGTATCAAATTCTTCCCCTCAGTGTTTGTACAGTTTATGCAATTCCAAAAAGGTTCTAATAGAATCCCCCCCCCCCCAGAAACTGGAGAAATCTTCAAAAGAGTTTATGTAGAAAAATTACCATGAAGACTCACCTTTTCTGGAAACAGAATAACAAAGAAGGAACATGGAGGAAGCTGTTTTATAGTAAACCATAGGTGCACCTCCTATAAGAACAAATAGAAAAAAGAAACAATGTATACAGATCCATGGATATGTGGTGACAAAATTATTTTTAGCCAAGAAGAATAGAACATCAGCTTACTAGTAAATCATATCAAATTAAATCATTTTATTTTACTGAAAAAGGTTATTTTATCAGTTCCTTAGAGGAAAATCATAATGTCTGAATGCTAAGAAAAACATTTGATTTAATTTCTCAAGTATTATTCCCTTTCCTTATATCCATTTTTTCTATACACATCATTCCACTACTCTTTCCACTACTTTTAATGGATTCCCCCATTGCATGTATCTCTGAAATCTCAATACTACTTGCCTTTCTAATTTGTCTCATGAATAACAGCATTCCCCTCAGCCAGTTTTTCCCCCGACTTGAGAAAATTAGTTTCATTATACTTTATACATTTCAGTATATGTTTTTGGTATTTGACCAAGAATCTCTTTGTTGCTGTTTCACCAAACCTTTTTTTAATATTTGTTTTTTAGTTTTAGGTGGACACAATATTTTATCTCTATGTGATGCTAAGGATCGAACCCAGTGCCTCATGCATGCTAGGTGAGCACTCTACCAATGAGCCACAACTCCAGCCCATTATCAAACCTTTTCATTAAGAACTTTTTCTTCTTTAAAATAGCTCATGAGACACCATACATTTGTACTCTGATGTTTAGCACAATACCAAACTCATAGAGCTCAACAAATGTTAGTTAAATGAATGAATGATAAAACTTAAAAATATTTTCAAGACAATCCTGAACAGGCATTAGTAAAATTTGTTAGTTTTGAAATGGATTGCCAAATAATTACGAGGAAAAATAAAACTGCTCTCATCAATTTTTGAGCTCATATTATATTTAAAACTATATATCATTGAAAACACAGCTAGAATTTTGACAGAAATATCAGAAATGTCCTATTACTATAAAGTGTAAAACATTGCTTTTTTTGTGTGTGTGGCAGGAGAAGTCTGTAGTAAGGGTAGTGAAAAACAGATTGACATTTGGTCATTATTTCTTATCAAGGGTGTTTTACTTGTAATGCTATTTGACAGCTATATTCTAGGTCTGACAGCATTGAACCAGCTTAATTCCCACTGAACTGCTCTAAATAGGCAGTATTGCAATCAGTTTAACAACCCCTAGAGGCAATAAAATCTCTCCTTTGAACGAATACTCAAGGGGAAGAAATCTAAGATTTATAAAGGGCAGCAAGTATTCAAGAAAGGGGCAAAGTTTATGTGTGAGCCTATAATTGATGTTTCCTTTGTTGGAAAAGAAAGCTTGAGGATGCTTTAAGAATTAATCTTTAACAAGTTCTAATTTGCACTAACAAGTATGTTCAAGATGAGTGAAAGAGATATGTGATTCTGAGAGTTGTGTTGCTTCCAGCCAACTAAGAAAATTTGGAGGGGTCATGAAGTATGAGAAAGAAACTTGAAAACGAAACTGGAAGACTTTAGCCATGCTTTTTTGATGTATATGCCAGAGGGTCACCATCACTACAAACGGTGCTGATTAGGCTTTATGATGGGCTAGTGGTTTGTACTTGCTTAATATGTATGTACTTGCATGAAGAAAATTTCAGTCAAATACCATATCATTTTCTTTCTAAATGAATGTGGCAGTTCTACTTCTGTTGGCAGTAATTTAGTTAAACACAGTTTAATCAGGATTTAAATTAATAGTCCTAGGTTTATATTGCTGTTCCCACTACTATTACCTGTGTATCCTTGGGGATATTATACCATCATTCAGTTTTCTGATCTATAAAATGGGGATGATAGTTTTTACTAACTAGGGAAATTTGAAAATATAAGGTTTAAAAAGAATGTTTAATTCAATTTTGGCTGAAGAATGATAAATTTGGGCTGAAGAGTGATAAGTGAACGTAATCAAGATCTTATTGTGTGCTGAACAACGGTGCTAAAGCTTCAAATTTAATACAGTATAACACAGAGAAGGCTCTGAGCGTGGGAATGTTAGGAGAATAGGGAAGGATACATAATCAACCAATCTCTCTTGGATTAAGTTGCTGAAAAAATAACTTTGTTCCTGTAAATGGATTCCAAGGAGCTTGATCCTGAATCTTTGGAATTCTTCAGCACATCAGGGTGTTCTTTTCCCTAGAGAGTAGTTCAGGCAGGCACTACCATTAAACTTCAGGGATATCTATTTGTACCTCTCAATTTTTTTGTATATATGCATATGTGTATGTATATATATGTACACATGTATATAAATGTGTATATTTATATATATATAAATTTTTGGGTTTTTTTGCAGTGCTAATTATTGAACTCTGGGACTTTGGCTTGTTAGAAAGTGTTCTACCATTGAGCTACATCTCCAGCCCCTGATATATGTAAATATATATTTGCATACACATATGTTTGCATGTTTGTATAATGTATATAGACTTATTACTGATTCTTAGAGCTCTGATGCTTCATTTTACTATTTATTTACTATTTTAGTTTTATTTCACTTTTGTTTGACACATAATGATTGTTCATATTTTGGGGTATTTGCCTCATCCTTTACACCAGTGTTGTTTGCTGTGACCTCCATAGTACCAATGGGAACCAGGTGGGGTAAATTCCTCCTGCTTTCTTAAACTTTCCCTATAATGAGGACCCTTACCTTTCATCATCTATTTAATTTATTGAATTCTACTCATCTTTTGGGTCTCAGATTAGACCCAAAGTCCTCCTTGACTCTCCTCTTATGTGCTTGGATGATACTCTGTCACATGCCATTTTGTCTGTCTTCCTGCACTCTCACTGTGCTGGATATTGTTACTGTTTAGATGGTTCTGTTTCTCTGCTTCTGAAAATACAAGAGGACTGTGCCTTCTTACCTTTCTGAATGTAGTTGTGGCCATATGGTTTGATTTAGCTGATGACTGTGAGCAGAATTGATGTACATTATTTCTGCGCTCAAACCACTCTCTCTCTTCCTCTGCCTTGGTAACTCTGAAAGTGTGTGTGGGCTCAGAGGTGCAACTATAAATCATCTTGTGGGGGCAGCTGCCATGCAGAATTACCAAACCATGCAACAGGCTTTGCCCATGTGACATGTATACCATTGTTGTTGTTTAACCACAGAGTTGTTGGTTACTACAATGTACCCTGACTGATACAGTTGTTGCTGAGCCTTTGTCTTGCTTTCTCACCTGGCTGTAGGTCTGACTGAAGGAAGCAATTGTCTTGTTCATCATTTTCTCCCCAGAGTCTTGTTACAGGACTGCCTGACATATGGACAGCAACTAATAAATCATTCATGGAATGAAATAATGATTCTATATCAAGGAAGGATCTATTTGAAGATTTAATTTCTACAGTGACCAAACACTTGGTGTGGTTCTGATGTAAGGAAAAGTAAAAAAATACTATCTGAGGGGAAAAACAATGATCATGGATCCATATCTAAAGCTTTAGAAAATAATTTCTTTAGAAAAAAAGAAAGAAAGAAAAAGAGAATTATGTATAGACAAGAAATACAATGCAACTTCTGCTTGTTTATGGACAAATAACAGCAGTGAAATATTCTAAGAACTGAAGAAAAAGGCTTGTGATATGAACTCACATTAGAACAGTTATTATGAAGCATTTATTCACTTAATGTTGTGTGTGACTGACCTGCGTGTGCTGTAACGGGTGAGGAGAGTAAACTGATACTTATCCCTGAAGAGCTCATGGTCAAGTAAAGATAAACAGAGACCAAGATTAATAGAATACAGTGAAATAAGGGTAATGAAAGCAGTGGTCTTGAGAAGGAATACAGAAGAAGTCTGTAATACTTCTGAGATGACAGATCATCAATTCACAAAAGTCACATTTTAATTGGACCCCTCTGCATATACAAACTAACCTTTTATTTCCAATGACAGTCACCTGTATTCAGCTTCCTACCATGGCCATATAATGGCCTTTGATATTATCCAGACTGTACTGACTATGATATGATGAAGTCCATGACCTCACTCTGACCAAACCCACCAGTCTCCTCAGTTTATTTATTAAGTCATGGTCGAGACAGCAGTTCCTGCAAACTTACTGAGACTTTCCCTCTCAGATGCCTCCTCTTCAAACTTGTCTTTTCTCAGTGTAGACCTCCATGCATCAACACTCTGGCCTGTCTCTTGTTGTTATCTTTTATTCTTTTACTCCTTTATTGTCCTTTTGAGGGTTTTTGGAAAATCCTACCTTGGATTGAATCATTTGTGGCCTTTTAGGTTTACATTTAGACTGCTGGAGGTAATTTCAGGCAAATTGGGGACATCTAAAAGTCATCATTCCCAACTTTATCTAGGACCTCAACATTTCTCAGGATTCCTTTTATTGTTCTCTACTTAATGCTCTTTCTAATCCTTTGTGATGACTCCTTAAAACCTTTTTTGTCTTTCCTAATATTCTTGAACTCTACCATTTTCTACCGCAAGTTCAGCAGAAAAAAAAAAAACAGTTCATTTTTTTTTTTTAGAGGAAAAATAAGCCATCAGACTGGTGTTCTCCCCTCACTCCTATACCAAGGATTGAATCCAGGGGCAGTTTACCACTGAGATACATTCCTAGCCCTTTATATCTTTAATTTTGAGACAGGGCCTCAGTTAGTTGCCAAGGCTGTCCTCAAACTTGAGATCTTCCTGCTTCAGCCTCCTGAGTCACTTGAATTACAGTCATGTGCCATCAGATGGGCCTGGTACTCTTTTAACTCTGACAGTCATAGTCATCCAATTCTTCTATCCTGCCAAAATGAAAGAATGGAACTTCTGTCTATCTTAGGCTAATAACTTGGGTATGGATTAAAAATACCAGGTGGAGGAAGGAGAGTGGATATATTTGTACAAAATGGCCTAAAAAAGAATTCTGAGGACTAGCAATAGAGAGGGGGGAAGTAAAATAAAGAACGTGTGAAGTTAAGGGTGACAAAAGAAGAGCACATTTCAAGCAAGAGAGAGAATTGACATTTCCAATCTGTAAAACCTGGAGAAGTTAGGCGAGATGAAAGCTGAGATATATCTTTTGGATTCAGCAAAAATAGTCTACTAAGGACCATGGTGAGAGTGCTTCAGGGGAAGATAGGAGCAGGTGAAGAGGAAATGGAGATTCCAAGTATAGACTTTTAGCATTTTCAGCTCTGAAGGGGAGGAGGTAAAGAAGACTATAACTGCAGAGAATTATGGAGCATACGAAAGCTACTTAGTTTTTTGATGATAGAGGCTTAGTTTATTACAATGCCTCTGGAAAAGAATAAGTAGAAAAACAGAGGTTAAAGAAGCAAGTAAGAGAAGTTAGGATATTAGATGGAATAAGGTCCACGTGAAAGTAGGAAAGAACAGAATCCAAAGCTTTTCGCAGCCTCATCTTTTTCTACCTGTGCTAGACTCTTTTCTTTTTACTCTATATAACCCTTTTATGCTTTCAAGTATTATCTACATGATAATGACTTCCAAATCTGTAGCTTTATGCAAAATCAGTCTCTTGAGCTCTAGGTCCTTTTATCCAGCTGCCTATTGGACAGCTCTGCCTGGCTATCCCCAGGCACCTTAGGCGCATCACATTCAAAACAGAATTTATTATTGCTTCTTTCAAACATGCGTTCTTTTCAATGTTTCTTATGCCAGGAAAATGAACTACTGTTCAACCAAAATCCTAGTGGGCACCTTTGACTTTCCTTTATCTTCTTGTTCTCTCCTCCCACTTTCTTTCCTTGGTTAATTCCAATGCTTGACTCAGTTTTCCTCTTCACCCAGAGACCTTCCTCTGTAGGCTCCACAAGTTAGGGCTAGGTGTTTTCCCCACATGTCTTCATTGTATAATGTACCCTCTGTTTTAGCACTTACCACTTATTCTGTAATTACCTTTTTACTAGACTCTAAACTCTATGCTGATAGGCAGGGACATTGTCTATTTCCCATTTGCATGTCCAGTGCCTTGAACACAGTGAGTGTTGAATATGTATCAGTGGAATGAATGAATATTTATGATTACTAATATTTGTATACCACTTTAAGGCATTTATACAATTTGTTATATTATTTAATCATCATATACAAGCATGAGAGGTAAGTGTTATTTTCCCCATTTTACCAGTGAAGAGAAATGGGGCTTAGCAAGTTTGGGTAACTTTACCCAAGATCTTTCACCCCTAAGTGGTAGTTTTTTATTTGATCTCACACAACATTGTCTCTTTAAGGTCAGGAGGTCTGATTTGGATCAATACTGACTTGAGGCTGCAAGTTCTCCATGTGGACTGCTACACACTTTCTAATTTTACTCCTGCTGGTACTTTATGATTCCAAGTTCCTAGTGTGATGGTAAATAGAGGGATGCTGGAATCATGCTGCATGTTTGGGAACCCTGGATGCTACCTCTTCTGGTACAGGGCAAGTGCAACTTCTCCCAGGCTCAGTATTCTTAAAGGTAAAATGGGAAAAGTAGAAACTATCTCCTAGGTCTCTTGAAGAAAGCCTTAACAGAGCTTAACCCAATTTTGGGGATAAATCAGTGGTACTTGTTGTTATCATAAATACAGTTGTGTTGTTCAGGCAAGGTGACAGACTCAGGAGTTCCTGTTTCCTGGGGACAAGTAAAGAATATCACTTGCCCCCAGCCCATGGCAGTTTGGTTAACATGTGCAGACTGATCTTGAGTTCCAGACCACTCAGGTTCTCTCATGCAGGATGGCATTCTGTGGAGGAATCCAGACTCACAGGAATCTCATAACCCTGGGGCAGCTCTAGGGAGGCCAGACTGGGCAGGTTTGGAGCCTGCCAGCCGGAAGTACAGCCCAGAACCTGAATATGTACATGTGGGGAAGGGTCAGAAGGAAATATATTTTGCTTAGAGAGGAAAACAAAGGTAGAGTTTCCCAAAGGAAATGAGATGTTAGACTTGAGTATAGCCAGAAAAAATTTTAGAAAGGTAGCTGTTAATGATTGTTATAATTGTTACTGATTGCATGGTATACATCTGGTACTTAAATCTATAACTTATTTAATTCTTATTACAACCTAGTCAATTGTGATACTATCCCTATTCTTCAGTTGAGGAAACCAAGACTCAGAAAGGCTAAATAACTTGCCCAAGGTCTTGCAGATGAAACCAAAAGAAGAGGACATCAGGAGAGCAGGGCCAGCATTGCACCTGGAGGTGATAAGGGTGTGTGAGCATGGTGCTCTGGTCAGTGCCCACCAGCAAGCTGCATTTGTTTCTGTGGGTTATGTGATGAACTTTTTGTGCCTTTTCGCATTCAGGTTACCCCTGAAAGAAGCTGTAAAACTTGGCGTTCCCCTGAGGAACAATCCCCTGAGGGATTGTTAAATTTATAGATTCCCTGGTCGCTCTCCTGGAGGTGCATACTTGGGTCTTAGGAGGTCCATCCATGTCTCTGATGACCACCCCAGAAAATTCAGAAACACCTGGTACCTGGCAGATATAAAAACCACTACTTTAAAGCTACTGACCCCAGCTGGAGGTGGAATGTGGTTTTCATGCAGGCCTGCTTTCCTCCAGTTAGTCATGGCGGCTTTAGCTGAGTCTATTGATGACTAAGCTCTAGCTGGAGAAGGGTTGGAACTATGCCAAGAAATTCCCTTGGCTCCTGAATTCCAGGCTTTATAATGAAACCTGGATTTATAGGCTGCACATGTAGAATACAACATGGCAGTAATTTGGGCAGTGATGTGTGTTTCTGTTAAACCAACTTTATTTTCATAGAGGCTGCTGGTCTGTGAGGTTAGCTTACAATCCTGCATATCAGGTTTGAGTTTCACAGCAATCATTTGTGTTCTACATGAGTAAAGAAGCAATAAGCATTTTGTCTGCAGCAAGCTAAATCATCCTGAGGGAGCCGTTTACATCATTAGGATGTAATGAAATAAGTTGTCACCAGCAGCTGCCAACAATATTTCTGGTGACTTAGAAAAAGGTTATGTTTAGCACATATTTTCTGAGTCATATTTACTTTTGTTCATGGATGGAGCAGGGTAGGCTGGCAGAGTGATTTTCTTTCTAATTTCATGTACTTTTAATAATGCTTTGTCTAGGTAAGTATGGGCAAATCAAGTACAAAATATAAGTACTTGATGAAATACTTGATGTCACAGCAATAATTTAATGCTTTACTAGGAGTCTTTCAAGAGTCTGGCCTCCTCAAAGAAGAAGTGGGTAGCATGCTAAATGCTAATCATCACCAAAATTTCTTTTCTTATTTCAGACACAGCAGTGAAACCCCTGACTAGGGGGGCCAATGCCTACCAAGTCTATATTTCCTTCACCTCCAAGGTCAAGTCCTCACCTGGATTACAGCAATACATTCTGCACTGGTCTCGTCTCCCTTCTTGCTTCTCTATACCCAGTTCTCCACTCAGTAGACCAGTAGCCAGACCAACTGTGCATATATGTGTGTGTGTGTGTGTATCTCATCATGGTTAGTTGTTATTTCTCCAGCATTTAGAACAGTCTTTGGCATATAGTAAATGCTCAGTAATTATTTGTTTAAATGGATGAATAGCTGTTACTCTTCTGCTAAAACTTTTCAGGTTCTCCTTTTGCCTTTAGGCTAGTTCTTAACAGGGCTATAAGGTCCCTGACTACCTACCATTCCTTGCTTACTCTGCTCTACTCTAGACCAGCATCAGCTCCTCCAGTTACCATCTCTTGTTTCTCAGCCTCCATACCTGCTATTCTCTCTGCTCATCTTCTCCCCACTGCCTGATTTCTTTTAACTGAGTAATTCATTTTTGTTCTTTGGATCTCAGCTTAAATGTCACCTCTGCCCACAAGTTCTCTGATCCTGCTATGATTGAATAACCTGAACCTTATTTGTGATCCATTAGCTCCTGAGCTCCCCACTCTGGCTGCACTGTGCTGCAATTGCTGATTTGCTTGTCTCTGCATTCCAGAAGGTCATGAGCTTCTGAGTGCAGTGATACAACTTCTTATATAACTGTACAGATCCGAGCACTGAGCATGGGTTAGGGATAGGGTTAGGCATGTATTCAATAAATATTATTGTCTGATGTTGGGTGGATGAGTCAGATTGAAAATAACAGCCTTAAGTGACAAAGGCACATTCTTGATTTTTCCCCTCAGCTTGAGTTGGTTAGAAGGTCCTTCAGATGAATTCATAGGCTCTCAGTGGACTGTTTATTTCAACTCCCTCATTTGACATTGGGTCACCATCCTGACTCAAGCTATTAGTCATGGCCCGGGTTATGGCTTTAGACCTCAAACTGATCTCCCTTTCTCTCTCTTTGCCCTTTATACACAGCTCTCTCCACTTAGCAGGCAGAGAAATTGAAGCCCAGACTTGATCAAGGTCTTACAACAGCCTAGCAGCAGAACAGAGTGAGGAGCCACGTTTTAGGAATGACTTTCTTCTTTCAGAGGGCTCTAGGCCCATCCATGCCACCTAAGGAAATCTAATTTGACTCGGACTTACCCCCTTTTAATCTCTGTTGCATTTTCCTTGAGGCCTTTGAAGAAATCCAAACCAAACCAAAACCCCACAAAATCATTATTTCTTTTATTATTTTATTAAATTATTTTTTCAATTCAGGGAATATCTACTTTTTTTTTCATAAGCAACACCTTGCCCTTTGTTTAGTAAAATTTTCAGAGAGAGAGATTGATTTCATATGCAGAAAAATATACAATAAGTCTTAAATCTTGAGAGTACATATCAAGGATTAATGATTCAAAAAGTCTTTATTCTCAGTGAACATATCTATGTGTGTATAACATACACATATATACTCTATCTGAATGCTATTTTTGCAGTTTTTCTTTAAATCTGAAATTATTTCAAAATAAAACAAAATCAAATGAAATGCATATCTTTTTATATATAACATATATGTAAAATAAAATTATTTATACATATATAAATAATTTTTATTTATATATATATGTTTTATTTATATATGTGTCTGAAGACACAGATGGAAAAGGAGGGGCTGAGAATTGTTCAATTCCCAAAGTCTGTACTCTCTCTTTATAATTTGTTCTGTAGTATTTGTTTCAGGGATCCCAGTGTCAAAGCTTTTCCTCTCTCTTTCTTTCTTTTTTTCATTCATTTTCTTAGTCAGTCCATATAGCTGCCATCTTGTTTTCTTTGTGGCCATTTTTCCTGCTGCAACCTGTGATTGCTGTGATAGGGCACATTATAAAATATAATGGGTTTTTATAAGGGAGAGTAAGTTTTGTTCTAAAAGACCAAAAGACTCAAAGATTTTTCCCCTTCTTCTCTCTAGCAGTGACACTGAAATCTTTGATCTATGATTACTTGCAATTTTGAATAACTCTATTTACTGTCTCCCAGTGGTAGCACCTGGGTTTTGCAATGTGCTGCTGCTGTCACATGGTGTACTGTACAGACCTCTAAGCAACTCCTCTTTGAAGAAGGTATGGAGTTGTTTCTAGGGCTCAGGTCTTGTGAGCAGCTCTCAGACCTGGGCTTTGGCAGGAGCATAGGTGGGAGGATCAAGAGGAAGATGGCTTGAGGAACCATGCAGTTTGACTGCCTTCAAGTAAATAGTTGGCAACACATAACAGGAGAATCTAACTGAAAAGTCCTGTCTGTGTTTAGCTAAGTAAGCACTCACATCTCAGGGCTTCTTCCCAGTGTATTTTCTTCTTAGCCCATACACTTTATCTGTCTTTTTTTAAAAAAAATATTTGTTTTTAGCTGTCAATGAATCTTTATTTATATGTGGTGTTGAGAATTGAACCCAATGCCTTACACATGCTAGGCAAGTGCTCCACCCCTGTGCTATTGTTGTGGTGTGAACTGATCAATGTAATCAATAAGTCATAGACATAAGTTATAGATTATGGGAATAAGATAAGATAACATAGATAAGCAACAGTAAGACATAAGTTTATAGATAAGTTCATCAGGAGTAAGCCTAAGTAATAGTAATAAAATCATGTAACTATAAGACATAGGATTTAAGCCATAGGAAAAAGATACGGAACAGTGAAAGGTGATAAGTCAGTATGCCAGTATAGTTACAGATAAATATAGGTTGATAGCTTTTTATAGATATACACAAGGTTAAATCAATATAGTTGTGAACAATTGTATTAGCTTGATCATGTAGACATAAGGCTTATAGATATCAGTAGTAAAATGATGAGTGAGATAACTGCAAGCATCAGATAAGTTACTAGTACTGGGGTAGTGGTAATGGAGTCACTGTGGCTATAAGAACAAAAAGTGTGGCCACAGGGACACCATCTTTGCTGTTCTAGACTTCATCTTAGTTTTTCTGTTACTGCTCCTCTCTCAGAGAGGGAGATTGATTTCATATGCAGAAAAATATACAATAAGTCTTAAATCTTGAGAGTACATATCAAGGATTAATGCCTCAAAAAGTCTTTATTTTTTTGAAGAGGGAACTACATGACCCATTTCTGAGAAACAGAAACAAAAGCTGTCTTCTTTTAAAAAAATTGTTTTTCTGTACTTTGTTTTGCACAGAATGTACCCAACTCAGGATATGGTGGTGATCGTGGTCAGCTACACTCTGGGTTTGAGTACATTTATGGGTCTACATGACTTTGAAATAGATTATCGCCCCCACTCAGCTGAAACTCAGAATACAGTTGTTTAATACTCATTAGGACCTGAAATATGGTTAAGCTAACTGCTTTTTTTAGCTTCTGTAACTTGCTTGCTTGCTAACTGAAAAATTCCAGTTCTGTTTAGGTCCTGCTAATTACTATTTTAAATTCTGTGATTGGCTTGCTTACATGACACTAAACAAGCCATTGAATTGTGTTTTTCATCCTTAAATTCCCAAGACACAGGTCAGGAAATTGCTGTTATACCACAGAGCATCAGTCTCTATGGGTGGGTGACAATCTCTGGCCAAGTAAAGCTCTCTTTTGTTTGAGTTTGGACATAGAGTGTTTTCTGAGGTGGCTCCCCATGACACTATGACCCCAGTGCCTCTCTTTAATTTTTAAGTAATTTCAGATTTACAGAAAATTGCAAAAATAGTACATCCTTATGCCTTTCCTCTAGATTTCTTCAAATGTTAACTTTTTACTATATATGCCTTAATATTCTCTTTCCACATACATATATGCACATATAAAAATGTATTTCTTCTGAGTCATTTAATAATAAGTCACAGGCATACAACTTTATCCCTGTATTCAGTGTATATTTCCTAAAAACAATGACTCTTTCTTCCATAACTACAGTAAGTGTAACTATCATAATCAGGAAATTAATATGGATACAGTGGTTTTTTTTTTGATGTGTGTGTGCCTGAATGTGTATGATACTGAGGATTGAACCCAGAGCCTTGTCTATGCTAGGTGAACCCTCTACTGAGCTACATCCCCAGATTGGATACTGTGTTAATTAAAAAAAAAATTTTAAATTAATTTTTTTTAATTAAAAATGTTTTTAAATAAAGATTCAATGAACCTTTATTTTATTTATTTATCTGTGGTGCTGAGAATTGAACCCAGGGTCTCACACATGCTAGACAAGCACTCTCCCCCTGAGTCACAATCCCAGCCCCTGTGTTAATTATTAGTTAATCTATAAACCTTACTTGAATTTTGCCAATTATTCTGAATGTTCTTTAGCACAAAAGGAAAAGAACTTCCTGTTTAAGATACAATCTATGATGTCTCTGGATTACATTTAATTGTTACATTTAGTTGTTATGTCTTTTAGTCTTCTTTAATCTGGGACAGTCCCTTAGTTTTTCTTTGTCTGTCATGACCTTGATATCTTTGAAGAATAGAGGCTAGTCATTTTTTAGAAAGTCCCTCAGTTTGCATTTGTCTAATATTTCCTCATGATTAGATTCAGACTGTACATTTTGGCAGAGAAATCACAGAAGTGATGTTGTGTCCCACTCAGTTCCTCACATCAGGAGGCATATGATGTCAATATGTCTCCTTAATGGTCATGTTGGCTTTGATCACTGGGGCAACAGGGTACATGGCATATTTCTCCACTAGAAAGTCACCTTTGGTAATTAATAAATATTTCATGGATAGATACTTGGAGACAAATGCAAATATCTTATTTCTCACCAAGGTATATATCCATAATGATTTTTGTCTCAAACAGTAATTACTGTGGTGATTGTCAAATGGTGATTTTGAATTTCATGATTGCTTTTGATTTATCAGTTGGCATTTTACTTTAAGGAAAAGCTAGATTTCCTTCCTCTCTCCCTTTTTTCTTCCCTCCCTCCCTCCCACCTTCCCTCCTCTCTTCTTTCTTTTCTTTTCTTTCTAACTGTATGGGTTCACAGAATTTTATCAGATTATATGAGTTGTAATTTGTTACTATAATTCATACTCAGAATGACCCAGATTTTTCTAGTGGGGAGTTCTTTGAAATTGGCTTATGTCTGACATGTTCCCATCAGTCTTTGAATACTTCTTTCTTCTCTGCTATAATAAGATGTTCTAGAATCATCTTGTATGTATCCCACCACCGCCCTGAAACCAGTCTTTTCATCTTGGAATCATAATTCCCTCTGGTGAAGAATGGCATTTAGAAGTCAAGATCTGAATGTTAGGTGTGCTCATCAGTAATGAGATATCTTTCTTAGCAGATGCAGCTAAAGAACACATACACACCTGCATATATGCATACATACATATCTATAGATAATTAAGGCAATGGGAAAGAATTTTTTACTTTGTGTTTGGGTAGTACTTAAAAAAAATTCTATGTCTCATATTCTCATCAAGTTTAAAATGGCTCATTGTTTTCTCCCCAATTTTGGCACACATTTCCTTCATCTCTTTAAAATTGCAAACTCTAACACATGTGCTACACATGCACAAAACCAAACCAAATAAATAAACAAATAAACACCCCCCCCAAATAAAACAACAACAACCAAGTATAGACCAATGCAAGTGGGCAGAAACAGTAGAAGAAAAGCCTTACTGCATTTCAATGCTACCTGCAGAAAGTTATGAAGGTAAGTCCATGTCTCTGCTAGAGCATGTGAACTTATTCCTCCAATGAGGCAGGTAAAATTAGAAAAGTTCATTTATTTAGACCAATATAATAAACAATGCTCTAGGAAAAACAAGGACAATTGTTGTATTTATATATATTATTATACTAGTATAGTCAGAGATTGTTGGCTAATATGTTGGTATTCAATGAAAGAATTATTTTTAAATGAAATATGTAGAATATTTAAGATGCTAATGGTTTTTATGACTCTTCAAAAAGAGCATATAGTATAAAGTTTCCCAAAGTTTCTTGTCCATGGAATCCAATTTTTATGGAGCATCTAGATGACTTTATGTTCCATTAAATTTATTCTGAGAAATGCTGTTACACATACATTCACTCATATGATAAATGGCCTAGAGTCATACTATTATAAAGGCTCCAGAAAACATGATTAGCTCTGAGCCCTAGACTCTGCTGGATGAGGTCCTAATGGAGCTTTCTCTCTGCCCTGTTTTTTTAAAAATATTTTTTTAGTTATGCATGGACACAATATCTTTATTTTGTTTATTTTCATGTGGTGCTGAGGATCAAACCCAGCGCCTCACATGAACGAGGCAGTGCTCTGCCACTGAGCCATAAACCAAGCCCATCTCTCTGCCCTATTTTGTCTGATCAGCTTTTTATGTGTCCCTCATCAAATGTATGATTTTCATATTCCTCTATCAATGAGATCTTGGAGATGTTTAAAAATTAGCAAATGTGCTAATTAGTTTGAGTATTTATTTCTGGTAGTTATATCTCTAGTGTGCCCTCATTCCCTCTTGGTTCCTGCCCCATCCTCCACCAAAGTCTGCTATGATCCTGCCCCTGAAGTGAATTTTGAACACTTTGGCATGTGCATATAAGTGAGAGGGGTGACTCCCACGTAAGTAAATGTTAAATGCTTCCTCTACATCTTACATTCCCACCTGTATTCCTTTTTTAAAAATATTTTTATATTTTTTAATTATAGATGGACATAATACCTTTATTTTAGGTATTTATTTTCATATGGTGCTAAGGATCAAACCCAGTGCCTCACAAGTGCCAGGCAAGAGCTCTACCACTGAGCCACAACCCCAGCCCCTCCATCTGTATACCTTTTAATAAAATCTTATTTATTCCAGGTAATAAATTGATCACTTCAAGATTTTACTTTTCATCAATTTCATTTTTCTATAAACCCACAGAAAATGCAAGTTAAGCTAGTTTTTTCCAAATAGATTACATTATACAAATATTTTAGTATTCTGTGTGTTTAGAATAATGTAATTTGACTATCAAATCATTTTTATACTCACGTTTTTCACTGATTGACAGATATTTACTAATGCTACTAAATACATTCCCCCAATATTTAAAAAAAATCACGGACAAAACATTTTGGGTCCCAGAATGGGCTTTAGATCTGTAAATCAATCCCATGGATCGTTTTAAATTACTAATCATAAGCAAATAGATAAGCAAAAATGACTATAAATTGGGTTAATTACTGTAGCTCAAGTTTTAGCTCATAATTTTGACTTTCAAAGGCTACACAAACCAATTTTGTACTCTTAGATTATAATGAGCAGTCTTTATTCTTTAATCAGCTCGCCCCGTATCTAGCTGTCTAATGTAACATTCCTTTGAAGTCTAGAAAGATCTAACATAATTGAAGAAATGTCGAACTACTTGACTCTTTTTTTTAATATAAAGGAATTAAACATTAATCAGGTTTGTGCATCTCAATTAAGCCAATTAAAATTATCACAGAACGTAGTGCATACCGCAAGAGGTAGCTTTAATGCTTGAATACATTATCAACTTGCCCCTAATATCCCCATTTTCATTATGTTTATTACACAAAAAGTAAATACAGACCTGAAGTCCATATTAGAAAGCCCACCAGTTAATATGGTCTGGCTAAGCACTGGTGAAAGCAGCTCTTATTGTTTATGATGTTTATTCTATGACTGCTGCTAGTGCTGGAACCTACCTTAAATCTTGCTGCCAAAGAAGGAATTCTGTAATTATGGTGATGACTGGAGCCTTCATCCAAATAGCCCATTAACTATTCAATTTGCTTCCCTAACAACTGGGAAATGCAGTTTTGGTCTTGTAGGCTATAGAATATACACAAAGTCCATATAATTACTAATAATTTGTAACAAGTGTTAATTGATAAACAGCTCCCTCTGGTAGCTTAATTAAAGCTGTAGGATAGCTAGGCGATTTACAACTGGGATTGATCTCAATTAGTCAACAAAATCTGTGTAGTCTGTTCAAAGAAGAGTAAGGAAATTTAGCCTAGTGAGGCTTTGGGGATTTTGTCTTGTCTTCTGTTTCTTTTTCCTTCAAGGAGAGAAATACAATCAGAAGAGCTGCCTCGCTTTGTCAGGAGCGATCTACCCAGCTTATTCGATGCATTACTTGCAGGCTCTTTAGCATTTGTTCTTCCATTTGTTTATTCTCTGTCAGGTTACTGAAAAATATTCAAGCATTTGCTTTTATTGCACCCAGTGGTACACATTGCTGAATACCAATCCGGAGGGACCTAAAAGTAGAAGGGAAAAACAATTTTTAAAACGTCAGGTTTTCATCTTGCAGATCTGTTTGTAAACTGGCATTTTGGGGCCATAATTAAAAGGAAGCCCAAGAAAGGTAGCATGGGGGAATCATCAGAGAATTGGTGGCCTGGGGATCTTGTAAAGCCATCTTGGCTGCTTCAGGACTCTTATTTTATCATGTGGGCTAATAGAATAAAAACCTAATCTGAGCATTGCTGAAACTGCCCCTATGGAATAGAAGAAGAAAAAGTGTCATCTGTGCTCCGTGAGATCACAGACTGGCTGCAAACAGCTGCTGAAACATTAATTAATCTGTTTGCAAATAAATTGTGGATCTGTGCTAGCTGAAATTGCTGTTATAAACAAGTTGGGATGCTGTACTTCCCAGGTTTGCCTGTATTTTAGGATTGTTTTTTTCCCGATGCTGTAAAAATCACCAGGGCCTTGATCTTGTGTATTTTTCTTCTGGAAGTTCTGAGTGTGTATACCCAGCTTGGGGGCAGTTTGTACCAGTCTGTACCAGTTGTGGTACTTTTGAAGGTTGTACAATACTGTGTCAAAGGGTCCGCACCTCATTTAAGTCAGATTTGTTAATCAAAGAGAATGAAATATTCTACAGAGTAAATGGATATGGATTTAGTAATTTTGTAGTTTTTAAACATTGCATAAGTGTCACAGCTGCTTAATTTGTTCCAACTAGGCTATGGAAAATTCTTGTTGCTGTGACATTTAGGAGATTAATGTTGATTTCCAGTGTTTACTCATTTTTATGAAAGTGACAGTATCTGTAGCTGGAACAGGAAATCTAAAAGAGTTTGTCTTGCCAAAGTTAGAAGTTCTGATGTTCTCTGTTCCCTGTTTTTTCCCCCATTTTTCTTGAAGATGATTTTAATCCGATAAACACTCATGTGTTTTCGTTTATTTAACATACATGTATTGAATGCCAAGTATGAACCAATTACTCTGCTATGTGCTGGGTTACAGAAGATACCAAGAATATAACTCTCATTCTCAAGGAATTTATGGGGTGGCAAACTTTTTCTTAAAGGATTAGATAGTAAATATGGACCTCTTTGGGGTCCAGAGAGCCTCTGTTACAACTACTGTTGTACCTTAAAAGAACCAGTAACAATGGGTAAGTGAATGATCATACTTATATTCCAAAAAAACTTTTATTTACCAAAACTTGGTATCAGTCTGGATTTAGCACTTGAGCTATAGTTTGCCAATCCCTGGTCCAGTGGGAAAGAGTCAAGTATAAAGCCAAACTGCAATCCAGTGTGACCATGATCTCTTATGGCTAATAGATTAAGTGGGACATATTGAGGAGAACTTTATGCAGATTTGCTGGTGGTGGTGACTATAGGCTACAGTAGACCTAGCTTTAGAGGAGCTGTAAGTGGGAAGGAGGAGCTCCAACTGAGATGACGCTATTCAAATGAAGGAACAATGTGGAAGGGATGTCCTGACCAGAGGTGACAAATGGATCAATGTCCATGGG
The DNA here is from genome assembly GCF_048772815.1 of Callospermophilus lateralis. Classification (NCBI taxonomy): domain Eukaryota; kingdom Metazoa; phylum Chordata; class Mammalia; order Rodentia; family Sciuridae; genus Callospermophilus; species Callospermophilus lateralis. Next base: position 67,764,209 of record NC_135311.1, on the reverse strand, counting down.
GGAATATGGTATGGTGAGTATGGTGATGAACACAAATTAAGATGTTCATCATTCTCATTTTCCTTCTTTCAACTGCACTGTAGGATCACACTTTTTAAATCTGCCCTAAAAGTAAGCATGGCCACATGACTTGTTTGGACAATGAAATATGACAAGAAGTGCCATGGTTACCTCTGGGTGGAAGTCAGTGTTCAATCTCCACATTCCCATCCTTTGCTGGAGCGATCACAAAAACTTGTATTAAGGTAGAAACTCTATTGGCCTGGTTCCTGAGAGATTATGGTGGTTCCCCCTGTCTCTCCTAACTTCCACTGGACATTTAGTGTGAGATTCTGATGAACTTTTGTTGGTTAAAATCAATGAATTTCTTTTTTTAAAAAAAATTTCAAAATAGCCTAGTCTATTCTGTTGCAATGTGTTCCTGAGACTAAAACTGTTTGTGGAAGGCTTTGTCCCCAGTTCTGGGGTAAAGACAAGGACATCAAGGAGTTTGCAATCTCCTGACACTCAATTATGACACAAAGGCAAAGTGTGGTAGGACCTTTGAAAGAAGTAAAAATGCCAGAGTATAGTAGAAAAAAGGCATCTCCTAGAATCTACTGAAAAAGATTCATTAAAAAAACTGTCTGAGCTAGGTTCAGTGGTGCATTCCTATAATCCCAACAACTCAGGAGGCTAAGGCAGGAGGATCACAAATTCAAAGCCATGCTCAGCAACTTAGACCCTGTTTCAAAATAAAACATAAAAAGGTCTGGGGATGGGACTCAGTGGTTAAGTGCCCCTGGGTTCAATCCCTGGTACCCCCTCCCCCCAAAGCTGTCATTTGAATTGAGTTATAACGATCAGCTAGTTTTATCAGACAGTTATATACAATAAGGAGGGAAAAAATATAGGTAGTTAGAAAAAAAATATAGGTATGAAAGCCAAATATTACAACTTATTATTAATTTGTCCGTCAGAAAAGATAATTGAGGTCAATCAATGGGGATTCTTACCGAGGAGTTTGAACTTAGGTATAATGGGTATAAAAATGGATGGAGAATACGAAGATCTGGTTTTTGATCCTTTTTGTACTGGTGACCAGCTGGGAAGCAAAAGGTTGTCTGTCTTCACCGCCCTCTGCATTATATCCAAGAAGCTACTAACTGGGTTTGTTCTGAAATTCTACTCTCAGGCTGATCTACTTTAGATTAAAGTCAGACTGAGGGTGGTTGGAGGAACATCTGCCCATGAGAGCAAAGGAATTATGATATACATCTCATCTTGGCTCATGGTGGTCAAAATGAAGATATAAATAAAAATCCATAATTCCCATAGATTGCAGTCTTATGCTTATGTTACTATCCATTTATGGGGTTAAACTTCTTTTGTTGTTAGTTTGTTTTTGTGGTGCTGGGAATCAAACTCAGGGCCTCACACATACCAAGCAAGTACTCCACCACTGGCTTACGTCCCTGGCCCCTGTGATACTTGATATTTTGCATATCTTTTCAGAAACTTATTTATAGTTATGTCATACCTGTTTTAGTGCCAATACAATATTCTAGGAGCAATGAGTTTTCAAAGTTTTACCAATGGCTATTTGTTTCAGAGGGTATAAAGTGTGGAATATCATAATATTTATCAGTCTACATGAGTCTAGTCTAGGTTCCAAAACTTGTCAACTTGAATATTTTTGTAAAGACTCAATCTTTTAAAAAAATTTTCTCATCGGAATCCTTGAACAGGCTTAAGAAACTGCTGTCAAATATTTGTAAATCAAATGTATTATTTTTGCTGCTGTCAATTTTAAGAAGTGTTTCCAAGTTCAACTTGGAAGAGATGCTTCTCTGAGATGCTGGCATTACCTGTTTAGGAAGGTGGGCCTGGGTTAGGCCATTTCACTTTTCTTGGGAAGTCTCCTATCATCTTCAGTGTGAAGATAACTACATCCTTTATGCCTTCACAAGATCTTACTTTTTGCTAAGGGTCTGTTACATATGTGTTCTTCTCTGACACTTATGAGAGCTCCGTAAGAAATATATCTTACTAATCTTTGGGTCTTCACATAGTGAAGTCATACCTATCTAGATGTATGTAGTTGGGTGGAGTCAGAAGAGGAAAGAGAGGGAAAGAGGGAGAAAGATTTAACAAGGGTAAGGAAATGATGCTAATCACCAATGCATTTAATGGGCTCCTTGTCCTGAATCAGCAGGGAGACCATTATCTATCCTCCTTCCTCTCACCCAGAACCAGTTTCCCTGAGCCTCTTGTGTTGTGAGCATATTGATGTTCTGGTGGTGATTCTCCTGTTAAAGATATGTATTTTTCCTACAACACAGCCTCTTCAACAAATGGTGCTGGGAAAACTGGAAATCCATATACTTCAAAATGAAATTAAACCCCTATCTCTCACCATGAACAAAACTCAACTCAAACTGTATCAAGGACCTAGGAATTAAACCAGAGACCCTGCATCTAGTAGAAGAAAAAGTAGGCCCAAAACTTCATCATATCGAATTAGGCCCCTACTTCCTTAATGAGACTCCTATAGTGCAAGAATTAAAATCAAGAATTAATAAATGGGATGGATTCAAACTAAAAAGCTTCTTCTCAGCAAAAGAAACAATCAGTGAAATGAATAGAGAACCTACATCTTGGGAGCAAATTTTTACCACTTGCATATCAGATAGAGCACTAATCTCTAAGGTATATAAAGAACTTAAAAAGCTAAACACCATAAAAACAAATACCCCAATCCATAACTGGGCCAAGGAACTGAACAAATACTTCTCAGAAGGTGATATACAAACAATCAACAAATATATGAGAAAATGTTCAACATCTGTAGCTATTGGAGAAATGCAAATCAAAACTACTCTTGTCACTTTTGTCTACACAAGCCTTCATGTTTACACATAATGCTGGCACCTTAGGGCCTTGCCAGTATCCCCAGAGAATTGTCCCAGACACAGCTCTGACTCAGGGGCACTAGAGTCTTTGCGTTTCAGCATCTTGGCTGAAATCTAATGTACCATCTGTCTATTCTGGAAGACAATTTCCATTCTCTAAAAGGGACTTTCTTGTTGCTCTTTCCTCACTTGGCTTAAGAATGGTCACCCCTGAGGAACATTAAGGAAGTGATGCAGTGCTGCTGACTCTGTCAACAGCTTTAAACTTCAATAAGTCTCTGAATCTTCCTTTAAAATAGTATGTGTTTTCTTATAAGCTTGGAGTGAGTCATGGTACCAGTTTTTCCATTGTGTGGTCTTTCCAGGATGTACATTGCTTTTGCATTGGCTGCATGAATATGTGTTATCAATTATGTTCCTCTTTGGACCTTTGTTTAAATTTAAAGACAACCAGAAAGTCCCTTTCAACATTCGATCCAATAACATTTGGATTTTTTTTTTTTTTTTGCCTTGCACAGTGATTTTAAGAGCCAAATTTCTGTGTCTACGATTTCACCATATATGTTGATGTTTAATACATATGTGAAAAATAAAAGCCCATATCCATTCTTGGGGTCATGCCAAGGGAAATCATGTGGCCTCAGAAAATCCTTCACTGGTTTGAGATTGACTTTTAAAACAAGAATTATCCCTTTTGCTAATTTTTAGAAAAGACTGCAAGCATAACAGTAATATCTAATATCTGTTAGCATAAAAAATGCATAAAATTTAAAAGTTTATGCATAAAAGTTTATGCATAAAAAATGCATAAACTTTTCTAATGGATTAAAAACACTCTCCTAAGTAGAACATGGCAAATGGAATCCAAAGCAAAAAATAGAATACATTTAAATAAGTTCATTTTAAGAATGCTAGTTTTTTATAAGGTGATCTATTGACATAATTTGTCATATAAATAAGTCAAAGGAGAAAAGAGTCTCAGCAAATAGTGAAAGAAAATTTGAAAATTAAGCTTCTATGCCTGATTAAACTCTTTTTGTGGTAAAAATACATAGATCCTTTCTTAACATGATAAAAAATGTTTAAATTTAAAATCCAGCATTATTTCCATTAACTAAATGCTAGAAATTTTTATTAAAGTCAGGAACAGGTTGCCAATAATCACTATTATTGCTTAACATTGTTAAAAATATTAGCCCATGCAATAAGAAAAGAAAAAGAATTAATATACAAATGTAATAGGAAAAATCATTATTTCTTCTTGATATCATTATATATCAGGAAAATCCAAGAAAAGCAACTAGGGGGAAAAAAACCCTGTAGAGATAAGAGAATCCAGTAAATAGCTGGTATGTAATTAATAAAAAAATCAATAATAGCTATCACAGAAATATAACAAGTTAGAAAATATGATGGGATAAGACATTCCATTTGCCTAAGATACAGATGTTATTACTTAGAAATAAATTCAACAAGTAAGATGCAAGACAAATATAAAGAGAACTTCAGGTAAGTTTCCTTGAGAGAGAACATGATCCTAGTTTGTAATAACTGAGAATTACTCTTCTTAACTCTTAACCTGTGAAGTACATAACTACAATTTTGCCAAATAAACTTTGTTGACGAACACAAAACAAGACCAATAAATGGCAAAATATATTGATCTTGAATAGGGAGAAATGAATATGGTAAGCATGCTAGTTCTCCCTAAATTAACCCAAATATTCAAGTAATTCTAAAAAAAAATACCAACTTCATTTTAATCTTTTTTTGTGTGTGGGGGGTAGTAACAGGAATTGACCCTAGGAGCACTTAACTATTCAGCTACATCCCTAGCCCTTTTTTATATTTTATTTAGAGACAGGGTCTTGCTGAGTTGCTTAAGACCTCACTAAGTTACTTAGGCTGGCTTTGAACTCATGATTCTCCCAAATTGCTGGGATTATAGGCATGTGCTACCACATCTGGCTCTTTATTTAATCTTGCCAGAGTATTACTATAATTTTTTTGGAAGAATAAACATGAAAAATTCAAGAGATTAAAGAGAGAGGACAAGCCTGGCTAGATTATAAACTGTATTACAAATCTATAATATTTGAAACAGAATAGGTAATTCAGAAACAGAATTAAATCCATATGGGAATTGATTATTGCTAAAAAGATATTCCAAATAAATATTGGAAAAATTGAGTATTTATTTAAAGACTTGGTTGGAGGCAAGTGAGTAACCGTTTGGAAAAAAAATATTCTAACCAAATTTCTACTTCATATCTTATACTAAAGACTAGATAACTTGAAGACCTAAAATAAAAATCACATTATAAATGTTCTATAAAAATAATTTGGTTTTAATGTTTTTGAATAGAGAGCATTCTAAGGATGAGCATTCCAGAAATCATTAAAAATTGGTAATTTTTATAACATAAATGTTGTATACTTTTTTAAAATCTTTTTTTTAGTTGTAGATGGACACAATATCTTTATTTATTTAATGTTATATGGTGCTGAGGATTGAACCCAGTGCTTCACACGTGCAAAGCAAGTGCTCTACCACTGAGCTATAGCTTCAGCCCCTAGATGTTGAATACTTTCACAGAGTAGAGAAAAAGTTATAAACAACAATATAATACAATACACAAATTGAGAAAACATTTGCTTATAAAGAGTGCATTTGAAATATAACAAAATATTTCTAATATACAGTGCATTAGAAAGTTGGATGTGAAGACACAAAGAAATATGGATGAATAACCTCATTGATAATAACATACACACACACACACACACACACACACAACAATGATATACCATTTTAACCTATTAATTTGCCTAAAATTAAGGAGTGATTATTTCCAGGAAAATAAGTATGTGCACTTATGCACTGTTGGTAGAAATGTAAATTGGAGTAGTATAGTTTAGAGATTACTTTTGGCATGATTAATCAAATTTTAAAATGTGCATATTCTTCAAATATTTCTACTTGTAGAATTAGCTGTGTACTTCCTATATATACATATATGTAATGTTCATTGTTGTCTGCAAGTTCTATATCTATGTTGTGGATGATGTTGCCGCATTGTCTGTCACAGCATAAAGGTTGGAAAAATACTTAAATGTTACAAGTGGTAATAGGCCAAGGGAATTATGATATGTTCCAACTAGTATCCTTTAAAAAGTTTGAGGCATATGTAGAAGTATTGATATGCACAGATGTCCATGATATATTATGCAAAACAAGAAAGCATTAGAAAATTATGTCAAGTATGACTTCATTTGTGTGGCAGTAATAGGATGTCCAACCAAGGTGTGTGTGTGTGTGTGTGTGTGTGTGTGTGTGTGTGTGTGTGTATGTTTTTATGCCCAGGTTTTATATAGAGAGTCATAAGAAACTAAAAAGTGATTAGCTCTGAGTAAAAAATATTTGTGCTTTTCTATACTGTTTACATTTGTTGTTATTTTATATGCGTCGTTTTCCTTGTATAACTTAAAGCCTAGCTATAATGTTTCAAAATTAATAGAAACCTAAGGTCTATGCAGAGGCTGTGAGTCTCTTCCCATCTCTCCTTTCCCACTTCAGTGCAGGATGCCTGGCTTCCAACGTCCAGCATCACATTTTTTTCTGAGGACTTTCTATGGCTCCTGAAGCCCTCTGCCTACCCATACAATAGACTGGAAATGTCAAGGAATTAATGTCCCTCAGGACCAGTCTCAATCAATGACCATTAGGAGAGTGTGTGCATACTTCAACTCCCTTACTCCTTGACGGGGCAGTCTTAAAGTTTGTGTTCTATTCTGGATCTGGGTATCCAGCGGGATTAAGTTCCAACATACCAGAGGTGATAATTAGCTTGATAAATGCACCTTTACTGGATGCTTTTTTTTTTTTTTCCTCTGTGTTACTCTCTTATCAATGTTTTCTTCTTCTTCCAAATATACTACTAGTACCTCAGGCCTCACTATTGTTACAGTGCAGAGAGAGATGTACTCAATTATGGAACTCAATGGTTGAGCAGATCTGGCCAGGACCATTTTGTGAAGATATTACCCAGGTATGAGCATCTATAAATCAATGAAAGGAGTTTTGGTTTGTGGATATGACATCCTTCATTCATTAAACCCAAAACTACTCAGACTGCCATGCTGATGATCAAGTGTGGGCTCCTTTAATTTCTCCTATGTCTTTTGGGAAGCAGAGGAGAGCTCAGGGACTGAATAACTAGACTGAAGGCTTCAGAGAGCTCATCTGCAGGGCTTGTTGGCATCTCCCATTTCCTTAAGCAAATGTATTTACTCCACACAGGATGGTTGGAAGTGTGTTGTGTGGGGGAGGGGTCTGGTTGCACAATCTGGGGATCTTTTCCACAGCCTGTCGTGGAGGTGTTTGTCCCAGGCCCTCAGTGTCCCAATCACAATTCGGTTTTACCCACACTTGTGTTCCACCAGGATTTATAGAGCTGTCAGCTTATAATTGGACTGAAGGGCTGAGTTCAGTTATGGAAAGAGAATTTTTTTTTTTTTCTGGTTCTTATGTTTTGAACAGTTGAGCATTTTACAGCTGGGTTGGTGAAAGGTTTTTATGCTACTGGTGTCATGAAACATTTTATAGGAAAGGATAATTGAGTTTTTATTTTTACTAGAAAATAATGCTATCAGCCTGGCTTTGGGGACCAAAGTAGCGAAGAGCTCAATTAAGGACTGGAATTCAGAGAGGCCCAGTAATTATGAAAAATACATAGAGACAATGCAGGAAAACAACAAGACCAGAGTAAGCACAAACTAATTTTGATTCATCTGTAAGATTCTGACCAGAACAATGAAACAGTCAAGGACACTATAAATCCATTCATTTATTTCAAAATTTGCAAAACAAATCCCTTCTTACACATAGTATTTGTACAACATGAAATTATTATTCAATAAGTTGACATTTTAAACCTATTACTGCCTAAACCCATCTATTACTGAGCTATTCAGAGCACTAAGTTAACATTTACCAGAACATTCATCCTCACATCATGGGGAGATCAAGCTGAAATCCTTTATTTCATATTCAGATCTTGCCAGGTCAGGATTGAAATCGGCTACCTTTCTGATACTTTACTGAAAAGCCACTGTGAAATCCACAAAAGAATTATTATCAAGTTACTGCAGTTATTCAGCTAGATGTTGACTTTGATATGTCAAATCTCTGATCTTTAATAGAAAATTGATGGTCGTGCCCTGAGGGTCAGTCATATGCATGACCAGGATAGGCCAAGGTTTGCATTAAATTACATCCAGTCTTGTGGTCTCATTCCCTGGCAGCCAAAGTCAAACAAAGCAAATGGATCCCTTGCTAGTTGGGTCTCTTCATTGTTTTGTGTTGGCATATGGATTTAATTCTGTAATGGGGGACTGCTGGGCACAATCTGCCTTATTGATTTTCTGGAGAGAGTTTTTTTCTTAGAGCACCCGGAAGTGCAATAAAAGAAAAGCAACTGGTGCAATTTTTCTTTTTCTCTGCCTTGGACAGTGGTGTTAGCAGCAGATTGATTCTGCCACTAGAAATCTTATGAAGATATTAAATTATATCATCAATCAATTTGTTTTTAGAGGTTTGGCTTTCTCTGTGTTAGCAGGTTAGAGAAAAGGAAACAGTAATTCCCTTACGTCTCAATCGCGGGGCAAGTTATTTGGCCATTGTGTTCCCTGAATTTGAGCTGTGCTAAAATGGACTCTTTCAGTAATGGTAATGGCTGACATGCCCCATTGCCAGTGCTGGAGGTGGGAAGGCTGGGAGAAATTGGAGAGGAAGAATATTCTCTAAGGTTTGCAGTTTTCACAGAGATCCGAGTGTCAGCAGAGGGATGGAGACGGACAGCTCAGACCTCTTGACATGGATCATAGACCATATTGCCAGAGTGGAACAGCACATCTACTACCCCCACCAAGGGATGGGAATTTGAGACCTGGAGAAGTTGAGGGATACAGAGCCTCAGAGACCCTGAGTGTCCTTGTTGAATCCAATAGGTTACTAACTGGCAGTAAATTTCATTTTCCTTATTTTATGTCTCAAGTTTTTAACCTGTAAATTATAGTCATTTTGAGGAGTACATGAGAGGGCCTGGTTTCTAGTAGGTATGGTTAAATTTTAGCAGCTGGTGTTTGGTAGCTTCTCCTGGGATGGAGCCTACTGGAGATGGACCCTTGGCAGAGGGGGGCTGTGGCCTTTGTGGGATGGGCTTGGGTCTGGGGCCTCATCTCCCCTCTGCCTGCTCAGAAGGAGTGGTCTTTATGCTGTACTGAACTGAGTTGAAATCTATGAGGAAATGGGCACAGCACTGTAAATCTGTTTAACCGGCTTATCATTTGCCAGGTTAAAATAGGCAGGCCCCACTTTGGCTGTACCTTGGTTTGCCAAATCCAGGTCAAGTTGCATTGCTAATAATGAAGAAAAGGAGGGCTTACCTCTAATTAGAGAACAATTATATGTGCTGGGAACAACAGCATATTATCAGACCAGAGGAGGCCAGAAGGTTACATCATTCACATCACTATGGGGATTCAGTTTCAAATTGTATCAATCACTATTTCTAAAATTCCCTTCTGATGACTCCATGTTGTAATTTGTTTTGGAGGCAATATTAATCATAGCAATATTGCTAACAATAAGAGTTATTTTTTTTTTTGGAAAGTTTTACTGTTTGCCAAACACTGTGCTAGACACTTTTCATGGACTTTTCTTACCCTAGAGAGGAAGTTCTTTTTTTAACACCTATTCTGCAGATGGGGAAAATAAAGCTTAGGATAGGGAAATAAGTTGCCCAGAGGCCAATGGTAAGTGGCTAAGTAGTCTTCACTTCTAAGTGTGTCTGATTCCAAAGTACCAGCTCTCTTCAACTATGCCTGGCCATGCTGCTTGCTAGTACAGGAGGCAAGTGGGGGGTAGACACAACCTTTTGCTTTCTTTGTGCAGCATATCTCTGAAACTTTGGATGGAGCTACTGAAAATAAATTGGTATCCATCCTGTCATTTCCTGGGGTCATTCATTCACTCAACAAACATTTGTGAAGACTTTGGTTTATGTTGCAAACCCTGTGCTTGTGGCTGGGGAAAGAAAGATGAAGACTTATTTCTTGTTTAATTAATACAAAGTGCAGGCTTGGTAACATGGCCTGATACGGCTATGGATGGGGTTAAAAGCTGAAATTTTGCCATAGATCAGAATATGAAGAAATTGGGTTGGGTTCTGTAGGGGCACCTTTTCCCCTTTCATTCCTGATCATTAACGTTCTTCAAGACAAATATTCAGCCTTTACCTTTGGGGGAAGAAAACACCGTGAGGATCTTAAAAAAGATGTACTTTATAGGAAGGTCTTCTTCCAGGTTTGTGGTGGTGAGCCCTGGAAATGACATTCATCTGTGTCCAAGTAAATACTCATTAAGTCATTTCAAAATAAGCCATGGGAGGCTCTTTTAAACCCAAGGTCAACTGAAGCCACCCAAATTTACACCTGGCGTTATCCCTCCCAACACCCCCCCCCCCCCAATCCGGAGTGTGTTTTAATGAAAGAGGAACACTAAATGTTTTCGCTGCATTTGAAGGCATCGAACTCTGAGGCTGCGGAGTTCTGCCTCACAGCCAGAGCTGGCCCCGTCCTCACCCTGCCCCTTTCATCTCCCTTTGTTCCGTGTCTACGCTGAGGCTGAGATTTCCCCACCTCTCCCTGTCTTACTGTGGCTCTGAAAGATGATTGCCTTCTGGTGAAGCCCTTTCCCCTTCTTCTGTACCCAAGCTCCGTGTTCAATGAACATCAAAAAGCCTTATCATACCCTGATGGTTTAAATCTTTAAACAGAGCGTAACAGCCGGAGTACATCCAGACCGCTCACATCCCAGAGCCTTGTCACTCTGCGTTCCTGCAACAATTACCAGGAGAGGGAGGCTGCGGAGTGAATCAAGTAGCGCGTGTTGTCTCCCCGGACTCCATGCTGATGCTCTGATCAGGACTTCAGCAAAATTCTGTTTGAAATGAGAATAGACTAATTTTCATCCGACTCTTCTCAGAGGAATCCCATGTGGTCCAACACGCCAAGGGTCATCATTAGAAAACCGCCTTCAAAAGAGCGGAGGCTTCTTGTGGCAAAGCTCTCTCCCTTTGTTAAATTTATAAACATTTATGTAAAAATGTATACATTAATTGTTCAGGCTCTTCTTAGCCTGGAAAGCTATGCCCAGGAATGTACTTGGGGGAAATAAACTCATAAAAATACCCCAAGTCAGAATGAAAATGGCCTCGTTTTGACTGAAAATTCAGAAGAATTCAGTGATCAAAGGCAATTCTTACTCCCAGCTGTTCAAAGGGACTTATATTAAAAAAAAATCAGATGTGACCAAGAATAGAAAAGAACTCATTAAGAGCTTAATGAGACGGTGACAGGTGAAGTCATCAGTTTGCTTAAACACTGTAATATTTTTTTTTTCCTTCCATAGGCGTTACTCATTTGTTTTGCTGGATTCAGTTTAGATTTTTCTATAAATCATTATAAAACATAGAAGAGTTCATCAAAGGAGGAACATCTTTCAGTCTTGAGTCACTGGCCATCTATGTAATTAAGATGTCATCTGCCCCACTTGCCCTGTACCTCCATGGAGATGTTTGCAAACACATCCAGGGAAACAAAATATTGAATGTTACTACTTTCCTCTCTTCATCTGTTTCCTGGGGAGGGAGAACCCATAAGAGTGAGCAAGTATGCCAGAAAATGCCTGATTGGAGGAAGTTTAACAATAAGCCCCTTAACTCAAAAGAGAAGGTAAGTTTTTGGTTTCCTCAGAAGCCAAAAAAGAAAGAACTCTAGAGGTTTATGATTGGATTTTTTTAGCCAGTTTTGTTTTGCTACTCTGGTGTTTATAAAATATCCAAACAAAGCAAAAATTTTTCTTTCAATTTTTTCCCCCTTCTAATTCTCCTAAGCAGCTTAAATCCCCTTTCGCTTTCCCCAGGCAAGACCGGATTCTCTTGCACGTTTCCAGGCTCTGACCTTCCTGGCGTTGGTCTCCCCACACTAGTAACCAGTTTTTTTTTATTCTTTAAGTGCTAGAGGAATCATGAAAAATTCAGACACTGGGTTTCCCTGAGACCAATCTGGTGGCTTTTTCTTTGTGCTAACTGCTGCTTTCTATGCATCATTCAAAAGGTACATACCAAGTCGTCAGCCCCTGAACTGCTACTTGGTGTTAAACATGAATATTTGTAGCTTAGCAAGGGACTAAATTTAAAAAAAATTAATATTTGACAAGCCCAAAGAAAGGCATAACAGGTCCAGAAGTATCCATTTGAAAGGTTTTTTATTTGTAAAAAGGCAAAACTTTTTGTACAACTGGGGTGATTCTGAGCCACAAAAGATTCACTTTGAAAAAGCACTGATTACTAGACTTCTTCTAGGAACATCGATTATGATTACACCACCACAAATGCACAGCAAAGTTTTTTTATTATTTTATGTAGATGGCTGGAGGAATATTCATTCCATGCATATGCCGCTAATCTCATATGACCAGGAAGCCGAGCAGGATGATCTAAGACTTATTCTAGTTGCACATCAACTATACCTACAATGGCAAAATTGCCTTTTCCCACATTTCTTAATTAGAATTAGAATCAGCTTAGAACTAATAGAATCTCTTATTAGTAACAAAAAGAATGGCTGGCTCTCCAGTTCAAGTGGCATATCTGCATAACTTATAGCCTTAAGAGCTTACAGTCCGTGGTACTCTTGGCTGACTGCCTTTAACTCTCTCATATTAATGAGTTGTTCTAAATTTAGTCTGCTGTGACAAACTAATATTAATACAGTATTTTATGGCCCAGAGCATTGTTAATACATAGGAATGAAAGCCAGAGTCAAAGGAAGGGGGAGAGATAGTGAGATTACTTTGTGTGATTGTCAAGATATAAGATAATCCAAGTATGTAGATATTAAGACTTAAATATAATACACTGCTTATGGATTTATATTATGTGAAACATTTTCTATTATTTTAAATCCTAGCGGCATTAGTTTCCTATTTTCAGGGGTTTATAACTTGGCCATACAAATTCACTCTGGGCTGAAACTTGGAATGCAGGGTCTTAACCTGGGGACAGTTTATTTATTTATTTATTTTTTGCTTAACCAAATTAAAAGTCAGTTTGGCCATTTTTAACCCAGGCATGTAGCAAAGGAGGAGCACAGGTTTAGAATACGATTTTGTACACAGAGCTCCAGTTTATTTCAAAAATGAAGATCAGAAAAGAAAACAATAAGTGAGAGATGGGGGAATTTTCTAAAAAGGAAAATGAAAGCTATGAATGCAGCCAATAAACATAATGAAGGAATTTTTTTTTTTTTCCTTAAGTGCAGATTGTACTCTTAAAGCACTTGCTTGGAGTAGCAGTTGATGAATGGGTGTTGGTTTGGGTTGAAACCATGGGTTGACAGCAAATATACAGAATTTGCAGGACGTGTAGGTGTGTGTGTGTGTGTGTGTGTGTGTGTGTGTGTATAAATATAACAGGTAATAGAAACATTCAGTGTGGGAGTGGGATCAGCCCACTCACTAGCAAGATGCAGTGCTTTCTTTTTAATGAATCCACAACTTCAGAAGAAGAAAAGCGAGTGTCACAGTTATTATCATAGGCAGCTCCAGGCTGCCAGACGCATCAGTTGGGGGAAATGGTGAGGTACATGTGAGGAAGCTCACATGTAGGGTGGGAGTTCCTGTCAAAGGTTAGTTGTGAAACTCATTCTTAAAGTCCTGAAGGAGAGAGAAAACAGTCCAAATGAAGCAGCATTTTCATCCCTACTAAAAGCACTAAAAGTTTACAGCAAAGCCAGCTCCATAGGTACCTCTCAAGATGTGTGGGTGTCTGTTTGGCAGGTGTTTTAAAGAAGTTTTTCTTCGTATCTTTTAAAGGGAAGCCTGTTTGGGAAACTGTCCTTGTATTTCCAGGATCTTATATCTTTTTGTTTATAGAAAAATGTTCACTGATATAAATTGAGACATTTCCTTTTTTCTCTCTTCTTTTTCTTTTACATGTATTTAATTCTATGACACTGAGGCCACTTGGTAACATTTTTTGCTTTTCCTGTAAATGTCCATTCTGTTAGGTCAATGTGATTAATCCATAGAGCATTCCTTTTTGGCATCAAGCTTTCCAGGGACACTCTGGAGAGTTTTTTTTTTTTCCCCCTGGAATTTCAGTAAGAAAATTTCATCATAAGGGAAATGGAAACTGTTGGCTCTTCAGAGAAAAAGAAAAACCCAAATGCTCCAACCCAGCAAGAGATTGTCAAATGGCTTCCCAGAGTGGAAATAGCTGAGCAGCCCCTGTGCAGAGAGGCTGGGAGACCCTCTGGAACCAAGAAGCTGCATTCATAATCATTGGCCTCCTGTAGTGGACCATGATATATTAATGGGTGGCAATGTATCTGAAGAAACTGAAAATAGCAACAATAAAAAAGACAGAATATTTAGACATCTCAAAGTTATTGATTTCTTTCTTTAAAAATGTAGTCAAATATCACTGAAAGCCAGAAACATTTACTTTGAGGTTTCCAGTTGAAGGTGTCTTCTTGTAAAATTCTTAACCTCATAGTACTCTTTCTGCTAATTGGTTAATATAAAGCATAAACCAATAATCAGATGCAAATTAGTGGTAACTATCTGCTAAGGTGAGCAGCTTCCCTCAGGGCTGCTTATGATAACATTTCAATCCCTGTTGCTTCATGACGCCCAGTTATAAGGCTTAAGCTTTGAATATGCTGGATTTCACCTACTTGAGATGTGCAGCTCATGTTGTTTAGATTTAGCTGTTGATTCTACATTACAGAGGTTGATGTGTTTTTGAGCTAAGAAGATGAATTTTTACTCTGTCAAAAGAGAAAATAAATTCTGTATTTTATGTTATACCTGCAGAATTTAACAAAGTGAGAATCAGGTAAGGAAAGAAACCAATAGATTTTTAAGCTTTGTTACAAATTTGAATGGGAGTTTCATTCAGCAGAGGTTGGCCGAGCATATTAAATTTGGCTTGGTTCTAAGAAAATCTGGGTTTATTTTGATATGGAGGCTCCAGGTGGGATAAACTGTTAGAACTGATAAAATGATGTGCTTGGAGAAATTTTTTCCTCCTTTATTTTCCTTGGAATGTAATTCCTCTTTCCATGTCTTTTTATTTTATTTTATTTAAAAAATTTTTGAAGGGGGAGTGGTAACAAGGTGGTTTCTCTTTAAATTTACTAAAACAATATGTTAAAATTTAGGATGTCTTTCAAAGGTTTCCCATCATTATAATTAAAATTATGTAGTCAGTTACATTTTAATTTAATTTTCAAAAGGAAGTAGCACAGTCACAGTCTCAAAATTCAAAATACAGTATACAGGAGAAAATCTACCTTTTAATGCTATTCTTCAGATAGCTACCCTGTTTTCCTCAGAATCACTGCAACTATAATTTCTAGTCTCTCCTTTTAGAAATATCTGATGCCCATCTTGCCCTTTCTTTTCATATAAATCGTAGTGTTCTCCCACCCTGCTCTGCACATTGGTTCTTTCTCTTTATAATTGACTTTGAAGATTTTTTCATATCAAATCACAAGAATTTACTCATTCTTTTTTTTGAAGGGCAGCACTATATTCCATTTTATAATTCTATTATAATTAGGTAGTCTTCAACTGATGGAAATTTAAGGTCTTTCCAATATTTTGCAATTAAAAACCTGTAGCAAGCATAGCCTTATACATGTCACATGCAAAAATATCCATAGGATAAATTCCTAGAAATGTAATTACTGATTAAAGGAAACTTACAACTTGTAATTATCTTGCATAAGGTTTGTTATCAATTTCCAATTCCTTCAATATTGGATGAGGGTGCTTGATTTCCTACAGCCTGGTCATCCAGTAAGTGGCCTTTTCAAACTTAATTATCTTTATTAATTAATCTGATAGGTTAGAAAAGAAGATACTTTAGTATAATTTTAAAATTTTTCATCACTGGTTCTTCTTAATTATATGACAATAGGATTCATGTAGACATAATTATAAAAGCATGGAATATAACTTGTTCTAATCCAGTCCCTTCTTCTTCTCCTTTCTTTCCCCTCCTCTGTCCTCCCTCTCACCCTCATTCCCTTCCCTCTACTTATCTTTCTGCTATTTACACACACACACACACACACACACACACACACACACACACATATATATATATATATATATATATATATATATATATATATAATTAGTGTGTTGTGGATGTACATGATGGTGGGATTCACTGTGGTATATTCATATATGTACATAAGAAAATTAGGTAAAATTCATTCCACTGTCTTTCCCTATCCCGTCCCTCCTTCCTTTCCTTTATTCCTTTATGTCTTCAGCATAATTTTAAACTTCATTTCTCCTATTATGAATTGGGGTAAGTTAAATATGTTTGAAAATAAATTTAACAACTATTTATTTTTCAGTTTCTGTAAACCATTTGCTTTTATATTTTAAATCACTTTGATTGAATAAATCAAATCCCATATTTTCCTGCTTGATTTTAAAGGATTGTGAATCTGGAATTTGAAATTATAGATTTGTCTATTTCTAATTAGGAATACTGGGAGGAATATCTGGGGCTGATATCAACATGAAGAACATGATAGGGTTTGGCTGACCTCCTCCTCTTTAAAAAATTGTGAAAGTTCTGATATAATTTGGAGATTTTATGACAGATCAGGAAAGAATCTTTGGTGTTAAGTTTGAAAAAATGCTCAGGTTGTCTGGAATTGAAATTTGGGCACTTAAGAAAATTTTCTTTTAGTAGGATGCATCTCTGTATTTACACTCCAGTTTGCCATCCTTTCTTGTTCAATATAGGCTGATCCTGTAGTCAGATGATCTCATATGTTGACCAGCAAGTAAAGATCATAAAACAAATATTGGAAGGAGCTAGTCATGCACCAGCCCTATCTTTTTAAATTTAAAACATTAAAAAATGAATCCTAATAGTTTTTTTTTAAAAGAAATTCCCAATGAAAAAGGAGAGTACACCCTCATTCCCATTACTCACAATGAATGGTTTACTTTGTCATACTCACTTCCAGTCTTAGAACAATTCATAATTAGTGAAATCCCCTTTAATCTTGAGTTTAATTTCTTTTCCTCCACTGAAGGACAACCACTGTTCATTTTGTTAAAAATTCATAGGTATAAATATGTAACATACATTATAACACATACACACATTTAAATAATCCTTAAGCAACATTTAGTATTATTTTGGGCACTTCTAAAAATTGTAAGTAGTTCAATGACAATATCATCTTGTATCTTGTATTTTTAATTCTACATTACAGTTTTTTTTGAGATCTATCTATGTGTGTGTATATATATATGTATATATATATATGTATGTATTATAAAATATATATTTCTATCTCCAGGCTCTTCTTTTTATTTTTTTGTGGTATTTCATTATATTAGAGTCTCAGATCTAATATAATGTCCTCTTCTCCACTGATGGATGTTTAGGTTGTTGCCAATTTACTGTTGTTTTCAATGCTCATTCATAAAAATTAGCTCATGGGATCAGTGTGTAAACTCAGGGACACATGTGAGATAGGAAAAATGAGGGAATTCAAACACAGAGACATTAAGTGATTCAGCAAAGGTTTATTAGGCTCTCAAAAACAAACCAGGTTTTCCTGATTCTTCATGTGTGACTTTACACATTCATCTTGGTGTGACTTTACACAACTCTCCACTCCTTTAAGCTTGGGGTGACATTTAAAAGTTGTAACTGAGCCTAATTACACAGTTTAGGTTGGGAATAGCCCATATTTTCCTCTGTGTGGCTCTGTTTTAAAATTCTTTTTTTGCACTCAAATTGATTTCAAGACATTTGTCAAGAAATAACTATTCATAAAATGGATGTTTTAATATACAACAAAAATCTCAACAATTTTTTCCTCATGCATGTTTAAGTTTAGTGAAAATGTTACAAGGAACAAAAAAGTCTTTCACATAGCAATTTTTTCCAACTTAATTTTTCTTATAGAAATATATTCTTGAAATATTGCTGACATTTTTATACAAAACCGGGACTTTAGTAGATCCCCCCTGCAACTTCAATATCTATTTCCTTTTTCAATGACTAAAATTTTGATAAGAAAGGATAAGATTAAATCTTTCTCAAGCAGGAATTTTTCTCCTACATACTATGAAGATGATTAGAGGCTGAGAAGTTGAAAGTTGTTGAACAGTTCCCAATGAATGTAATTTTTTAGAACGAAGGGCATATTTTATATATGGTGCTGCTTATAGACTTACAGAACATTCTGGCTGAAAGGATCTTATACCATAAATACATGATTTGCTCAAGATCACACAGGGTGCTAGCAGTTACATCAGATCACATGAGGACCATGTAATTACAAAACAATGGAATTTTATCTTCTATTTCTCAGAAAAAGACGAGCATAATATTCTGTAGATATGTTTAAAATTTAAAAAAGGAACAAAAGTTTCTGTTAAGTAAATATATCAAAAAAGGAATATTTTACTCTATATTTTTGGAGTTTAACTCAAGTAACTGTGTGATTGGTGCTGCGTTTGGAACCTCAATTAGATATCACTGAATATCTAATTGCAAATAATATATTGATGAATGCACCATGTCATAGTCTTGGTGGAATTATTTCTGTGGAAAGAAATTGGTCTTTCTAGCTAGTATCAGCTTTGGAGGGTTTCAGTGGCTGTAGGGCCCTGGGGAAGCTCCAATTCAACTCCCTTGGGGAGCCAAGTGTACTTGCCTTCACAGTATTGGATTAGGTGCCCTTCCTATGTTCTCTTAGAGAGCCCCTTGTTTGTCCATTTGTGACAGTGTTTCGTAATTACCTGATTGCATGGTCTGTCTTCCTCACTTGGCAGTCTCTGCTGTAGGGTACTTATATTTTGGAATTGGATCCATATTTTTCACCATTACATCCCATGTGACTAGCAGAGTATGGGGTTAGAGTAGGTAGTCTTTAGGGTTCATAAAAGTTGTAAAATGTGCATAAATGTTCTAATGGGCAGATTGTTCTAATGGGAAGAAATGTGTACATTAGGATTTACAAAGTTTAGCATACAAGTTAATACATGCTAAATACCTGTCACTGTTAAATGAGTAAAATTAATTAAAATTCTGTGAAGAGTTTCGAAAGGACAGCACTTTCCTTTTTACCTCTGCTAAAAAGTGACTAGTTCCATTTTCTATTTCTATTTTTTAATACTCTTGTAGTAAGAACATTATCATTCTTGATTTTTACAGCAAAGTAAATCTCTGGAAGTAAATTGTTGCTTATTATCATAAACATTCTGTGGTATATCCATCACTTCGTATGTTTTTTTAGTTGACAGAGTGGGGATCCACATCATTGCCTGTAATGGTTTAGTTATGAAGGTCGCCCAAAAACTTTTGTGTGAGACAATGCAGAAATGTTTAGAGGTGAAATGGTTAGACTCTGAAAGCTGTAATCTAATCAGTAGGTTAATCCATTTGATGGGCTAATAATTTTAAAGTACTGGGTGGTGACTATAAGCAGATAGAGGTAGCTAGAAAAAGTATATTTAGCTGTACCACTAGCCTAAAGAAATAAAGACGTCAAACCTCAATATTAATTGATATTATTAGATTATCAAATGTAAAAATCTAAGAATATCTAAATGTTCCATGAGTAAATATTACACAATAATATTTTACCTGTTAGAACAGTAAAATATCAAGATATTAATATTAAATATTAAAATATTTCTTTAGAAAACATTTTAGAAAGAAAATATTGGCATTATCAACAAGGTAAAAATGAAATAAATATCTTAATATGGAACAACTGTGGTTTCTGCTTGCAGGTTCTACCTGATTATATCCAGGTGTCCGTCTTTTCTTCGAAGCCCATGAATAGCGCTGTAATCCCAGGGCCTTGAGTAGCCTTTTAGAGTTTTCTCACTAGAGGGCAGCATTTGACCAAATGTCCAAATAGGTTTCCAGGCAAACTGGGAATATCCATGCAGATCACTTTAATAACTCAGTTAGCAGTCTTACATGGATTTCTAATTCGATTTGTTGGGCTGGGACCCAATTTGGTTTGATAAGCCTTTAGAAAAGAATTTTAGGGATTTATTCCACTAATAAATATGAATTGTTTTTAGATGGGTTTCATATCAAGTTTGTGAAAGTCATGCTTACCCTAGACCTTCTATTACCTAGGCTTTTAAATGCACATAAATTATTATATTAAATTATTTATTATTGTAACCGAATAAAACATAAGTGGTGTTACTGCTTTAGCAGCTCTCTGTTTTTTTAACCTCTCCAAAGGCATCTATTTCCCAGTTAGTCTTGTCTGTGTTGTTTTGCTTAGAATTCTGATTTTTCAACATGGCCTGCAGAAGTGTTGCTGATGCCTGCAAGGGCAGCTGATAGAGGTTCACCCTTGTAGAAGGTGCTCTTTTGCTGATCTGGGCCTTGAGAATGACAATATGTTCCACCTCCTGGAGAGCATGCTCAAAGGCTGTACCATGGAGTGAGGTGTAGGACCTCAAAAGAGTCTCATCATGATTTTGTGGGGCAAGGAGAGTAATTTCTTGGTACTCATCATTATTTTGGTGTTGTTGTTGGGGGGATAAAACCTTTTCTCTTACTTTCTAATACAGAGTTGAATGTATAGTGAAATTATCTGGTGTATTAATCAGCTTTACGTTATTGTTACAAATACTTGGGATAATAAACTTGTGAACAGATAAATTTTATTGTAGCTCATGGTTTTGGAGGTTCCAGTCCATGACTGATGGACATATTGCATTTAGGCCTCCACTTGGCCATCAGCACATTGTGGTGGAAATGTATACCAGGGCAAAACCAATCACCTCATGGCTGGGAAGTGAAAAAAGAAGAAAGAGAAAGGGGCTGGGGTCCAGTTATCCCTTTCAAGGGCATGCTTTCAATGACTGGAAGATCTCCCATCTTTTAAGTCTACCTCTCGAGAGCACCAAGATGGGGACCAAGTCTTAATGCATGGACATTCCGTATGATAGTATCTGGGATATACAATTCTTTATGGAAACTGTATATGACAGCTAATTACTAACTACATCCCACCATTTGTTAATAGGAACATTGCTACAGAAGTCAGTGTCAGAAAAAAAGGCATATCTTAAATAACCATTTAAATAGTCTTTCTTTTCACTATGATTTATTGCTCAAAGAAACTGTTCAAATTGTCTAAGCAGAAATTTGTATCTGCAAACATACATACATAGGTATATGTTCATTTATGCATATATTGTGCCATTGATTTGTATCTTTGAGTCTTGGTATAAACATTTTGGTGGTGACATATTTTCTTGGTGTAAGTGATAATCATATTTGGCTCCCTACAGCATTGAAAAGAGGCAGTTTTCCTATTCTACTTTTTATTTAGATGAATTATCAAAAAATTGCCTTAAAAAGACTCTTGAGGTGTTAAACTGAGCTTCTAATGACTATGTAAGCAGAACTAAATTTCTTGAACATTGTGATTGTTAGATAAGGCAATTTAGGAACAAATATTTTTCTCAGAAAGGTCAGAGAAAAATTTGAAAGCAGAAATGCTACTGCATGAGGTGCACAAGATAATTTTTTTCATTTTTATGTTCTTCAACCTTCCTGCCCATATTCAATAATAACTACCAGAGCCCGCCCAATTTCTTCTTCATGTTAGGAGATCAATTCAGGAGAAATAGACCACTTCCATTCCATTTTATGTGTTTCCAAGAGCTTGACTAATTAGCATACTTTTGCAAAAAAAAAAATGTATAATTTAAACAGTTTATCCAGTTGCTCCAGGGCCAATCCCATTTTATCTGGTATTCAGAACATATTTGAGGTTAATATTTACATATTTTTTTAGAATTAGAATTCAATCCTCTAACTAGTAAAGAACATTATCTCTCTTTTACAAAAGATCAATTGGAAATAATCTAACCAGTTAGATCTGGTGAATAACAACTCTTAGATGTAGGTAATGGACCAAAAGCTAACTTTCCATTCAGATTTACATACTTTTAATGAATGCTTTTTTTTTTTTTGCAATCTCAGAGAATTTAAGGAACTGATAAACCAAAATGATCCATTTCCATACCATTTCCTGAGTATTTGAGGTTTATTTTTGATCCTTCCAACAGCTTTTTCTGCCTCTCTGTACAGACACTGTATGTCTATGGATGAAGTGAGAGAAACAGAAGTTGGAGGGCAGATAGAGACCTTCCAAGCGTTTGTTTGTTCATGGAATAAATGTACATGACAGACACAGTGCCAGCTACTGATGATACAGTGATGAATAGGAGACAATCCCTGCTCATATTTAAGTACAGGTAACAAAGAAAGCGATCAATTATTGTGGTCCAGTGTGTCAAAAATTGCCTGTATATTATGGGAAGGATGGTGAATGGTCATCTAATCTCTAAGGATCAGGGAAGACCTGCTTAGTAAAAGAATGCACGAAAGAACTGATAGGAGTTAAAAGGAAGAGGGAGACAATGAGGCAGGCAGAAAAGAAATTTTCAGACACCTAGAAGCATGTGTGATGCAATGGAAGCAGGAGACAGGATCAGAGATTTGAGGTTATGGAGCAGTCACATTAGAAAGAAGAAAAAGAAAAAAATGTAGTCACCTTTGTTTGGAGCAAAGGGATTTTGTGGAATTGTGGATGGTGAAAAGTTAGGCAGGAGCTGCATCACGAAGTGCTTTGCTAAAGACTTTAATACTGTTTTTCTTCTCTACAACTGTCCTGGTTATTACCAAGTAGGGGTAGTGATTTGGGCTCCCAACATGTCACTTTGGGGAAAGACTGTTGACACCATAAATTTTTTCCTAAGAGTTCCAAGAGAAAAGTCAGCAATGGGGAGGGGGAGAAATTATACTTGAAGTAGTGACTAAAAGTATGAAATTTGCCGAAGTTCAAATCTTACCTGTCACATACTGTCTGTGTCACCTTGGAAAGTTGTTTAGCTTCTCTATAACCCAGTATCCTTATCTGTAAAAACGGGGCTAAAAATGATGCCCACCTTCATAAGATTATTACGAGTATCAAACGAACTTTTGATTGTAAAGCTATTAGAACCCTCATTTATTAGTGTATCAGCGAACATGCTTATAAATAAAATATTGAGTGCTTACTGTGAACCTGGCTTTTGCATAATGTCACTTCAGTTTGGTCTTTAGCTCTTGTGAGTAACTATTATTCACCTATGTCATGGATTTAAACAACTCAAGTTGAAAAGGAATTGGTAAATGGCTGAAGAGCACATGAGGGTAAACCAGGTCAGAGCCCATGCTGCCATAGTCCTTTTCTGTGGAAAAAAATAGGTAAGTGTTATGTCATACACAGCCATTATGGTCCACATGGGAGGCCTACTCCTGACCATGAGCCTTTAAGGATTTGGCCAAACTCCTTGGAGAGCTGGAGCCCACATCTGTGGAGAAGGAGATGCCAGGATTCTGAATCTGATTCTTGCTCCTCATGGTTCTTTGGGGTCCTCACCTCAGGAGACCTGAGCCCTCATCTCAGAGAAAATCTGCCTTTGAGTGTGTGCTCCCAAGCCCCTTAGTCAGAAATGTGCTACAGAAGCTGTGGTTCAAGGGTAAAGCCTCCAAGACCGTGGAAAACCTATAATGTTCCTTGCTATTGAGCCAGTCCTGGAGTTAGAGGCTTTTGTTTTCTTTGTGTTTTTTTCAGGTCTATGTTTGATTGGCATCACAGAGATGGAGTTTTAAGAGCTTTGGAGTGAGTCTATAATATTCAATACTATTATTAACACCCGACACTGGACAAGTATGCGGTGAATGCATACCAGGTACTGGGCAAGGCCCTGTACACCACTTGCCCTTGTTAATCCTCACTGTAATTCTAAGAGGTACTGTTATCATCTCTGCTTCCCATCTGAAGAAGCCAAGGCTCAGCTATATAAGTCATTGTCCACAGACAATAGCATGGTAGCCTTGGGTGCTGGCTGCAGCATCAGGTTGCCCAATGATTTATTGTGAAATATGTTGCAGTCTGCACAAATTAGGGGGGCAACAGAACCTCTTGAAGCTTGAGTTTCCTTATCTGTAAAGCAGAAAACAAAAAGTTGTTTCTCAGGTTGCTAGGACACTAAATGAAAGAGCATATGTGTTGCAGCTTCCACGAGCAGTGGGCGGGGTAAACAGAGGTAAGCTGCTGGCTGACTGTCCCCCTATGCCCTTGCTAGTGGTCAGGAGCACTCGTCTGGGTGTCTGCTTAGATCAGTGTCTCATGTGCTTTCTTTCTCCACATGATCTTCATCATTGTTCAGTGAGCTTCTACTAGGTGCTAGGCAGAGCTGGGAAAACCAGACATACTATGCATGAAGCTGGTAATGTGTTACAGAAAGTCAGAGAGCAGTTGCACCATCCTGGTATGGAGTAGGCCGGGAACACTTCATGGAGGGCAATAATAATGGTTAATACTTATGTGGCACTTCCTATTTGCCAGATCTGGCATGCATTTTATATCTGAGATCATTGAGGCACAGCTAAACAGAATAACTTGCCAAGGTCATACAACTTACAAAAGAATGACCCAGGATTCAAAATTGGGCGGTCAACTCCTGCATTCCTTTGCTTGTGAACTGGCGGTGAATGACAGTAATGATGATATCAACAACAGTAGTAACAGTAACTTATTACTTTTGAGTAACTACCATGTGCCAGGCAATTTGCTTTAGTATGTCATCATTTTAATTCTTACAATAACTCTGTGTAGCAGGATCATGATTCAGGCTTTGAAGATGAGAAAAGAAAACTTAGAATTGCCATCTAAGACATGATGGAGAGAACTGCCCAAGGATTTGCAGTTAGTAAGTAGCAAACATGGATTCAAATTGAGGTTGAACTGCCTCTGAAAGTGAGGTGACTGTTCTTTTCCCTTGAAGTCCTTGTCTCACTTGAATGAACACAAGTGAAGAAGAAAACCATTCTAGGTAGCTGTGGAGATTGGGCTGCATAGGGGGTTGCAGCTACCAGTAGGCTGGAGGTGAGCGGTGTGTGTGTGTGTGTGTGTGTGTGTGTGTGTGTGTGTGTGTAGAGGCATGATGGAAGAAAAAGCTTGAGAAAAGGCTTTAAGTGCTACTGGCATTTAAAGCAAGACTCAACTATTAATGTCCTTCAACAATCCAAGGCAGTTCATGCACAGGTAAGAGAGTGTTTTCAGATAAGGGGTAATTTCTTCAACTACTCTGAGTCTATTTCTATTGACTGTCCTACTCTCATTCCAAATCTCTTCAATTTACATCCTTGTCTCTTATTTTCAGCTTGGTCTAAGAGTAGCATTACCAGATTTAGTAAATAAAAACATAGGATCCTATCAATTAAATTAGAATTTTAGATAAGCAACACATTATTTTTCAGTACAACTATGTCTCATGTAATTACATATATGCAACCACATCTAGGAGGTCCATGGAAAGGCACATTTCTCAGCTATGAAGCTTGGACAGCCCTGGTGACAGCTTAATAAACTGCTACCTACATATTTCAGAGAGGGCTCTTCCATAAATGGTGCCATCGTCTGTCCTATGTGTGGTCACCCAGAAAAAGTCCTGTCAACTAGGCTTTACCTCCTCTACACTCAAAATACCACATCTGGTGACCAATTAGAAAAAGGGATTCAGAATAAAAACTGGGCTTAAAGATACTGTGCCAACCACCGCCAGTAGATGTGTTGCCTTGTAATGCAGCCGTGTGTTCCTAATTCAGCTTTGTTCGCTACCAGGAGGTCTTCTTGCAAATAAGGCATCATTGCATTTGCTGGGCTTACTCTTGAAAACTCTCCTTGGTTGCTATCCACACACCCCAACCCCCATTTGATCATGGCACACCACCTCTGATGTGGGCATACTGCCAGCAGAGCAGATGGCTGTGAACCTTGGCATGCCAGGAAACCATTAGGTTCATCAGTGTGAGCAACAGGGGGCAAGTTTCTATCTGCAAATGTGAAACTAACAGCCCTGCAGGGCCAAGGGGCAGAAGCCCTCTTGATCTAGGGGGCTGACCTTTCAGTCCCAGGTACTGTCTCTGCAGAACTGCAAGTTTAGAGCTCCGCAGGAAGGAATGGCCTCAGGAGAGACTGAGCAGGAGAAGAGGAGGCTGCTGAAATCGACAAAAAGCTCCATTTCTACTTGGCTAGAGGGCACTGAGGGCCCAGGCTGCTTGTGGGTGACAGCAAGTGGATTCAGCAGGAGTCTGCTTCCCATTTCTGGTGAGTAATCCCCTGTAGAGAAGCAGAAGTCCGCCAAAGGACAGGCTGTGCTCTAGTTTCTTATGCGGGTGGTGGTGGTGGGGTATCACGTTGTTTCCCCTAAAACCAAGATTCTTCTCATTTACTGGTCAAACTAACACAGATAGGTAAAGTAAAAACAGCTGCCTTTAAACTGGAGCTGAAGATTTAGGAAAGCAGCAAAGAAAGGGTAATTATTAGAAAGATATGCAGGAAAGATATGCAGGTGTACACTTTGTTTTCTTTTAATCGATTTTTTTTTCTGTTTAAAAATGTTTTATCATTAGAAAAACCTCAACTCCTATAAAAATGTACAAGAAAAAGGATGTGCCTTCTTACCCATGGGCCTAAAAGATACTTAGTATTAATAATTTGCTGTATAGTCATGAAAATATTTTTCCTTGAGTAGTAGATGCCCACTTTGAAATCAGTTTTCTTTTGATGAAACAATCTAGTTTTCTCCCTCATCATTGAAGTATTCTTGAGGTATAAGTCAATAAAATACATATAGTTGATGTTAATACTGCCAGACTCAAATCATTTATTTATTGTTAATGTTATTGAAATTGTTATTGTTGAGTGTTAATAAAATTGCTGAGCTCTCTTATTTCTAGTTCTAATGATCACATTATCCATTTCATACCATTCATAGTAAATGGTTTCTTATTTACAAATATTAATGTGGTTGATGTATTATTCAATTTTCTTGTGTAAGTAGTGTCCTACTTACACAATCTGTTGCTCAGATTTTTTCTTGGCCCACTGTTCTAGAACTAATTTCTTTTCTGACTTCTGATCCATTTATTCAAATGCATGCAGACATTAACACTTGGATATTTTACATGCACCTTGAACCCTGTATCTCCCCAGTTGGTACCCATCCATTAACATTAAATATACCATCATCCATCAGATCATTGATATCGGAAATCTGGTCTTTATTCTCTTTCTCTTCATATTCAATCAAATGCCAAAAGATTTTATTACCTAAATGTTTCTCAATTCTTTGTTTTCAGAGATATCCATACTGCCTAAATTCACTCCCTGAAAATAGACCCCAGTTGCTTCTTGCCAAAATGCAATTTCAGTAAAACCACTTTGCTGTAGTCAAAAGAAACAAATGCTGCCCAAGTACCCAGTTCTTTGTAACCTGGCTTAACCCAGTAGTAGAATTTAGAGATCCTGGAGAGATGGATCAACTCTTTACTCTAGGAAAGGCTTCCAAATGTCATTCCTTTCAGCTGAGGATTTGCTGAGATGTACTCCCTGAAAAGTATCTCAGCACAGCTGGTATACGGTGCCACGTAAATAGTTATGTCTCTTTTAACAGACAATTAAGCAAGGGCTAAGGTTGAGATTCCCTGTGGAAGTTGAACAAGGAAGGCTGCCTGGAGAGAAGGGCTGTCTCTGCTTTAGATGAGCAGCCAAGAGAGTATCTGTAGGTCAAGATTTCAACTCAGAAAAGAGTTTTTAATCTGTTCTAATGTCAAAACAAATGTGTGATCAAGGGTCCAAAGTTGTGTTCCATATAATAATGATAATCTGGAAAAATGGTAAAATAGACATAGCTACATTCTTGACTTAATTGTAAAACAAAACTCAAAACCTCCAACAGCTGTAGTATGCTCAGCTTTAGCAAATCCTGAGTCCTGGTGTGTCATAACCTCCAAGGTGAACCGTGATGAAATGGGAACCAAGGTAAATGAATGTAGCTGCTTGGTCCTTGCGATGATTATTTATGAATCAGTTAAGAGCTGGGTCTGTACTACAAAATGTAATAGCTGTAGATTTAGAATATCCTTTCTGACAACCAGGACCAATTATCTGAGGCAACATCTAAGTTTAAAAAAATTGCTTGTCTTTTGTTGCTCTAAATACCAGCAGGCAGAGATGATAGTGGCAGCAGGGCAAGTCTCCATTCCGTTGGTTTAAGTGCTCCATATTGTTCTTTTCCCATCTGAAAAGCAGCTGTTGTAAAAGAACAGTTTTCAATGGTTATCAAAGAATTGGAAAGTGGAAAGTGGGCCAATAATATGCTATTGCAATAACAGATTTTTTTTTTTTAATATTGGGGACTGAATCCAAGGTCTTGAGCATGCCAGGCAAGTGCTCTGCCACTGATCTGCAGCCCTGACCCTAAAAATAGTCTTGAAAAAAGCCAAGATCAGAACCATTTGATGGCCTCAGATGGATAATAAACTAATTATTCTCCAGAGTTGTCTATATTTGGTTTTGAGTAGATTTTGGTCTTAAAAACAATTTGATTTGGAATGGTAATCCTGGAGGGGGATGAGTGGTGAATGGCCATACTTGGACTATGCTAGGACCATTGTCCACTGAAATCCTGAGCTCAGCAAAACCTACGCAGCCTCCTTGTTGCATCTTTCTAAGGCCTTTGGTTTCTCCAGGGTTTAAATAATAGGTAGCTATGTGATGGTGAATGACAGGTCTGCCCTGGAAACACTCACTGTATGAATCACCTGACATACAGACCAAGAAAACGGAAGAGTGATGTTCCTTTTGAGTAAACTGAGTCACTGTTCACCAAGTTATGGCTGTACATTTATAACCTAGGAAGTGGCTCCATTTCCTTGGTGTTTAGTATTAGACTTTGGCTTGAGGACATACACTTATTATTTATCTTTGTGTTCATCACAATATTGACATAGAGCTGATGTTCAATAAACTTTGGGAGAATGGATGGTGGAGATGAGGACACGCCCATAAAATCCCCCAGGTAGTGTAAAATGCACACCATTAATACAGCAGTGGAGAGAGGCAGACGGATTGAGGTTTCCTCTGAGATGCTTATTTGTATTAAAGAAGCTTTCTTACCTGAAGAAGGAAAGAAGAGAGACAGTAAAGAATCAACTGTGGTTAAATAAGAGTTACTGCACCAGCTTTGCTGTCAGCGCCAATGAGGAAATTGCCGATGAACAGGTGGACTCTATCGCCTCTGTGATGAGAAATATGCAAGTTAGCCTAAAAATCCAAAGTCTCATTTAAAATAAAAAAGCTAATGCAGATAACAATCAATTTGCCTTAGGTTAGCTCTGTATCACATTCTACCAAGGTTTTAAGTGTGGGATCAAACAGGACATGATGTCTTAGGTTAGCCACAATTGTTATGCAGTGAGGCTGGCTGCATTCCCATACTCAGGGCTTTCCCAAGGGAGGGGAAATACCAAATTGTCCAAACCAAAGCAAAAAATTTGCAATATTTAATTCTGTCATATCAGCTTCTTTAATGTGAAAATGTAATGTTCATGATTTTTCAACTTTCCTTAAGTTTTATGAATTCCTGAGTTGTCCTAAGGACAACTTTTCTTTTTTATTATACTTCTAAGTAAACCAAATAGTTTGCTCTTATACGAAGAGTTTATCATGCATTTGACAAGAGTTGGAGACCAAGGTAGACCCAACTTCAATAGGGAGGTTGGAAGGAAACCTTAGACTATGACACGGTACAGGAAGTCTGGGAGATTGTAATCTCTCTGTCATGAAGTAGTGTGAAGTACTGCTTTCATTCTGCATGTGGGGCAATAAGTGATGTTGCCATGGAACAGCATATTTGCCACCCCCCATACTTAAGCAGACTGAACCCATCACATATATTTCAGCATAGCTTTGCTTTTGTTCTTTCGGATCAAAACTGCCTTTTCTTAAGCCTGGTATTTCAGGTGGTAAAATGTGAAATGGATTTTTGAAGGAAAAAATGTTTATTTGGTTTATCACTTGTTTATGTCCTTGAACTTTCTTACAAAAGCAGAGTTGGAATACATACAAACCATCAGCTGGATTTCTGGCTTGGAAGAGTATAGCAAACAAATCTTTTGTTTCACTGCGTCATAAAAATTCTCCTATTTGACATAATTAACCACTGCAGCCAGTGTTCATGACCTTTTATTAAGAGTGTAACTATAAAACAAAACTTCTCTTTTTATTTCTTTTAAAATATTTGTTTTGTACTTCAAAGAATCCTTGCCAATAGTCAATGATCCATTTGTAATAAAATTTGATACTGTATTTTTAAAAGAGCCTTATTAAGAACGTGGTCATCTGACATGTAATGATAATAACACCAGGTCCAGAACTGACTGGGTGCAGAGTCAATGCCAAGCAAATTTTTGTAGAATAAAGAATGTGCTTTGATTCTTTGGAGGTTCGATCTAAGTGGTAATTAACATTAAACAATGTTTTCTGCAGCTGCTTCTGGGATTAATGCTTTCTTAAATATATACACATTTTATTTATTTATTTTTAATTTTTTAGATGAACTCTAGATAGGACAGAGGGGTGGGAGGGAAAGGGAAGGGGTATGGGGTTAGAGACGATGGTGGAATATGATGGACATTATTATCCAAAGTACATGTATGAAGACACGAATTGGTGTGAAAATACTTTGTATACAACCAGAGATATGAAAAATTGTGCTCTATATATGTAACATGAATTGTAATGCATTCTGTTGTCATATGTAACAAATTAGAATAAACATTTTTAATTTTTTTTATTTATATATGGCAGTGGAATGCATTACCATTCTTATTACATATATAGAGCACAATTTTTCATATCTCTGTTTGTATACAAAGTATATTCACACCAATTTGGGTCTTCTTCATACATGTACTTAGGGTAGTGATATATGCACATTTTTTTATAAAGAAAACAGTGTGTGCAAAATTCTTTCCTAAACCCCAGCTAAACTTTACCTCTTTGCTTTTGCCATGAGGAGAGAGCAAAACTGGACTATGCTTTAGCTTTAGCAAGACAGAATCTGGTCAGAGACAATGAAGAAGCCCCCAGTAAAATTTATTAAATCCTATACTGAGTGACTGGTGATGAATTGCATGTACAGAAAGGATCAGAAAAAATCGCCAAAATTCCCTCTCTGGATTGGCATCAATCAGATCTTGACTGCAGTCAGGGATGAAAATAAATGGTAAGAAGACCACCTATATCTCTCTGAGACCATGTCTGTTCATTTCTTTGTGGAAACCTGGTCATTGGAGAAGTAGCAGTGCTGGGTGCTGGGTGTCGGGGGTGGGCCATCTCCATGCCACTCTCGGCTGGCTTCTCAGCTCCATGTCCACCTCTCTCAAGCAGCCCAACACTCTGGCTCTTCTCCTGTCCCTGAGATCTCCAGGGAGGGAGCGTTTCCTGTTGCCAGTGTGTTGCTGCGTGAAGATTTCCCAGGATTTAAGTGTAATCCCCAAGGTGGTGTTAAACACACAGCATTAAGTGCAGCAGCTGAGGGAGGTAGAAGGATTGAGGTTTCCTCTGAGACATTCACTTTTATTAAAGGAGCTCTCTTACCCAAAGAAGGAAAGAAGAGAAACAGTAAAGAACAAACTGTGGTTAAATAAGAGTTACTGCACAGGCTGTTTGCCAAGAAGAGTTAGAGAAATATCAGGAAATAACACTGGGCGCAAGGGGAACAGATCCAGTAATTAACAGCTCAGGTTTGTGATGCCATGTTTAATATGGTCCTTTGGGGCCACTTTTCTCTAGAACTCTTGGATTGAATTCTCTATATGATATGTCATTTCAGGAACACAAGTTAACATACAGATTAAAATGTCCTGATATACCATTAGACTTATAACAAGCAATATATAGTGGCTGCCCTGGAGTAGCAGAGTTGTGGTGCCATGTTTGGTGTGGAGAGATATTCATATTTCATTAAATAAGATTCTAGATGGATAGGGTGGATGGAATAAGTCTATATATTGGTCCAAGTGATCCTGATGCAGGGGTGAGAAAATTCATATAGACCCAAAGGTTAACATTCTCCAATATTGAGGCAGTAGAATTGACATGAACTCAACAACGAATCCTGAAAAATAGGACTAGTTGGCCCATTCCTTGAACTAGAAATAAAATAAATTTCAGTTGAATGAGAAGTTTAAACATTGAATTTCCAATTCTAGGAAGTAAAAATAAGAGATAACTTCTTAAAAAGGTAAAAGACAAACTCATGAATATCAGGTTCATGAAAGTAATTCAAAGAAATATTGATGTTGTAGAGATTATTCTTAAACCTCAGGATAATGTTGGGACGCTAGTCTTCATCGCTCTGAACTAGACCTTCATTGCCATAATTTGAGCTTTTTTTATTCCTTAAATAAATTTTTTTTCTTTTCACTTTGATTGATGAACTCTTATTCATACTTCACAACCCATCTCATTTTGCATTTGTGAAACTATCTGAGTCTTCCTATTCATCCTTCCTTTTCTCAATTACATTTTATGTACAAACCTCAGTGATGGCATACACACTGCATTTTGACAAATTTTTTTTTAATTTCTCTCCTCTCTTCCTTGCTTGACTGCAGGGCCCCCATCTGCTGTCAGCATTGAGCATGTTCTAGAAAAGAAGCCCAGTGTTTACAACATTTTGAAAGCTAAATGGCTAAAATTCTCTTCCACATTTCAAAATTTATTACCTAGAAAATCCATTTGTTCTTCTTCTAATTAGAAAAAATAAATAAATAAAATCTCATGGATTTATTGACTTAGGCCTTCAGCAAAATATTCCAAATGATCCCTCTAGTAGTCCCTCTTTCCTCAATATCCTTGAAAATATTCTTTCAAAACCTGGGTGGAATTATGTCATCCATTTTCCCAAACATCCAGAGCTCCCCATTATCAGTAAAGTCAAACTCTTCAGCATGATACCCAATCTCCACAGGGCATGGCCCCCTCATACCCTTTCACACTTTTTTCCTGCCACATCTTCTGTTCTCACTTTTCTTCCTGCCACATCTTCTGTTCTTTTGTCAGATCTCTCAGAATACCCCTTTGCTCTCTTGCCTTTGGTTTTCCTCCATTGTCTGCCTAGTTTACCTTCTCTCACCTTCCCTTATAACTAAGTGCAAGTACCCCTCAATTGGTCCCCCATATCTTTCTGCCTCAGTGGTGACTGTATCTCTACTCAGCACTTCTTTCTTAAATAACTTTTATGTCTTCTTCCTCACCAGACAGAGTTCATTGAGCCGTTGAAATCCTGAGCAAAGAATCCAGCACCAGGTTGACAAACAATACAGTAGTTGTTGTTATTATCCCCAGCCCTTGAGATATTTTTCAAAGATGTGGGGCCAAGAGTTCCAAATATTGAGAGGAAGAGGTTAAAAATATTAGGCTGAAAACTGAATAACCTTCTAGTTCATGTTCCCTCAAGAGTGAAGGTGAAACAGATGGAAATGTCTGTATTTAAAGGATGTTTCCATA
The DNA here is from genome assembly GCF_048772815.1 of Callospermophilus lateralis. Classification (NCBI taxonomy): domain Eukaryota; kingdom Metazoa; phylum Chordata; class Mammalia; order Rodentia; family Sciuridae; genus Callospermophilus; species Callospermophilus lateralis. The sequence continues at coordinate 67,730,751 of NC_135311.1, read as the reverse complement.
AATTACTCTGTGTAAAAGACACCTAGGAGCCCACTCAGTCAGGAGAACTCAGGCCATTCAGCCTTTGTTTTCATTGATTTTTCAGTTATCTTGTCACAGCCAGGCACAAAATAATGCTAATTGGATGAGGCTTATCTAAGGACACCTTATTAAGAAACTAAAAAAGGATCTGGGAAAGTATAGTGGTGATGCCGAAGCCTCAGGAAAGGGAGAGATAAAGTATTATATGTTTGTCAGAAGAGAGTCGAACCAGGTCTTAAGCACCTGAAAACAAAACACAGGGCGATATTTATCTTCCAAGATGGCACAGCCTCTGGGATGTACGTCCTCTATCGATATTCAAGTCACTTTCAGTAAGAAGGATATAAAGCTTCCCTTGTGCTTGCCACCCTACCAGGGGCTGGGGAACAATCCTAGAGTGAATGTGAGAGAAGCATAGAGTAAAAGAGGGCAGCCCACCTCTGGGAGAGTGGGGCCAAGGGGGCTTCATGCACAGGCTTGAGTTGTGTCTTGGAGGATGACATACAAAGTCACAGTGGAATGAAATCTCAAGATGGCTTGCATCAGGTATGACATTTTCCAGAGCATAAACTTTGTGATCTGGTCCCTTTCATTGGGAAGTTACTGGGTTGGAAGTGCCTATGAATCTAATTGTATCTTAACTTTGCAGCTGTGGAAGCTGCTAAACTGTTTTTCATCCCTTCTTTTGGAGCAGTTGCCCTTTCCTTATCAATGTTTGAACTTTCTTAGATGTTCCCACTCTTATGAATCAGCATTCTTGTAGGCAGAAATGGGCTGCCAAATAGTGGGCTGATTTGCACCCTCTCTAACATTCCCTGGGTGAGCCCAGTCATTGGGAGATGTCTGAGGGTTAGTGAGGGGAGGATGCGGAAGCTGTGTGTAGTTGGTCTGCTTGAGAGCCCTTCTGGACCTGTCCAAGGAAGTTTTGTTAACTGTTTTCATTCTGTAGATGCTGTCCAGATCTCTAGGTCTGTACACTTGGGGTATATCCTAGGGGATTTTTGATCAGTGCTGGGGACTTTGATCCTGCTGTTCAGCTGTGATTCTATCAAACTATGTTCCTTTGAATAGGGAGAGTCGGCATTAGAGAATTGGAATTTTTCACTGAGTCCAAACAGAGCTAGAAAAGAGTTGCAAGAGAGAAAGGGTAATGGCCTCCAAAGGTTACTGTATATTTCCTCATTGCTGTGTCTCATTTTCTCTTTTCTTTTAACTGTTCCTTTTTTTTCTGGTGCAGCACATCAGTACCACAGTCAGTTAATTATGAAAAGCCAAAAGGGCCTTTTGTCTTGTTCTTTTCACATTTGTTTAAGACATCCTTTTAATGACTATATAACATCATTTCACATGGATCTAGCAACAATAATCTGTCATATCTGGAATTAATTTTGACTCATGGCCAAGTGCCCTAATAAATTTGCTGATGAAATGTTCCTGATGTTCTGAGCTCTTTGTGGGCTGGTTTTATGTGTGCTCATTGACTGCTGCTATGAATTCTATAACCAGCACAGCCTGCGAATCTGGCTTAATCTGTAAAATAAGCAGGGAACTAGATTCTCAGACCAGTAGGGCTAGAAATGACAAGGCCACTGCATATGATCTTGCAGTGGCACTGCAAGACTCTAGGGGGAGCCATTCACACATGTTATGATGTCAGTGGTGCCCACTAGGGTTAATTAAATTGCAATCTTCTCTTCTGAGTCTAAGAGTTTTTGGACCACCTTTTGAGTCACATCTTCCCTGGCTTTTATTTTTCCCATCCTTCTTCATCCACTCCTGTGGCCAGCTGGGGGTTTTATGTGTTTGTACTTGGCTGTTGGCATTATATAGTGTTATATTCGTCAGGATGGGCTAGGTTATGCGGCACTAACCAACCTCCTCAGAATCTCAGAGGTGTAAATAACAAAGGTTTATTTCTTTCTCACTCTCTAGATCCAGTATTAGGATCGTGGGCTGTGCTCTAAGTCTTCCTTAGGTCCAGACTGAGAATGACACCCATTATTCCATGTAGGGGACCAGGGAACCACAGTTTCTTTTAAAGCTTTAGTTTGCATTTTACTGGTCAAACAAGTTTACATGTTTGTGTTCACTTAAGGGAGGGCAAGGAAAATAAACCTTATCATATGCCTCAAAAGAGGAGCCCCAGATGACCTATGAGAAGTCCTCATGACTGCCACAGGTGTTATAGAGAAGGATGGGATCATGGATTTTGAGTTCAGTGAGACAGAGGTTCTAATTCTACCTTGGCTTATTAGATGCTTAATAACCCACCAGCATGTAGTATAATTTCTCGGTGCCCTAGTTTCATAATAAAATATTTTTTTTTGGGTGGAGGATGGTTACAGATTGTCAGTTATGTGCTGGGAGAACCCCCAAATTTCTTTTGTCTTATGTCCCCACTGCCCCACTCTCCACGTGGAGTCCCCCACAGTGTCAAGACTGTATCATTCTTTTGACTAAGGGGAGGAACTGCCCTTGTCTCCCAGCCAACAAACAAGAAAGCCCTGGTGACATTTGCCAAAGCTCATGAAAATAACTATTAGGAAGGCAAACTGTGCTTAGAAAAATATTAATTGGACTTTAAGCTCATTAGGAATTAAAAACAGCAACAAAAATTTCACCTTTAGCATAAGAGAAAAAAGCTCCTTGAGAGCCACATTGCTTCCCCCTAAAATGCATAGCTGCTGACCCTCTGTAAATGCCCAGAGGATTCTCTCTGCCTGGCTACAGAGGTTCAGGATAACCTAGCAGATGCGAGTGACTTCAGGATACCTTTCATGCTTGGCAGGCGTCCCCATTTTATTTATGATATCAAAGCTGCAATGCTGTGTTCTCTTCTGCCTAAGACATAAAAGAGATTCAGAAGTCATCCAAATCATCTTGTAATTAATGTTACCACGCACGCCCAGGACATTAAAATGTTAACAGTGTTAGAATCGTGTGCTTTGGAATACCGAGTGAGGGCTTTATTAGAGAGAAATGCTCAGCAGATGTCATCCACCCTAATTGAGGACATCAGGGTGCCTGCTGCTTGTTCTTATCAGTGGTGCAGAGTGGTTTTTTTTTTTTTTAATTTATTCATTTTCTTTACTGCTAGAATCTGCTCTCATTATTAGACTATCTTGTCACTCATTTGCATTTCAAGTGCTGGGACTGGGGGGGGTAGCTGCTATCTGCCTTAGAAGAACACTTCAAGGGTTACTCTATCAAATAGCAGCACAGTAGCACAGTGAATCTGACATCTGGGTTATCTTATTCCCAGATGCTCTGTGGTGTCATTAGCAGGATTAATCTTAGCTTTAATTTCATAATGATTCTTATTCTAATATATGTGAATGAACACAAAGTCTCTTGACTCATTATCACCAATTTACCCAAGATATGTAATCAGGCTCTTACATTCACCAACATTTATTTTTGCTAATACATTTAAAATTGTAGATTAAGCAAATACAGTTAGTTCCAGCTGAGTGAATGCCTACCGAGGTAGCACTGTAGTATTTATGTTTTAATTAAGTACATTAATGGTGTTGTTTTAAAATATGTACTGACCAAAAATGTGTTTGCAGGGAATAGTGAAGTCATTGTTTGAGCAGCGTCCAGCTGTAAAATTAGTCACAGCAGCATTACATTAGAAGCCATCACCTACTTCTTTTGCAAATTATTGAAATTCCCTCTGCTAATTATGTTTTTAACCTTTATAAGCAAGATGGAGGTACATAGCTTCAATTCCAAACAACCCTGCTCCCCTAAGGAAACAGAACAGCAAGTCCTTAATGGTGAGCATAATTGTAATAAGCCTTGTTGTTTTCATTCCCATTCAAGGTTAACATGTCACATCAAATATTGTCACTTAGAGTTTATGATCCAGAGTAGGCAACAGACCATTTCCCCTCTCATTTGACACTAAGTTTAGTAATATACCGATGGGGGAGGAGGAGCAGGAGGAGGTGATGCAGTCGTACATTCCAAGTCCCTCTTCACTAACTTCCACACTGGACTGACTTCTTTCATTTACCAGATGTTGTCACCCAGCAGCATGTAGTGCTTTATTATTGATGGATAAAATGTTCAAACATTTAAAGAAATGAAAGTCAGCTTTGCATTTTTAATTAATTAATTAAAAGTACTGTAAATGCCAGCTTGTTAATTGCTTTGCACCTGCAAGCCAACACAGGTTTTGTGCACTCTTTCTTTGAATATTAAATTTTTTCTCGCATGTCTTTATAATGCTTGGGAAGTCTCTCCAGCAAACATATTAGTAAAGAGTAAATATTGAATCTTAGACAAAACTCATGGCTTCATCTTTCACTGTACCCAGAATAGGATTTAAAGGAGGATTTAGATTTCCAAGGCTTCTAATTAAGTAGTGATAATCAGGCTTTCTGCTGAGGGTCACTTCCTGGGAGTAATTTGAGTTATTAAAATGCATGTTTTTGTTTGTTCTGCTTTGTGAGCTAAAACTGATCCCTTTTAATATAGCAGCAAATATGCAAATTGGTGTTTCATTATATTGTGCAATTTATGGCAATCTTCTCTAATTTACTGAAAGGTCAGGAGCCTGACCTTGTCATTCAATTTTTTTTTCTCGTAAAGCTAAACTAATTATGTGGATTTTTTAAAAAAAATTTTTATGAAACTCTGAAAGTGTGCAGCATGGTAAAGAATGTGACAAATTTAACTTCCATTTAGCTCTTATATTCATCAAGATAGCCTGCAGTTTTGCATGGATCTCGGTAGCATAGAGCAGGTGATTTCAACTGTGATTTAGGAGTCAGTTGGTTTTAAGTACTGCATAGAAAAAAAAATAGAATGTAAAAAAAAAATTCCTTCTATCTCAGATAAATGTGACAACTAGAATAGCCTAGCTTTACTGAAATAATTAGCATGTGCATGCTTTAAACTGTCATTGGCCAGAAAATGTTAAAAAGAATCATCACAGGCTGAATAGTAAGTTTTTTGCTCAGAAGATTTACAAAACTTTCTTTATATTATTTTTGTTCTTTATGGATATCAAATACATTTTGTTAATCTTTTTCATTGCTTTATAAGGTTTTTAACTGTTATGTTTTAGACCTAAAAAATGTTTACCAAAGAGCTCATGTGTTAGGCAATGTAGTTCACAGGTATAATATTGGATTATGAGAGCTGTAACCACATCGGTGGACTAATCCGAATGATGGGCAAATAATTTGAATGAACTACTGAATGGTAACCATATGCAATAGGGTGTGCCTGAAGGAAATAGGCCACTGGGGACATGCCCTTGGGGACTATATCTTGTCCTTGGTTCCTCTTCTTCTCTCTTTGCTTCCCAGTTGCCATAAGCTGAGCAACTTTCTTCTGCCATAACCTTCTGCCATGATATTCTGCCTCACCTCAGGCATGGAACAATGGAGTTAGACCAACATGGACTGAATCTTTGAAACTCTGAGACCAAAATAAATGTTTTCTAAGTTTTTTTTTTCTTTTCTTTTTTTTTTTTTTTTGTTAGGGCTTTTGGTCACAGCAATGAAAAACTAACACATCAACTTTGACCAGGAGAATTTCTATCTCAAATGTTTAAAGCCCATCAGTAACACAAGGAGGTACCAATGAGGTATTTACTTTTACATTTTAGGCAGTGGTTTTGACATTTTAGCCTGCTAAAAATGTCTCCATTTTTCTTTTCTTTTTTTTCTTTTTTTTTTGCTAAAAATTAGATTCTGGGGTCTCTCATCCTTAAAACTCTGAAGTGGTTGGCCTGAGATTGTCTTCTAGTAGTCTGTGTTTTTATTCATGTTGTTTTCTATACTTTGGAAAGAATTCAGAGACATTTGCCTTTCTTATGTCCAATACATTCATTTGCCTACTCATTCATAAAAAATATGTTTGGATTTTTTTGATAAGTAAATAAATATTATGTGTTGTGAATATTTGCTGTTCTTAAGGAGATACATAAAAAAGAAGTGTATAAATAGGACAGTATTAGTATAGGTATATTAACAGTATAGAACAATATTAAAGGTATACAAACAAAGTTGTGAACAATATGCTATGGGAACATAGAAAAGTTAGAAATCACTTCTAGTTGGGGAACAATTTATGCCATGCAGGAAGTGTAGAGGAAAAATATTGATAGTAGAGTGGAATTTGGACAAACTTCAAAGGTAAGAACAATGCATGGTAACGTGACCACAGCATATGCTATATCATGGATTGGTAGTGGGCACAAGGAGAAAAATATACTGAAGTTGGACTGTCTCAGTGCTGAGAAGTTGGGATTTTATTTGGTGGGCAGTGGCATGCCAATGTAAATTTTAACATGAGATGTTGACCTGAGTAAGTCTGCATCTGGCGACAGTTGAGAGGGACAAAATTACAAGGAAAGAAGATGAGTTAGGAGACTACTGACAGCTCACAGAAAGACACTAACATCCTTAGCTAAGATAATGGGAATGGAGACACTGTACTAGATTCAAAAGACAAATTTAACTCAGCCATAAGTTGTACTGGAGGGGAGAGGAGAGGAAGAGTAAGGGAAAAGGAATTTGAGGCCAAAGTTTCCAGATGAGTTACGGGGTCGATAATGATGATGTCATTAAACAAGATAGAATGTTTAGAAAAAGAACTATAATTAGTAGAAATAAAGATTTTTGTCTTAGGGGATTATTTCTCAGTGCATTTGAGACCATCAGCATCAGCAGCTCTAGGAATTTTGTGGGAAACACAGACTTTCTTGACACATGGTACTCCATAAATAGGTACAGTTTTTATGCACCTGTTAAAAAGTTAATTTTTAAAATTAATTTTAATTTAAATAAAAATAAAGAATCTCAGAATTTTTAATTTAAATAAATTTTTAATTTAAATAAAATTTTTAATTTAAATAAAAATAAAGAATCTCAGAATTCCATCCCAGATTTACTGAATGAGAATTTTAATTTTTATACCATCCCCAGATGATCCATATGCACATGAAAATCAGAAGCACTGGTGCAGAACATTCAAAGTCTGTTGTTAGAAATCTTTTGAAGGGCTCCATGTGGAGAGTGTTTTGTGGTCATATAAGTTCAGAAAAACTCCAAATGATAACTCCTAATGGAGATTCAAAGTACAATTCAAACTAGTTTATTAAAGGTTCTGAGAAGTTCTATAGTAATGAAACTTGTGGTTTGGCTTTAACCAACATTTCCAAAATGTATTTTATCACAGTGTAGTGGATTAGTTGTATTCCCCTAAAAGATACATTTAGATTCCAACCCCCACTTACCTGTGAATGTGACCTTATTTGAAAATAGAGTGTTTGCAGATATAATCAAATTGAGATGAGGTCATGCTGGATTAGGGTAGCACTTTATCCAATTAAAGTTGTATTTATAAGAGAAGGAAGAGGGAGATTAATACTGAGAGAAGGTTATGTTATGACAGAGGCAGAGATTGGAATAATGCAGCTACAAGCTCATCACCAAGTTTTATTGGCAACCACCAGAAGCTAGGAAGAAGCATATGAAGTGAGATGCCTCTGGTCTATGCAGGTGGAGGTATCAAACAAACTTTGGAAATTGAGTATAAATTTCAGAATAAAGAATCAGAATAGAGGCAAAACATTTGAGTATAAAGCATTAAGTGCATAGTTTAAGACTTAAGAATGCATGGAGTTGACTAGGGAGATAATTTAAAGAAAAGGAAAAATTCTGGGAGAATGGTTCATGGAAACTGTGGAATCCTTACATTGTATAGGAAAATATCATCAACAAATGGATAACTTTACTTCCTCCTTTCCAATTTGAATGTCTTTTCTTCCTCCCCCCCCACCATTTCTCTTTTCTTGCCTACTTGCTGTGGTTAGGACTTCTAGTGCTACGTTGAATAGAAGTGGTAAAAGTAAAAAAGAGAGAGAGAGAGAGAGAGAGAGAGAGAGAGAGAGAGAGAGAGAGGAAGAGAGAGAAGTTGTAAAAGTAGCTGTACTTGCATTGTTCCTAAAAAAAACACCAACCAACCAACCAACCAAACAAACAAACAAACTCTCAAAAACTCAGGGTAAAAACTTCATAACATTGGATTGGCAATGACTTCTTAAGACACCAAAGGCATAGGTAACAAAAGGAAAGAAGAAAATAAATAAATGGATGTCATGAAAGTTTAAAATTTTTATATATCAAAAGGCACTATCAATAGAATAAAAAACATGGGATATATTTTCAAATCATATGTCTGATAAAATTTATATTATTATTTTCTTAATATATAGAGAACTTTAAAATGCAACAACTCAATTAAGAAAATGGGCAAAGGACTTGAATAGACTTTCTCCAAAGAAGACACACAAATGGCCAATAGCACACGAAAAGATGTTGAACATCACTAATCATTAGGGAAGTACAAATCAACACTGCAGTGATTTACCACCTCATATCCATTAGTATAGCAACTATGAAAAAAAAACCCTCAGAAAATGAGGGTTGATGAGGATGTAGAAAAATTAATACTTGTGTAGACCATTAGTGGAAATGTAAAATGGTACAGCTGCTGTGGAAAAGCAATTCCTAAAAAAATAGAATTATCATATGATCCACCAATTCCAATTCTGGGCATCAAACTAAAAGACTTAAGAGCAGTGTCTTGAAGAGATGTTTGTGTATACATTCATAGCAGCTTTATTCATAGTAGCTAAAATAGAAGAAATCCAAGTGTCTATCAATGTGGCGTGTACATTTAATGAAATATCATTCAGTCATAAAAAGGAAGGAAATTCTGACATATGCTGCAACCTGGATGAAACTTTAGGATGTTTGGGCCATAAAGGAGGTGTGAAAATCTAGATTCAACAATCAAGGCATTTTCAATAAACAGAAACTTACAAATTAGGTCAGTTGAACTTGTCTGCACTCCTTACATTGTTCTTGCAGGCAGAGAATTTCTCTTCTTGCCATTTTTTTTCTACCTACATCCCTATAAGACTTGACAAATATTAGAATATTATAAGTTAAAGAAGTCAGACAAAAGGACAGGTATTTTATTATTGTACTTACATCGTATAGAGTGGTTAAAGTTATAGACACAGAATGTAGAGTGGTGGTTTCCAAGTTCTAGGAAGCAATGGGGAAATGGGGTATAGAGGTTGTTTTAGTACAAGATGAAAAGAATTACAGAAATGAATGGTGGTGATGTTCACCTAACTTTATGATGTATTTAATACCACTGAAATAAATGGTTAGGATGGTAAATTAATGTGTATTATGACACAATAAAAAATACAGAAGAAAAGGAAGAAAAGGTGACAAGAGAATGACAGAGACATATAATATATATGCAATTAATGTTTATGGGGGGTAAAATATGACCAATGAAACCATGAAAGATTTATAGATAATGGTGGAAACTTTTCTGAAATAAAGACTTGACCAGGAAGATAGCAAGACCACACTGTATTCCAGAAAAAGTCCATCACAATCAAGCCATGCTCCCAGACAAATTCTGCAGACTTATTAAGTCTTATCCATAAAGATAGAATCCTGTGGGCATGCAGGTAGGAAAAGAATGGCAGAAAAGGAAATTTCCTACCTCCAAGAACAACATCAGGAGTGCAAACAAGTTCAACTGACCTAATTTGTGAGTTTCTTTATATTGAAGATGACTTGATGGCTGAAATATAGTTTTTCACATTCCTTCATGGCCAGTGGAATATGAGAAGCAAAGGCAGAGAAAAGGAAAGGAATTGGGACAATCCCTAGTCTAAGGAAAAAGAAATTAAGAAAAACTGCCTTTTTTTTTTTCAAACAAAGGATTTTTGGGGGGCAGGGTGCTAGGTGTTGAACTCAGGGCCTCATGCATGCTAGAAAAATGGTCTACCACTGAGGTACATCCCCAGTCCTAACTTTGAACCTATATTTATGATATTTTAATCCTTCTGGGGGTCATTAAAAATGCTACTTATCTAAAACTTTGAAAAATTATTAGTGAACTCCTTGATATTCCTTCCTGATACTCTTATGTATGACTATATTTATAGAAGTGGGCAGATGCTAATCCATAAATGGAATCTTTGTTTTTTTTTGCAATTTCTAATCAACATTAAATACTTAGGTATTTTCAGAATCAATATTTTGACTGTGATAATGTTGACTTTGTTAATCTTTAGGAAAATACATGATTCATATTATAGATCACAGGGTTTAATAAGAAAATAAGTTCATCTTCCAAAGCCTTTAAGTTTTAACTTTTAACTTTAACATTTCTGCTGTTTTTACTCTTGATTATTTTGAATACCTTGTAGAACTGTCTTACAATTGATACTCTAAAATACATTTCTTCCATAAAGGAGTGCAAAGTCTGGTCTCCCTTTTATGTGCCTCTTGCTGAAATGTTCTCCATTTTGCCCAGAAGTTGTGCCTCAATGGTATTCTGTAAATTAGTAAGAGGGCGCTTCCAGCATTTTGATCAATGCTGGAGATATAATCAATTCTTTCATTCCTTTTCAGTTCTCTTTTAGGTATGTATGTCTTTTGCAATGTCTGTCCCTTCAAGGTTTCCCTTAATAGTTTTCATAATCAGATTTTCCTCTGCATGAGCATATTGGTGATGCAAGTTGGAGAGGAATATACGGCCAATGACTCAAAGTTGTTTGAGTTTTCATAGAGCTACATGGAGTATAAGAGAGAATCTGCATACTATGGAATACTGTATGGATGGCATCTGTCCCCAAGCTATCTTAATCCTTTAAATGGCAGCCTCACAGTCTCCCATAAACTGATGACTTTTAGATGGCACTCTGCTCTGCAACACTCTGCTCTGCAGAGGTGAGTCTGTCTCTGAACCATTGTCCTTAAGTTAATGACTTTGAGTTTAACTGGCTGGAAGAGTCTTTGACAACCCATTTTAGAAAGAAGCCAGTTTGCCACTGGGCAGACATTATGTTCATCTGTTTGGGCCCTTTCCCAGGAGAGTTGTTTCCCTCTCCCCACTGGACAGCTGTCCCTGCTTTGGGTTTTCTTTGAAGAATTTGCTGCCAGAGGACAGTGCATATATTCAGCTTAATTCACCAGATAATGCAACTCAAGCCCAAGGTTTGGTGTCCAAGGTCTAACACCCTGGAAAAATGTGATTTAATGTTGTGTGGTTTTAAAATCCTCTTGAACATCATTAAACTTCAGTTGGTGTTTGTTGGCTGTTGCATTTGACTGGGATGGGAGAACCAAGTGATAGTTCTCTGCCTTCCCTAGGACTGTGGGACCAACTCATCTATTTCCTTGGCTCTCTAGAAATGCCAAATGGGCACAAAAACCCTCTTTACAGCTAGTTTATTAGGAAGAAAAGGAGATAATTCTGTAGGGCCTTATAGGTACAAGGACATCACTACACATGGGTCTTTCACTAGAAGAGAAGAAACTGGGGGAATTTTTCATTATCTCAATGTATGGTACCACCGTTTGCCAAGTCAGGGTTGGGAATTTTCCTTGATTCCTCCCTTGCCCTCTCCTCCACAACATGTCACTCTCCATTTAAACCTCTATCAGCTTCTAGTTCCCCTCAGAATAAGATAAATATTTCTTACTATGACCTTCACTGCCTTGCATAATACAGTTCTGGCTTCCTTTCTCTTGAGAACACTCCAGTACACTGGTTTCCTTTTGATACCATGCACATGATGAACTGTCATTCCTCAGTGTGCTGTTCCTCCTCAGCACTCTGCTGGTTCTGTCTCCTGAAAATACCCTATTCCCAGTTCTGCATGGATGAAAACTTCTCACTTTTCACGGCTCAATTTACTTTGCACTTGTTTAGAGAAGTTCTCCTTTCTAAAATGATTGTATCCTGCTCCTTGAATTCTCTGCTCAGCCATCCATTTCTTTCTTTCTTACACCTTAAAAATATTTATAATTATTTTAGGCTGTTCATTTACTTTTTTTCTCTCTTCCCACTAAAGTAGGAGAATTTCAAGAGCAAGAACTCAATCGGTCTAATCCCGGTCACTGATGTGTTCCCAGGACTTTGCATAATGTCCAATATCCAATATATGCAACAAACATTTGTTTGGATGAATGAAATGAAAAGTTGAGTCCATTCTTGCTGACAATATGTGAACTCAGAACCCCTGACTGTGGCACATACACATACCATGCTTCCTTTTCATTTCAGATTTTGGAAGATATGTATCATATTTGGGGATGTTTGCAAAATCCTTTGAATTGTAATTGGTCAAATCAATATCAAAGGATTACAAAAAGGAAGGTTTTTTTTTTTAAAAAATATGCTATGTAACTCTGCAAAGTTATAGTTTGGAAGGTGTCTGGTTCTTCTGTGAGTTTTCATTGCACGGAAAGTTCAGAACACAGCAATTAGAAACCAGTTCAACCACAGACTTCACCCTCATCACATCTGGCTCTTTATATCGGCTATCAAAATTTAATAAATAAACATAAAATGGATTCTGATGAGGAGTTTACAAGTAAAAGCCATCCATTAAAAATTGACCCAGCTATGGATTATGACTAAGAACACAATAAGGTATATATACTTTAAACATTTGTTTCTCTGGGAGAGACCATTATAGGAAGAGAGTAGAAATGAAAAATATTAACCAGGTGATAAAAATATATTTAAAAGATGGCTTTGGAAGAGTACACTGCCTTTAGATATATTCAGAAAGGTGTTATCTTGTCCTATATGCATCAAAGGAAGAAGGCAGCATCCATTCAAGGCTGATTTTGTATGAACTGAAAGGTGGCCCTATCCAATCAATAAAAAAATGTTCTAGGCATCTAGATTCTTGGATCAACTTACACTAGGATTTTTCTTTTCCTGAACTACCTGCATGTATGTGTGTGTGTGTGTGTGTGTGTGTGTGTGTGTATTTATTTATTTATATTTGGTGTGTTATGTGGTGGATGGGAGGCAGGGAGCAATTAAACTTACATAGGAGTTTTATCTAGACTGTCATTATCAGGAAATTTACCTCTGCCTAAAATATGCCTGAAACTGAAGTTTGAAAACTGAAGGCTGTGGCTGTTTTCTCCAGGGTCACAAAAGGCTTCTCCCCAACTAGGTATACAGGTGACACCATTTTATTCTTCTGCTTTCCATCCTCTTAAAGTTGAATTAAGGTCTTTTTTTCATGTTTAGTACAAAAATACAAAGATTCTGGAAGGATGTAGCTAAGCATAATGTAGATAATAAGTCTACTATTTAATTGTAGCTGTTAAAGCAAAATGTGATGATTGTGTCTCAGTTGGTACAATTAGTATTTAATCACTTTTTTTTAATCATGGTGATACTGCATTTATTGCTTGTTTTGCTCTGAAGATGTCAGCAGTCTCTTCTATTCATTTAGAATTTTATGAGTTGGACACTTTGGCTTTAGAATTTCAAGGTTTTGAGGCCACGAATGCTTAGAGAAAATTATTTGCATTTCTGCAGACCACAGATGATTCCTAGTTTTTTTGGTCCTTGAGCTGTTTTGTAGAGGTCAAGGGTAAGAGCTTTGAGACTGTTTGAGCCTTCAGCACAGGTCCATTATCTGCGTAACCTTGGACAAATCATTAACCTCACTGTCCCTCAGCTTCTTCATCTGTAATTGGGGATAATAATACCTGACCACTAAGAGCCTCAGATGAGAGGTGTGTGGAAGTGTCTTGAAAACCCATAAACTGTTGAATGAATTACAATTTCATCATGATACTTATTGTTATCTTTATGGTCACCATCTAAGTTAGTCCAGTATGGAAGCTCAGATGAGTTGAGGGTGAGCATCTGTTAGACTTGCCTTCATTTAACACAGTTTCCCCCCATGATATTTATTTAAATGGTGAGCATCCCTAGGACTTTAAATCTGGATCTTGTTCATAAGAAACCTCTAAGGAACACAGTTGTATAAAAGAAGATACTCCTGTAAGGAAATATAAAGTGATTCTTCTTCATCTGCCAGTGATGAGGCTTTGTCTTATTGATGATCTAATTTCATTCCTGTGGGAATGGTCGAATGGGGGATATTAAGTCTCTTTGATGGAACAGAAAACTTAGGCCCAAGGAAGGTGGGTAAAAGAATAAAAGCATCCTAATAAATTTGAGGTAGAGCATGATGTCTTGTCATTGTGAAGACCCATACAAAATGCAGTGATCTTTGAACAAAAGGAAGGGGTTGAGTTTAAAGAACCACCATGGAAGGGCAGTCAGCTGGCAGGAGAACAGGAACTTAGAGCCACTGTCGAGAGGTAAGGAGGGGGAGATACGCTTGGGTATTCAGAGCAGTCCCTTTTTGATGTCTGGACTCCCCAGGTAAGTGCTGCACGATGATAAGACTTTCTTTTTTTGGGTTACCAGATTATCTAAATTGGTTCAAGTGTGCCTTAATATAGTGCTGGATAAAGCAAATGGATTATTTTGTTTAAATTCTAGACATGATCTTGAAAGGATTGGTGGATCACTTATGGGCCTGAATACATAGACTTCTCTAAGTGAATGAATATCACACTCAATACATGTGATAAATAAAGGGTCAGTTATTGCTCTGGGCAGCCTGAAGCACAGGCCATACACATAGATGTTGTCCACATGGCTACTGTTGCTCTCCCTGAAGCTCATGGAAGGATACCTCTTCCTCTCATCTCCTTTATGGATAAACTCTGGTTTCTTGGGCCACACAACTTGTTGAAACCAGAGCTACCAGTAGGAATGTCATACCTTTTCTGAAAATTAGGGAAAGTTCTGGGTCAACCTAGCTGATAGTACATGAAGTGATAAGCACAAGGTACCTTTGAGTAACTACAGAGACACGTCTTCATCCAAATAGTTGCAATACTGCCAAAGCTAGATTTAATCTCTCATTCACCTCTTCAAGCAGAATCCTTTGTTCAGTTCACAACTATATGCCTGTACATGTCAGTTCTGGATAGAATAACTCCAATTTCTTTTCTTAAAGTCCTCTACTTAGGATAATGAGAAGCCCTTGATTCCTTGCTTTGATTAAGGATACTCCCCTTTCTTCTCTTTCTATGAGGAATGGTAAGCAGTGTTTATAGTATTTTAATTTTACTCATATCTTGATAATCTGTTTTCCCTGTGTAAAGCCCCCATCCTCCCCACAGGGAGAAGGAGAAGTTGGGGGAAAAGAGGTGGTAGGGGAGAGAAATTGCTTCAAATTCTTTCTCCAATCAGACTAATTCAGGGGAGGAGTTGTCCTTCTCTTGTTTTGGGAAACCAAACTTATGGATATGGAGAAAAAGCTTTTCTAGTTAATATGGAGCCTGGAATTAGGAAACTGTGTCTCAGTGCAGATGTGAAAAATGGCCCCACCTAATGGAGGGACAGTCATGAATGGCACCTCCTTGTTGAAATTCAGAAAAAACACAAACTTAGTGTTTGTGTTTTATAATAATAGCTTAGTTTTTTTTGTGGTGATAGCTACTAGTGATAACTATAGTTTGTTTCCATTATTATGCTGTGCATTTATGAATAATATGACAACATATGAGGAACTGTGTCCAAGATCACAGTGAGTATTTGATGAAGTCACTAGAACATAAGTATCAGGAAGTAAGATCTTTCTTTATACCAAAACCTAGAATTGTGCTGGGTTATAAAGTAGGTGCTTAATAGATACTCACTGAAGGAAGCTGTGATTGCAATGCGGGTCTCTCAGATATCTTGACTCTTGATATCAATGCAATCTTTACATTGTTCCTACGGAGAGGTTTTATATATATTAACTAATCTCACACCACAAACCTATGAAATAGGTACTATGATCACTATTGTGCAGATGAAAAAAAATGAAGCACAGAGAAGCTTACCTTCTCTTGCCCGAGGCTAGGAAGTGGTTAAAACTGGGCCTTGAGCCAGGGTAATCTGGCTGGGAAGACTGCTTTTAATTAATAATCATTTGTGTGTAAATTTCCTTTAAATTCTCAGATTTTGGTGTAAGTAAGAATTTTTATGCCAGGTTGTAACATAAAACAAGATCATTGTATTTTATGGGGGAGTTTAATGAACTTTCAAAGGCAAAGTTAGCCTTAGGAATTAACATTAGAAGTTAATCTTCTAAGATGAAACCACATTGTGTCATTTAATTCTCACAACACTATGAGCTGGAAAGAGATCACTTAGGGCTTTTGTTTTAAATGCTGTTTTTAATTGAGACATCATAGTTGTACCTGTTTATGGGGTATAGTGTGAAGTTTCAAAACATGTAACACTAGGTCAAGGATTGACAAACCTTGACCCGAGGCTGCCAGGAGACCCCAGTGGGGCCCAGAGTGTGTGGCTCTTGCAGGCAGCTGGCTGCCACTGGGCTCATTCTTCCTCTTTGGAGCCTGGGGATGTGGGAGTGGCTCATGTTCCCCCACACCAACTCACTTGATAGATGAAGTTAGGAGAGTGGCATTTGATGACAGGTGCCTCCTTTGCAGGAGGAGTGAAGACAGCTTGTTTTACTCCACACAGATGAATGATGCGGGGTGGGTGAGGGAGGTGCTTCATTTGTTTCCACTTTTTCTTTTATTCTTTAATTTTTTTTAACCTCAAACTAACAAACTCCTATTTTTCACCTCAGTAAGACTCACTTAGATTCCATTTCACCGTTGTTTTCCTCTGTCACCCTAAACCACCCCCCAAATCTCATTAATCACCTACACTTAAATTCTTCCTTATTGATATTCTGCTCTTGCTGTGCCTCTCACAGCCACCTCTCATTCCCCAGTAACATGTCCCCATGAGAACTGTTCCAGTTCCAGGGGTCATCCTCACCTCCGTCCTGCCTGCCACCTCTCTTCCATCTTAATGGTCTTCAGTCATGTTGGCTTCCTTACTTTTTCAATCCCCGCGCCCCCCCACTTTTTTTTTTTTTTTTTTTGTCTAATGGTAAATATGCTTTGTCAGTGCTGACCCTTATTCAAGATGTTTAAAAGTTTAGGTCTGTAGATAGACTGTGACAAAATATAGTCCAAATACTGAAACTCAGTGGGCCATTTTTGAGACTTTAAAACCTAGAAGCAGGGAGCTGGGGGAGAAACCCTCAACTTAACTGCCATTTATTCCTTCCAGTGAGACCATCAGTCCTTCCATTTTGGAGAAAATCTCACCAAAGAAGCCAACAACTGGGAGCTGTCCAGCTGGATTTCGAGGTAGCCACATTTATGCAGATCCCCATTCACATATCTCTTCCTTCCTTCCTTCTTCCCTTCCTTCCTTCCTTCCTTCCTTCCTTCCTTCCTTCCTTCCTTCCTTCCTTCCTTCCTTCTTTCCTTCCTTCCTTCCTTCCATCCCTATTGTGCATCAAGTACTAATGCTAAATGCTGGGAATGCAGAAGGAAGAAGTCAAATGGGGTCTCTGTACTTTTGGAGCTTATTGTCTAGTCTAGAATTATTCAATTATGATGAAGGTTGAGATCTACAAAGATAATACAGGTTAACATAGATTATATCAAGAAGGAACACAATAGGGTGAGAGTGGGTCAGGAAGACCCCCCTGTGAAAGCCATCTTGCAGTTGAGGCCTAGGGAAAAAGCACAGGTGACCCAGGTGGAGCCTTGAGGTGGGGAGGCAGGGGGCAAGAGGGAAGAGCCTATGGGAAGCCTCTGAGCTGGTTCAAGGGCCCCCAAATGCCAGTGTGACTTGGGTACAGCAAACAGAGAGGGTAGGATAGTGGAATTAGGCTGGAGAGTTGGCAGGAGCCATAGGCAATGGGAAAGACTTTGGATTGGGTCCTAATAGCCGTGGGAACCATGGGAAGGTTTCTTTTTTTTTTTTTTTTTGATATTCAAAATAATTTTATTTTTTTTAATTTCTTTTTTTATTGGTTGTTCAAAACATTACAAAGCTCTTGACATATCATATTTCATACATTAGATTCAAGTGGGTTATGAACGCCCATTTTTACCCCAAATACAGATTGCAGAATCACATAGGTTCCACATCCACATTTTTGCATAATGTCATACTAGTGTCTGTTGTATTCTGCTACCTTTCCTATCCTCTACTATACCCCCTTCCCTCCCCTCCCATCTTCTCTCTCTACCCCATCTACTGTAATTCATTTCTCTCCTTGTTTTTTTCCCATTCCCCTCACAACCTTTTATATGTAATTTTGTATAACAATGAGGGTCTCCTTCCACTTCCATGCAATTTCCCTTTTCTTTCCCTTTCCTTCCCACCTCATGTCTCTGTTTAATGTTAATCTTTTCCTCCTGCTCTTCCTCCCTGCTCTGTTCTTAGTTGCTCTCATTATATCAAATAAGACATTTGGCATTTATTTTTTAGGGATTGGCTAGCTTCACTTAGCGTAATCTGCTCTAGTGCCATCTATTTCCTTGCAAATTCCATGATTTTGTCATTTTTTAGTGCTGCGTAATACTCTATTGTGTATAAATGCCACATTTTTTTTTTATCCATTCATCTGTTGAAGGGCATCTGGGTTGGTTCCACAGTCTAGCTATTGTGAATTGTGCTGCTATGAACATCGATGTGGCAGTATCCCTGTAGTACGCTCTTTTAAGGTCTTCAGGGAATAGTCTGAGAAGGGCAATAGCTGGGTCAAATGGTGGTTCCATTCCCAGCTTTCCAAGGAATCTCCATACTGCTTTCCAAATTGGCCGCACCAATTTGCAGTCCCACCAGCAATGTACAAGAGTACCCTTTTCCCCACATCCTCGCCAGCACTTGTTGTTTGACTTCAGAATGGCTGCCAATCTTACTGGAGTGAGATGGTATCTTAGGTGGTTTTGATTTGCATTTCTCTGACTGCTAGAGATGGTGAGCATTCTTTCATGTACTTGTTGATTGATTGTATGTCCTCCTCTGAGAAGTGTCTGTTCAGGTCCTTGACCCATTTGTTGATTGGGTTATTTGTTATCTTATTGTTTAATTTTTTGAGTTCTTTGTATACTCTGGATATTAGGGCTCTATCTGAAGTGTGAGGAGTAAAAATTTGTTCCCATGGGAAGGTTTCAAGCAGAGGAGTAACATCAGATTTCTTCCTTTCCTCTCCCTTCCTTCCTTGATATTCTGCTCTTGCTTCCCCCCTCTTTCCTTCCTTTTTTTTACAATTCTGAGTTTCTTTCCATTTTCAGATATGTTCAGGCCTATAAAACTTTAAGATATATGTATTTTCAAAGTGTTCATCTATTATTGTCCTCTATTAGCAGGAAGGGGATTTTAGTCCTTTAAAAGTTAAATATTAAGGCAAGTCAGACTTTAGTTAAATAAGACAAATTGGGAATTACTAATACCAAATTCACAATATCCTAATTTAACATTCAGTAGCCATCACCCTGACCTTGAACAAGAGCTGTCACAGGCAAAGAAGCCAAAGCTTCCTGCTGGGGAAGGGACTGTTTGACCAGCCTTTAGAAGTGATCAGCATGTAGAGACCATCCCTGAGGGTTGTGATGGCCTGGTCCTGTAGGGACTGCATAAAGCATTTATGTTAGGAAGACAGATTAGAGTTAGAACCAGGTACTCAGCTTCCCTAGCAGAGACTTTCCCAATTATGGTAAAGAAGAGGCTCAGGCTCAAACAAGCAAAGCCTCACTGCCACACTGAGCTTAATCCAGAGTCCCTAACTGGGGTTGGAAATCAATTAATGAGTGATGAGCTTATTTTGAAGGTGATGGAGTTTTCAAGACTTCTGCCAGTCTTCTAAAAATGAAATGCAAGGTTCAAAGAGAATTGTTTTAATAGTGTTTGTCATGGAAAGCCTGTTAAATGATGTAAGTTCATTTTGGAGAAGCTGCTGTTACTTTCAAGGTACAAAAACTACTAATTCAGACATATTTTTAGACCAGAACATACCCTGCTGGGAACTCATTGTCTTAGGTCTCTAAAATGACAGAATTACAGGAGACTTAATTATTTGCTTGATCTGATTTGCCAGGAATTCCTGGGGCACCCTGCCTTGGGAACACTGAATGAACTGGTAATGTTCTTAGGTGGCTTAAGACCAGTTCTGATGATCCCTTTAGCATTCCTAAGACTTCCAGCTCAGGGATGCATGGTCTTGACTGAAGACTGAGGGCCTATAGTGAAGGTTCAGAAGCCACGCCCATGCTATTAAATAGGGCACCACTATGGTCTTCCTGCCCTGTGTGCTCATGTTTTCTGAATGTGTCTAAAAAGTATACGAACAAATGAAACGAAATAGTTTTCTTCTAATTATTAAAATCTTTTATCACTTCCCATCATGGGTAAATAATCAGTCAATTCAACATTTACTAGGCTTTTGCTATGTATAGGTAATGTGAGGAGCTGGGGTGAGTTCACAAAAATATAAGGTTTTGGCCTTAGGGAAGAAAATAGTAAAGTCAAGAGATAATTCAAGACCAGCCAGACGGTATCTCTAAGGAATGAACCCATTCCTTCAGGAAAGATATGGCTTTCCTGGTCAGGGGAGGCTGCCCAGGGGAGAGAAATTGAAACCAGACTTTGAAGTATAAATAATAGCAGAAGAGGATAAAGGGCTGAGCAAGTGGGTTGAATGAACTATAATTGCATGTCCTAAAAGATAATGTGGTGACTTTTCTATAGTAGTAGAAGGTTTAGATGGTCCAATGTATTTTCAGATCTGGAACAACACAAAGTGTTTATATGTGTGGGCTGGGGATGTGGTTCAAGCAGTAACGTGCTCACCTGGCATGCGCGGGGCGCTGGGTTCGATCCTCAGCACCACATAAAAATAAAATAAAGATGTTGTGTCTGCCGAAAACTGAAAAATAAATATTTAAATTTTTTTTCTCTCTCTTCTCTCTCTCTCTAAAAAATAGTGTTTATATGTGTGTGGGTGTTAGTCATTTTTTTTTTGTTGTTGTTGTTGCTATGACCAAAATATCTGACAAGAACAACTTGGAGGATAAAAACTTTATTTTGACTCCTGGTTTCAGAGGTTTTAGTCCATAGTTTCTTGACTCCATTGCTCTGGGCTGGAGGAGTATCACGGCAGAGGAAAGCTGCTCACTTTGTGGTAGCCAGGAAGAAGTGATGGGGCAGGAGAGAGAAGCTAGGGACAAAATATATAATCTTCAAGGCATGCCCCCAGTCACTGATCCACATCCTTAAGCTATGCTCTACCTGCCTATAGTAACCACTCGGTCCATTCAAACTAGGATGGACTGATTAGGTCACCGTTGTCATAATCTGAGTGTTTGGCCTCTCAACATTCTTGCATTAACACAGGAATTTTGGGGGACACTTCATATTCAAACCAAAACAGTATGTATTCTTATTTTCTGAAAATTTATTGAATATATAGGTCAATTCAAGAGAGATTATAATTCAGCTATAAAGACTTGAGAAACCAGCAGAAAAGAGCATTTTTCTTCAACTTTGACTGCACATGGGAAGGACAAGTCTTAGGTCTAAGACAGTCATTTTTATGACCCACTCACCAGCACTTGATTCCCCTCCTTTGTCTTTTGCCACATGAATTCTTTTGTCAAAAACTTCCACGAATCCCACCATCTTCTTCATCTGCTTCTGCTTGTGGGCAGAAAGATAACCAGGTCAAACAAATGGGACAGTCTTACAGCTCCTAATCTCATCTGCGCCCAAGACAATTCTTTTACTTTCTTCCACTTAGCCTCCTCTTGCATTCTTTATCCGTAAGACCCTAGGCAGGACATAAATGGCACACTCCAGTGTGACGAGAGGAGAATTTTAATGAAAGGACTTCCCCTACCTCCCCAGGTGTGGGTAGAGTTAAGGAAAACCAAAAAGGCATAGTGAAGCTCCCAGGGCTAGCTAGAGAGGGAAAGCCATTCCTCCCAAGCCTGCAGGGGATGGGGACTCTACTAGGACCTGTAGCTTTAAGGGGAGGTCTCTGATGGGAGCTCTGGACCTCAGAAGAGGAAGTCTGCTAGGAGCCATTCACAGCAAGGCAGAAAGATGCCCAAGGGAATACACATCCCAAACTCTTCCTTCTCCCATTGATTTAAATCAACCCAAAGTCAAAGAGTTGGGAAACTGGTTGGTGCAATCTGTAACTCTGAGGCTCCTGGGTCATGGAATGAAGTGGACAAGTATGGAGAAGGAATCTGGAAGGACAAAAGGAAGACACTCTGCATGTCTTGTATACATGCACCTCCTGGCAGTGGTTCTAAATAGTTACCATTCTTCTCAAACTCCTTTCCTCCGCTTTAACTTTCTTTTAGGAAAAGATTCCATTCCATTTTTTTTTTTTCCTGAGTGAAAATAAGAGGCATTTCTTTTATCTTCCTTCCTTACTCTCCACTTCCAGATTTTAATTGTTCTTCTGTTGCTACCTCCCATAATACTCCAGGCAAAGAGAAGTTCCTCCTGCCTAGGCAGAATCTTCCAGCTATGCCCACAACTCCGAACACATTCACTCTGAACTTACCTATGTAGATTATCTTCATTCTTTCTTTTATCTTCAGTTCCTCCTTCATAGCTCTTTGCCTTTAAGTTTATAAGCATGTTCAACTTTCCCCAAATTAAAAGCAAACTTTCTATTTGATGATCTGTTCCACTCCAGTTGCCACCATATCTGCTTCCTTTTTTTTTTCTTTTCTTTTATTCTGGAATAGGCTGTCCCCATTGACTCTGCTTCTTTACTCCACTTGTGGTCTAGGTTCTGACCCCTTCTTCCTACTTCACTGAAAATGTTCTTGTTAAAGTCCCTAGCGATTTTCCTAGTGCCAAATTCAATTATTTTGTGTGTGTCCTATCATCAACCTACTCCATCTAAGTAGATTGAAGGTTGAGTAAGAATTAGCCAGTTGAAGAATTGGAGGATGAGCAAGAAATAAATGCCTCAAGTATTTTATTTAGGGTTTGCATTTCCAGAACCTAGTGTATGATGGACATAAAACAAATAGTTACTGAAGGATAATATGAAGAAGTATAAAATCTCCGGTGTTTTGTTGTGGGATAAGCATATTTTACATACAAATACTGAAAGAATCAGTAATACTCTAGCAAAACAACAACAAAATCAGTGGACAAACATCAAGGCAATTCTGGTATAATGCTGTTAAGACATTACTAGTGGAGAAGAAAGTAAAGTAGCACACAATAAAGAAGAAGGCTGGCAATTCAGATTGAGAAAAATGATCAGTGATCACAAAAGCAATTCATCTTATGGAAAATATAGGAAAAGAAACAAACACAATTAACATGGAAAAGTGGACATTGATTGCCATCCTAGAGGATAATGGTAATATTACAGTGTAACTTATTTTATAATATATGACATACTACAGATCATTGTGACGTGAAATATGGCATAAAATCAATACAGTTGGCATCACATATTATGCTAATTTGAATAGGAAAGGATAATTATAAAGCAATCATGTCCTTTTATATAAAAAACAGATAAATTATAAAGTGGCTTTACTCTGAAAAAGAAGTTCTTTTCCCCAAAGGATTCACATCATATTTCCTTTAAATAGTGAATCCAAAATGAAAATGTGGATACATATAAAATATAATTCTCCTTGCCCTTTGTGGGTCTGCAGTAGAGAAAACTAATAGTTATTATTCTTCAATATCATTTGGTTTGGAGAATACTGCTGAAGGATAATATAAAATCAATCATTATCAAGATTAGGAGTGAGAGTCTGAGTGACAATTGAAAATACTCATCTATAAATTCATAGTTTTTCTCCAAGAGAGTGTCTAGCTTCAACTGAGTCAGAGATAGTCAGAGATAGTGTGTAAGCCATTATAATGTATAAATTAATATCTTTTTTTTTTGCTTAAAAAAGCATAAAAGCTGGGCTTTTATGTTGAATTCTTATTCCTTATAACCTGACTCCAATTAGATGTCTTTCTAATATTATTCACTGCAGTTAAATTTTACTTTTGTTAACTTTCTGGTGTAGTTCTTGAGAAATACTTTATTCTCTCCAAATTAATGAAAAGGTGTGAAATTTGTGCTATGACTTTCCCAGATTCTTCTAGGAGCCTCATAGAACAGAAGGCAGTGAAGTTCTTCCTGGGAAGGTGGTGTTCCTATTGTAACTTCTGCTGAAACTTCTCAGCTAAGGCATGGTCTTTCCAAACCCAGGCCTACTCACTCCTACCCTCTAAAGAACATTATACTGGTTAATTCTTCCCTAAGTTGATGTCTCTCTAGGTTCAGAATTTTAAACACGAATGCTCCTATGGGGAAAGGCTAATCTGATCTATTGCTAAGTATCATTCCTCTATAGAAGCAAGAGTAATGTCAGAGTCTTTAAAAATACTCTTAAGTAGAAATTCATGAATTTTAACTGGAAACTTGAAATGGCGGTATGTTCAAATTGTCACAGGCTCAGTAACTGTCCAGGAGAGAATAGCAATTCACTCTCTGAAAGAAGGGAGTCTGTGGGAGAAGGTCACCTCTATGCTGACAAAATTGTTGAGGTTGGCCTGGTGTGGTGGAGGAATCCCTAAAAAACATGTACTTGGACTAAAAAGAAAACATAATTAGAAGTCATTGATTCTGAAATGACTGACTAAATTGTGAATCAAAGAATATAAAATCTGAAATCAAAGGTATGATCTAGACCTGTTTGATGAGTTAGGCCCATATACTGCCTATACCCTCTTTTTAATATGAAATATTTAAATAATACATAAAACATAAAGGGTAATATTGCATACATCCCACCATCTGTATTTAAGTTCAATTGGATCTTTTTTTTTTTAACACAATACCTTTTTTTAAATTTTATTTTTATGTGGTTCTGAGGATCGAACCCAGTGCCTCATACATGCTAGGCAAGTGTTCTACCACTGAGCCACAACCCCAGCCCCTGGATCTTATTAATAAAGTTCATCTTCTTTTCCTGTTCTATGAAAGACTAGCATAATATATGGATAATGGACTATAGATAATGTACTATACATTTGAAAAAGCTTAGAAAAAAGGCATATGAACATTTTCAACATAAAGAAGTGACAAATGTTTGCAGAGAGAGATGTGTTTAACCTGATTAAGACATTATACAATGCATAATGTTTACTATCAAAACATCATGCTACTCCATTAATATGTACAATTTTTGTGTGTCAGTCAGAAATATAACTAAAAAAACCCCCCAAATAATAGTAGATAATAGTTTCTTAAGAGTTTGGAGAAAGTTAGCTGTAAAATTAAACAGACCTGGGGACTTTTAGGGGGAGTAGTGGAGTTTGCCAGGTTAATCTCTTTAATTGCTCCTGGCTTAGTTTTTAACTTTTTATGTCAGTTTTAGGAAGTTAAATATTTTCAGAAAACTGTACATTTCATCTCTTTTAAAATTTAGTGGCACAAGTTGTTGATAGAGTTTTCTTATTTATTTTAGAATCTCCACTCTGAAGTTATGTTTCTATCATGATTAATGTATGACTTCTTTATTTTTAACTTTTGGATCGGTCTCACCAACAGTGTATAATTTTGGCCTTTCAGAGAAAAAGCTTTTGATTTGTTGAACATCCCTTGTTTCTCAATTTCCTATTTTATTCATTGTTTTGCTCTGACTGTATTAGTCAACCTTATGGTTAAAAGTTGAACTCTAGAACCAGAGTGTCTCCATCCTCATCCCCAGCTCTGCACCTCTCTGATTTGCATGACTATGCACAGTTACTTAGCTCCTGTGCACCAGGTTTTCCATGTGTAACCTGAGAATAAAATACCACTTGATTCATAGGGTGTAAAGAAAGGTCAGTTTTCATAACTATTTTATGTTTAGAAAATATCACAGACTCTACTTGTTGGTTATGGGTTTTTCTGTGGGCCGGATTGGAACAAGTTTAATAATTGTTCAATTGATCCTTCCTGATTGGTCTTGACTACCAACACCTGGCCCAGACCCTGCACTTATCCTATGCTTTCACAGATGAGCCCTGAACACTCTGCCCCTCTAGTGACTTTTATAGTTTTTCTATCTCTTTAGCACTCCTTGAATTTACTTTGTGACTGATTAATATTTCCAAAATGGATTTATTTTAGCTAATATTTGTCAGTATATTTTCCCATTTTTTTTTTAAACTTTCTTTTCTTTTCTTTCTGTCTTTTTTTTTTTTTTTTTTTTTTTTTTTGTGTGTGTGTGTGTGTGTGTTTGTGTGTGCTGGGGATTGAACCCAGGGCCTCATGCATGCTAGGCAGGTCTTTTACCACTGAGCCAAACCCTTAGTCACAACTTTCAACTTTTTTGCATCATTTATATTTCATGAGTGTCTCTTGTAAACACCATATGGTAATTGAAATTAGTTTTGTTTTGCTTACCATATTCCATCTAAAAATTTCCAGCTTTACATATAGATTATTACATATTTCATTTACTTTTTTGGGTGATTACTGATGTGTCAGCCTAATTTTTACTATTTTATTTCATGTTTTAAAAAATTATCATGCTTCCTCATCATCCTTTTCTTATCTTTATCTCATTGAACATATTACTTTTACTTTTCTCCTCTTTTCCATTCTATAGTTTGGATATACATTCCAGTTCTATTTTCCACTGGTTATTCTTTAAATGGTTATTAAGTGTGCTTAATGTAGCAAAATCCGCCTCCCCTCAATGAAAGTCCACTATATGAATAAACTATGACCTTAAAATGATTTTAATGTGAAATTTCCTTTTGCATTTTGCATATTATTGTTTACAATTTTAGTTTCACCATGAATTTAATCTCCCAAATTTTAGTCATTATTATTTTTATTTATAGTCAATTCTTATTCAAGTTTACCAAAAATGCATGTTTCTTTACTCAATGCTGTTTCTTCTGCATGGTGTCGTATATTTCAAAGAGGGGCTCTAAATAGTCAATTACTCTCAAAAGCTACATTAGCTAGTCTGATAGCATTCTATATTAGGAGTAATTTTCCCTCAGCTTTCTGAAGATATTATTTATGTCTCTGTCATCATTGTTACTCAAACCTTCTGAAGAACCAGTTGTCATTTCCTTGTAAATATTCTGACTTTTATTCTTTGATATATTTTAAGATTTTTCTCCTTACCTTTGATATTACACAGTTATGCTGCATTTGTGTCTAGGTGTGAATTTGTTTTAATTTATCTGGCTTAGGATTAGGTGAGCCACTGCAGTCTGAGGGACTGATATAGGCCTTACAGATTGGAGGAGGGAGAACACATTCACTGCATTACAAGAAACCAAATCCAACCTCTGCCTCTACAGACAGGACCATCTTCACCCATTTCCAGTCAGGCCTGTGCTTGGTTGATTCCAAGCTTACTTGACAACCTTCATATCCTTGGACTTTTCTTTCCTGGGTGACAAGGTACTGAAGAGGCTAATAAAATCACTGTATTGTCTTGATGGGAGGTCCCCGTAGTATAGGATTGAGACCCACTAACCCTTTAGTGGAGAGGGCTGATGTATCCTAGGGAGAAATCCCAGCACATCCTGGGGTACCTGAGGACTTGGGGCAGCAGTTATTTATCAATGGTATAGACTGACTTCAACATTTAAGGGCCACTTTAGTGGTGTGCACTCCCTGCCTGTGAGCTTACTCCATGCTTTCCTGCTGAGCCAGATTTTTTAATGTCCAGTTGTTGGATTGACATTTTGCACTAGCACAGGGAAGGGAGCTAGAAAGAAAGGAAGGAGTGAAGGATTTTCTTCTTGTTCATTCGTAAGTATTTAACAGTGTGGTTTTCCGGGGCCCAGGCCAGGTCACTCTGAGTGTGCGTGTGACTGACTGCCTGTGCCACAGCTCCTCTCAGGCCTCCCTCCATATTGACCCTTGCTTCCTGAGCATCTCTGGAGGCCTCTTGCTTACCTCTCTGGGCTAAGATTTCTTGATGCCTGGTTTCAGGGTGGCATTTTTGGACTCTTAGAAAGGGAACACTTAGAGCTCTCTGTGTTTGATAATGCAACCCAACAACCTGTGATGGCTTTAGGAAGGATGGAAATACGATCATTCTGCAGCCTTGAGTCAAAGTGGGATTATTTAAAGAAACCTGGTTATTCTATGGTGATTCTTTCTAGGAAGGCTTGCTGCAATTCTTTCAGCATGGAAGGATCTTTGTGAAGTCATATAGAGGCTATGCAGTGCCCTTCTGCTCTGTTTGAGCTTGAGCCCATTGGTGTAGATTTCTTATCACTAGCATAGCCACTACTCTTCCTCCTTGAATACATTCTCATTATCTTCTGCCTTTTTCTATCTCTTCCTCTGTCCTTCTGCTCAGTGAGTGCAACTTTCCACATTACACTGAAAGCCTTTTGATGATTTAATTCACAAGAAATAAGCCACATCACTGATGCTGCTTATAAGTCTGCATGTGAACTTGACCAACTGAAGATCACAGTGAAGCCCCAAGTGCAGCTTGCTGAAGCCAATTCAGTGGAAACTCCTCAATGAGTTATTCATCTAGGCTATATGTAGGAACTTGCATTGTTCGGGGTATGCTTCGGACTACTTATTTCAGTCTTGTTAAATCTGAGATAGTGATTTTGCTTTCATAAGGTGTAACATGGCGGAGTAGATTCATTTTTAGTCGGAACAACACAGGTGAATGACAAACTTTATTGAGTTCTGTATCAGGCCAGCACACAACCACAGGGCCATGTCTGAGTCCGATTCCCATCTTCAGGAAGCTTGCTGCCTCCTTGCAGTTCTGAGGACAGCATCCATGAAATAACCAAAGACTAGGACAGTAATTAATTGTGCTAACCAGTATGGAACAGACTCCAAGAGCTACCGAAGTATACATATAAATGAACGATTGCATGAGTACTTAGTCCCCTAAAAAGATATTGGGCGGTTTCTCTATGCAAGGCACTCAGCTAGTTGCTATGTGGGACCAGCATACACACACAATCTGACTCTTTGCCTTCAGGGGGCTTACAATTGTTTAGGGTGAAAAGTGAATGTTCCTTGCAGCACTTCAGGTCCAGGGAACATTCCTTTTCTGTCTTTTGTTCCACTTTAAATTTCCTTTTATTTTGAAATTGAAATAGTAGAGTAAAGTGGTTGGGTTAAAACAACCTTCAGGGAAAAGAAAAGTGGAAGCTTAATCAGTTAAACAAACGAATTCCTACTTGTTAAGCTAGCTGCTCCACCTCCCTCAGACAAAGTAGAGAGCACATTAGAGGGAGAAAATGTACAGTCACAATCAGGGTTGGTGATGGTCAGCAGATTTATAGAAAATGTCACCTTTCAAAGTATCTGCAAGTAGAAAGAGGAAAAAAAAGGTACCATTCAAATTTAGAGATAGTTACCAGCAGACAGTCTCCTCCTGACCCACTAGGATTCATAAATCTTTGTTTCTTTCTCTCGGGGGAGTGGTTATTGGGGACGAGTGGATGATTTCAGTCTCTCTGCCTCAGGGTGGAGAACATTTTGGTTTCTTCTGCTTTTCGGAAGCAGGATGGGGATGGGTAGTGAAGCCTTCTTCCTCACAATCCCTGAGGGAGCTGTTTGTCCCTGCTCCGCTCCTGTGTTTCTGTCTCAGGTAATGTCATCCCTGGCCACTTAGCTGTTCCATTTAGACTCCTAGGAGGCATCCTGGACTCCCTAATCACTCTGAACCCCTACTAACCCTACTGATTCTATAGCGTCAACCTCCTTTCCCCCTCTTCTTCCCCAGTGAGACTACCTTGTGCCCTCACTAAAATTGCTTCCTAACATACCTCTCTGCCTAGGGTCTGGTCTCCTTTTCAATCCACCCCTGCTTCAATTAACATTATTAAAGAAAAATATGATCAGGTCATTTCCCTGCTTACAATCTTTCAAAAGATTCCATTAGTGGGAAGATGAGATATAGCCTTTCCAACAGAGCACTTTCTTTATTCAGCTCATGCTCAGCTATTACTTCTTTTTAGTTGCCAGGTACTTTCTCCTCCTGTAACCTGGGGTTATGCCACTTAACTTAAAAGAGTCTTCACTCTTTTACCTGATTCACTTTCCTCATCTCTTCTAGGAAGCTCTCCCTCCCTTATTAACTACCTCCCTCCCTTGTCTGCAGACTGTTAGGTTTCAATGTCAGTGGTTCCTTCAGGACATTCTGCATTAAAAGTGATCATGTTAACTATTATGAACCAATAAATAGTAGTTTTATGTTAAAAAAGTCATGTTAGTAGACAATGTTTGGTTTCCAATGAACTTTAAACGTCTTGAGGGCAGGAACTATATCTCTTCCATTTGCATCCCCAAAGTTTAGCTCAGCCTACACGTACTGATAGTCAATACACATATTGAGGCTGTTTGCTTAATGAATGGATGGCAGTTAGATGTACTACTTGGTGTGAAGTGAGCAATACAGATTTCTGGTGATGTGAGGATCTTGATGTTCTAGAGAAGTTGGGGGAGAATGGTCCAGGTAGTAGAAGAATCTTGAGCCAAAGGGCAAAGATGAGAGTGAATTTAGGAGACTTCAAGGAATCAGTTGGTATTTTGGAGAAAGGCAATGATCAGGTAGGTTGGGGCCAGATTTTGGTGTTCTAAACCACCACTTTAGAACTAATTGCTGTCAATTGGACTGGGTTCCCAAACATAATACTATGTACAAAATGTTATATATGATTATATAAAATTTATTTCAGTGATGTTAATTTTGGCTCTTCAACTAGATTGCAAACTTCTCTGAGGGCAAAGACAGTTTAAAACTCCGTGGTCATTAACTTTTTTTTTTATCATTTAACCAATATTTACTAAAAATTGACTATGTGCTTGAGACTATCAGGAAATATACAAAGTATAAAAAGACATTCTTAGTTTGCTAAAGGTGACAACACCAATCAACAAATGTTATATTACACAGAAACGCCCTACTTGAGCCTACTTGGTGTTTCAGGGTCATGAATGATGAAACTATTACTATATGGGGGGAATTCAGAAAAAATTCTCAGAAGTCATATGAGCTCAGCACATGCCCCTCACTCACCACCCTAGCCAAGAAAATTCTTCCAAATAACCTTGTTAGGAAGTCTTCCTCTTTCTTTCAGTGATGCTTTGTAATCCTTTATTATGTTTATTTCCAGTTTGAATGGAAATACCTCAGATGAAAAATTATTTCTTATAAAGTTATACAGTATTTCTCTGCCTGAAATATCAATTCATTGATTCCAGTTCTGGAGCTACACAGAAAGGCTAATGAAAAGAGATAACTTGGTCACTTCCAAGAACATCTTTGCCTAAGCATTCCTTGAGCTTCTCTCCAAATGATTTTTAGACTCCCCCCGCCCTTTTTTTCTTTCATAGTAGAAGACTGGCATACTTAGAGAATTGTTGAATGTCTTAATGTTTGCATTTATAAAACAGTTTTTAAATTTCAATAAACAAATTCAATGAGTGTTTTTTGAATCTTATGCTGCTCCTTAGTAAAGCATATGAGAAGAGTGACATGATGTAGCCAATGTCAGCCCCAATACATTCACAGAGTTGTAGAAAATCTGCCGAAAGGAGCCTTTGAGACTTACCTTGTCCTATCTCCTCATTGTACAAATGGTGAAGCCAGGATCCAGGAAGATAAAGTGGCTTTAAAAGTGTACACAGTTAGTTTATTCCCCTGACCTTTGTGTGTTTCTAGTTGGTATTTGAAGACAGACATGGGAGAGTTTGGGAGCTCACAGAAAGATGAAAGTGAAGTAATTATTTACCCTAATTAAAGAAGAATCTAAAACACTTGCTTAAAGCTTTTTTCAAGTAACTGTTTATATAATTAATGCCGTTGCTTTTTCTCCCTTTCTTCTAGGCCTCCGGGCTTGGCTGCTCTGACCCACAGTTGCCTCTGCTGTGGACAGTCTTCTGTGTCTGGGTTATTGGGTAATGATTTGTATTTGCAAGGGAATGCCTGACTGGTGTGGGCTGGGTTAGTTCAGCTAGAGAAGCTTGATAATGAAGCCTAAGGTTGAGGGCTTTGGTCCCTGTGAGCTCCTTAGCTTTGCTATGATCCTTAGCTGCAGTGATACCCCTAATCCCCATTAGTCATCTCATATGTGTGGGCTTTTGAGAGCCGTAGGGTGCCTGGAGAGAGTGAAGAAGGATGGTTACCTGCAAATACTCACCTGCAATGAAAAGCCACATGTATAATGAATAATAATATAATATGTTGATAATGGTAATTATCACAGCAACCAAGGCTGTCACCTCCAGGGTTAGAATTTCAACCTGTGAATTTGGAGGGGGCCAAAGCATTCAATCCAACCCACTAACATGCTGTAGAGCCTGCCTAGGATGAACCAGACTTCAATGTTTAATGTTTAGTTGCAGCACCCAGATTTCCCAGCTTGAATGCTTGATAGTGCATTGATTATTTCTGAGTTTCAATTCATGTATGAATTTGCCTATTCTTATTTTATTATAAGTGGATTGACTGCCATTATAGTCGGCTGCTTAAGACTATGGACTCCAAGGCCAGAATTCCTGGTTTCAAATCCTGACTCTATCATGTATGTATTAACTCTGTTATCTAGAGCAAGTTATCAGACCTCTTTTGCCTCCTTTTTCACTTCTGTAGAATGGGAAAAATAATAAGCATGCTTATTAGAATTATTGAGGAGGATTAAATTAGTTAATAGCAATAGAGAGTTTAGAAAAATATTTCATATTAGGTATTGTTGCCAGGTGACCTAATAAGGAGCTAGTAGCAGCATCATAGACTTTGAAAAATTTGCTCACTTACATTGTTTTATTATTCCAGGATGCATCATTCCCAAAACTTCAAGTCTGAATATTCATAAAGAGAGGGTGAGAAGGCTGGGCAGGAATCAAGAGTCTCTGGGGAATGTGTATTAAAAATAAGCATGGATTTCTAAAAATAATAATAAAAACCAAGATGGTGCTCTCGGGAAAGTTAAACTTTTTGCACCTCAGCCTCTGTCCTTGTTGAGCATGCCAGGAACTCCATCAGTCATTGAAGGCCATTGTACAATGTCCTTTGCCAGGGAATACTGAGCATGTCTATTGAGTTCCCTCCTGTGGCCCACCTGCTTGTTATCTGGCTTCAGCCTTCCATTAATAGAATCCCTGGGGATAAAGCAGTTCCCTTACATTAGGTAGTAATGTTCTTGTTAATGATAAATTGATGAAGAGCTGCATTTTTATATTAGGTGAATGGTCCTTTGATAATGGGATTGAAATAAGACCAGGACTTTTACTCTATTTGGCTGGGAAAGTGAGAACTACCTAAAATATATATTTTTTCTTATCTATTACTATAAATTGATAGAGTCAAAGCATATTAGCTTCCCATTTTGATAGAACAACTCAAGTTATATGAAAGTGATGGGTGATTTTTTTTCTTTTATATTGTCTTTTGGTAGGCTATGAGCTTCAGAATAGGTCTTAGCATAAACTATGGTCCATTTATGGCCCTGCAAACATCTGATTAGGTTGAGAGCGAGTATGTTTTCAGTGGGATTTGGGTATTTCTTCTATATTTCAGAGTAAATTTAATTTTTTTTTCTTTTGTTTTAGGGAGATCTTGTGCTTTGGTTTATTTTCAGCTGTCTGAGGCCAGTGTGGTCTGACCCTGGAGAGAGTCCTGTGTTCAGGAGGACCGTGGAGGCAGTTGTGGAGGCTCTCTGGAGTCTTACTAATAGCCTGAACAATTTGATTTTGACTTCATTTCTAGTTTGGGGAAGAACATGGTTAGCTTCTGTGACAGGAGATAAGCTCTATTTCCTAAGGAGTTTATCCTGTGGTGATACATACCTTGTTTGTCATGATTACCTCAACAAAGGCAGCTTGGGAACCATCAGACCCTAGTTACATTGTCCCCTTTGTGGCGGTCTAATAGACATCTGAGCAAGAATCCCTTGACCTAGAGTAAAAGTCCCCAATTTCCCTCAAGCATTTTCTTGGGGACTTCTTTAGATTCTTTCCCAAACTATACAAATTAGAAACTAATCAAAGTCATGTTGACATGTTGATTTAGATCCAGGGCCTGTATCAACAAGTATAATCCCCCTTTGGGATAAATTATTGAAGGCAAGTACTTTGAATGTAATTAGTATAGCACACATATCTGGAAAAAAAAAAGGTGTTTGTATTTTGTTTTGGTTGAGAGATTGTAGGCTCATAATAAGTTGCTTATTTGCAGGATTTTCTTTTACTTTGTGTTTTTTTTCCCTTATTATGTTAAAGGGAGAGTAAATCCTAGATAGGGATACATTTTTGGGAAAAGGAAAATAATAATTATTGAGTGACTACTATATGTTTGGCATAGCATTTAAGTGTTTTTCAGAGTTTTTTTTTTTTTTTTTAAGGACGACTGTGTGAGAAAAAATTTAGATCAGTTTTTAAAATTCATTTTATCAATAAAGAAACCAAGACCAATGATGTCATGAGTAATACATTTGCTGAGCTGGGATTCTAATGGGCCTGACTCTTTCAAGTTTGCTCTGAAGTGTGATATTGATGACTTGGAAGTTGCATTAGAGGTAGGGTTTTAGTACACTGGGCAGGGCACTACTGTACTGAGGAGAGCAGCGAAGCCTACTTACTTAGTCAAGTTTTCAAATTGCACCCTTCATATGAGTTGCCTCAGGCATTGGGCAGCTACGGATCTTATTTTAGCAGAATTAAACTCTTTAATGGATTTTCTTCCCCGTGCCCTGAGAATATTTCTGGTCTTCCTTTTCAGGAAGTTCTATTCACCACAACAAAAGACCACAAGCAAATGTATTTCTAGCTTACAAAGAAGAAAAGTAAAGAGAAAGAAAGCAATTAGGCTTCATTATTTTTTGCACATCAGGCACTCTTCTAAAAAACGTTCTTTTTCAATCTGTCTTGACATGAATTTAGAATTTTGCATGCAATGACTCCCCTAGAAAAAAGCCAAGGAAAGCAACAGTGGTAGGTGGTGATGATGCATTGGCAAGCGGACCTGCAATCCTGCTTGTCAAACTTCTCTCATCCTAAAGGGCTGGCTGTGGATTTGAAAGTGGGGGCCTTCCCCATTCCTCCTTTTTAATACATAGAGTTTGAATATTAACATTTCAGGTGAAATATAAGTTTCAGACTTGCAAATTTTTGTCATGAAATCAAAGGGAATAGAGAATTGTAAGAGCAGAGGGGGAGTGTGTGGGAGATAAGAGGACCTCTTAGTGTCAGTAGGATGGAAATCAACAGGATAATGAGGATTGCTAGAGTAAATAATTTCCATTTTATCCCCAATAAGAACATTCCCTCCCTCACCTTTCAAATTCCCTGCTCACCTCCTGTGCATCCGAAACAAATGATTATCTACTCTTCATTCCTGAAACGAGCCCTGAAGTAGGTGTGTTATGGAATTCTGAAGTGTTTTCTCTGGGGCCCTCTCTCCTAAGCTGGTAGACCATAGGCATTAACATGTATGCTGGCATTATACATGTTTTGCAAAGCCCTATTTGTTTTTATCATTTGAATTTGTGAGTATAGTAACACCTCCCCAAGTATATTAGATATTCTTATCTTGGGGATTCATAGACAACTCTGGAATTTCTGCAGAAAAACAAGAGATTCTGTATAATGCATCCAGTTAAAGCTAGCAGAAACAAAACAAAATGGATAGGCTGTAGATCTCCTCCATCTTAAAATGACATTTCTTTTTTTCTGTCTCCTTCCAGAGTACAGATTCTGACACCTTCTTTGGCCCTCATGACAGGGATGATCTTGCAGCTTTTTAAAAAATGACAGTCCAAGTATCTGGAATGACTTTAGTCCTTCTGTATATAAAAGACTGATGCACAGGCACCAAGGGAACCAAACCATGAAGAGACAAAGAAACATACCCTCTTCTGTGCTTGGTCTTCAGTGGCTGTAGGGGATGGGACTTTAAAACCGGCTATCCAGTGGGTTGGTACTCATTACTTACCTGTTTTGGTGTGAAAATGAGCTATTTAGCCATGTAATAGGCACATCTTTCCTCTCCCTTTCTATTTTAGGTATGGAGAATGCACCCCGGGGGGTTAAGATGAACTTAGCACAGAGAACCAGTGCTTTCTGGAACAGACGTCAGAGTGGAGCTCCAGCCCTTAGCCCTCAGTGAAGCGTGATGCTTCATAAAGATGCTCTTTATACATCCCTCCATTCACTGTCTCCTTACTCTCCTCTGCTGGATGTAGAAAGTCAGATTTATGTATATTGTCAGCAATGTTCAGCACTTGCAAACATGAACAAGAAAGGGTGACCAATGCTCAGTGCTTTTCAATGGAAAGCATCTCGAATTCCTACATTTTAGTGGTGGAATCAGGCAGCGTAAAAACTTCTTGTTTTTGATAGAAGAGTATATTGAAAAAGGAACATGGTTATGTCAATGTTGCCCCAGAAAAAAAAGGATTATATAACGTGAAAATATTGTTGTCTAAGATGCTTTCTTAAAGGAACGCTACATGTAAACTCAAACTTTATTTAACTGTTTTATTCACTTAGTCTTATTCTGCAAAGCATTTAAGTTGACTGATATTATTATTTACACATTAGGACCTTTAAGCTCTTTTGTTGTCTTTAACCTTGTCAAGAGCATCTCTGATTATTCTTTTCCTTCATCAGACTATAACTCTGAGTTCAGAATTGTGCTGTTTGCAGTTATAAGCGAATATTTACTAGTGAAATGATTGACAAAATACAATCTTTAACATAGACCAAGGCAGTCCAATATAACCTTAACATCTATAACTGGGGATAAGCTCAGTCCAAATTAGTTAAACTAGAGTCTAAATTATGGAAATATAGATGCAAAAACAGAATGTTTTGTTTGCATATCTTAGCCAACTGGAAAGGCTAACAAAAATGCTTTCAGGTATATAAATTGTGAATTTTTCTTTAATCAATAGATTGAATCATGTGATAAACCAAGTTGGAAAGTAAATTTTCTGCAAGGGCATATCAAAGTACTTAAGAACTATTTTATCTCATTAGCTGATAGGACCCTCAACTCTAGTTTATCTTTTATCCTTTACAAACTCTGTGTATAACAAGTTAGTACAAGCCTGACTTCTGGGATCCCGTCACTGACTGGTGGTCAGGGTGGTGCCCTTTTCTTGTAATATGCTAAGCTTCACTTCCCACAAGTGAGCAACATTTTAAAATAGATTTTTTATTTTGAAAGAATATATTCTCATTTTTAAGGTCTTAGGTAAAATGTATTGTGCTTTAAATACATCTGGAGACACAATGAATATTTGGTGAACTGAATTGGACTATGAAGCTCTATATGAAAAAAGTCTGAGTACGTATAAGCTCTTATTGGCAGGTTGTATGTTCTATTTTTAATATACAACTTTATAGAGACAAATTTTCCTTTAGTAGCTCTATTTTCTCACAGTTGCTCCACTTCTTCTACCCTCAGAAGGAAAACATGCAGGAGATGAACTTTCACAATTAAAACCTCATAAATCTTTCCAAGTTAAACCTGAAATCCCTCATCTGAGGACCAAACTCCTAGGAAGATGGATGTCCCCGCCCCTGGGAGGAGTAGTGACTTTGTACTTGGAACCTGTCTCGTTTCTTTCAAGTCATTCAGGGGAGGATGTCAACTCTTTACCACAAATGTATTTCTACATTTGAATATATAAATGATAGAGTTCCTTACCTTTTATAAGTTTCTTTCTGACAGGTAGGCTCAGAAAACATCTCTCCCTAAAACTGAGATGTTGATATAAATATCTGAAGAAAAATTCTAATCACAGTATACATTGAACAGGCTCACTGATCTTGTATACCTGGAAA
This sequence comes from Callospermophilus lateralis, assembly GCF_048772815.1. Classification (NCBI taxonomy): domain Eukaryota; kingdom Metazoa; phylum Chordata; class Mammalia; order Rodentia; family Sciuridae; genus Callospermophilus; species Callospermophilus lateralis. The sequence continues at coordinate 67,693,160 of NC_135311.1, read as the reverse complement.
AAGATTTTCAAACAGACTTTGTCAGCTCAGCCTTGGCATTCCTTGTCAAACAAAAGCATGCCTAAAGACACATTTCAAAAGCAGACGATGCAGCACTTGCTAACCTGCAGAAAATCGAAAAGGAACGCAGAGGCCAAGAACAAACAGAATAGGGAACCAATGAGGAATGGTGCACAGTTCTGAGAAACCATTTCAGAGAACCAAATATGTTTTTAAAAGACCACATCAATAATTAAGCATCAGCAGGTCAAATTCCATTTTTCATTTGCTGCAATTGTCTTCAGATTTGTAATGAAGAAATGAGATTATTGATTCAGTCTCAGCAAAAAAGAGCTAATATTCTTAATCTGGAGAATAAGATGGGAAAAAAGAGGGTAGAAGAGGGGAAGAAATTTATTTTTGCAGGGGATGCTTGCACACGTCAAGTTACTATCAGTTATGTCAAAATTTAAACATTTCAATCAGCTGTAGCTGAAGTAAAAGGTTATCTCAGTTTTTGAAAGGCAAGACCTATTTTCCTACTCAAATTTACATTTATCATGTGACTTAACTTTGGTTGAATCTTCAGTGAGTGGACAGTGTGCTATTCAGCACGAGACACCACTTTTACTACTATCCAGATTAAAACATAGGGTTTTCTAAGGTTTAAATTTTTTTTTTCTTGTTCATTTACAAAATGGACAGAAAAATTATTACTTTTTATAGTTGGGCTTAACCATGCCAACAGATTTTTTTAACCCTCAAACAATATTTACTACTTATATGAAACATAAACCTGGGCATCCATGGACACTTTGGGTACCATCATACACAGTCTATGATAAGGCATGGACAAGAGATATGCTAGAGAGCAAAATGACAGTACAGAGAACTCTGGAGAGATGGCTGCTGACGCAGCTACAGGTATATGAGGCTGGTCATTGTGGAAGGGAAGTGGGAGTTTTACTTTGGCCAATTTTGAGGCATTTCATCTTCTAATTCCTTCTATCTATCTTCAAAAAGACTTGTATCCACAAATTGGAGGGAATGAGTCTTAACAGGCTTGCATTTATTGATATATAACATGTTTACATAGAATCTTACCTTTTCCATGTAGTGAGTTAACAGGAATGCCATAGTGGAAATTACTAGAAAGAATAATTGAATGATATTTGTGAGCCTTTTATATCATTTCAGATTAAATGTTTTATACTTGATTTGTTTCTAAAGGGAAAAAAATAAATTACCCAACCATTGTTTTTTTTTCTCCAGAAGTATATGAATAAAATGAGACATCTTTTTGATCTAGTAATTACAGTTATTTGAAAATTTCGTTCCTTCCCAGTATCTGCAGAGCTTCCATTTTGCAGCAACGTGATACCAGATAAATCACTTGACCTCTATGTGCTTCAATTTTATGTGCAAAATAGGAACACCTACCTAATAGCATTATTGTGAGGGTTACATGTATATAGGTGTAAGGTGCTTGGATCACTGCCTGGCACATGGTGGGTGCATAAATACATGTTGTCATTATGATGGTATTTGCCACATCTGTACAGATATAAAGCTATTTTTATTTAAAAAACTGCACTCAGATATAATTTGCATATTATTAATTTTCCCCTGTAAAGTGTACAATTCAATGATGTCTTGTAGATTTACAGGTTGTACAACCATCACCACAATCCAATATTGTTGTCCACAATCCATTTACCAGTTGCTGCTCACTTGGATTAATTATCCAGACATTTTAGGTATGGGTAATGCTGTTATGAATATTATTAGACAACTCTTGGGACACACATTTTAACCCCTTCTGTGTAGATTGTTTTTATTTTCCTTGAATAGATACTTAGGACTACAATTACTGGGTCATATGGTAAATTTAGGTTTAACTTTTAGGAAATTGCTGAACTGTGTTCCAAAGTAGCTGCAACATTTGACATTCCCACCAGCAATATTTTGAGGAATCTAGTTTCCCCATATCCATGCCAATGCTTTTTATTTATTTATTTATTTATTTTTTAAAACAGATTTTCTAGTGAGAGTGACATGGATTCATTAAGGTTCTTATTTTCATTTCTCTTTTAACTAGTTATGTTGAGTATATTTTCATGTGCTTATTGGCAATTTGCGCATCTTCTTTGATTCAATGTCTATTTAAATCTTTTGCCAATTTCTAAATTGTCCTTTTATTATTGAGCTGTAGGAACTTTAAAAATATATCTTGTATAAAGTTTCTATCAGAAACACAATTTGCAAATATTGTCACCTTCTCTGTGTCTTTTCATTTTATCGATGGTGTCTTTTTGAAGTCCAAAAGTTTTTAATATTTATAAATTTATCAATTTCTTCTTTTATGAATCATACTTTTGTTACCATATTTAAGAACTCTTTACCAAATCTGATGTTCTGAAGATTTTCTATGTGTTTTCTGAAAAGTTGTATAGCATTGTTGAGCTCTTTTCAGGTCTACAATCATTTGTTCTTTCATTGAACTAATATTTGAGTGTTGTGACTGCACAGATAAAAGAGCTGGTACGTGCCTTAAGAAGTTTATGGTCTAGTGAAAAGGTAAGTGCATAGACAAATTCTTACAGCACACGATTGCTACGGCAGAGGTAGGCAAACTATGCAGAAGGAGAAGAGGAGAGAAAGCCAAGTTTGTGGGAGTCGAGACTCATTTTCTAAAAGGTGTTAGTGCCCTAACTGAGGGCTTTCAGGAGGAAGAATAATATGGCGAAGATGAATGAGAGAGGAAGATGAGATTGGCACTGAAGGGTCTTGCATTTGAGAGGCCTGGGGAACAGTAAGCCAGAAATACCTAGTGGCAATTATTTATATAGCTCTCTAGTTTGGGAAGTAGTTGGACTGGAGATGGAAAATTGAGACCTCCTCACATTATCCTTGTAGCAGTGGGTTTGGACATGTTAGGACATACAATAAAATCATTTTCTTAGAACTAGTGGAACTTGCTTGAATTCCTCATTAAATGTATAGAGACTCACTCTGGAAGCCAGTTAGCCTTTAGCTTGATAATTCATCATGTATGAATTAATGTATGAGAGTTTAATTGCTTCTCATTTTGAACTGCTCTTCCTCTCAGTGGCAATTTTACTTTTTCAGAGACAGGTAAGTGATCACCTCAGATTTTTGATAGCTTACCACAGTAACACATATATGTAAAGTGCAAGACAGGGGATATGACTGGCAGGAAGACTCTTCTACAGGGTAATTCAGGTGACCAATTCTTTCCAGCTTTTGGCTCTACCATCCTCTAAAGCTCAAGAGATCTGCATCCTGGTGGTATCTTTCCAGTAGGGAGAAGAAAGGTGGAGAAGCTACACTGTTTTTCAGCTGCCTTCGCTCAGAAGCAACCTTGGCTCACATTGCATTGGTTGCTTCACTCATTTGTAAGAAAACTGCTACTCAGGGACAAGTCTGTATAATGTAAGAGGGAGCACACAATTCTGGAGGATGGTTAGTCTTCTCTCGTATACTAGCCACAATGATAGAGAATATTCCAATCTAACATCTGGGGTACATTAAAATCTTCCATTTGAGGGGCCCAGGTATGGTGGCACACACCTGTCCTAGCATCTGGAGGCTGAGGCAGGAGAATTATAAGTTTGAGGCCAACCTCAGCAACTCTAATCATGTTTCAAAATTTAAAAAATAATTAAAAGAGCTTGTGATGTAACTCCATGATAGAGCACTTGCCTAGCATGTGAGATCCTGGGTTTAATTCCCAGCACTGCAAACAAAGCAAAGCAAAATAAAAACAAAAAAACTGTGTAACAGTGTGTCTGATTATTGATTAACAAGGCTTTTGGAGCCCTTGCTGTATGCTCAGCATCATTTTAGGCATGATAGGAATAGAATTAAAGCATGACTTGATGGACCAGTCAAAAGGTATTTATATGTGAGCCCAGGTTGCTTCTCACAATCATAGCACTGTGTAAAAATGTGAAGTTTAAATTATGACCCTTCTCCTTGAGGAAGCAAAAGAAATGATCTGCTATTAGTACTGGAGAGAAGATGAACTTCAGTAATGAGTAGTACTGTATATACTGTATGGAGAATAAAGTCCTGGACCTGAGGCTGTTTAGGGCAGGCATACCTGAGGGGGGTGGGGCAAGAACTTGCCTTTCACAGTGGAATTTGGAAGGATGGAGTAGAGAGGAGGGAGCATGCCAAGAAGAGGAGCAATTCAGATGCAACAGCAGAGAGAGAGAGAGAGAGAGAGAGAGAGAGAGAGAGAGAGAGAGAATACAGGTGTTCCTGGAACTCCAGAACAGTCTGATAGTGAAGGACATGTGTGGGGCAATCAACTATCTAAATGAAATTGATTTTATTTGTTACTGCAGCATCAACAATAGTTTCATGGATTTGCACCAATTTTGGATTTATGAGGAGGGAGGCTTTTCTGTGGGGCTGAGGTGGGCGGGCCGTAGACCAAGAAAACAAATAGCATTTTTTAACCTGAGCTCTAAATTGTAATTCACAAGGGCAGATGCTTTAAATTGCAGGCTTTACTTCTGGATTTTATTGTTTCTCACATTGGTAGCTCAGTGTAACTTACTCACTCTTTGTAGTGGGCTCCAGGGTGAGCAGTAGCAGGGATTTATTTATTCAGTGATGGTTAATGATTCTCCTGAGCCAAGCAGGATAAGACAGCTTGTGGAAAATAAGCCTATCTTGGTTGAATGGGGTCGTCTTATAAAGGGCCTTGACAGTCAGATGGCTGAGCTCAGACTTGATGTGGCAGGTACCAGGGAGCCATTGAAAGTTTCCAAGTAGGAGGGTAACTTTTTGAGAGTGTTAGTTAATGAAGATTCATCTTGCCCCAATATGCAGGATGGCTGGTGGTGAGGGAGGCTAGTAAGAGGGAGTTCTGACTCACAATTTAAAAAAATCCAGGAGTACAGGACTGAAGGCAGTGAAAGATGCAGGAAAATGGTCAATGAAAGGCAGGAGTCAATATTCCCCTTATGATCCTGGGCGAGTGGCGGTGCCAGGAGGGGGCATTACTAGATGGCAGTGTGCGTGTGGAGGAGTGAGGGGATGCCAGCCACCGCAGAGGAGCTGCAGTTGACAGCATGCTGACAGAGAACACTCACTCTGCAGTCAATCAGGGGAGTGCCTTTGGTCTCAGTCTTCCACTCACTCCCCCAGCTAGCAGGCTTTGCTCAGAGTCTCCTCAGGTGCCCAGCAGTTCGCTAATCTGAGGATAAAGGATCGCAAGCCAAGACGGAAGGCCTTTGAGTAGTCTCTAATTTTTATTGACAGCCCCGAAAAGTTCTAGATGCACTTAGCACCTCCAAAGAAGCGCTAAATGATTTAACATTTTGGGGACAAATTGGTTCTATTAGTCTCTAGTGCCAAATTCACCAAAAATAGCTCATTAGCTGTGCATTGTGATTTCACTAGGGTGCCCTGCTCTTGGCTGAATTCCAAAGAACACATTTGTATAAAAATGTTCCCATTATGGAGTGTGATACCTATTAATGGAACACCATATGCAGCAGAGCATCTCCCCTCGCCTCTGCACCGTCTTTCAACCTGAAGTTCGTATTTTCCTTTCATTTTTGCCAAGTGACCTGCTTTGCAGGGGTTAAACTTTACCTAATGGGCTAAGGCCTGAGATGCTGCAGCAATCAATCTTTCATCTGAATTTAAGCATCTTGGTTTTCCCTTTCTCTGTGCCCACTGCCAATCCTGACCCTTTCATTCTGTCCTAGCCTGGGGGAAAAAAGGGAGGGGGCAAGGTTGAGTGTAGGCTCCAAGCCCAGACCTACAGCTGTGTCTGATTGACCGACATTTCTGTTGTTAGCCACACAAAAAAGGCTACTTTTAATGGCTGAGGCAAGGATGACCAGCTGGTGTGACAGGCCTTGGGTTTTTGCCTAGTTGTATTAAAATTCATCAGTTCCGGTCCTTTTTTGTCATGTGCTTGATTGCAAGGGTGATGTTTCCAGACACATCTTTTGTTGACATTCCTGGCTATCAAATAAAATGGGCAGTGTTTTTTTTTTATTTTTTTAAACAATATCCTCCATCTTGTAGGTGGCTGATGGCTTTAAAATTTCATTAAAAACGACATAGAATGGGTTGGGGATATAGTTCAGTTGGTAGAGTGTTTGCTTCACATGCATAAGGCCCTGGGTTCAATCCCCAGGACCATGAAAGAAAAAAAAAAAAGACAGAGAATAAAAAAAAGTGGGGGATGTTTATTATTCATCAGAAGGACTTGCAGGGAGGTTCAATAATAGTAGAAAATCAAAATGTCATACAAAATAATGGAAGTCCCACTAACTAGATCTGAACGTTTGCCTGCAAATGAACATTCTCAGAAATTCTGGATCTTAAATGCATGGCACCTTTAATGTTTAATTGAGCATGAAATTGTTGGATCTGGGATCTAGATTTTTGGTTTTTTGTCTGGTCCTAGAATTGAGAATGGGTGGGGTGGAATGATGGGGAAAGGTATAAGTCAATAAAAAACATTATCCATGCAGGCACATTTTAAAAAACTCAGCTCCATTTGAGAGAAGTAATTTTTTAAAAAAATTAGGTCTTAATTCAACATTGAATAAACACCTACAACAGATAAGCGTAATGGGTAATGATGCAAAAATAAACAAGACAATTCTTAAGCTCAAAATGTTCATATATGACATGCACACAGGTGTTGGAAAAATCCAGAAGGTAAAAACTTAAATTAGTAAGTAAGCAAATATTCATAGAAAAACAAAGTAGGAGGTGTGAACAGAATACTTTGCTCATCCAGTGGACGGCAGAATGGCTTCTTAGTGGAGAAACTGAGGAACAAAGATTTACGCCTTCTGCATGCCTCACGTTGGTCATTTTCTGGAGGGATTTGAGCTGCACTTGGAAGGCTACAGAAGTTTTAGATTGCTCATTTTAATTTTTCAGATATGCCACAGACCTAGCCTTTAGCCACAAACTTATTTTAATTCTGTCTGTGAAAAGCCTCAATTTGAAATAAATCCATTTCTTTTTAAGAGCATGAAATTATGTGAAAGTTAATTTCTATTTCCCTTGGGTACATACCTCCAACTAATAAATTATCTTGAGACTAACATGGGAGATCTTTTAAAAACATAACACAGAATGATGTTAAACTTTATTGATAGATCAAAGAGGCCTGGATAAAAATCTCTATGTACAGCTTCCTAATCATATGTCCATAATTTTAAATTAATGATTTTCAATTGAGACTCTCTGGGGCAGGTCACAGGCTTCTATACTGCATACAAGTTCTGAAGTTGATGCTGACAAGTAGCTGGGGTTGAGACCACTGCTTTACATCTAGAAATTGGAACACAGAAAATCACCCACTTAAAAAAAGTGAAGCATGATCTACAGATACCACATTAATTGATGTTTTTTTCCAACTATTATTAATTGGAAAAGAGAGAAAAATTTCTCCTTAATATATTCTGTAACCACGAGAGTGATGTAGCATGAATCTTGGGAGCATCCTGAGAGAATCACATTCACAAATAAGGTTATGCTACTTTACATCTTTAGAAATTAAAATGACCTCTCTTTTCCAGAAACATTAATAAAGATGAGTTGGAATGCAACAGATAGGAAATTCCTTAGACTTCTCTGGGAGGTTGTGTGGATGAAATTTTGCTGAATGCCTCAGGATGGGTTGCAATTTCATTTCTGGGTTTGGAGGCATGCCCTTTCATATGTACACATTGTGCTAGTTCTTCCCCACCTCTAAGGTTCATTCTCTGCCCTTTCTTTCCCTTCAGTGGGCTCCAGGCTGCTGACCCTTGTCTGCAAAACCCACTTCCTTCCCACCTGGTAGAGGCTGCATCCTCTCCGACTATAGTTCCTGCTGGCCAGATGGCTCCAGCTCTCATCAAGCTCCAGCAACATCGTTTTCTCAGGCCCATGTGGCAATGGTTCTTCATTGTTGCTAGTCCAGGACACCTTGATGACTCTTGATGGATCCTGTGACCTGGCTCTCTAAACAGTCCTTCTAAACAGAAGGATGCTTCTTTCTCACCTCATTGCTTCGGAGTCCCATGTGAGGACTTCTCTGGGACACTCACTAATCACAATCTAAATTTCTCTTTGGATGTTTATCTAGAGACCATTAAGGGCAGCTTAAAATGAACAAGTACCATTTGTACAAGTGCAGGACCATCAGAAAGAAGAGACTGACTAAAGGGATTCTTAGTGGAAACATTTTAAAAGATAAAAGCAGAAAGAGAGGTAGGAGAGGTTTTTTGCTGACTGCAGAGAATGTCTAGGAACATTAAAAAACTGTTAGAATTACCTTGCATTCACAAGAGGACATTTTGAAAATGGATATTGCAAGCCAAATGATGAGGACTTGCAATCATATCTCAAATATAGCCATGGATCTGAAAGGAATGATGCTGACAGCAGGTCAGGGTGAGAATAAATATAGTAACTGCTAACTACAGGCAGGGCACTGTCCTTGCTCTGGTCGTCGATGTTTCTGGCATCCACTGCAGCATTTCTGTGTTGCTGGGAAGGTGGAGAAGTGCCGATGACAGCTCTGCATGTTGGGAAAAGTTTCTGTGTGCTGTCAGACTTTTTTAGTCTTGGCAGATTACCGGAAGGCAAAATTTGACTTCGTGTTATGTCTTGTTTCTCTGTTGTGTGTGGAGGCTTTCAAAGATACATACTTTACATACTGATAGAGAGATACAGTTTGATATAGACACTTGGATTTTTCTCTTAGTATAAAATTGTCAACAACAACAAAAAAATCAACAAGTGTATTCTCAGAGCTTAGCATATTTGAGGTACTAGGTAAACCTTGTGTGGCTCATTTCCCTATTTACCATGTGTGTATATGATTCAGTCACAAAGAGAAGAGACATTGTTTTGCTCCCAAGCATCCTGTTCTAATGTGGAGAGCTTCAGCTTAGCCTGAACTCATCTGAACCTCTCCTGGCTGGAAGAGATGAATCAATTCTCTAAACCCGGAGGAAAAGTGAGAAGAGGTAGAAGTGCAAGATCACATACAAATAAGAAAGTAAGGCGAGAGCTTTTTGAGAAACGAAACTCCATTAGAGTTCATAGTTAATAGCCAATAATTGCATTTAGCTTCAGTTAAGTGTTTACATATATCTGTGCTTTTCATAGATTGAATTTTTTTTTTTTTTTTAATTCTCATGCCCTTTGAGGTAGATTGTGCAATTCTCTTTACAGATGGTAAATTGGTTCACATGGAGTTTAAATTGGCTTTTCCAGGGTCCTGCAGCCAAGAGTATACAGGGCCAGGATTCAATCTGAGGAAGAATCCAGGAGAAGTCTTGCTTGCTGGGGCAAGCTAGAAAGACTCTGCATCAGCAATTTGAAATGTATCTGGCAGTTAGGGAAGGGCAAAGATTTTAGGTGAAAGAAAATGTCAATCTCTAAAAGTAGAAGTTTTTAGCTCTCATCATGTTCATTAGCAGGTACTTCTTTTCTATTTTCCCTGTTGCCACCACATAACAGACAAATAACACCACCCCAAAGTGACCACGAGTCTCTGGAAAACTGAAGGGTGAACTGAGAGTGTCACTGAACACAACCCTCCATTGGTTGACAATGTAGAGCTGGCAATGCGAATTGGAAACCACGAAATGTGAAAGCCAAACTCCTAGGTCTTCAGGGAGGTCTCTCAAGTTCCTCAGCTAGGAGGGCCTTTGGTCAGTCTGGGCTAAGTTGAAGTTCTCTTTTCACATCAATGATTCATCTTAAAAAAAAAAAAAACTGAAGTTACTGAATAAAAGTGAAATTGGGCTTTCAAGTGCCTCCAGACATTTTGGAGTCCTGCCTTCTGTGGGCGCCTTGCTGTGTGGGTGTTTCTTCTTCTCTGCGTGATTTCACCTCCAAGCAGGGGTTCTGCAGCGGGGTATTCTCCAGTGGCAATAAAGCCTTTAAGGAGAACCACAGGGAGCCCTTCTGGACATGGGCTGAAGGAGGAGACTTGATCAATTAATTAACCAACAATATTTGTTGAGCACTTACTCTGTGAGTCTAGGCCTCTGCTGAGTACATTTATAAGCAAGTAGATTTTTTAGAAGTCTAAAGGTGATAATGTGGTTAAGTTTGTCTTCTTCTTATACTGACCTATCTCAGAAACAAAGGTCGTTGCACTTTCAACCCAGTCAGAAACGGGTGTCCTTCTGTGTCACATAGGTGAAGAGTTCTGCCCTGACTCTGAACATGGAGGCGGCCATTGCCACCGTGCTGAGGGGAAGGCTGGTTTGAAGGGTGACAGGTTTATTCTGAGCACTCCACTGGGAAGAGAGAAGGCATGGAAATGAGGAGGAGTCATGATAGAAAAGCAGACTGTGACTGCCTTCAGTTTGGACACTCAGGTTAACACTGCAGGAAGCTGTTCCAAAAGCCATCATGATTCCAGATAGAGCCAGAAAGAGTTGTTGTTGTTTTTTTTTTTTTTTTGGTCTTTCTGAGTTACTTTCTTTTAACCTATAAACACAGGAGTCTACAAACAAATGCACAATATTTCCATCTGAACACAAGCCAACTACAGGGCACCTTGCCTTGCATGGCAAACAATTCCAATGAGTCTGGGGAATCCAAAAACCCTGCTCACACAGTTGTGGGCCTGGATCTTCCATGTTGGTTGCAGCCTCATGTCTCTTTGAAGAATGAAACTCTTTAGTGACCTTTGGATTCAGAACCAGTAACTCTCTTAAACCGTATCCTAGAGAGACAGCTGACTTCTCTCCAGTTTTAAAGAGAGCTGAAGGGTGCCAAGTCTTGATCAAGCTGGCAGCTCCTGGTGTCTTTGGACTCCTCCACCTCCATAATTACTGACAAAAGCTGAGAGTTTAGGCCCTGGTCTGGTATGAGGGGAGGAAGGAGTCTTTGTGACAGAGAAGGAAAAAGGGACAGGTGGTCAGATGGAACGAGAAGGCCCCCAGCCAGTTCTTTGAGAGAAGGGAATGCATTTGATGTACTCTAATGGTACCCCTGACTGAGGGGCCATATGGAGCCCTGGATCCTGCATGTATCCATCTTCCTAGTTTGGACTACCTTTTCCTGCAAAATCATAGTGTCAATTGGGTCAAGCAGTTGCCTCTGATAGTTCCTGCTGCTCTACTCAGAAGGGAAAAGTTAAAAATATAAGGGGTACCTTGGCATCTGATCCTAGTTCCTCTTTCATAGTTAGAGATTCATCAAATTCTAAGCATCAAATTTTAAAGTCTTTTAGGAATGTATTATTTTAAATACGTGCATCTTAGAAATAGTCAAGCTTAACCTTTTAAAGCCATGGGCAGAAATTGATAGGAAAAAAAAAACCCATATCTAATTGCAGATGTACCCGAGAATTTCTACAAATCCCCGTCACTCCACATGACTGTGCCCCCTCCTGATTTACACAGCTGATTCAACTGGGCTTCAAAGGAATCTGAATTTATAACCCCAACCTAGGTACTGGCCCTTTTAAGTGGCTTTTTAGTGGAAACATTTCTAAAAGGTATTGTGCTTTTCTGCTTCCTTGAAGCAATATGCAATGAACATAATTTTCTTTCTTCTCATATGCTTTAGTCATAACCATCAATTCACAGTTAGGTAGTATGATCAAAGAGCGGATTGAAACTGACCTGATACGGCCTAGGTTGTTCTGAAAATGTTCCTAAAACCATGCTGACCTTTTCCTTGATTGCCTGATGCTTACAAGGGCCAAGTGATGCTAGAGCAGGACTTCCTGGATAGAGTAGTGAGGTTGCTCCTCATAACTGATGAGTGAATCAAGAGCTGAAGCTTGCTCTACCCGGGGATGTTACCATCTGTGTCACTCCCATAATCCTGGTCTTGGGTGCCCATTAGGAGTGTTGGGGGAACTTCTTCCTGGTGAACCCAGAGGACCAAGGCTATGCAGAGCCTCATAAAACTCAGTATCTCTTCCTCCATTATGTGGCTTTCTGGGCCTTTGTGATTTAGTGACTTGTAGTCTCTGACCCCTATTATGGAATTTTCCAGGGTTCAAGTGACTGGAACATTTTGATGGTGTGAGTGCCTCCCCCAATTGCTTCTGGCAGAATTTTTTTGCCTTTCTGTGGAAACCCTTGAAACTCCTTGCCCCTATGCTAATACCTTTTTTTTTTTTTTACAATGCCACATAGATTTGTAGTTTGTGCATGTCATAATCTCAACTAGATTGTTAATTTCTTAAAAACCACACTATCTTGATTTATATTTGCATTTCTACCATGGTGCTGGGCACATGGAGGATTGGGAGAATTTGTATTGAAAGAGGTATATGTTCCTAGAAATGGAGATATAGGTATTGTTATTTGCGTACCTCATGTGGTAGTGTGTAAAAGAGAACCTTCTACATAGTAGCATATAATCAGGGGGTTCGCTAGAGAAATAGACTCAATAGAATGTACACTGGCTATATAAGATAATCAGGGCAGGCTGCTGACAGGCTGGAAACTTAGGAGTTGGTGTTGCAGTCTTGAGTCTGAATTCCACAAGGCAAGAGGCTGGGGACTCAGGCAGGGTTTCTTACAGTCAGAGAAGTTTCACTTAGAGTCTTAAGTGAGACTTCCTACTTTTCTCGGAGACCTCAATTCTTTCTCTTCAGGCCTTCAACCATTTGAACAAAGCCTACCCATACTGTAGAGAATAATCCACTTTACTCAAAGACTATTGATGTAAATACTAATTACATCTAAAAAATACCTCTGCAGAAACATCTAAACTACATTTGACCACATGACTGGTGCTATAACCTATCTAAGTTGACATGTAACATTAGCAATCATGGGTTGAATATCTATTTAATATGTGTTTAATGAAGAAATTTATGTTCTATATTAACATGTGTGTAATATTTTTTTTAAGAGAGAGAGAGAGAATTTTTTAATATTTATTTTTTTCTTTTAGTTTTTCGGCAGATACAACATCTTTGTTTATATGTGGTGCTGAGGATCAAACCCCGGGCCGCATGCATGCTAGGCGAGCGTGCTACCACTTGAGCCACATCCCCAGCCCCGTGTAATATTTTTTATACTTAATTGTTTTATAAGTTGCCCTTCTTAACTCTTTAAAAGTCTTGACATGATTAGAAATTATTCTAAAGCAGGAGCATGAGAAACCTTTAGAAAATAGTAGAAGTAGATTATATTGGCTGCAAAAAAATCTCTATTAATATTATAATGGGAGTCATGGCCACTACATCTCTCTCTCCCCAGGGTTCTTCTCACCTACCTATTTATCCCTAAAACTTTAAAGAAATTTGGGGCTATTTCTAAGCTGGTATTCTATATCTGTTGTCTTTGCCTCTTTTGCTATTTTATTCCTGTTTCCTATAGGAAGCAAACAGTAATTTTCTCAATTTGTCAGTTGAGAAAATTCCCCAGAATACAGAGAAAAAGATAGTGGAAAAAATTTCAATTTCTGCCTCTTATGTAGACTCTATTTTTAACTATCACATTTTGGGTCTTGCATATTTTAGAAGTACATTCTTTCTATCTCCCCTTTCAGCTATGATTTTGACTCATAGTATGCTATCCTATGAACTATAGTATTCTATGCTTTGTTTCATAAAAGACAAGCAAATATTTTCTTGTAGAAAAATTCTGGAGGTATGATCTGCGTTTTTTGAAACTTAACTCTTTAAGTCTAAGGATTTCTCACAGCCACCAGAATTTTCTCTTTTACCCTTTTCTAGGTATGGCGGGGGGGGTCTGTGTAGGTGAGACATTTACTACTTGATTGAAGGGGGTGTCAGAAAGTGATTTGGGTGCAGGTGACCTCTGACTAGGATGGAGAGACAAGGGAGTCTGATGTGCTCATTCCTGAGACTCTGTATGGAGCCCTGGCATCTCTGACTGAGCTGGAGAATGAGGAGGAGGACAAAGTGTGACCTGGTGGATTCTCACAGCCAATGCCCTTTTGCGTACGTTGCCCTCCAAACTCTCTGAATCCTCCCTTGTTTAAAATATCTTTCTGCAGAAGACTCTGTATCCCCAAGTACTGTCATTTATCTGCTCAGACCTCTTATTGTAAAAGTGGTGCCCAGGCAGGGGCTGCTGGGTTGGCAGTGTTCTGGAAGCTCTGCCGGCAGCTCCAGTGCAGTGAGGGTGTTGTACCTGGTGAGGGTACTTTTCTTAGTCAATGCATTTTGGGGTTGGGTTGGGAGCAGACTTAATCAAAGGTCTTCTCTATCATTTTCAAGGTCTCCCATATTGTTTGAATTCTGAGGATGGTGTGTGTGTATCTAAAAGTGGGTTTTCAACTTATTCCCACTTACATTTGCAGTTAGTGGAAACTTCTCCTAGATTATGGCTTAAGATCACCTGTCATATTTGGGTTCCAGGGCTGTTGTCAATTTTTGTTCTTTTTGTGAGTCTTCTTGATGACTTTTATCAAAAGTTGGGAGTGGACTGTCACAAGCAGTGCTCCATGCCATGTCTTGGTACTGAAGTTCTCTGTCTTCTGCTTTGGAAAGGGAGCTAGTGAGAGCAGAGCAAAACTCTGGTTTATTTCTTTTATTTTCCTCTCTAAAGGCTTTTGTTAAACTTGTGTCATTTACCAGAAAAAACAGTCATTTCCCTCTGACCTCCTCTCATTTGCTGTTTTGAATGTGAATTGTGTCCTCATTTTCAGTTCTGAGCAGCAATCTCATGGTAATTCTGAGTCTGTGTTAACGTGTGGCCACTGTACTGCTCAGCAGCTGATGTGGAATCAGAAGGTTAAGGGTGGCATCCTCTCACAATTGCCATTAGTTCTCTTTTTGTCAGTAGATTGGAGCAGCGGCCATTTCACTTTTTTTTTTTTCCTGGCTCCATTCTAGCACATACTGGCATAAAGCTCTAGGTCAATAATGTAGAATAGAAGCTCCTTATAGTCACTCTCTTCACTGGTAGTTTTCCCCACCCCTGGAGATTTCTCCCATACTACTTTGTATTCCTGGGGTCTCTGTGGTCCCGATTACTCTTCTCAAAACTGTCCTGGAAACTGATTTCTATAGCATCACTCCCCCTCTAGGGGAAGAGGAGAAAACGAAGATAATGGAGAAGAGACAAAAGGAAAATAAAGAAATACATTAGAAAGATGTACTTACTTTTTTTTTTCCTTTTCCTTTTTGTGGTACTGTGGATTAAAACCCAGGGGAGCTTTACCACTGAGCTACATCCCAACCCTTTTCACTTTTTATTTAGAGACAGGGTCTCACTAAGTTGCCAAAGCTGGCCTCAAACTTGTGATCCTCCTGCCTCAGCCTTCCAAGTCACTGGGATTACAGCTTATACATTTCCCAGTTTATATATCACTTTTTTTTTTTTTTTTTAGTTACTGGAGATTGAACTCAGGGGCACTTGACCACTGAGCCATATATCCCCAGCCCTATTTTTGTATTTTATTTAGAGACAGGGTTTCACTCAGTTGCTTAGTGCCTCACTAAATTGCTGGGGCTGGCTTTGAACTTGTGATCCTCTTGCCTCCGCCTCCCGAGCTGCTGTGATTACATGCATGCACCACAGTGCCTGTCCTCTATACTTTTATACAGAATCTTTCCTTAGTGACAGCGTAAGTTGGTGCCTTAAAAAAAAAAATCATCCCTGTTTATAACCATGGATAAGTGAAGGCTGTAAACTACACTGTAACTAGAGCACCAATAAGGCTTGAGGAATAAGACTGAAAACCATTTTGACAGAAAGTCAACTGCATCATTTTAAAGTGAGCACAGCTCCAAGCAACCACAGATATTTAACAATTAATAGTGGGTGGATAAAACACCCTCACTGCTCTGCCCCAGTATGACCTGGATACTTACACACAGAGATGGAAATCATTCGGGGGACTTAGAAATTTTGGTCTTTGACCTACAGGTCTATAATGTATCAACCAAACTTTTACATGGTGATGCATTTGTTTGTATAATACAGAGAGAGGTCAGCAGGGGGTGGGGGGGTACTATCCCTTCCAGCTACTTAAAATGTCAAAGGTCAAATTCTGTACTATGATGAGCAGTTATCAGAACTCCTAGCCATCCTGTCAATAGATTCTAGCCTCCTTCCATTTCCTTGAAGCAACCTATAGTTCTTTTCTGGCCACACACTGTTATTCAATTTCAACCTTCTTGCTTTTGCATCTATAGGTTTGGTCAATTATTGCAATATCTTTTTGGTCTAAGAAAAGCCATTTAAATTTTTTCAAGATTTCCTCAGACAGGTAGTGATTAGAATATATTGTCAACTCCCTTAGTTTTTTCTTTTTTTTTTTTTTTGTCACATAGCTCACCTGCCAACTTGTTCTTGTTAATTCAGCTCTTCTGGCTCATGCTTGTTTCTACACTTAGTTGTGGGAAGATGAGGTGACTGAGACGGGATAGGAGATAGCAGCGGTAGCTGAAGCAAGATGAAAATGAACGATATTTTCAAATCCTAAGCAGGGCGGCAGAGGCTAATAATTACATTAAAAAGGCCCTCTGTAGGTAGGTGCAAATAGGCTAGTCTAAACAAGTGCCGCTGTTTTAATATGGGCTGTTGGAGAGATGTCATTACCTGACGAGACTGCCACCTTTCACCTCTAGCCATTGTGATCCGTTAGGTCTCACTAACAGGGAGAGCGAGGAACTTGTTTGCAGGGGATTTGTTGTCTCACGCTCAGAGGCAGCTGAGAGACTTGCCAAATGACAGGAAGACGCTTACATTCACAAGGTGTGATTGCCTAAGTGTTTGTCTGTGTCTAATTAGTTTGCCTTTGCTGGTTGGTAGCTCCGCAGCCAGGAGGCAGATTGACTCTGCAGGCTGTAAGCAAAGAGGGTTGATTGGTGTTGTTATCATTTGTTTATTTAACCCTCCCTCAAACCAGGCACTCTTCTCTAAAGGACAGCCTTTTCTGCTGCCTCTTAAAAAGGTATTAAAATGAAATGAAAAGAAAAAAAAAAAGAGGAAAGAAAGAAAGAACAGCTCCTAGGGAGCCTGTAACTCTGTCCCCATGTCATATGCCTGTAACATGTTATGTGGCTGGGCACGGGTGCTCTTTGTTCAAGAGGACATGCAGAAGGTTTTGCTTGGCATTGATGGAGCCGATGCTCAAATCTTTCAGATAAAGGAGAAGATTAATTTGAGACTGATGCTGGTTTCTCCCCCTTCCGTTTTATAAACAAACGCAGAAGGAAATGCAGCATCCTGGGTCCCTGCCAGAGCTGCCACCCGGAGCCATGCACACCCGCAGGAAGATGTGGTAATTTAAAGGGAGGATTGGTTTTGTGTCAGGTTGGTCACCTTCCTGATGTGTGCTGGTGGGTCTGCCATAGCAACTATAGAGCCATTCTCTGGCCCTGGATCTTTGAGGCTTGGGGCCCCCTTTTGACAAGGCCCCAGGGAAGCCATGTTCCCTTTCTCTCCCCTCCTACACTTGTCCTTGGGGCTACCTCAGATGCAGGCTAGTGCTCAGGGGCCATTACTTTAGGTAGATTTTTACAAGTAATCATGTTGCTTGTACACATAACATCAGTATATACCCTCAGATCTTTGTTTAGCTAGCAAGAAATGATACAAGAATCATTATTTTTATTTTATGTGTTTACTTTTTCCAACATATGTCAGCTCTTCATCAGGATATTCTGCCTTATTAACTTGTTATGGTCAGCAGCACTAAGCGGGACCTGAATATACAGGGGTGTAATATAATATAAACGGGTTCTGAATGAATGAACAGGCTTATGTTAACCAAATCATAATGTTCATTCATATTTGATTTTTAAACTCAATTTCTTCAAAAGTTGCTTGTTACCCATTTAAGGATGTGGTCTGGATCCTGTGCACAAGGCCAGATTATAATAATAGCTAAGTTTTATTTAGTGTCTGCTGTGTAGGCACTTTAGTTACCAGATATGCCATCTAATTTAGTCCTCACAATAACCTCTGGGCCAAGTGCTATCATTTCTGTGTTATAGATGAGTAAACTAGGTCTCTGTAAATCTAAGTAACCTGTCCAAAGTCATGTACCTGCTCAAGACTTGAACATTGTCCTGACTGCCTTGGAAATCTATGCCTGTAACTAGGAAGTGTGCCCCTGAGGACCTGTGCATGCACCGAGAGCCCAACAACTCAGCCACAAAGGAAGTTAAGACCAAAGCTCAAATAGAATATATCATGTATCCCAACAAAGGGAAGAGCCAAGGTTGTTAAAGCTGTAAAAGGTCAAGCTCAGGAATGAAGCTCAAGATTCAGAGCATGAGGACAGTTTTGCAAAATGTATTTATACCTCTGTGGGCTCTGAGCTTCTCTGGAGTCTGAGATATCAAATCATAGCAGTCTTTCTTTCTTTTTTTTTTTTGTCCTGGGGATTGAACTTAGGAGAGCTTTACCACTGAGCTACCTCCCCAGCCCTTTTTAAAAATCCCTTATGAATGGGATTAGTGCCCTTATTGCAAGAGACTCCCAAAATTCTTATGTCTTCATCCTGCTATATGAGGATACAATGAGAGGTAAGTAGTCAACCTGGAAGAACTCAACCATGGTGGCACCCTGATCTCAGATTTTCAGGCCTGAGAACAGTTGTTTATAAACTACTCAGTCTATAGGACTTTGTCACAACAGTCTGCACAGGCTAAAACATCTGCTTAGGTTCTGAGTTTGCAAATGCCAGGCTCATGCTGGCTACTTCTCTTGTGAATTCTGTAGGTTAAAATTTTGTAATTTGTGTGTGTTGGGGAGGGGGAAACCTCAGCATAGTAGAATTCATTGCTTCATGTTTTATGTTACTGCTCTATGTAAGCATATTTTGTGCCCTGCCTGTTTCCTTCCAGAACAGAAAACATGGCAGCTAAGAGTGAGCTGGCTCTTGTAGGAGCTGGCATCTTAGGAACCATACCCTACTTTCCCACCTTCCCACTGGGTATGGGTACCACACGCCACTAACAGCTGGTAATCAACCTTGTATTTTGTGAAAGACTTATGCATGTGTCTTAAATATTGCTTTTAGTTTCTTACCACTGGAGACTTTGTGGATCCCTGGAGTGTACCTTTCAAGGTTCAATTTCCATTCACCTTTTCTCAAGGAAAAAAAAAAACAAAAACCAAAAACCCAAAAAACAGATTGAATTGGCTCCTTCTGGCTTGTCCCCAGGTCTTTCCCACCCAGAATTCTGCAGAGGCTTTGAAAAGCATTGCCTTTCCCAAACGAATGGATTCTGCAATCCAGGATGGAGGAGATGTTGCTAGCACTGACTCAGCACTGCCTGCTTCTTATCTTTCAGGGTTTTAAATTCCTCTCCAGCTAAGCCAGGATGATCATGCCGACCTCCCCTCGTGGAGGTGCCGCAGGGATGGTAAATAATTGCAGAACACCTGGAAAACACCAAGTGCTGCCCAAGAGTGCAATAATGACCCTACATCATGCCCCTGCAGCTGGCCCTGCATCAGCCTCCACACACTAAAGGAAAGCACAGTAAATCACACCCATCAGGGACACAGCAAGGAGTTCATGTTCCTCCAGCATTCTTTCTGGTGCGTTGGGGTGAAGTCTTTCCACAGACAGGAAGGAGGTATTGCCTTCTAAAAATAATCAGAGAGCACACAAACAATGCATAGAAGAATAACTGCCATTTAATGTATAAAGAACCTAACTCAATTCAAGAATATTTCTTGTCTGGTCAACAGATTTCATTAAAGAAATATATCTAGGAGAAAAAGCACATCTCGTTTCTGTTTGATAAAGGAACAGGGGACGGATAAGAGCAGGAACTCAAAGACAGTCTTCAATGGTGTGCTATCCATCCCCCCCATCAACAATTTGTTACTTGGTTAATTTCTTCTTATTTTTTTACATTTATTTTATTTTAGTTTATTATCAAGCCTTTTAACTTTTTCTATATTTTTGTTGGTGAATTATAGTTGTATACAATGGTGGGATTTGTTGTCACATATCCTACACGCATACAACTCTAACGATATAATTTGATGAATATCATTCCTCAATATTTCCCTTTTCCCTCTCCCTGTTCCCTTTCCTCTACTTATATCCCTTCAATTTTTATAAGATTTACCCCTCCCCACATTTCTTTTCCTTTTCCCTCTGTATTTTCCACATATGACCTTTGACCTCTGAGATTGGCTTATTTCACTTAATATATGGTCTCAAGTTTATCCACTTTCCTGCAAATAACATAATTTCATTTTTCTTTATGGCTGAATAAAACTCCATCTTGTATATATACCACATTTTCTTTATCCATTCATCTGTTGATGGATACCAATGTTCATTACACAGTATGGCTATTGTGACTTGTGCTGCTATAAACATGCATATATTCCACATGCTGTGTATCCTATATACATGTATGTGTATCCTATATACATATATATCTCCTATATATACTATAGGGATACATGCATGCATGTATGTTGGCTTTAATTCTTTAGGATAGATACCAAGAAGTGGTATAACTGGGTTATATGGCGGTTCCATTCCTGGTCTTTTGAGGAAATTCCACACTGATTTCCATAGTGGTTGTACTAATTTACAATCTCATCAACAGTGTGAAAGTGCTCCTTTTTCTCCACATCCTCTCCCAAACTTATTATTTGTATTCTTGATAGCTGCCATTCAAAAAAAATCTCAGGGTAGTTTTGATTTGCATTTCCATAATTGTTAAGGATGTTGAACATTTTTTCATATATTTGTTGGTTATTTATATTTCTTTTTTTGAGAAGTGTCTGCTTAGTTCATTTGCCCATTTATTAATTGGTTTTTTTCGTTGTTTTTTGAATTTATATATTCTGTATATTAATCCTCTGTTGGAAGCATAGCTAGCAAATATTTTCTACCATTCTGTAGGTTCCCTCTTCAGATTCTTACTTGTTTCCATTTCTGGGTAGAAGCTTTTTAATTCAATGCCATTCCATTTATTAGTTTTTTGGCATCATTTCCTGATATTTACAGAGAAAGTTGTTGCTTGTGCCTATATGCTGGAGCATTGACCCTATGTTTTGTTCTAGGAGTTGCACAGTTTCTGGTCTAAATCTTAGATCTTTAATCCATTTTGAGTTGATTTTGTGGTTAATTTCTTTGATGTGATTTTCACTTTAAAACATTTATTGAGCATCTGTGATGTGCCTAATCTTGGACTAGGTCCAGGAACTCCAGTATAAATACAACACAGTTCTGCTCTTGAAGAACTCTTGATTAAATGGGGCAGACAGACATGGAGAGAAAACGCAGAAACCAATAGCCATTTTGGTGTTATGGGGAGATTTCCTTCTGACTACGGTAAGTTGGAACTGAGTGTATGAATTTTGAGGTACAAATTTTCCTTCCTGGATCCTGAACTAGTATGCTG
Organism: Callospermophilus lateralis; assembly: GCF_048772815.1. Lineage (NCBI taxonomy): Eukaryota > Metazoa > Chordata > Mammalia > Rodentia > Sciuridae > Callospermophilus > Callospermophilus lateralis. The sequence goes on along the minus strand of NC_135311.1, from coordinate 67,671,847 downwards.
GGCTTGTGGTGAATTCCTAATGTGACCCTGGTACACAGAGAGGTGAAATTTCCTAACTTCACACTATTATGGCTTTTAAGAAACTGGCTGAACTGCTGGGCACATGAGCACTGGCGATGGACTCCAACATGGTTCTGAGTATCAAAATATGTTTATTATTGGCAAGGCCATTTTTAATGTGTGGCCCACTGAGGGCTCTGAAGGCCTGAAGAGTGGAAAAGAAGATTAGGAAAATAAGAAAAGGATTGAGTGGGAGTTGGGAATCAAATTGGAGAAGCAGAGGTGGGATATGTAATTTGAGGATGAAGGTAGCCATGCCCCCACCCTTTACTGTGTAAGGTTTCCAGTGGTCATATCTTTACAGTGGTAGGAGAAGACCCTTCCCTCCTCACATACAGTACAGGATACTAGTTAGGTCCTTTCCTGATCCTTCTGAGGTATACCAGGGTATGATATTGAGATCTCTCCCTATTCCCATCTGAATTACCAGATACCTGATACAAATACAGATTCCTAGGTCCCTTCATTCTGAATCCAAAGGTTAAGTTTTTGGGAGTCAGAGACCTGTTAATCTGTATTTTAATGCATGAAAACTGATTCTAATACTTATTAGTAAGTTTGTGAACTACTAATATAACTTCTTTTGGGATATCCAGTTGGTTCCAGGTCATGATTTGTACCTAACCGTCTTGTATGCATCAGATGAGACAATGCGTAAAGAAGCATTTTTTTAGACAGAAAATACAATACAAATATTAGGTAATCACCATTAGCTATTTTATAAAGTTTTGTAATTAAATTATGAGATGTTAGCTATCCAAGGCAAAAATCCTTATAAATACCAAAATGTCATGGTGATAAAATTGTTATGATTTTGGTTGTATTTAAAGGTGATTTTGGTGGACTTGTTAGGGACTTCTTTCCATCATAGCCATTGTTCTTTTCTACCAGTAAACAATCCTAGGATTTTTGCAGAGAATATCCATCCCTTTTCTAATTTCCTGTAGGGTCTGCTGCATTGTGGAAATGACTCAGCTTGTAGGGTCAGATCCCCCCGGGATTATGTCCTAGCTTGTCTACTTACGAACTGTGGGATTTAGACATGGAATTTCCCTCTCTGTCCTTCAGTTTTCTCATCTGTGAAATGAAGACTCTCATGCCTACTTCCTAAGGCTGTTGGGTGAGGGTGTGTGTGTCAAATTCAGCTGACAGTCTGGCTCAATTGCTTAACAAATGGTCATTATTACCAGTTCTTTAAATTATATCATTTCCTTAAGTTTGATAACATGGTGGCAGGCTACTGTTTCATAATCTTGTCACAGCTCCACTATGCAAAGCTCCCTAATCTCAGCTTCACTAATTTGCTACGTAAAATAACTGTGATGAGACAAATTGTATTTACATCGAAAGATCACTTAGAGCGTTGGAGCTGCTGTGGTTGCCTGTTTCTATGCTGTTTTCCGTGCATGCTAATTGGTGAGGCCTCCTTAGGTGACCAAGTCAAAAGCCTGGGACAATGGTTGCTGTTCCTGCATTTTTTTTTTTTTTTTAAAGAGTGAGAGAGAGTGAGAAAGAGGGAGAGAGAGAGAGAGAATTTTAATATTTTATTTTTTAGTATTTGGCGGACACAACATCTTTGTCTGTATGTGGTGCTGAGGATCGAACCCGGGCCGCACGCATGCCAGGCGAGCACGCTACCGCTTGAGCCACATCTCCAGCCCCTCCTGCAATTTTTTTTTAATAGTTGTAGATGGACAGCATGCCTTTATATGTTTAGTTTTTTTTTTTTTTTTTTTTTTTTTTTTTTATGCGGTGCTAAGGATAGAACCCAGTGCCTCACACATGCTAGGTAAGAACTCTGACACTGAGCTACACCCCCAGACCGGTGTTCCTGCAATCTTAACCATAAGCAAGAGACAGAGGAACAGTATGGCTGAGGAAGCCAAAGGAAGTTATTACTTTGCCATTTTTCCCACTCCTTTAATGTTGTGATTGCTTTTTGGTTCAGTAGGAAATTTAAATAGTAACCATGTAACACACACACACACACACACACACACACACACACACATCTTGACCAAGAGCAGACAATTTATATTTTTCATTTTTTATGATGGGGGTTTATAAAATTTCATCTCTTTATGAGAATTGTTATAAAATCTAGGGAATTAACAAGAAAACTGGAGAAGACTTCTACTGATTATTGGAAACATACTAGTTAAAGTGTACTTCTGGGTAAAATGAGTAATAAAAGTTGTCAAATCTAAAATTGGTTGACTGAAATTTATTCTTAGTTTTACAATAGAGCTTAATCAAAAGGTTATAGCTGTGAGGGCTTTCATGACAAAATATGTATATATTTAAGTTTCATTGGTTGCAGAATTACATCAGATCTAACTGATGTAAATGTAAATTTATTCAGTGGAAAAAAAGCCCCACTACCATAATGCATTCATTTGCATGTGCAATGCCAGTTCAATCTTTCTCAGTTTTTTTTTTTTTTTTTTAACTTTAACTCTCTCCTTCCAAATGCTGTCATTCAGGATAAAAATTGATAGTAACACAAACAGTCTAATTGAGATTTTAAGCTACATAAAATGATATAATTCAAGACTTCGACATGATATCCTTACAAAAGTGACATTTCCCATTTTATAAACCTGATGGGACCACACTTTTGATTATGGCAACACTTAAATTCTTTTCTTTGACTAATGGAAGGATGGATTTTTCCTCATATCACATCTCCAGTTATATTCGAATTGTAGTAGTTGCTTTGAGGTTTGTCATTCCGTTCCATTTTTAGGAAAACTAAAATGATTCTGCAAAGGATTTGGGCCATTCGATATTTAGGAGGACAATGAATCAGAAGCCGGTGCCCCAAATCGCTCCAGGGCTGTGGTTTCTAGGGCAGTGTAGGGCTGAGACTCTCTGGACTCCACATGCAGGGGGTACTCTGTGCGTCTGCATGGGCTGCTTCACTTTCCAGGGTGAGGGCATTTCTGTGGAATCTTGTGACTGCTTTCCCTTTGTCAGACAGAGCATGTGGGTGGCATGGCAGGGGCTGAAGTTAGCCTGGGGAATTCTGTGGGCATCTTGGTAATGAGAAATCTTACACTCTCTAGGGAACCGCCACCCATGTCTGTGATGTTTCTTGATCTATCCTTGCTACAAAGTCTACTTTGGAGAGAGCTACAGAATAGGGTGTGGTGTAGGACAGAGTCTCCTTCTTTCAGATCACATTGGTCTTGAGTCAGGTAAAGTAACACATTCAGATATTTCTTCTCCCACTCTTTTTTTCCAGATCCCAGTTTCAAGTGCCTGATGTCTTCCTGGCTTCCGCCTGGGACTCTCCAGACTATTCCCTGCTTAACTGATGCACTTTCTTAAATTTAACATGAATATTTCACCCTTTAGACACCTTCAGACTCAGACTGTGGGTCAGACAGAGTTGACCCAATTTACCCTCTTCATTGATTGGGCTCCCTGGAGAATCACTGTATTAGTAGTCAAAGATTTAAGGACATTTATAAAAGAAGGAAATAAACTAATGAATAAAAGTCCTGGGTTTGATTCAACACTTCCTCCCCCACCAAAAGAATTTGTCCATTCTAGCTTGGCTTTTAGAAGTTAAACCTGCCTAATTTAAGCACACTTGGAATGTTTTATAATAATGTTTGATCCTGGTTTTTTGTTGTTCCTCTTTCAATATGTCTCAAGAGTTTTACTCAATGAAAGATGGCAACATGGCCTCAAAGCCTGGGTTAATGTCTATTTTCACTCCCTCATTTTACCCAGGCCTGTTCTATCATAACATTTCACACTCTATCTGGAGAACTCCTTTTCTCCTCCAGTAGATTGCACATTTCCCAAAGTAAAGGTGCAGTGCATTTTCCTGGGAGTGTTTCTAGCCTTAGTCAGTAGCTGGAATTAGGAAGGCATGTCAATACTGATGGATGGATGAATGAATGAATGAATGAGAGGCTGTAATAATGATTAGGCTTTTAACTGCTATGCATTGAGAGTGGGATGTGGTTCCTCATAGCTTTTTTTTTTTTATCTGAGGCATGCTCAGGAAGTTACAGACACAAGATAAGGAGTTCAGTAGCTTTTATTGGAATCTAGGAAAGCCCTTGATACAACTCTCACTATCAGTGTTTATTTATTTATTTATTTATTTATGTATTTATGTATGTATGTATGTATGTATTTACTAGGGGTTGAGCCCAGAGGCTCTTAACTACTCAGCTATATCCTCGGCCCCTTTTATTTTTTGAGACAGGGTCTTGCTAAGTTGCTCAGGGCCTAGCTAAATTAATGAGGTTGGCTTTGAATTTGCAATTCTCCTGCCTCAGCCTCCAGAGCTGCTGGGATTACAGGTGTATGAGACCAGCCCAGCATAATTAACCTTTAAATGCAGGGCATCTGCTTGGTGCAGTGGCACATGCCTGAAATTCCAGCAAGTCAGGAGGCTGAGGAAGAAGGATTAAAAATTTGAGGCCAGCCTCAGCAACTTAGTGAGACCCTGTCTTAAATAAAAAAATAAAAAAGGCTGGGGATGTGGCTCAGTGGTAAAGTACTGCTAGGTTTAATCCTCAGCACCAAAAAAAAAAAAAAAAAAAAAAAGAAAGAAAGAAAAGAAAGGAAGAAAGCAAAGAAAAGAAAAGAAAGAAAGAAAAAGAAAAAAGAAAAGAAAATGCGGGGCATCGGTGGTTTAGTAGCCAGGACTCTCCAATCAATCAAGGTTCCTACTGCATTCTCTAACCCACCCCAGCTGCTTTCAGAGTCAACTCCAATTCCACAAGCCAGGGATCTATAGCTAGGGGGAAGGCTAGACCTGCAGAGGAACCTATCTTGAGAGTAATTGTGGGGCAAGGGATAGATTTCTGGTTGTGAGCAGCAGGGAGCTGCTAGGTGGTAGGGTGAAAGAGGCTGGCCTTGGTCTGGCTCATGAAGGGTACCCTTATCCTCCGGATGTAAATCACCTTTCTGTGTCATGACATTGCCCATGAATGAAATGTGGTCCTATAAGTATCAGGTTAGCAACTCTGCTGGTGGGGAGGAGTTCAGAGGGGGTTGATACAGAAGTTGGGGAGAGGGAATTTCCCTTCTTTGTGGACTGAGGTAGGAAAAGGGATGGCACAGGGGAGGCATTTTCTTCTTTTCACAGACAAAACCAGTCTGCCCAGCCTTTTGGATTTCTGTGGCCTTTTAGGGGTGACTCTCTGACTGAGAGGTTTGACACTCCTACAATGAACGCCCTATTTTCTCATTCTTCAACAGCTTAAATTATAAAGCAATTGAACAATAGCTTCTAAGGAAAAAAATGCTTCTGTGGAAAACGTTCACATTAGTACTTGCTTGCTGACTTAAGGATCTTGCTGCCCCTCTTCTCTTTCCCCAGGGGGACTGGCAGATTTGGCAAAGTAAGCTGTGTCCTGGGAAATTTGGTAATGAACCAGGAAGATGAATGCACTGGGGAGTCTCTGCAGAGGCAAGCCTAGTCCTACTTTATGCAGCAGCAAAATTGACAAGGTGCTCAGGCATCAGAAAAGGAGCACATTACAGCACTTGTCCTTCAGTGTATCCTCTCTCCTTATTTACATATTTCCCATAAAAGGTACATCTTCAAGTTCAGCTCCTAAAAGCGTACATGCTAATTTTTCTACAGATCTATTATGTATGAATGAGAAGAGTCTATTCTCTTCTCAGTGTGTGGAGGATTTGTGCGTGTAACCCCCCATTAGTGTTAATGGCAGATCTATGCATAATTTCCCTAACTCCCAGAATCCAGGGCGCCCAACTAAGCCACATGCAATTACTTACACACACAGTGACAGGGAGCACATACCAGGGCTAAGAAAACCAGATTCTGGGGTTTTCACATGATAGTGGTCTCTGTTTACAAAAAGGATATGAAAGATGTGAGTAGAAGAGATTTGCTTTTGTTAAAATCCCTATAAAACATTCTGTGACTTTTATTTGTTAGGATGTCTCCTTACTGAACAAAACTCTGAACTGGTAGGCCAGGGATTAGGAAGCTCTGTGGGGTATCGGGCCCAGAGAAGCGGCTTCATCTGTCAATTTTGTCATTGGTTTTTGAGTGATTGCATGAATAAATTAATGAACAAAATAAGTCCTGCTAATATGTTTGGTGATCCTTGAGGTTTTGGTCTTAGATTGGCCCTTGGTGTCCTCAACTTTGGATGAAGAGTCCTTAGCTGCTACTATGTCACACGTGTACTTTAGATGCCAAGAGTCACAGCTGACCTTCCCAACAACATTATTATCTCAATTTAAAGACGAGTGAACTAAAGTTTGCAGAGCTTACGTTGCTTGTTTGAGGTCTCACACCCAGTAAGAAATAGGACTAGAATTTGAACTTGGATCTTTTAACTATAAGGTTTAAATTCTTTCTTTTACAATAGCTCTCTACTTTTGTTATAGAGCTCATCCCCTCCTTCTTGGCACACCCTCTAAAAAAAATCCTTCCCCTAACCACACTCATTCATGCCCACAGCTATAGAAGTCTAAATATAAAGGTTTACTTTTATGGTTGGGTCAAGATGTTGCCGTATCTCCCCACCCCTCAATGTTATTTTAACAGAAAAACATATTCTAGAGAGGTGATGCATACCAGCACACTAAAGGCCACAGAACAGGTTGCACAGGATGTCATTGCATCACATTCCATAAATCTGAATCCCCCAGTGAAACAGGGCTGCTCCCTAGCAAGCTGCCCTTTGTAATGTTACATCCCCTCTCTTTGCCCTTCACAAGGTTACTTCCCTTTAGTCTGCCCTTTGCAAAGTTATGTTTCCTCCCTTTGCCCAGCATTCTAAATTCTGAAAGCATCCCACCTAAATGATTAAGATGTTAAATGCTAAATAATCTATCTTTAGATCCACAGAACCCAGAACATCTGGTGACCTTCACATAACATTAGAGTGTGTAACACTCCTCCTTAGTCTTTACTCCTGTGCATCAATGAACACAAAGCATGTAAATTGCTGTGAGATTTAATTTATGGAAAAGAAATATGTCCATCTAATAACTACAAGAATTAGCTACAGGAGGTCAAGGTCCATTGCAATAGGGAGAAACAGGCGCTGCATGATGAAGAGCACAGCACACAGCCTTCCTGCCTGCTCCTCCTTTCTCTTCCTATAAAAGCCCTCTGTGCCTGAGTTACCCAAGATGGAACTTTAGGAACAATCATCCCCTCCATCTTCCAGGGTGTTGGCTCTTGAATAAAATGGTTTTCCTTCCCAATGTTTGTCTCCCGAGTACTGGCTTTTCAGCAGCAAGTGGCTAGACCTCGGTCCAGTAACACAACTCATTCCTAATTTCTCTAAAGGACACAAAACTGTGAGTTCTGTTCAAAGAAACAAAAAAATTATTTTAAATTGGATGAAGTGCTGTTGTTTCTTATCCTTGTGTGTTATTGCTATTCCTGGCACACCAAAAGGATACTTCCCCCATTCCACCAAATGCAGCTTTGGTCCCACAGACAAGGATAAATCTGCTTTTTCTATGATGTAATTGTCACCTTAACTTTTTTGCTTGACCAAAGTTGATGTTTACATGATTTCAAGAGCCAAGGACTTTTTGATGCAACTTGTAAAGTTATCCGTGCATTAGTTTTGCTTAATAGTTTGGTATTTCCACAGTCCACAAGATAAATTCTATAAGTAACTTTACATACTAATAATTCTATAATAAGTAACCTTACATACATAATAATTAGAATATCTAATAGATATTAAATTTTGACTTGTCTTCATTGACATATTACAACTGGACAGACTCATGCCCTCTGAGATGTGGCTCAGAGTTGTGAGAAAAATGACCCACAGAACAAGTTCTGCTGTGCTATGGGAATTCACTGTGGTTGTATTTACAGGAGTTCAGGTCTCTCAAGCTTTTCCCATTCTGCCACCAGAGCCTACCCCATATGCTTCAGACACTCAAACCTGAGTCTCTTAGCACAGACTCAGATGAAGTATTTGAGAACAGTTGGCAAATTATGAAATATCCAAAGGAAGCATACTTACTCGCATCTCCTTTTACTAGGATCATGCATTTTAGATGGGAATACAATACAATATTTAGAGACTGGCTGAGTGATAAGAAGGGGATATTTTATTTATAGATATGGAAGACAAAGGGAGGATAAGAATAAATGTCTCTGGAAACAATTTCTTTTTTCTCAAGAAAATTTTCCTTAATGCACAATTGTGATGAAAAATCTCATGTAATGCCAGAGACTTAAAAAATATACAAATCCTAATTTTTTTTTTTTTTTTTGGCTAGCCATCTCCACTTCCTGTCTTTTATTTCAATTTCAGCCCATGTAAAATTGTTCTAGATTCCCTGGTTGGGGGAAGACTGTCCACTGTAGGGTAAGCTGTGCCAGGGAGACTGCCAGAAACCTCTAGAGGTTTGCCCAAGTCAGCAGCTGGCAAGCAACTGAGCTGTGGCCTGTCAAAGTCAGTCCACTAGGCGGGGGGATCACTGATGGTCTTAACCTTCATGGTTACATGATTGAATAATGAATGAGTAGAAACGTTCTATGAAAAGCAATTCAAAACTTCAAGGTAATCACTTAGGTAAGATTAGGATTTTATTTGACAGTACAGGAAGAGTAAGAGAGAGCCAGAGATCCACAGTGAAACTGAGAGCAAGGGGGAGTGAGGGGTAAGGGGAGAGTTGGGGTAGAGGCCAGTGGTCAGTTTACACTCACTGAGAGCAGAATCAGTATACAAGGGGTGGAGGGAGCTATTACCTGACTTGGCTTGTTTATCGTAGTGTGTGGGGAGAGATGGAAGTGTTGTGGCTTGAAAGGAAGGAGCATGTGTACAGGAAGGTGGGATCTGTGGGCCAGATTTTCTGACAGTAAATGATAATCCTCTCAGTGTCTGGCTGCAGTGAGGCAGTGCACCTGTGCAACCTCGTGCTTGCCGATGCAGGTCTGCTCAGGGGTGGTTGGCTCAATCGGTGCACATTGGGCGTGAGGCTTTCAGATTCCCCAAGTTAATCAACTGGTGAATAGAAAGAGCCCTTCTCCACACTTCTCTTGCTACCTGTGTGCTTCTATAGCCAAATGTTTGGACGTTTCTCACTGAATCATAGAAGGAATAAGGTGATAGGCTAGCTACAGTGCAACACAGGCTGAACAGGCTGGGAAAGAAGTTGATGCAGAGTCACATGTAGTGTGTGTGTGGGGGGGGGAGTGACCCATCAAAGCATAGCCAAGAAAAATGAAGATTGTCTTTTAACTCTGCAAAATCTGTAACCTTAATGAATTTGTTCACTTTTTCTGTCACTGATATAGAAGTGTTCAGTACTCCAACTGTAATTATAGATCTGTTTCTGTTTTCAGTCCTCTCAGTTGTCGCCACATACGTTTTGAAGTTCTGTTATTAGGTACATATATATTTAGGACTATTTTGTTCTCTTTATGAATCAATCCCTTTATTATGAAATGTCCCATGTTATTTCTTTACTATGTCTGATACTAAAATATTTACTCCAGCTTCCTTCATTCTTTCCCTCTTTGGCTTCTCCCCCCCCCCTGCAATGTTCACATGGTATATCATTTCCTATCATTTTTATTTTTAACCTATTTGTGTCTTTATATGGAAAGAAGTTTTCTTATTAACAGGATGTAGTTGAGTCTTTTTTATTGGTTCTTTTTAGTTATACATGACAGCAGAATCCATTTTGATATAATCATACAAGTATGGAGTATATCTGGTTCTAATTCAATTCTAGTACCTCACCTTCCCTTTCCCTCTCCTCATCCCATGTCCCCTTCCCTCTATTGATCTTCCTGCTATTTACCCATAGTCATTTTTAAAAAAGTTAATTTCTTGTGGATGTACATGATGGAGAAATTCACTATGGTATATTCATATATGTACAGAGGAAAATTATGTTAGATTCATTTCACTGTCTTTCCTTTTCCCATTCCCCATCCTTGCCTTCATTTCCCTTCAAATCTACTCCACTGAACTTCTATTCTACTCCCACCACCTTTATTGTGGGTTAGTGTCCTCATATCAGAGAAATCATTCAACTTTTGGCTTTTTGGGATTGGTTTATTTCGCTTAGCATGATGGTCTCCAGATCCATCCATTTATTGGCAAATGACATAAGTCATTTTTCTTCATAGTTGAGTAATACTACACTGTGTATATACACCAAATTTTAAAAATGCATTCATCTGTTGAAGGGCACATAAGTTGGTTCCATAGCTTAGCTATTGTGAATTGAGCTGCTGTAAATATTGAAGTGGCTGTGTCACTGCACTATGCTGATTTAAAATTATTTGGATGTACACTAAAGAGGAGTGGGATAACTGGGTCAAATGGTGGTTCCATTCCAAGTTTTTTGAGGAATCTCCACATAGATTTCCAGAGTGGTTGTACAGATTTGCAGTCTCCCAAACAACCTATGTGTATACCCTTTTCCATACATCCTCACCAATATTTATTGTTACTTGTATTCTTGATAATTGCCAGTGAGTCTTGTTTTTAAATCTAATCTAATACTTTGTGACTTGAATTGCAGTTTTAGACATTTTTTTTGGGGGGGGTACTAGATATTGACCTAGGGGTGCTCTTCCACTGAGCTACATCCCCAGAACTTTTTGAGATAGGGTCTCACTAACTTGTCCAGACTGACCTTGCACTTGGGATCCTCCTGCCTCAGCCTCCCAAGTTTCTGGGATTGAATTATTGATATTGCCAGATGTAAGCCTACCGACTTGCTGTTTTGTATTTGTCTTGTCTTCTTTGTTCTTTTTCTCTTTCTTTTCCTGTCTTCTTTTGGATTGTGCATTTTTAAAAAACAAGTTCCACTTTATCCCCATTATTGCCATACACACTATACATCTTTACTTTTTTAGTTATTGTTCTGATATTTGTAACATACATTTTTTGGGGAGGGGTACTAGGGATTGAACCCAGGGTGCTTAACCACTGAGCCACATCCCTAGCCCGTTTTATTTATTTATTTATGGGTCTTGCTAAGTTGGTCAGGGCCTTGCTAAATTGCTGATCTTCCTGCCTCGGCCTCCTAAACCACTAGGATTACAGGTATGCACTAACATGCCTCTTCTGTAACATACATTTTAATTTAAAATAATGTACTTTAAATAACATGTCATTTCACATATAATTGATGAAATATAACAATCTATTCCCAGTATTTTGTTCTATCTATACATTTTGATTTCTTGTCTGTTATAATAAACACAATATATTGTTATTATCTTCCCTTTGAACAGTTTTTATCTTTTAAAGATTTAAAAGTGAAAAAAATGTCTTTTAAAATTACCTACATGTTCGCATTTACCCTAGTTAGCTCTCTTCTTTCTTTCATGTATGTTCAAATTTTCATTTGGTATCATTTATCTTCTTCCTGAAGATATTTAATATTTCTTTTAGTGCTAGTCTTCTGACAATAAGTTTCCCAGATATTATGTGTCTGAAAAAGTCTTTACTTTTACCTTCATTTTCTAAAAGTTATTTGCGCTGGATGTAAAATTATAGGTTGACAATCTTTCTTTCAGTACTTTAAAAATGTCAGTCTGTTGTCTTCTGCCTTAGTGCATTTCTGACAAGTAGTCAAATATTATCTTCTTTTGATGTTTATAATGTGTCTGTTTTTCCTCTGAATATTTGTAAGATTTTTTTCTTTATCGCTGTTTTTGGACAGTATGATTATGTAGTGGCTTCATATGCTTTTCTTTATGATTAATAATTTGGATGTTGGTTGAGCTTCTTGGATATGTAAGTTTAGAGTTATTGACTTTGGAGAAATTTTAGCCATTATATTTTCACTTTTTTTTTTCTTTTTTTGGTCCATCACCCGCTCTCTGATATTTCAATTACTGTCTGTTACTTGATATACTCTATTTTTGGTATTCTCCCATAGATCATTGGTGCTTTGCTCATTTTCAAAGTCTTTCTGTCTATGCTTTATTTTGGCTATTTCATATCGCTATATCTTTAAGTTTATTGATTTCTTTTTCTTCCAGTGTCAAATCTGCTATTAGTAACATCTAGTGAATTTCACTGGAGACATTTTAGTATTTATTGCTCAAAGAGTCCTTTTTAAAAATGTATCTTCCATGTGTTTCTCATCACATCCTTGTGTTCCTTCATATTCCTGAACCTATGGAACATATTTATATTACCCATTTTAATGTCACTATTAGTTTTATCACTTATCATATTTGTGTATGCTCCTAGTGATTGTTTTTTCCCCCTCCAAATTGGTAATACCTTCCTGTTTATTTGCACATCTGATAAATTTAGGTAAGGTGCTGAAAAATTGTGAATTTTATTGTTGTTAGGTGTTGGCTTTGATTGTATTCCTTTAAATAGTTTTGGACTTGTTCTGGTGTGCACTTAAGTGACTTGGGATTGATTGGATACTTTTGTGACTTGTTAGGACAGTATTTATTTTATGCAAAATTTAATTCAGCTACTATGGTTATATTTTTTTGATGCCTTATCAGTCCACTTTTGTGGTAACGTAAAATGAGCTTTGGGAATTTTGTGATCCTTCACTTTCCAGAAGAATTCTCCTGGGGCTTTGGGGAATTTACTCATGAATGTGTAGATCAGTCTTCAGTCAAAGACTTGAGGAGCTCTCTCTGCATATCATAGAGTTTTTCTCTGGCACTCTCTCTGCATCCCTCCCTGACCTTCTATTTCACAACTTCTAGGTGTTTTACCTTTCTGATCATCTGCATCTGTTTTCTCACCTAAGTGAGGCTGTGGTTTGGAGCCTGCCTACAGATGGTATGCTGCACAGACCTAAGGCTTAACTTGTTTATTTCCATTTCCTTTGGGGAACATGTCATATGCTGCCAATTTTCCCACCATAAAGAGCCCATCATTTCATATGTTCTGTTTATTTTTCTAGTTTTTGAATGCAGGAATCTCTGTTACTACGTCTGGTCTGAAGTAACTGCTCTTGTGAGGGTTAAATGAAGTAATCAAACATACACTTGAGGCTTAAAAAATGGAAGCTATTATTTAATTTTTTTTTTCACAAAGTAGGACTTGGACCAAAGAATGGAAGGGGAATGGAGACCACAGTGTGGGTTGGATTTCAGATCTAACCTGATCCTTTGACTGGGTACCTTGTACAGGACAAGGTACCCAGTTAGAAAGAGCTTTGTATCATCCCTTTCCAGCATTGGAAAGAGGCAGGAAATAGTAAGGTAATATTTATTTTTAATCACAGAACATATTTACATAGGCTATAGAAAAAAAAGCTTTCCTCTAAAGAAACGAGAGGAGGGTTAACCTCTGTATTTCCTCCAAAACTGCAGAATCTATGATACGTTTGAATAATGTCTCAGCCAAGTAGTGCTAGTTAGAGCTGAAGGAGAGGTCAGTTCTTGTGAATGCCAGGTTAGTGACATGTCTATGTCCAATCTTTAGCATTGCCTCTAAAATATTAACTAAACTTCCCATGAAAATGGCTGTGAAAGAGATCAAAACGTAAAACATTGAATGGGTGCATGTTTGCTAAGTGTAGAACTTACAAAGATTTTCTTCTGAGTGTCTACTAAGACAATTTTTGTCTCTTTGTGTCAATATCTTACCCATGATGAGATCAGTGGTAGAAAATGGCTCTATGGCCTAAAGATTTTTTCCCCAAAAGTGCTTTGACAATACTCCAATGAGATAAAGTGAGTTAGTGGAAAACAAAATCAGACCTGAAGGTGCATTTTCTTCTAAAAGTTATATAGGGTTGAAAGAAACAAGTAAAAAATAAGAGTAGAAGTGTGGGATATGTTTCCAAATATTGGCTGAATTTATTGACTCTCCAGCTTGCTTGAGCTGTCAGGGAAAACTCCCCAGGGCACATGACTGGCCTCCAGAATCATCCACTTAAGAAGGACTGATTCAGAAGCAACTTCTGAAAGTCAGTGGGTTCTAGAAACTTGCTCTTCACCATTAGTCTCTAATTTGCTTAAGGCACATTTAAAAAAAAACTGGGATAAGAGGATAGGAATTTAAAAAGCCCCCACTCTGGATCTCAGAATCCAGTTTTTTCAGCCTCTTGACATTAAAAATGAGGAGACTGAGATTCTACAGTGTGACCCTGATCACAAGCCAGTTAGTTATGGGGAGAACTAGAATATTGTCCCATTGAATAAATATTTAATAAATACTTGGTGTGTGCATTACATCTAGGACAGGACTCTGTACCAAATCACAACCTCCCTTCCTGAATTATAATAACATGAAAGAACTTAACAGGATTTATAACTTTTTAAAACACTATCTTGAAAAAAGTAGCCTCTCAGAACCCATCACTGAGATATATTCAAGGAAAGTCAGCAGCTGCTGTGACAGGGAAGAGTTCAGAATCTGCAGAGAGTGGCTGTGTGCCAGTGTGTGATGTATTTCTACTGAGAGGGAGATTTCCATGCAAAAGTGGGACCAGAGGTCAGGGACCAAATGCAATGGTCAAATGTGAATTAAGAACAATTAATGAGTCTGGACACAAATTAATTGAGTTCTTACCCGATAAACAGTCAGGTCATACTGACACTTGAATTCAACATTCCAACAGCAGGAAAATCGAGGGCGTTGAATCAGTTATATTATTATTCAGAAGAGAAAGGATGCAGGTGTTGTCAAGTACAAACTCTTGTCAGATGCCTTTACCTGCTCAGATCTCCAGTTATTGTTCAAAGTTCAACTTTCACTGGATATGAATTGCACAATTATGTCAGCTTCTCAGGTTCAATCGAGACAACATCAGAGAAAAAGGAACCATGTTCAGTAGAAATAAGCGAGAGCTGTTTGCATTTCTGGAGTAGAGGAGAAATAACAACATGTGGATGTGGGACAAGACAAGGGATGCTACTAGAAGAATGGCCTTCTGATCTGCCGATATCAATGACATTTGGTCTCTTCTTTTATTCAAATTTTACAGAAATTCTAAGCAAGATGGACAGCAGACTAAGGCACTCTATTAAGGTTCTCACTGTAGTTTCCAGGAAAAAGAAGTGCAACCTTTGTGAATCCCAGTCATACGTGGCTGAACTTGAAGCAGGGATTTCTTCTGTGTATGCATATAGTGATGTCAGGCAAATTAGCAGAATGTGCCTTGCATAAAAAAACACCTTCTTTGAGTGAAAAAATTAGGCAATAGTACTGCTTTGTTTGGGTTGTAGGCTAGTAGTGGGGCTCAGGTCTTGGAGACCAGAATGTGGGTTGGATTTCAGATCTAATATGATCCTTTGACTGGGTACCTTGTGCAGGGCAGTTTTATTTAATGGTTTGTTTTCAAATCTTATGATTACTAAATTTTCTTTTTCTTTTAGTTGTAGATGGACACAATACCTTTATTTTATTTATTTATTTTTATGTGGTGCTGGGGATCTAACCTAGTACCTCATATACGTGAGGCAGGCGCTCTGCCACTGAGCCATAGTCCCAGCCCCTGAATTTTCTTCTGGTTAAATTGAGCTGTGATGGGCCTCTTCCCAGGCCTGGGGTTTGTTGCAGAGGTGCAAGTCAGCAGTAACCTAGGATATTAGGGGATTCTGGGGAGGGGTTTCTAAGACAATGTCCACAGGCAAAGTTGGAGCCGAGGCCCAGGTAGTCCAAACAAATGCCAAATCCAAAGGGATTGGGCAGAAGAGCAAAAATGGAATTCGACCAGAGACAGTAAGGTTGGGAAGGCAGTTTCAGGAGGGGGAGTGGGCCCTGGGCAGTTCCCAGCAGGGCAGGTCCTTGCCATGCTGAGCTGCATGGGCAGGGATCAGCAATGACCATGGGTGGTGTTCTGGGGGAGGAAGGCAGCAACTATGCTGGCTCTGGAGTGATGCTGTGGGGGATCAGATCCTAACAGTGCCCAACTAAAATCTCCAAGTCACTCTTAACTTCTTTATTTCTATCACTCCTCACATCCAACCCACCAGTAAATCCTACTGGCTCTTCTGTCCAAATTATATCTATACCATGACCACTTCTCCCACTACTACTATTCTCTTCTGAGCCACTGAAATCACCTCCTAGCTTATCTTTCTGCTTTTGACCTTGATTCTTTCAAACGTTTCAACATCCCCCTCCCTGAGTGTATTCTCCTGGGAGCATCCTTTGTAAAGGATCTTGTAGTTTCTTTGTTCAGAACCTTCCTGCAGCTTTCCATCTCACAAACCCACAGTCTTTACAATGACTTTCAATACATATTGATCTGAATCCCTGAACCTCTTAGACCTCATCTCCCAACTCTCCCTAAAGGAAAATAGCAAACCAACAAACCACTTATTTCTTATATTCACACACTCTAAACACAGAATGCTTTATTTCTGGTCACCAAAATGTCTGTGGGGATCTGTCCCCACCAACAACCAATCAGTTCTCGAATGACACCACTGGTTATCTTATAATTGAACTCAATTCTGACATTACCTACCTGGCATTAGTGTCAGGTCCCACAGGTCTAGGGCTCAGTCCCACAAGACTGCCCCCACTTTAGATGCCAATCACAAGTCTCAGGTTGGGTTCTGTGCTTCTAAGAGACCTGCTAATCATGGTTCTCCTTCCTTGGGTTCAGTTAATTTGCTGGAGTGGCTCACAAGATTTAAGGAAACATTTTACTTACATTTACTCATTCATTATGCAAGAGATTACAAAGAATACTAATGGAAAAAGTACATTGGGCAAGGTGTTTGGGAAAGACGTAGAGCTCTGGTGCCCTCTCTGGGTACTATAATGTTTAGCCACCCCTATGTTTTTAGCTACTTGGAAACTCTCCAAAACCAGTCCTTTTGGGGGCTTTTTTTGAAGCCTCATTATGAAGACATGATTGACCATTGGTGATCAACCTCAACCCTCTCATCATGTGACCAGCAAACCCTGCCCCCAGGACCTATCCTGAGGCTATCCAGAGAGACCCCAGTCACTAGGTATCTTATTAATGTACAAAAAGGCAGTTATCTTTTAAGAGCTTCCAATGCTGTGCCTGGAAACTGGATGAGATCATATATACATTTTCTAATAGCACACTTACCTTGCTGCTTTTGTCACTATAGCTCTGTAGTATAGTTTGAAGTCCGATATTGTGATGGCTTCTGCTTTGCTCTTTTTGCTCAGAATTGCCTTGGCTATTCTGGGTCTCTTATTTTTCCAAATGAATTTTAGAATTGCTTTATCTAGCTCTGTGAAGGATGTCATTGGTATTTTGTTGGGGATTATATTGGATCTGTATAACACTTTTGGTTGTATGGCCATTTTGACAATATTAATTCTGCCTATCTTAGAGTGTGGGAGGTCTCGCTATCTCCTAAAATCTTCTTCAGTTTATTTCTTCAGTGTCCTGTAGTTTTCATTACCTCCTTCATTAGATTAATTCCCAAGTATTTTACTTTTTAGGTTATTGTGAATGGAATAGTTTTTCTAATTTCTTTTTCAGTGGACTTGTTATTGGAGAATAGGAAAGTGATTGATTTATGTATGTTGCTCTTGTATCCTGCCACTTTACTAAATAGGTTTATCAGTTCCGGAAGTCTTCTGGTGGAGTTTTTTGGGGTCTTCTTCATATAGGATAATGTCATCAGTAAACAGAGATTGATTTGAACTCTTCTTTTCCTATTTCTATCCCTTTAATTTCTTTCTCTTGCCTGATTGTCCTGGCTAGAGTTTCAAGGACTATGTTGAATAGGAGTGATGAAAGTGGGCATCCTGGTCTTGTTCCTGATTTTAGAGGAAATGCTTTCAGTTTTTAATCTATTCAGAATAATGTTGGCTTTGGATTTGTCATATATAGCCTTTACTATGTTGAGATAAATTCCTTCTATCCTTAGTCTCTCTAGTGTTTTAAACATGAATGGCTCTGTACTTCATCAAATGCTTTTTCTGCATCTATGGAGATAATCATGTTATTCTTGTCTTTAACTCTATTTATGTGGTGAATTACATATATTGATTTCTGTATGTTGGACCAAACTTGCATCCCTGGGATGAATCCCACTATAATCATGGTGCACTATCTTTGTAATGTGTTTTTGTATGTGGTCCGCCAATATTTTGTTAAGAATTTTTGCATCTATGTTAGACACATCTTTCAAGCCACACTGACTTCCTTGTTCATTCTTGAGTGAGCCAAACATACTTTTGCTGCAGAGTATTTGCATTTTCTGATCTCTCTGTCGGGAATACCCCTCTCTTCTCAATTAATTTCTTCTTCTAATTTCTCTGTTCCCCTTCTCTCCCCTCTCCTGACCCCCTTTATATTCTTGTTAAAGATTGTTTTGGTCATTCACATGAATCACTCATTCATTATCTTGCTATGTAAATATTAGAATCAGCTTATCAACCTCTATAAAAATGCCTGCTTGGGTTTTGGTTACAATAGTGTTGCATTTGTAGATCAACTTGGGGAGAATTGAAATCTGTATTAGTTTACTAGGGCTCTTATAACAAAATATCACAGACTGGGTGCCTTCAACAATGGAAGTTCATTTTCTCACTGTTCTAGAGCCTGAAGTCCAAGATCAAGGTGCCAGAAGGATTTTTTCTGAGGCCTCTTGCCTTGGGTTGCAGTGGCCTTCATCTAGCTGTGCCTCACAGGGTTGCCCCACAGTCTGCATGTGGTCTATGCATTAGTATATTCTGCTCTTAAGGACACCAGTCATGTTTGACTACGGCCTACCTATATGACTTGATTTTACCTTATTTACCTCTAAAGGACCTATTTCTAAATACAGTCCCATTATGAAGTACTGGAGATTAAAACTTCAACATATGAATTTGAGAGACACAATTTACAATGCAGACCTCTTAACAATATTAAAGCTTTCAATCCTTTGGTAGGGCACTTGTCTAACATGCACTAAGTCCTGTGTTCAATTTTCAGCACCACAGAGCAAAACAAATTTTCAATCCTTGAACAAGCTGTTATCTTTCTGTTTGCTTAAGTTACCTTTGATTTCTCTCATTATTGTTTCAGTGTAATTTAGATGTAAATCCTTGAATTTAATATTTTCGGTAGTATTTTATTAATGCTGTTCTTAATAGCATTTTTCTCAAATTCAATTCTTAGCTACTGTATAGAAATTCAATTCATTTTTTAATTCTGTACTTGTAAAATGATGACACCTAAACTCATTCTCATAGTTCTTTTTTTGGTATGTGGCTTTCTTAATGATTTTCTACATAATGCTAATATTATCTTTGAATAAATACCATCTTATATCTTTGTTTACAATAAGTTCTTCTGTTTTAATTTCATTATTTCTTGTCTTTCTGCACTTGCTAGGCCTCCTGAGCAGTGTTGGATAGTTTTGGTCAGAGCAGATATTCTTGCCTTGTGGTTGATTTTAGGGGGAAAGTATTCAGTTTGATGCCCTCTAGTAGTTTGATGAAGTGCTGTTTTATTATTTATTTGCTGAGTTTTGATTATGAATGATGTTGAATTATGTCAAATTATTTTTTGTATCTATCAAGATGATCGGTTGAGTTTGCTTCTGTATTCTTTTAATGTGATAAATTTAATTCTTTGTTTTTTTCCTGTGGTGCTGGAGATTGAACCCGGGCCTTGTGTATGTGAAGCAAGCACTCTACAAACTGAGCTATGTACCCAGTCCCTAATTGATTCATTTTTGAATGTTAAACCAACTCTCATGTTAAACTACTTGATCATGTGGATGAATCTTTTCAAATATTGCTGGATTCCTTACTAATCTTTTGCTAGAATTATGGTCTGTAATTTTCTTTTCTGGTAATGTCTTCATCAGCTTGTAAGATCAAGATTATAATGACCTTATAAGATGAGCTAAGAAATGTTCTATCATTCTCGGCTTTCTGAAATATTTTGTGTAGGATTGGTAGTCTTTATTTTATAGATATTTGATAGAACACAAATAGTACTACCTAGAAATGTTTTGAATTATAGCTCTAGGTTATTTAACAAATACAGGGGTATTTCTATTTTTTTCTTGTTTTGTTTTCAATATGTATCTTTTGCACAATGTGCTGGTTTTATGTATGCCATCAAGTTTCATAATGTAAAATTTGTATAATTTTCTTTTATTATATTTTAAGTATTTTAAGACCTATAATGATGTCTCTTTTATTTCTGATATTATTTTATCTTTTTTCTTTTTTGAAAATATGACTTTACTAAACATATTAATTGAACACATTAATGGGATTCATTGTGATATATTTTTTAATGCTTATAACACATATTGATCATATCCATTCACGTTTCTTCTATCCCCCCACCCCTCAGCTATCAGCACAATTCCCAGTACCTAGAAATCACTCTTCTTTAAGGTCACTTCTTCTTCTTCTTTTTTTTTTTTTTAGTTTAGGTTTTTTAGTTTCTACATATGTATTTCTGTGTCTGGATTATTTTACTGAACATAATGTTCTTCAGTTCCATCCATTTTGCTGCAAATGACAGGATTTTGATCTTCTTTGTGACTGAGTTGTGTCACTCAGTTGTGTGTGTGTGTGTGTGTGTGTGTGTATACCATATTATCTATTTCCATTCATCTGTTATTGGGCATCTAGGCTGATTCCATTACTTAGCTATGTTGAAGAGTTCTGCAGTAAGTGTGAGCACATATGCCTTTGATATGCTGATTTCATTTCCTTTGAACAGATGCAACCATTATGTATGGGACTGCTAGATCATACGATGATTTTATTTTATTTATTTATTTATTTATTTTGGTACTAGGGATTGAACCCTGGAGCACTCAACCACTGAGCTATATCCCAAGCCCTTTTTTGTATTTTATTTAGAGACAGGGTCTCACTGATTTACTTAGGGTCTTGCTAAATTGCTGAGGCTAGCTTTGAATGCAAGATTCTCCTTCCTCAGCCCGCTAAACCACAGGGATTGCAGGCATACACCACCATGCCCAGCTTCTTAGTTTTAGTTTTTTGAGGAAATTCCATATGGTTTTTCATAGTAGCTACATATATTTATTTACATTCCCACAAGTCATGTATAAGGGTTCTTTTTTCTTCACATCCTTGCTAGCATTTATTATTATTATTATTATTTTGTAATAGCCATTCTGCCATTCTAACTGGAGTGAGATAGTATCTCACTGTAGTTTTCATTCATATTTCCCTGATGATATCGAACATTTTTTCATATATATATATATATATATATATACACACAATATATATATATATATATATATATATATATATATATATATACTGGCAATTTGTGTTTCTTCTTTTTAGAAGTGTCTATTCAGATCATTTGCCCATTTTAAAAACTAGATTGTTTTGTTATTAAGTTTTTTGAGTTCTTTTTATATTATGGATATTAACCCTTGCCAGAAGAATGGTTGGTGAATATTTTCTCTTCTCAAATGGACGTTTAGTTTAGCTTTTTAAAGTTTCCACATGTCTCTCTTTGTCTGGCCTATTTTGTTCAACATATTCACACACACACACACACACACACACACACACACACACACACACCAGAAAAGAAAACCAAAAATCTGAGGGCAGAGAATAGTCACCATATATACCCTACTTCCTCTTCCAAAGTTTCCCCTGTTATTAACAACTGCCATTAATATCATCCATTTGTTACAATGATAAGCCAATGTTAATATATTCTTATTGACTAAAGTTCACAGTTTACATGAAGGTTCACTTTCTGCATTACATATTCTATGGGGTTTGACAAATGTATAATGATATATACCAATCATGAGCATCATATAGAATAGTTTCACTGCCCTAAAATTTTTTTATTCTTCATCTATTCATTTCCCTCTCCTCCCAAACCCCTGGCAGCTGCCACCTTTCTACTCTCTGCTTAGTTTTGTCTTTTCCAGAATGTCCTATGGTTGGGATCATATAGTATGTAACCTTTTTAGATTGACTTCTTTCACCTAGTAATGTGCATTTGAAATTTTTCTCTTTCTTCTTGCAGCTTCATATGTAGCTCATTTCTTTCTTTTCTTTAAAAACATTGTCCTTTCTAGAGACACCAATTTTATTTATTTATTTATTTTTTGGTAGTAGATATTGAGACCAGAGATATTTAACCCCCGAGTCACATTCCCACCCCTTTTTGCTTTTTATTTTGAGACAGAGTCTTGCTAAATTGCTTAGGTCCTTGCTAAGTTGCTGAGGCTGGCCTTGAACTCGTGATCCTTCTGCATCAGCCTCCTCAGTTCTTGGAATTACAGGCATTTGCTACCAACCCAGGCTAGAGACATCAATTTTATTAATCTTTTCAAAGAATATCTTTTGGGTTATTTCTCTATATTTCACTGTTATCAAAGAATGTGTTGTATATAATTTTGCCTATTTGAAGCTATAGAGGCTTGGTTTTTATGGCCAAGAATATGGTGTTTTGTTTTGTTTTGGCAAATGTTCTATGTATACTTGAAAAGAGTGTATGCTCTGCTCTGGGCGATGCCTTCTATTAAAGGTCACAGAGGGCAAGTTGTTTGGTAGGGTTTCCTGCTTTTCTGTTTGTTTCTGTCAGTGACTGAGAGAGGAGTGCTGAAATCTCCAACTATAATTATATATTCATCTATTTCTCCTTTTTAGTTCGGTCAGGTTTTGCTCCATTTTGAACCTCCATTCCTAGATACATACACACTGGATATTCTTATATCTTTTTAATGAATTCACTCATTTGTCACTATCAAATGTCTTCCTTTATTTCCAGTAACATCTCTTCTTTTGAATTCCATTTCATCTGATAATGTAGCCACACCACTTTACATTTGCAGGATGTTTTCTTCCATTCTTTTGCCATCTGTGATCTTTGTCTTTATATTTCTACTGTATCTCTTGCAGTTGAATTTTTTCTCTTTATCCACTCAACCATCTCTGACTTTCAATGGTTGTATGTATCCATTTACAGGTAAAATGGATACATTTATTTTCTGGGTCTAAAACTACCATTGTGCTACTTGCTCTCCTCCCATCCTCTCTGTTCTTTGTTACTGCTTTTCTACCTTCTCTTGGATTAATCGAGTATTTTTATTATTTCATTTTGTGTACTCTATTAACTTTAAGCTATATATTTTGTTTAATTAATTATTTATTTTTTTAGTGATTGCTCTCAGCATTACAATGTGTTCCTAATTTATTATGGTCTATCTTAAATTAGTATTGTACCACTTCATGTTTAATGCCTGCAACTGACATCAGTATATGTCCATTGATCCCTGTCCCTTCTTTTATGCTATTGTTAAATAAATGTTATTAACATATTATTAGCCCTATGCCTTGTTATTATCATTTAAAGAAATTAAGGAAAAAATAATCTATTATATTTCCCCCCAATTTAACCATTTCATATGTTCTTCTGTTTTTTCCATTTGATAATATACTTTTTAGTCTAAAGAACCTTTTCTTACATTTCTTGAAGTTCAGGTTTGTGAACTATGAATTCTCTCCACTTTTGCTTAATTGAAAATATCTTTGTTCCATTTTCAATTTTGATATATAATTCCTCTGAATATAAAATTCAAAGTGGAAAATTTTAATTTTTTTCTGAGGAATTTGATAATGTTATGTATTTCTTCTGGCCTGGATTCTTTCTTTCTTTCTTTCTCTCTTTCTTTTGTTCTCTCTCTCTCTCTCTCTCTCTCTCTCTCTCTCTCTTTCTCTCTCTCTCTCGTGATTAAACCCAGGGGTGCTTTATCACTGAGCTGCATTCCCAGCCCTTTGTATTTTTTATTCAAATGGTATCACTTGGTTGCTAAGGGTCTCATTAAGTTTCTGAGGCTAACCTCAAACTTATGGTCCTCCTGTCTCAGCCTCCCAGTCACTGGGATTATAGGCATGCACCACTGCACTCCTCCTGGCTTGTTATTTTTTATTTTTTATCAGAAGTCAGAAAGCATTCTTACTGCTGTTTCCTGCCATGTGTCTTTTTTTCTGGATGGTTTCAAGATTTTCTTTTTACCTTTTTTAAAAAAACTGAAATTATAATGTGTATCGTTATAGTTTGTAATTGCTTAGAGTTCATTGAAGTTCTTACATTTGTGAGTTTATTATTTTCATACAATTTTCAAAAAGTTTATCCATCAGTTTTCAAATAGTTTTTCTGCCTCTTTTCTCTCTTCTTAGTTTCAAACTCTAATTACACAAATGCCTTTCCTGACACATTTAATTATTATTGTAGAGAGTAATTATTTGTCTACGTACCTGTTTCTTCAGCTAGAATAGGAGCTTCCTGAGCAGTCAGAATCTTATTTTTCTATATCCCCATAACTTTTCATAGCAAGGTACACATGGGAAAAGTTTAAAATATGTTTGTGGAAATAACATAGAAATGGATAGTAGTGATGATCATTTGTAGACTGCTTACCATGTGCCCCAACATGAATTATTCATTCCTAGGCCACTATAGAAATAAATAATATGTACACTGATTTCAATTTTTCTTTTTTCTTTTTTTTTTGGTACCAGGGATTGACCTCAGGAGCACTCAACCACTAAACCACATCCCCAGCCCTATTTTGTATTTTATTTAGAGACAGGGTCTTACTGAGTTGCTTAGCACCTCGCTTTTGCTGAGGCTGGCACTAAACTTGTGATCCCCCTGCCTCAGCCTCCAGAGCTGCTGGGATTACAGGAGTGCACCACCCTGCCTGGCATGTATACTGATTTTAAAGAGCCGTAAACTGAGCCTCAGAGTTCAACAAACTTACTCAAGTTTGTGTAGTTCACACATAGAGAGCTAAAATGGAAGCCAGCGCATATCTGCCTAGCTTTTTGTGATTAATGGGGAAGGAGAAAGTGCACAGCCTTGTCCTGTACTCCTGGCTTGATTCTGCCTCTCATCATACATCATCATTCATTAATGAGAGCAAAATAAATTGTGGGCAACACCAGGAATTGCAGAAGCAGATGGCAAGATGGCCTCAGGCTGAACGGGACTGGGCATGCCCAGCAGGGGTGTGTTCCAACTGAGATGGGCAGAGAGAGGGCAAGGCTGGGGGCAGGTGCCCCATTTGCACCTACTCATGCAGTTTAAGAAGATGGCAACAAACAGCCTTCCCAGTGACTCCAGGAAGCTTGTTAGCTGCTGTTTCTTACCTATTTTGGTCTCTGCGAAATTGATCAATTTTGGCCTCCACTGGGAGTGACTTGTAAGGGCTTAGGAAGAAAGAATATTGCATATGAATTTTCAGGGAAAGCACTTCCAGGCACATCATCAAGGTAAATGTAGCAGCAGCAGCAGCATTTCCAGTTTATTTTCTGTTGTGTGCTACTTGTGGTCCCAACAAATTTTGGTAAGGATAGGGGTTGTCTCGTGCTTAGGAAGAAAAAAATGATTAGCTAATTATTTTTGTTATGGTTATTTCATGCTATTATTGATCTGTCTAAAATTTAACTTTATCTCTCCATATCTTCTATTTACTCATTGATCTATTTATCTATTGAGCATATCTCTCTCTCTCTTTGCTACTTTTAGAATTTATTCTGCTTTGCTGAAACCTCCAGTATCCCCATTCCAATTTATGGCATTTTTAATGTAGCTTGTTAGTGTACATTTTGGACAATGTTAACATAATTTCAGGTATTGTGGACAAGTGAGGAATCTGCTTAAGTCCTTAGGAGAAGCTAAAAAGACTATTAACAACCCAAGTCCATAAAAAAATCTGTTCCAGTCATGCTGGTGATTTTTTATTAGTCCTTCAAATCCGTAACAAAGATCTCTAGAGCAAGACAAATGTTCTAGTGGAGTGTGATTTCCAATTTCTTAGCTAACCTGATTTTGTTGATTCATACATATGCATGATTCAATGCTGTTTCTGAATACAAAAAAATTTTTTTAAAAAGGAAGAGGAGGAAAGAAAAATTCTTTTGGGATCTACTTCTTTCTTATTTATATTCCTTGAAATGCCCTTGAAATTTCATTTGCTAAGGGAAGCTAAACAAATAATTGCATACTAAATGGTAAATAAGGCTAGCGAGCTAGATAATTCGTAACATCAAATATGCTTTTTCCATGGTTAACATTTTCTCTGTGAGGGAACATGAAGAGCAAACAGACCAATGTATCTTAAATGCAATAACTAATAACAATGCCAAATGCACCAAGTGAAGCTACCTCAAGATCCCCATCTGAGGTTCTGCTCCATGCAGCTGAAAGCAATTTGCTATAACGGTAATGGAGTCACGCCTGCCATATTTCCCTAATCTGTACAGAAGGTGGCCGATGCAATAGTAAAGCACCTTGCTTCTCTTTCTGGCTATCAACATTTGCTTTTGTTATTGAAGCCTGTTACATACTTTAAGTTTCCTCTGAAAGCAAACTTGACAGCACTCTGAAGCCAATGTTAATGAGATAGATATCAACACTTTTGTTTAAAATCAATCATGACCACAAACAGGAGAGGGGAAGCATGTCAGAGGATTCATAGGATTGTTCCCTATGGGGAATCATAAAGTCAATGTGGGGACAAAACTGAATTCTTTAGGCAACATTCATTGCCTTCCAAATCCATCATCAGTAGAGTCAGCTCGGTAAGACCAATTTTACATTGACCACAAACTGAGAAATTTATTGAAAATGAAGTACATGGTAATTTAAATGTGCAGGTTTGAGTTAGAAAATGGCTTTATGTCCAATTTCAGCTTAGTGTAAGCTTAATGAATTCTGCCTGAAAAGCAACTATATTTCAACATTCAAACTTCATGGTAAAATTGGGGTTCTGAGAATTAAAAAGAATCCACTGCTGGTACTGAAAGTCTGGTTCTAAATCTTCCCTGATTGCCAACACAGGAATAGTTTAGCAGTGGAAGGGATGAAAGAAGAAATGGGGCAGAGAAAGTAGAGGTGAGAAAGTAATTAGGTTGTCAGGCTCCTGAGACTGGAAACCCCTTCCTGGACCCAAACTCTCTTTCCAATAATATTGGAACTCAGCTATTTCACTTTCCTTCATTACTTCTATTACCCACCGTGTACACAGTGCACACTTACTTTTCCAAATAACATCACTAGTTGGTTATTTGCACTCAGCTCCTTATACCCAGTGGCCAATTATTCTCAGTTGCCCCTTCCTCTTGTGCCAATGCAAATGAGCCCCCACCTTCGCTACAATTTTAGGGTTCAACTGCTGCTCCTTGCTGGAAATCATAGGCACAAGATGATGATAACCAAGGAGCAGGCTGTACAGGGATTTATAGGACCAATGGGGCAACAGAAGTAGAGGAATGGCATTTTATAGAAAAAAGCAACAGACTCTAAAGGAACAAAGTTGATTATCTTTCAGCACTCCTGCAGAATCAGAGAAGTTCCTTACCATGAAATGAAGGGTTAAAGGAAAGCCAGACAGCAGGTTTGGTTGCTGGCTCCAAGGTCCACAAGAAGGCAACAACAGGTACAGACTGTGGTGTGATGGCCATTACCATTATAGCATATTGCAAATGGCACTGACTATTTTGTGAAAAGCTCTGAAATGGATGAGCAGTTGGAGGTGTGCTTCTCCAAGTTTGTCATGCAGTTGGGTGAAGGAGTTCTGAGGGTTGAAGTCTCCTGGGAATTCTCACTTTCCATGAACACCCATATATCTGAAATGGAATGCATGTGTCACGTGTTATGTTTTAGTCTTTGACATCTGTGGTACATATTTGTGACTAGAGTGTGTAATCACGGTGCAAGAGGTAGTAATAGATAATGGGATTCTAGGGTTAAACTGCCTGCATTTGAACCCGGGCCCTGCCACAAAGTATCTGTGATCTTAGATGTTTCCTTATCTAAAAATAAGCTAATACTCCCAGATGAAAGGACTAAATGAATGTGTGTATACACACCAATTATATTACATATGTGCAAATTATACATACACAGGGCATGAAGTAGACACCATATGTGTCTTTGCTGTTGTTACTTCCATTGTCCCTCCCAGTTCACTCTTTTGCTATCTATCGTTTCACGATATGCAGTTTTATTTTCTGTGCTTTCGGTTACCCCACAATCAACCATGGTCTGCAAATATGAAATGGAAAGTACAGAAATGTAAGATTGTTAGGTTTTAAATTGCACACCATTCTATGTAATGTGATGAAACTTGCACTGTCTTGATTTCAGCTCTACTGTGGTGGGACTGCAGGGCTGGTATTCAAACACCTCTTATTCTACTTTATAATGGTTCCTAGCTCAAGAGTTTGATGCTGGAAATTTAGATATAACAAAGAGAAGCTGTGTAGTGCCTCCTTTAAATGCAAAGGTGAAAGTTCTTGACTTAGTAGGAAAAAAATGTAGTATATATAGGGGTTAGTACTGTCTGTAGTTTCATGCATCCACAGGGAATCACAAAGTAGTCACCACAGATAAAGGGAGATGACACTGTGCTCTTTTAAAAGATGTATATGGATTTCTGCATAGGGGCAGTTTGTGTCCACCTGGTCTTTGTGCTTGTTTCCTTACACATCATAGATTAAGCCGGTTGTGTGACTGACTTTTGCCATGATCCTGATGTGAGTTTTAAATTCCTCATGGCCATTCCAATCTATGTTCAATTTTATTTCCTATGTGACTTATTTTGATCTTTTAGCTGGCTCTGGCAGAGCCTCGTTACATGAACCTAATTTATGTAAGCAGGGCTCTTATCAAAGGTAAGCAAGGTTGCAAATCCATCATAAGCTCTCAAAATAGTGAACCTTGGCTTGTGATTCCTGCCTCCCTCCTCGGACTGCCTGGAATCTCCCACGGAACTGATATGTTCTACTTTTATTTGGAGGGCAAGTGTGCATCAACTCTATTCCCATCTAATGCAGGCCTTGGGGAAGGCTAGTTGGATGTTGCCTTCCTTATATCCCCTCTTTGCACCACCAGTTTTATAGAAGACATTGACACAGAGCAGTCTCGAGGGGTTAATTCCATCAGTACTCTGTCTCCTGCAGGAGAAATTTTTTTAAGAATATGCTGCATAAATGCTGGGACAATTGATTAACTATTTGAGGGGAAAAATATGGAAAGTCCAAAGTATGGTATGTAACAAAAAAATACAGCATCTAATAAGTGAGAGTTCTTTACCTATCATCTTACACACACAAAAAAGATCAATCACTTCAATCACTTCTCAAAGGATAATAACACTATGACACAATTACCAAACAATGTATGAGACCTGGAAAACAATCAATATTCACTAAATTCGACTGTACTTCTTTCTTTGCCCATAGTCAGGTGACTTTGCCAGACCAGTTCTGAGTCTAGGCACCCAATTTAATTGTCTTTATGCATGTTATTTCCTTTCTGGAAACTTCAATTTTAGGATTTCAAAATTACTTATGAAAAAAAAAGTACTTTTAAGCTGGAAAAAAAATTTAAAGAAAGTAGATTTCTTTCAAGTGCATTATAAATTAGAGAAGCATTGAATGGATTTAACTATATTTATTCAACAATAAAATGCTGTTGATTGTATGTAATTATTTATGGAAGACCAAAACTTTATTTTAGTCCCTACTTTCAAAGAATCTACAAAATATTTGGGGAATTAATGTCTACCCTAAGAAAGTCTGTGAGATTATTATTAGGATAAAGCAAATATATAGTGAAAGAGTTTTGTAAATTGAAGAAGAAAGAAAATTATGTAATCACAATCACAAAATATTAAATCATAATATAAAAACAGAGAGATTACTAGATGTTCACAATTCACCAGCTCACTAATTTCTTCTTTATATATAATATAGCCTTTTAATTTAAGCTTTAATAAATGATTACTTAACAAAAACACTATCGACCGCATTGATTATTCCTATGCATTTCTTTATAGGACTTGCTACAAATGGTTATGTATACGATAATTTTTATTTGTCTCTTTTTCTTATTTACCTGTCTCATTCTTTTTCATAGTCTCTTTGTCTTAGTCATGCTTTATTAATTTCATTTATTTGTTTAAAAATGTATTAGTAATTGTTCACGGTGGCATAATTTCTCTAGTATGTGTGTGTGTGTGTGTGTGTGTGTGTGTGTGTGTGTGTGAGAGAGAGAGAGAGAGAGAGAGAGAGAGAGAGAGAGAAAGAGAGAGAAGGAGCTCACATTTCTTGGAAATTTTCTGTGGTATGATTTCCTAGAGAGGTTTGTGTATGATTTTGCCAGATATCTGGGATTAATTTATACCAAATTCATGGCTTGGGGATTGGAAGTCATACTATCATATGAATTCCAGTCCCAAACACATGAGGACTGCCTTGGGGTTACATGGGGATTTTTTTTTTCAGTTCCTTTATGAGCTAAGGCTAGGAATAAAACTTTTCCTTACTGTATCTTGTGGGTGGGGCAGAAAATTCTCATGGTTGTCTATTGAAAAAGTTGCTTTTTTTAGTATTCCCAGCCTTTTTTTTTTTTTTTAAATTGGGGTGAAAGGGAGAGGGGAAGTTATGGATACAACTCTTACTTTATTGGGGCTTAAGTTTTTTCCTTCTTTTAACCACATATAGCCCATTAAAGCTGAAACCACCAGCTTCATGAGGTATTATTAACATTTTTCTGTAAAAATAAATACAATTATCAAACAAAATGGATATTACTTCATTTGCAGAGAGCCATTAGTCCCTTCATGTTCTAACTAGTAAAAACAGTCCCAAGGTGCCACATAGGGAACAAGTACTCACATCAGTTGGGACCCCGTAAGTCCCCAAATTCAGAAGTTCCTGGAGAAGTTAGCTCAAAGAAGGAGATTAGGATCTGAGATCTATCATCTCCTAGCATTGAATGCATCTCTATATAATTGAGTTGGCAAGGTGAGTTCTAAGACACTCAGCTAACCGACTGCATGGAAGTTTTAGGCCTGCCTCATAAATCCAATAATGGCAGAAATGGAGAATCTGAGAGAATACAGATTATTCTTCAGACATATATCACACCACCAACCCTGAAGCAGAGCAATGCCTGGCCTTTCCTTAAGAATCCTGGTTGTATGAGAGAACAGAACATGTTTCCTGCCACCCCCCACCTAAAGTGGTGTATGAGTCCATAGATATGCTATCTGAAATTAAATAAGCTATTTCTTTCTAGAAAAGAAATAAGAAAGAAGGAATTGTTTAATATATTTTCCTTGCCAGTATTTTCCAAATGGGGAGATGGTAGAAGTCATCTTGTCTATAAAATGAGACAAGAACATGGAGATAGCCACTGTGTATCTTCCTACATGTAATTTATTTAACCATTCTTTTATTGTTACACATTGAAGTTATTTCCAATTGTTTATACTATAGTGAACATATTTGCACATATTCTTTGCCCATATTTTGTATTATTTCCTTAGGATGGGTTCCTCGTGTGGACTCAGGGTTCCATGAGAAGGGCACCATTAAGACTTTTGTCTATTCTAAGGTGCATTTCACAAAGGCTGAACATTTATTCATATTTCACCAAAGTGGTCTTTCCACGCTGTATGAATTTTGAGAATGACCATGAAGAAAGATTTTACAAATGGATGACAAACAATGCCATTTAATTTTTTCAACTTAAATTTCTTTTAGTACAAGCAATGTTGTATTATTTTCTTAATTACAGGACATTTTTGTTGTTTGTTATTATCCTCTACCCACTTTTTATTGGTGCATTGGTGTTTTCCTTTTTGACTTGCTATGTGAACTTCTTGTTATGAAAGCATATTTCCATATTTACTACAAGTATATTTGCTCCTGGCCTTTCAGTTGTCTTTATAGTGGTGTGGTAGATATTGCTATTTTCCATGTAAATTTATTCTCCCTTTTTAATAGTTGATTCTAGCCAGATATAAACCCCCTAATTTGGGATGACATGTTATGATCCTCCCTGTAGCTAAATGGAGCTACAATGCTAAATTCTTGCCAAAGCAATATGAAAAAAGTGATAGTCATTATTGTCCAACTAGACCTGTAAGACTGTGATAATGTTTCTTTCATACTCTGCTTTCCATATTTTCCCCCTGGGAGTCCAGAGGGGGTACTGGGCCAGCATTACCCATATAGGTAATAAGAGTGCACTGGGCAGAACAAGGAATAGTAATAGTAAATAAATGGTTGAACTTGAATGGCATACCTTGGATTTAAGTGAGAGCACATGAACTGCTTATATTTTAAGCCATCTGCTCTAGACTGAATGTTTGTGTCCCCTCAAAATTCATATCTGGAAATCCTAACTTCCAATGTGATAGTATTAGAAGATAAGGCTTTGGTGAGATGGGTAGGTCATGAGAGCAGGGCCCTTATTGATGGAATTAGTGTCCTTATTAAAGAGAGCCCAGACAGCAGCCTTGTCCCTTTCACCATGTGATGGTACTATAAAAAGACAACTGTCTATGAACCAGGAAGGGGGTCTTTGGTAGACACTATACCTGACATTGAACTTCCCAGGCTCATAAAATCAAGAGAAAAACTTTTGCTCCATGTCTATGGTATTCTTCTCTATCAGCAAGAACTAAGACACTCTCATTTGGTTTACTCTGTTTTAGTAATTTTCCCTTACTCTAAGTTCTTCTGTCATGAAGAAGTGAATCTTTTAAAAACTAATAAACCATTTCCTTATAGCATTATGCTTTGCTTTTATGTAGAAAATTCTTTCTCAATCCAAGATCTTAAAGGGATTTATTAATAGTTTCAGATTATTATGATATAATTTGAAGGTATAGTCTTTTATTCCATTTGGAATTTGTCTTAATGTAATATGAGTTAAAGCTGAATGTGTTTAAAAAAATTTATCCTTGTGTAAGCACCAATTTTGAATAATCTCTCTTTCTTTCATTGACTTAAGATATAATCTTATTAAACATTTATAAAAATGATTATTTTAAAAATATCCATTTTTCTTTATTTATTACTCATTTCCATGACTAAGGAAATAATAAAATATTTTAGTTATTATATCTTTATAATATGGCTTGGTAGGTCAACCCTTTTTTCTATTAGCTTCTTTTTCCAAAATCTCTTTGCTAGTGTTTTTGCACATTTTCTAATATAAATTCAGAATCATTTGGTCAGGTCCTTACTCTCTCCACTCCAGACCAAACAAAAGTGCTACTAGGATTTTGATTATGATGACTTGCAAACGTCTAGATTAACTTGTGAATAACTGATATTTTCACAATAGTGAATCTTCCCACCCAATAACTCATCACTCCATTTATTTGTTACAACTAAATAAAGCTCACTAGTTTTCCTCATATAATTCCATAAGTTAATTTGTTGTTAATATAAGCAAATTTGTTAAGTGACACAAATAATTTTTGCTTCTAGAACGAGTGAAATCTTCCCGTTATGTTTTCTAAATAATTATCCTGATATATCAAACATGTTCG
The DNA here is from genome assembly GCF_048772815.1 of Callospermophilus lateralis. Taxonomy (NCBI): domain Eukaryota; kingdom Metazoa; phylum Chordata; class Mammalia; order Rodentia; family Sciuridae; genus Callospermophilus; species Callospermophilus lateralis. Next base: position 67,638,558 of record NC_135311.1, on the reverse strand, counting down.
CTTAATGAATGTTCACCTTGTACTTAGCCTGTTAGGAAATTTACCTGGATCTCAGCTGATTTTCAGGGATTCTCTTTAGATATTTCCTCGATGTTGACAGGCCCCTCAAGTGAGTTCTTCACAACTACCAACTTGATTTTATTCAGTGGCAATTCTGCTCTTTACTGCTTCTAATGCAGATCTTATTTCTTCTGTTTCTTTCTGATCTTTACTATCCTTGCCAGATCCTTTTCTGTTAGGATTATAATTATATTCTTCATAGCTCTTTCAGTGGAAACAGGATTTTGAGATTAAAAAATAAAAATTTAAGGAGAAAATAATTGTACAAGATTTTTAACAGCTTTTCTTGTAATATACTGATAGAAATCACAGACTTGTTAAGTACAGGAAACTCATATTATTGATATGGTTTGTTTGTTACAATTTAATGAGTTCTTATATATCTTTTTATTTTTTATTTTTTTCTCCACATTTGTGTTCTTATATATTTTCATTCTAACAAGGTTTTTCCCCTTCAGGCTATGTTTATTTTATTACTGCTAAGTAAATAGCACCCTTATTTTATTTTCACCCTTTGGGTAGGCAAGGTTTTTTGCTTTGGTAAATTTCATTCTGCCAACTATGCCAGTCAGGGTCCCAGCAGGAAACAGATGGTATACCCTAATTGGGTAATTTGAAGAGAGTCTAATAAAGAGACTATTTAGTGGGTGAAGATCAGGGAAAATCCACAAGGGATAGTGATAAACTCTAGGGCCAGTGAACCTCAGGCCTGGATGAGCAAGAGAAGAGGTGGGTACCAAAGCCCTGGAAAGGAATAGCTGTGTGGAAAGGACCTCCAGGTAGCTTTGGTTGAAGGATACTTTTAGATGGCAGGAAATGAGTTTGGGCAATAAATACCCAGGTGCACTCCTATTTGAAGAGCACTTTTTTGTGTGTGTGCTCCCCATTGACTAAATTGTGCTGATGGTCAGAGGGCAAGGGTCTTATTAATCAGACCATGCAGGTCAGTCCCTAGAAGCCAGACAGGGTAGAAAAGGGTAATCTAGAAGGGAGCACCAGTTAAAGAGTTCTAATCATTTCATTGGTTCTAACTCTAGTTTCTACTCAGAGGCCACCTCTCAATTTGGTGAGCATTCTAGATGGAAAACATTCAAGGTCAAGGGTGCATTTCCTGGGTAAGAAAAGAAAAAGAGTCTAGAAAACTGATTCTGAGGAATTAGTTGAATGGGACAAAATATCATTGGGATTTCTGAAGAAATAGATAGCTCGAACATGAATGAACCTACTCTCTTGGTGATTTAGTGAGCTTCTGCAATGTAGTCCCATGCCAGAGAAGTGTCCTAATTAGAGTCCCAGTTTAAAAAAAAAAATGCAAATCTTCTATTGTGTATCTTATTACTGAAGAAGGTTCAAATACATAAACAAAGTATGATAACATCACCCATGGTCTTCCATTATTTTGCTCAAGGAATTTTTCATTCACTTCATCCAGAAAAGTACTGTCCTGTTAGCCTACTATTTATACACCTCTCTTTCCAGCATCTTCCATCTATAAACGACTCCTAATATACCAATATTAGGTATATTAATAAATGACTCCTAATATACCATAATCTCTTACTTCACACAGCCCCTTGAGGCATGCAGTTAATTTTATTCTAGTTTATTTTATCCATAGAGTCTTCTACATTTTTTAAATGCTTCTTTTCTCAGAACACTTAGGGAATGGAGATCAGGTAAGTGGACAAAACCCCAAACCTCTGAATCGGGCACAGGAAGGAGGAAAGCTGTGGACAAATTAATAGCTTTCTCACATCTTCTCCACAACATATTCTTTCCCATCACTATGAAGGCAGGGGAAGGATTTATGGAAAGGCTGCTACAATCTGCCTACCAATATGAATTATGGTGCGAGATTTGCCCCATGGTGTGTTCAGCACTTTGGAATTCTGCAGAGGGAAGAACATTTGTAGAAAAGCTGCTGTGACCATTATATTTGCATGGCAGAGTTTGATCTCTCCAGAGAATGAGGCTGCGAAGGTGTGTGTTTTTTCCCACAGAAAACTTTCTGAGACTAATGATTCCTTTGGAGTCAGCTGTATACATCTGGAGATTTTCTTTGTCAAGAAGATTGAGCAGATAGTGCAAGGGGCCAATGTCTTGATTGTAAGTAGATAGTTGTACCTGGTGCTCAAGATGCCTGATGAGCCCCCCCAGGATCTCCATCTCAGACTGCTCCCATGTGTCACTGTGAGGACTCTGACTATGCTCTTTCCTGTGGTTTTTCAAGGGATACGTGTAGCTGCAGCATTATGTCGTTCTTGGCCTGCCAACCTGATTTCACGGAGTTTTGGAAAAACAGTCCCCTCAGGGAAGTCCACAGTTGTTTTGACATTTGGGATAGAAAATATTTGCCACGTAACCTTTACATTAAAGGACTCATAGCCAGAGACAAACAAAGAGCATATTTATGTACCACCCTGTGAGCATTTGGGATGTTGCTCAAAGTGAATCCTTTAAATGGAGAAAGCACAAGGGAAGATTGTAAGGGAAGGGAGAGAGGGAAAAAAGAAGAGAAGATAAAAATCAGAATGTGTACATCATGACTCCCCTCTACTGCTATGTATTTTCTGCCTTGAATGTTTGTGAGTTGGGTGATACTTAGGAAGTAGGAGAATCTGAATTTCCATTAGCCAAAGCTTCCATTCTTCAAGATCTCTGCTGAGGGTGAGCAGTTGAAGGAGTAGGAACTGGAGCATGTCTACATGATAGGGACAATACCGACCTGTTCACTACATAGAGTGCCCTCATTGAGCATCCTCGGGCAGAACCTACATGAGACCAGTGTCTTTTGATAAGGAAGAGAGGAGGTTGGGGAGTGGTAGGAAGCCCACTTACCTCCAAAAGACTCATAAGATGAAGCAGATCTTGAAAGGGCATGCAAGAGGCATCTTTCCCCTATCAGCTTCCCTGCTAGATTCTGGGATTCTTGAATAGACTGGTTTGTTTTTCTTTGTATCACCCATATAGTCTTGAGAATCTTTAGATAGATGGTTTTCAGGAACCTTTATTAAATGACAGAATCTGTAAGAGAAATATACCAAATCAGTAGGAATCAAGAAGGACCAAGAGGGCAGGAATTGGAGACCACAAATCTTCATCTCAGTCTAATCCATATTTACACCATATCTTGTTTGCTTCCTTCTACATCCCCAGTCCTTTTTTATTTTTTACTTTCAGATGGTGCCTCACTAAGTTGCCGAGACTGACTTTGAACTTTTGATACTCCTGTCTCAGTCTCCCAAGTCACTGGGATTACAGGCATGGGCCACTGAACCTGGCTCACCGTGGCTTTCTTATATCTGTGTTCTCAGAGTGGGTTTGGGTTTAGAGGAAAAAGAACACAATGGGAAGGGGATTGATCTCTGACATTTTCACCCCTTATTTATATGGGGTGACTCCAATTTTATCTGCTTTTTCTTAGTTCTCTATATTTGTAAAAACAAAAACCACCTATGTCCCCCAAACCCTTGAAATTTCTATTTAAACATGGCAGCTTGACCATGTATTTATCTCCTCTTCTACCTGAGTTTTCAAAAAAAATAATAATAATATTCAAAGAACAAAAGCAAAGTTGCACCAAACCACAGGGACAAAGAAGCAAAAGAGGAGACAGCAGCAGCCAAGAAGAAGACATTTTTGGAAGATGGAAGTAGATGGAGAGTGGTAAATAATTCAGCCAAGCAAAGCAAGTTAAAACATAAGTACTTAGAACAATACCAGTAAGAAGTGGTTGAGTTCACCTGACAAAACCCCAGAAAAGAATCAGTGCTGGAGATTACATACCCATATAATGGGGGTGAGGTAATCAGGAGATGGAGCAAAAATCAGGAGAATTAGTAGAAGAGTTAGTACACAGAGTGTCTGAGCTCCCAGGCTTACTTCCCGGGAGTAATCAGCTAGAAGTCTGCTCTTTCCTTCCACCGCCCACTCCCCCCATCCTGCTACCCATGCATTCATCCACCACTAAGAGCAGAGATTTAGTTTCGGGAAAAACTGAGCCAGGAAGGTTCTAGTCTGGGAAATATGACCACGTGGAAGGGCAAAGGATAAGGATAAGGTGCATAATCAAAAAACAGAGGCATTAAGTGATAGTTTTCATATTGATGGGTGGGGACCTTGCCATCCTTTTCTGCCATGCTCACAGAGTAGTTATATCCAGTCATGGATGGTACCCAGGCAAGAATCTAGAGTCTCCTCTCTTGAGAAACTGAAGAATGCCAGAGAAAAGAGCTCCGATATTGACTGTTGTGGGGGCAGCTCACCACTTACCTGTGGTAAAGCCAGGAATTGGGAAAGAATTATCCATAATCCATGTAAAGTCCCTGCATGGGAATGTTGTATAAACTTTTAAGTATCTGACTCTTAAATATGAACTCAATCATGGATTCTCATACTCTGAGGAAAGCCTCCAATGTGTGTGTGTGTGTGTGTGTGTGTGTGTGTGTGTGTGTGAAAGAGAGAGAGAGAGAGAAAGCACCAGAGAGAAATAAGTAGAAAACAGAGGGGGAAAGGTATGGATTTAGAATACAAGCCTAAAGGGAGGATGAGGTTGGGCAGAGGAATCACTCTTCCTGTAGTCATTGTAATGCAGTGGTTCTCAACCTTGGGTACACCATCTTCCATTTCCACACAACTTGGTCATCCTTTCTTTGTCTTTGTTTGCAGTACTCACCCTATCTTAAGTAACCTCATATTTACTTACTTTTTGCCCATTGATTTTCAAATGGTCCTTGAATGTCCAACTCCAATCTGATCCTGCCATGATCACCTAGCATAAATCAAGATCTTCCTTCACTGATCCAGATCATTTCTTACTCCTTGTCTTGTTTGCTTCATAATGAATGTCTCCATTGCTCTTGAAATCTGAACATTATCTAGTAAGTTGTGTAACTACTCAGGTTTGTCTAGCTCTCCAAACCTGAGATGGTCTGGACATAACCTTGTTTTGAGTAGTTCACTGTTGATCATATGTATTATTAACATTATATTCTTTATTCATGGTGACCATGTGACATAGGTACCAGTATCCCTATTTTGCATATAATGAAATTGAGTCTCAGTGATTTGGTGGAAATCATGGTGTTGTGTAGGCAGCAAGTGGAAGAGCTGGGGCTTGAACCCAGATCTTACAGGCTTTCTCTAATTCCAGAACAATGCCACTGCTCGCTCGCTCTCTCTCTCTCTCTCTCTCTCTCTCTCTCTCATATTTATTTATTTATTTGTTCTAAATAGGTATATATGACAGTAAAATGCATTTCAACTAATTGTACAGAAATGGAGCACAACTTTTTATTTCTCTGGTTGTACATGATGTAGAGGTGCACCATATGTGCAGTCATACGTGTACCTAAGATAATGATGTCCATCTCATTCCACCATCTTTCTTGCCCCCAGGACCCTTCCCCTCCCCTTCCCATTTGCCCAGAGTTTCTCAATTTTTCCTATGCCCCCTGGCTCTGCTCTTGTAAGTGGGCAAAGGTTCTTATTTTCCCAAAATATTATTAATACCTTGATAATGGATATATAAAGACAATTTCAGCATCAGTAGACAAAGATTAATTAAATAGTATCCTTCAATAAACCCACTTATAAGTGCAAATTCAGTGCCTTGCACACTCTTGAGGTATTTGCTCATTTGATGTGGTGAAAACAATGGGGAATATTTATTGTACTGGTCTTTATATGGATTATCTCATTTAATTACTATGAGGACTATGTGTTTTGGTACAATTTTCATTCTCATTTTAAAACCAATAACTGGAGCTCAAAGGTGTGAAGGGGCCTGCATGAGATTGTACAGCCTGCCAAGGTGGAGGTGAAAAAGAAAGTTGAAACAGTTGAAGGCCACAGCTCAGAAGTGCCTCATCTCCCTTCTCCACACGAAGTCCCTAGGAGCAGCTCTCATTGTAATTGTAAACAATTGCCATTCCTTAAAATTTCCCAGGATGCAGTGGGAGTGGGAAGGCAAGATCAAGGGTCACTAAACTAGTGGATGGCCTTCACCATGGTCAGCCTGGAGAACAAATCAACAGACCTGTGTGCCAACTTTGAAAATGCATTCCTGCTTCCTAAAATTAGTTCAAGTGCAAGTTCAAGAAAAGCTAATGTATTTGTCAGTTGGAACTTTAAGTCTCATAAAAAGGAAAAAAAATAATAACTCGAAAACATTTGAACCTTGGCCTCAAAATTTTAGAAAACGAACACATGCAGTTTTTTTTTTTTAAACCACGTGGCAGTGGTTGTGAAGTAAATATATCCCACTGCACTGATCTTACATCCTGTCACATTAATGTTTCAGAGCACTCAATATAAATATTAAAACTAATAGCTTCACTCTTCAGCTATTACTCCTCCATCCCTTGAAATCATCATAAAACTTTCAAAGCCTTTTAGAACATTTACACACTTGAATCTGATGGTGGGGAAAGGAGATTCACACAACGCAGCCCATAAGCTTAAATAATAGTGAAGAGCTGTTTATGGAATATGCTTTATTTATTCATCATTTCAAGTAAAGTTTCCGTTTTGATGGAGGGGGAAAAAATCAAAGTATAGCTGTCAAGGGATAAGGCTGAAGTATTGCTTTTCTATACTGAGGACTTGCAAAAAAAGAAGTCCATGAGAATCTCAGTCCAAGGTCAATCAATGCTAAGACTGTGGGTACGTAAACAGCTAATGGATTGTAAAGACACATACCAGTGTTATGAATTTTTAAAGAGCAACTCTTCAGCACAGAAACCCATAAATCAATGATGACTTATTGGCTGGATCAATTATGCAAACTTTTAAAACATTTAATGACAGGTAATGAACAGGTCTCTGGAGGACATCAGTCAACCCTGTTTTTGTGGTTGTAGTTACATCTGCTTAAGTGAATTGGGTAGAGGCAGTCATTCCTAGGAAGTAACTAAAAGTTAAGTTGAAAGAAATAGAATGAAAGTGAAAGAATAACTATTTGAGTCTTCATAGATGTCTTAAATAGCTAGAGAAACGGCTTGCTTCCTAATGTGTTCATAGGTAGACCAAGTTAGTTTTAGACTGAGTGTGCCATTCACAGGAATTTCTAAATCCTAAGCATTTGTTTGCAGGTTTTCTGCAAAATGATCTGAGTAGCAGGGAGAAAAATCATTTTTTTGAAAAAAGAAAAAGTATAGTGTAGGTAATGACACAGACAGGTTCTTGTCATTATTTATTTTGAAATTCACTTTAAATAACAATTGGAGGAATAGACAGGTATTGATGGAGAGATAGTACAGCATTCTGCTCAACTGAGAAGCAGGATGGAGGCTGAGTGTGTGGTGATTAATCCTAGAGAAAGTCCCCTATCGTCACTTGTGGCATTATAGTGCTTTAGTCAAATATTAAAATGGTGACCTGAGGAAAGATGAAGGACTTTGGGGAGCAGATTTCTGAACTTAAAAGTCTTTCAGAGTTTCAACATGGATCTCTTTTATTGTATAACTTCAGATAAGTCTTTAGATTAGGAAAAGGATGGAAGTTAAACATACCATTCAATCCTAAGCATAGTTCCTCGAGTCTAAGCTGCTGATACTGATGCTGTATTTCTGTGTTAACGTAGTTAAAGCATTACTCAGATCACATTAGGCCTTCAGACTGGATCTAAAAACACTAAAATTACGCTATTCCTTTGTAGCGCTTGCTCATTTTACTGCCTAGTAGAAGGATGGTTAAAAAATGAACAATATAAGTTGGCTGTTCATTGCCTAAGTTCAAGTGTGTCTGGCCTGGGTGCCTTTTCTACACAAGAGAAGCTTTCTTTTATTAGGATTTCAAAATACTTTCAGTTAAATGGGAAAAATATCTTACAAATATTATTAATTTGGGGGTATAATTTCCTTAAGGGCTCTTGCTAACTACCAAACATTTCTGAGAGGGTTATATACTTTGTGTGTGTACAAGTTTGTTAGGGGTAGATTTCCCTAGTAATAAAAATCACAAGTGGATTTGGTATGATCTCTTTACCTCATTCCATCCCCCACCATAATAAAAGAAGAGCTCAGAGTTGCAGATAAATAGATACGAGTTCAAATCCTAACTCTGCCATTTACTGGCAGTATGACCACAGGTAAGTTTGCTCACCTTTCTTGTCCTATACCCTCCTTAGTAGAATGACTAGTATAATTGCTGCTTAAAAAAACACCTAAAATGTAGGTAGCAAAATATTGATAGTGATTATTATCTCCCAAATCTGAAATACCTCTGAGAATAGTAATTGGAACAACATCCGGTCAAGGGTCATTCCTTAATTCTGGAAAGTAAACATCTTCCACCAAAAGATGTTACCTTTTACAGTAAGAACAGTTGGTAACACCAAGGTCTTTATTATGAATCATATATTTCTCTACATGCTGATCCATGTCTGTTGATTCTTTGATGCAAAAACTATTATTACCATTTGACAAGTGGGCTCATAGAACCTCAGAGGAATAAAGAATTTTGCCCAAGGCAACTCAATTATTGAATGGCAGAATTGGTATTTAAAAGTATATGAAATAATACTTTACAAGTTCACTATTCTATAATGCTTATCTTGAAATTAACTAAACAAAGCAAGGTGCTAAAAATCCAATACCAAAAATTTTCTCTATTGAAACACATGGCTTTAATAGAAATAAAAAGGGTTCTAGGATGATGGATTTCCCCAGCTGTTTCAGAAAGAAAATGAGAATTCCAATACTGGCCATTATATGAAGAAACAAGAGGTGATGGTATGCAGCTTAGTGTACAGTCTTGTGCATATGACTTACAGGGTAATTCTGTGAGACAGGAGTCTTGCTGTGAGGAATAAATGGGCTGTTTCTCTGACCCAGGGGTCTTGTGTCTTCTGTCAGTACATGTACATAAAATTATGGCAAATGAACTTATTAGCTTCCAACTAGGGTAAAATCTCGGACCCTTCTTAGTTCTGACTTAATACTGAGGTAGTGTCCCATATTACACACGTTCTCAGAATGTCCCAACAGAATGGGGGTGAAAAGTGAGATGGTGGAGAGAGTTTTCAGAATATCTTCTGTGCTTAGACTTATATTCCTCAAAGGTAAGTGTCAGAAAGATGCAAATTAAAACCCATTAAAATCATTTCACATGATGAAAATGGCAAATATGAAAATATCAGGCATACCAAGTGATTCAAGAGAGGGGGTCTGTGGGGACCACATGCTGCTGGTGAGAGTGTAAATCAAGGTGATTTATACTTTAGAGAGTAATTTGGGAATACTACTAAAGCTGAAGATACCAACTTAGAGTTCTAGAAATTCCAATACTAAGTAGGTACTACAGAGAAACTCTGGCACAAGTCAAACATAAATAAAAATATTCATTGTAACATCATAAGAAAGAAAAACTTGGCTTTTTGTACTAGTAGGTCAATGTCACTTTCTCTTCCAAGTTCAATTTGAAGACTAACCGTATTTGCTTGTTAATGGTATTATTAGAGTGATGATTATGGAAGTGATTTTCATAGCACAAGAAAGAAGAGAAGAGACAGTGAACATGCAAAGAGCTAAAAAGAGTACAATATGGTTAGAAGATTGCGGCAGAATATGTATGATCTGAGTTTCAAAGAGTAAAAGAATTACTTTGTGTAGGGAAGGAAACAGAGAGGAGAAAAAAAATGAGTTTTTATAAGGTTCCACTTGTTTGCCTTTTCCACCCAGGGAGAAATTTAACAGGAAGTTTATTTATCTGAATAAATAAATAAATATTAAATTTATTTATTAAAATAAATAAATACTATTTGTGTATAGTAATAGTAATAAATGAACATTATATGAACATAAAGAAGATTTTTTGGATGGTATTGTAAACATTGGAAGAAATTACTGACAAATATCTTGGTCATATACTTTCTGAAATTAAAATGGCAAAAAGTCCTCAGCTATATGCACCAATTAGGTTCACTGACTGACTTTGCTCCTTCAATTCCGGAGTTCAAGCTTAACATCGTTCTCATCTTACAAAGGGTAAAGATATTTCAGAGAAGCTAAGAGACTTTGTGTATTAGTCCATTTTCAGTTGTAATAACAAAATATCCAAGCTGAGTACTTTTAAAAATTAAAGAGGTTTATTTGGTTCATGATTTTGGTGGCTGGAGTACTTGAACTGCATGGTGCTACTGCATAGTCCTGGAGAAGGTCCCCTCATTGTATCACAACTTGGTAGAGAAATGGAAAGGGAATCAGCCGTATACAGAAGAGACAGAGCAAGTGGGGTGGTCTTGCTTCATTTTCTAACAAGCTGCTCTTGCAAGAACTAATTCACTCTAGAAATCAGAATTAATGCTTTCCAAAGGCAAACTCCTGTGACCTGATTACCTTGCAGTAGTCCTTACCTCTCAAATGTTCTACCACCTCACTACCACAATACTGGAGACTGGGTTTCTTGCAAATGAGCTTTTTTTTGGGGGGGTGGGACACACTCAAACCTCAGCACTTTGTAGAGAGAAAGAGTTCATACTGAGTTCCCATTAGTGTGTAAGGGGAATCGGGTCCCTTTGCTCTTGGTTCTATCCTGGCTACCATGTTCCTTTGCTCACTGTATGAGGAAGGGGCTTGTGGCCCCTTTCAGCTAGAGGCCTCCTTAACTAACAGGAACACAGATGTCTGTGTGGGATGGTCTCTGAGCGGTACAAAATTTGTAAATCACTTTATATTTTATAAAGTAAATTCAATTCCAATTTAATATAGTAAATTTAATAAAAATTTAGTGAAGACCCCAAATGCAGAGCCAAATGCTAATGAGTCAAACACAGTTCTTACTGTCATGGTGCTTCAGTCTAGTGGGACAGACAAATGCGACGAATATCATCAAAGGTAAACTAGATAAGAAGCAAAACCTGGCAACAGCAATGTAGGTTTTACTTTAGGCTGGAAAGTCTATTTCTCTTTCATGCGATAAAGTAATATTTTAAATCCTTTGCTTCTTAAGTGGTAGCTGTATAGGCGAATACTTAGGAAGATGTGTTTCATTGGCCTGAATTCTCACATAATTCGAAAAGAGGAATATAAATTATTAAAAAAACAGTTAAGGTTGTTTTTTGAGTGGTTAATTTTACATACTTAATTATAAAATCCTTTATACACTCCCTTTATGAGAATGTAGACGAAGGTATTACATTTTATTTGTCATCCTGACCAAATATGAGCCTAGTCAAAATACTCACTTAAATAAGCAATATGATTGGCTTAGTCACTCTGTGGTGTGGATTCTGACTACACTGCCCTGAGGAGCAGAGCATGTGACAAAGGCTTGCAAGGAGGTGGTTTCCTTAGTTCCAGAGACAAAGCTAGGGCAACTAAGTGTGAAACACGGGATGAAAACCCAAGCCAGGGTGTGTAATTAAGCTCATTACCACTGAGGCGCCCTACTCTCCGGGACAGCCTGGGAAGCCTTGTAAATGTGCCTTAGAGTTGTCAGAGAGCCTTGCACATCTACTGGTCCTTACAACCCGCTGTTTAAGGGTGACCTCAGGACGTATTAACTTCTCCCATATGACTTGGGATGACTGATGGGCCTAGAAGCTGTCCTAATCAGCAGAGAAGTCCAGGACAGAATGCAAAATTATGAATGCAACTGAAGCAAGGTGCTGTTAGGTTCCACCTGGTTGCTAGAGCAACCACTAGACCAGGGAGAGAGAGGGGACTCTTGGTTATCTCTCACAGAGCACTATTCAAAATATTTTCTTCCTTTCCAAACCTGAAGGCTGAAAGCCAGAGTACCTATAATGCAACATGGTTCCATGGGAAGTGCACAATTTCTTTTTAGAGAGGTATCTGAAGATATCCTTGGGTTCTGTGAATTCAAGGTATAAAATGGACCTTGGTGCTACTTGGGAACTCCGTGAGTATTTGTTAGCCAGAGCTTCAGAGAATGAAAGTGGCATCCCTTTCAAAGCTTGACAAAGACTCTCCTATGCTAACTTCAGTTGGGCTCCTCTGAGACCTCTGCTCATCTAGGCCTAAACTTGGGTTTCCCTGTCTGCCCTTGTAGAATTTAGTTTGAGCAAGAATCCTTCTAGGCCAGAAAATCTAACTTTTGCTCTCTATCCACCCACGATTCTTTTTACTCTGGCCTGCTTTCAGCAAGAATTCTGTTGAGTTGGTCTGGCAAGAATTCCACTCACCCTGGGGTTTCTTCTTAGTTATTTTCTATCCACTGACTCTCACACTGCTTCTTGGTTATAAATCCTCACTAGTCTTTGCTGGAGTCGGAGTTGAGCTCAGTCTCTCTCCCTACCACATAAGTCCCCATTGCAGTGGTCCCTGCACCCATTGTAGTAGTTCCCCCTTGAGAAACCGCCTTACTGTTCTTTAACAAGTATCATTGGGTAATTTGGCTTTAAAGATGTCTGTGGACTGAAATAATATCAAGATTTATTTATATATTTGTTAGGCCAATGTTATATTTGTTGGCCTCTTCCATATGCCATTCTTATGCTGGATACTGGGAATCATAGTAGGTTGAATAGGTTGGGGCTCCTTTGCTCAAAGAAAGGAAAGTCAGTGGCAGGGAAAAATAAACAGATAAATAACACCACAAGAAAAGACACAGATTTGAAGAGTGATGAGAACACAATCCATTCCTTCTGGGTGTTGGGAAGATTCCCAGAAGAGTCTTGAAGCCAGGTCTAATGTTCACCTTTTAATGCAAGCATAAGATTCAGTTTCTCCCATGCATAGTTATAACTTCTTGGATGCATACAGAAATACAAGAATTAAAGTCCTAATGATTTGTTTTATGACGTGGTGCTAATGTATGTGAAGTCAGTCCTGTCTTCAGACCATTCACATTTCCATTTTCTGTACAGAATGGAGAGATTCCATCAAGATTCTTCTTAGTTGCTAAGGACTTCATAAATTCCTCTTTGTAATTGCCTTGCTTCCAGACAATAATTGTTAACTGATAAATAGGAGAATTGTCAGGTGTGGAATCAGTGGTGAGAGAAAGATAGTTTCTGTGTTGCACTTACGAGGAATCGCCGATAAGACCTCTGATCCCATTAAGGATATAAACTCTTCAGATGAAGTTGATGACAGCCCCATGGGCTGCCTGCGCCCTCACCAGCTTGGCTGTTCTCAGTGCATGTTCAGCCAAAGGGGATGAAATCAATGCAGGAATTTCATGGCCTCCAAGAAAATTACTGTTGAGAGATGACCCAGTTCTTTGATTGGTGTCACTAGAAGACAGGCCTCCTTGAGAAGTGAATGTAATGACATACACCAGCTGCTTAAATTCTTTCTATTATATGCATTTGGTTTCAAATGGTTTTAGCATTTTAGCATAAACTACCACTTTCTTTCCTCCCAGGTTTGGGCTCTGGGCATTTTTAAAGCAGCAGGCAGAGGCAGTCCTGGCACTAGCAGCAATACTGCTCTGCATCTCACAGAGTGGATGAAAGTGATTTTGCTTGGATCCCTTGATGATTAAGGGCTCTGAAAGTAGCATGAGTGGATTAATGATTCTAAATAGAATTCTTCCCTCTCCTTTGTGGTATTCTCATTCACAAGGATTGCAGTTGGTGGTGTGAACACTCTATTTCCACCTTCCTTTCCATGATTCTTCTTGATTCTTACATTGGTATGATCTGGCCTCATTCGTTTCATGCCTTGCACTTACTTCTGCAAAGTCTTGAAAGGATCTTATCTCGTTCCTATGAAAGCTCTAGAGGTATAAGAGAGTAAGTGAGCTGTAAGAGATAGGAAGACAAAACAAAAACTAGAGTGAGGCTACGGTGACCTTTGCAGATGAAAGAAGCTCCATGGGACCTTTCCTGGATCTGCCACCACTGCCGTACCCTGCAGCTTCCTCCCACTCCCTTCTCTATTCAGTGGAAGGAAAGATGATGAAGAAGGTATTGCTAAGATATATAAAAATGACAACAAGAGTATTTTTAAAAAACTGAACTTGACTGAATACTGACTATGTACCAGGCACTCTTCTAAGCATTTTTTTTTTTTTTTACATATTCACTTGATCGTGACAACAATCCTATAGGTAAATGCAATTATTTCTTCCTATCAGGTGAGAGAGTGAGGCAGAGAGCTAAAGTGCCTTGCATCAGGTTACACAACCATGTCCCTCAGTCACCACTCTCCTGCTGTCAGAGCCTATATAAAAAGTTAATGTTAATGCCTTTTATTTCTTTGCCAAATAAAAAAGGTAGATATTGGAAAGTGGTCAAAGGATAATATCCTACCTACAAGGGGAAGGAATTATAACCATTAGCCTCTCTAGCCCTATTCTTGGGAAAATGTGAGTCATCCAAAGGAAGCCTCATGACCAGAATAGGTCAAACTAAATTCTTCACCATCCCAATCTGATTGCATGGATACATAAGGAGTATAAATAGTATCTTCAGTACGGCTGTGAATGGTAAGCCCCCAGCATACACACTCTTCCCTGGGAAGCTCTTATGGCCACATTATCCCACATGTGCCAGTATGTTTCTGGTTGCTATGGACAGGAAGTTCAGAGAAGGTAGGATGTCTATCCAGCATTTGGTTTTCATTCTAATGCCAGGGATCTGGGACAGTGCAAAATTGTGGAACAGGTGATTTCCAGGAGTCATTGGCTTTGGGAATTTAGCTGTGCTGGGACTTTGCCTTCCCACATTCTTATCCAGAGATGTGCTCCCCATGGGACCCCATGAAAGCTGGAAGAGCTTCCTTGAAGGAGATTCAAGTCTTTATATCATTTTTGACATTCAAAGACCAAATGTGGGTGGAGACAGAAGATTTCCCATCCTTAGTCTAACTGACTGTGTGCTTGGGATGGGTTTGCCAAATGGAGTACTTGTTTTATAGCAGCCAACAGTTGAATGTAACATGGCAGACCTGTGGGTGACTTCCCTAAGAGGGAAATAGCTGCCCCTCAGGTTCCCCTGGGGGGCTCCCCAGAGGGCACACCTGTTCTTAGCTGGCTTGTACCTGATGCTTGGCAGTGAGAGTCAGGCCTCGGTGCCTGTCTACCAACCAGCAATGTGAAGAGAAAATGGTGTGAGTCCATGCTCTGGGCCTGTAGGCCTCATGTGTGTGCTTCATGCATTTGGGAAGAGGCAGCCCCACACCATAAAACCTCCCTGAAAGCCACTGAGGTACCTCTCTAAAAATCATAATCGACTGTACTGAAAGCCTAGCTTTGACTGATGGGAGGTTTGGGACTCTACCCAGGTAAGAATCCAGGCAGGAAGGAGACCTGAGAAGGCAGATGACCCAGAGTAGGGCCAAACTGTTTACCAGCAGGTGTGTTTTTGAAAATCTTCCTTAACTGGTCATGGCAGCGGAAAATACCCTGCTGTTAAACGCATCTGCAATCCGCTGCTCTCCCAGTCCACCTACAAAAATTTTGACCTTTAAAGAAATGATGGAGAAGCTGGTGATTTTTTCTATGGCATTGAAGCTCGGTCTATTTTAGGCTCCAAGGCAATTGCAGCCCTCTTTGCTCCCTATTTCACATCACTTTTAAGTCTTGTTCTGGCCACTATGAACCCTTCAGCACTTTTCCCTCTGCAATCACTCGAGTCAAGATCTGTGATCTATGATTTGCAGATGACATGTACATTTCTTGGCTGATGGTTGCTGAAGCAGTTTGCAAACCTGAGGCAGCAGTGGGGGCAGGGTGGGGGTGGTGCAGTTTGAAGGAAGAGCAGATTACAATTGAAATACTGTAATATGCCACCCTAAATTTCTATTTTCATGCAAATGTATAACTGCTTTCTCATTATTTTGATTGAAGGGAAGTTACCTCAGTATTCCTGTTGGTGTGAATTACCATATTCATGTTGTGATGACCAAACAATTGGCTGATTTCTATTGTTTGTTACTCCTATAAGAGTGAAGCTATTAGAAACCCAGGTGGGGGGAAGGTGTTGTTAAAAACACTCTCCACCCTCTCTCCACGCCCCCCCCACATAAATGTTTAAGCACAAAGAAGAAATCTTTGGATCCTCTTATTATAACAATCTGTTCCAGAGAATGCATCAAACAATACTCAGCATCCTGAGCTTTAGAGCAATGATGGCTGCATTTTGGACCATCTTTCATTTGAATATCTACAAAATATGTAAATTACCAATCTTTGTGAAAACTTATTTCAGTCATTTATTGAAATATTCACTCATTTTGAAAAGACCATCTTAATGAAAAGCTAGCCTTATTTGACTTTTTAAGCAGCCACGATACGTGTATAAATGTAATGTGATCTGAAAGACACATTAATGAGATTGCCGTCAGAAGGATTACTGAGATTCTGTGCTCAGACACCGAGAAAAGCCAAATGGGTGTATCAAGCACCCATTCCTAATCTTCAAAAGCAAATTTATTGAAGTGTCTCAATTTTGCCACACACCCTAACATCTGCATATGGGTCCAGATTCCTAATCCTGTCACACTATGAGGCTGTAGATTAAGAGAATGTATAATCAATGCCTCTGTCGCTACACATAAATATAGACTGCTAAATCAAGTGTGGGCTTTATACAGAGGCTCCTTCTTAAGCAGATTTTGCTCTAAACATTTCTTAAATCCTGAAAAATTAAAACAAAACAATAGCAATAGCCTCTGGTATTTTCTGTCTTTATCTAAATAAAAGACATTTATCTGAAAGTGGAAGCTACTTTGCAAATGTTTCAGTAGAAAACATGTAAGCAAAGAGGATTGGAACTAAGACACAAAGAACACTCTACCATGTGTCAGACATTGTGTTAAATACTTAACTTACATTATTCTACTTCATAATGAATCAATATGAACACGTATTCATTGAGTTTTCTCACCGTATCAATGTTCTATGTTGACATTATGGTGCTTCAAATTTTTTTTCTGAATTTGTACCCTCTTTCCCTTTACTAGTGTTTCTTACACTATGTTAGATAGGAAAACTTTTGTGCAAGAGTCTCTGAGAACTTTGCAAGTCCCCAAATTTATAAAACTTCTCCAAAGAAACTAAAAAGAGTAAAGTGAAAGTCTAACCCTGAATGCAAAGTGAGTTGAAAGATTTCAATTTCCATGTTGCCTGGTTTCCTAGGCCAGAGAATAAGTCCTGAATCTTGTAGGCAGAATATCTTCAGCCTTTAGAAAAATGTTTGTAGCAGGCAACCAAGTGATTGTCCTCCTATTTATAAATCAGTATCTACCTCATGTCTCAGTCATACACACTTTGATCTGATGGTATCATAACTGTATGTTAAAGGAATGTTTTTCACAAAAATATTCCGTCAAATCTACAAAATAAGATGTACAGGCAAGGATGACTAAAAATCACTACCTGACTGTATCTTTGGTTATCTTTCTAAGATCCTTTGAAGATCAAGCTTGTGGGCAAGAACTCATTTGCATGATTGACTTTACTAATTTACCTGATTTTTTTAAAGGTCTATCTCTACAGAAAATGAGATCACAAATGTTCCTGATTTCAAGTTTCATTTTCTCCTGGAAATAACAAATTACAGAGGAATTTACACAAGTTAAATAAATGTAACCAAATGCACTTATACTTCCTGAAGCTGTGAATGATCTGGTGATACTGAGGAAGCAATTACAATCCTAATTGGCATCAAAGGATAGGAAATTAGTTTCATGGTAAATATTCATTCTGTCTGTTATCAAATCTATTATTTGCATTAGAGATTCGACATTTAGCCTGCTAGAAGCAATGCAATTTCATTTGTTTCTATAAAGCATTTTAATTGAGGATTAAGCACCAATCCTTTGGGAAAACTGCAGAAGAATTTTGCTGTTTTGTTCAGATAACACCAAAACAAATGCCAAGCATCACCTATATTTTAACAGTAGAGTCCCCCGAATAAAAATTAGTCTGTTGTTCAAACATCAAAAAAGCAAACAAAAAACTCAGTAAAAAAAAAAATGTTTTGCTATCTATTGAAGCATAATACCCCCAAACTTAGCCACTTGAAATAACTATTTATTAGTATCTTTCATGGTTCTATGGGTTGACTAGGCTCAGCTGGGTGGTTTTAACTTGGAATTTCTCACAAGTTTGTGTCTGGACCTGGAGTCGTGTGAAGAACTGACAGAATAGGATGTCTAAGGGATTCTTCAGTCCCATGTCTGATACCTCCTTTGGTATCAATGGCTGGAACAACAAGAGGCGGGCTGGGCATCTCTCTCTTCACATGGCTATCTTAGTTTTTCTCATAGCATGGAGGTTTCAAGACAGTCTGATTGTTACCGGGGGATTGTTTTTTCCTTAGAGCAATATTCCAAGAAAGCGTGGCTGAAGTTATAAGACATTTTACACTAGCCTTGGAGTCCATGAGCATCACTTCTGCTTTATCCTGTTCATCAAAGCAGTTGCAGCTGGCCCAGATTCAATAGGGTGAAGGAACAAACTTCATCTCTAGATGAAGGAAACATACACACATACAGGGAGGGAAAGGCTTGATGGTAGTCTTCCTGAAGACAAGCTATCAGAAGGAGGGTAAAGAATCTTCTTTCTTACAACATGTCTATTAGCTTACTTTGGAGGATATGCCCAATTGCTAAATAGAACATAATAGAAACATGCAAATGTATCGGTTAAGACCAAGAATTAGGAAAAGCTTTGCCCATGGGAATGACATTTTCAGTCTTTCTCATGAGGGAAAAATGGGAAAAAGAAGCTTCCAGCATCTTATCATAAACTCGATCAATCCACCCTGTGGGAAGAGAAGTGACTTATGTGAGGAGTATGTTTGGAAGAAACAGTTGAGCTGATGACACTGTCTCTGTTGATTTCTTTTTTTCGTAATAGACTCTTTTCAGTAGAAGCTGCCTAATTCAGTATTGGGGTGTTGGGAAGCCATCAGGACCCCGCATGTATGATATATTCTAGAGTGGCTCTGATACCTGATTTCCCAATTGGGTCACATCTTGGGGGTTATGTGTAGCCCCTAATTCCCAAACACTCTTTCCTTCTTCACCAATTTTTGAAGATACAGTTTTGGTTGAAGAGAACTCTTTTCTCTATAAAGGAAAGAGCTTTCCCGTGAGTGACATTTTTCAGGTTAGAGATCTGAGGCTTGACATCACAAGGTGGCCAGGTGGTGACAGCGGGTGTTGAGTAGTTGATTTTCAGAACCTGTGTTCATAACCACTGTGCTACACTGTATGGCAAGGTAACTCCATTCACATATGTTCTTTAACTGACCATGCTCTCATGAGACTTGGTCTCAGAAAGGCTTTTGCATCAATTGATGATAATAATCACAGTTAAGTAACACATATCGAGCTTTATTATGTGTCAGGCACCAATCTGGAGCTTTCCACAAATGATCCCATTTAGTCTTCCAGAATTCTCCTGAAGCAGGTACAATTATTGTTATGGTTTGGTTGTGAAGTGTCCCCAAAAACTCAGGTGTTAGAAAATGCAAGAAGGTTTGGAGAAGAAATTGATTGGGTTATAGCCTTCACCTAATGAGTGGTAACTGAAGTGGTAGGGTGTGGCTGGAGGAGGTGGGAATTAGGGCATAGCTTTGGGGTGTATATTTTTATCTGGCAAGTAGAGTCTCTGTTTCATGAACATGATGTGAGCAGCTTCCCTCTGCCACCCTCTTCTGCCGTGATGTTCAGCCTTACCTTGAGCCCCAGGGATTGGAGCTGGCTTTCTATAGACTAAGACCTTTGAAACTGTGAGCCCTTAAATAAACTTCTCCTCCTTTACAGTTGTTCTCATCGGGTCTTTCAGTTGCAGCAGCGAAATAGCTGACAAAAACAATCATTATTGTTTTCACTAAGCACAGCAGATCCAGGGTCATGCTGTAAGATGCTGTGTAGAATGATTTCTGGGACATTGAGAAAGTTCTTTTGTGTTTCAGAGCCTTTTCTACTTGTTCATTGATGCCTGATATTCCTGTATTAGAAAACACAGCCTAGACAGAAAGCTTCGTATCATGTATACACTGAGGGGTAGGGATTGACAACATCTCATTATAGGTACCGGGACTGCAGTCTCAGAGCAGACTCTGATGGGGTGATGGGGTAAGGTATTCTGGGGGAGGGGACAAAGCCCCATAAAAGAATGCATCACAAAGGGAGAGGAGAAAGAAAAATATGAATAAGGAGACAATGATTTCTTTTCATTGCAAATCTTGCTGGGACTGGGCCCTTTTCGATTAGACTCTTACCCAGTAACTCATACTTTCCCTTGAGTTCTTGAAAGCGGGAACTATTGAGAAAGTAGCCCATCTGAAAGTATATTTCCTGCTGCTTCTCTTCTTCCAGAACTGGCTGAAGTTTACTTTTTGGTACTCCAGAGACCTAGCTTCTTCTTGCCTTCTTCCAATGTGGTCTATTTAATCTCCTGTCGTGTGGGAAATTATGTTCAAAATCTCCGTGATCCTCTGTCCATAGTAAGTTATGCATGTAGTGACAAGTACATGCCACAAGGTCTTGAGATTATATCTGCAATGTGTTGCTGCCGGCTGTTGATCAAGATAGGCTGGAAGAAAAACATTATTTTCAGGTGTGAAAAACCGTCACCTTTATCAAATAATTTTTCTTGCATTTTTCCCAAGACGTTGTAGCCTATTTAAACTTGGGAGGTTAAGTTTGTAGCATTCATTATGACTGAAAATTTAGTTCACACAATCATGATGCTCTCTTTATTAGGTGTTACCGTTAAACAATATTAAAATAAACACAATGTGGCTGGCCTTTTGTAGGCTACATGGCATGTTTACTTCTTTGCCTGGTTTCTTAATTGCATTTATTCATCTTTCAGAATACCGGTGTCGCTGCCACCCACAGTATTTGTTATTTAAAGTATGTCGTTTACATTTTATCTTGTCCAATGATGGCATTCGTTGCCAGGGGTGGGGGGGCGTCTTATTTGAGTGCTTTGTAGTATGTCGTGTTTGAATGCTTGGCTAGTGGTGGTACATTCCCATTCTACCTTTGTAAATGGAGGATGGTGACTCTAAAAAAAAAAAAAAAAAAAGGAAGAAAGAAAGAAAAAAAGCATATAAGAATGCCATGATGGTGGAGGTGAACGGTGGAGCTCTGCTGATTGAGACACAGTTCTCAGCATTTGTAAATCATGCAAGCATCATGCAAATGATGGAAAGCAATGTAGCCAAAATAAAGAAGCCAACTGGGTGATTAAAGACCTATGCCTGACCATTAAACAACAAAAAAGATAACCTTCTTTTTGTCTAGTTAAAATAATAATAATAATAATTGGAGCAGACTGAGTCATGAGAAGCAGTTTCAGAAGAAATGTCAAACACTGATGGAAGCATATTGCGTAACTTTAGAAGTTTTTTGGGGGGGAGGGGAAGAGGAATGTAAAAGCAATATTGATGACAAATTTGAATGCAGGAAAAATACACATACTCCATGACCTCTAATACTCACTCTTGTATTTATCATCTGTGTCTCTACATACATATGTGTTTTCTTCCATAGAGGCAATCAAAGAACATATTTTATTCTCTAAGCTTTTATCCTTTAACATTATTGGGGAACATTGTTTCATGTTTCTATAGTCATTTGTATCTAAATATTTTTAATAAGTTCCATGTTTTCACAGGAATAAACATGCAAATGTGCATCACTTTTTTCCTGTTGATTAATACCCTTAAAATGGATTTTCATAAATGAGATTATTGGTTCCAGAAATTCTGAACATTTTAGTGGTCTTTAATCATTTGCTATATTGCTTTTCAAAGAAGTGATAGAAATTATACTTGCAACTCCAACATTTCAAGGAGAGTAATTTAATTTCAATCTATCAGAGGGGGCTGCACTTGTTATTATATTTTCTCATGTAATGGCAACTTTTAAAGATTTAAGCCAAACTTGATGGTCTTTTAAGAGCTGCTGCTGAATCAATACCTTGATATCTTTATTCTTGGAGAGAAATGAGTTAAAGTGGAAGACCAGGTAAGACAGCCACCAGGCCATTTGTGCTCACAAGAGTGGTCTGCCCTGGGTGAGAAGTTTGGTTTTTTTTTTTTTTTTTTTTTTTGAGTGGCTCATGGCATTTTCTGGCAAGGAGCGAACCGTACAATGCTACTTCAGGCCTCAGGCCAGGAAGACAGGCACAGCCTTGTCGGTGTCAAGGAAGAACATGGGTAGCAAGAGACCTAAGAGTGAATGAAAATTGAATTATCTTTACTTCTAGGACTTGTCTATTGAGAAACAGCAGCGCTGGCAACCATTTACTACCAACAAGAGGCAGTTCCAAGAGAAGAATATAAAATATGCTCTGCTCAACCCCACGAAACTCAGAGTGTCTCACAATGGCCAATTTATTATTTTTACCCTGTCCAGTGACATGGAAGGATGCATCTGGGAGCTGCTAGCCTCTGCGATGAATAACTTAAGTCAGGCTGCAACATGTGAAATAATTCAGCTGACCAGGATTTATAACACTAGCTGGATTTTTGCTTTCTTTGGGGTTCATGAAGCATGGTGTTGTGAGATACCACAGGAGTCCCGTGATGAAGTTACATATCTATTTCTCTTCCTCATTTTTATTTTTTGGTATTTTCATATTATTTTATTGCCTAGTCCAAATATCTTTCTAAGCAGGGTCCAGTCTCCTAGGGGACATCTCTTTTCTGACTTTGAAAATTAGAACCAGACAGATCAGACTTCTAAATACTCTGTTTTTAGACTCCCTTCTTCACATACCTTGTCCCAGATGGTTTTAACTGCCCAATGCTGTGTGGACTGTGTTGGGCTATAACTTACTTAGCTCATTATTTATGTACACTTGCTCAAATGAAAGGAGTGGCAATGTGGTGACATGCTTACAATTCAGCCCATCATGTTCTCTAGTTCAGAGGTCAGTTTGCAGGATAGCTGACTAGCTTTATAAAGCCGTGTTTGAGGGTGGTGGTCGATTTTTCCATCTGTTATCATTGGAAACCCACCTCAGGAGTTACCTGTAGCAGGTCTCTTCCCTTCCGGGTAAAGATTTCAAGGCACTGGGTAGAGTCTCAATCTGTTCTCCATTGTGACTCTGAGGACTGGGACATGGTGCCATCAAACATCCTCATCTTTGGACATTACATAATACTTAGAGCTGGAAGGGCACTCACAAGATCGTCTAGCCGAATTCCCCACCCTTCTTGAGATCTTCATTTTTCAGAGGGCCAATAATTTTCAGCATCCCTTTTTTTGTGTTGTCATTTCGGAACATGCTAGAAGAAAACCATCCTTTCCCAATTTACTCTGTGGTTCTTCCAATTTCTACTTTATCTGCAAAATTTAATGAGATTCCTCAAGCAATTAAGAAATGAGAAAAAAAAACCACAGAAGCAGGATTTGGAGTGTAACTATAGTTTTTCTCTGTTGACAAACCCCCTTTTGACTTCTTGACATCACTGAATCAAGTCCTAGTGTCTTGAGAGGTTACTGCCTGACTATAGGTTAAATATTTTAATATTCACTGATTGGGGGAAAGTACCATGAGCAAATCTAATGCAAGGTCCTAGAATGCTGAGGGCATTAGTGGCTCCATAAAATGTAAATGCATTCTTAATTATCTCAAGTCACTGCACGCCCAAGTAGCTCTTTTACAAGAAAAACACAGCTTACTGATAATGAGCACGAAAATTACTAAGAGATTGGTGGGGTAAATCTCTTAAACCTCTTTTCTTTTTTATTTGTTTTTTCTTCTCCAAATTTTGATATGACTTTGCTAATTTGAGTGTGTGTCCCTTTTCTAGATTTAACAGATAAACTTGGAAGGGGGTATTTGGAATAACCTTAGGGGCTAGCTCTAAAAATTATTATCAACATAACTTATTTTATTGGGTTCATGAAGCTTATGGGTCAGACTCAATAGTTGCAGAGTGATTTTTTTAAAAAATGTTTTCTCTGTGATCTTATGCTACGATGTCGCCATGAGGCAGGTATTTTATTGCCATTTTTTCAATGGGAAAATGGAAACCCAGCAGGACAAATGACTTATCTTTGGCCATTCAGCCTGTAAGTAGGAATTGAGGGCTGGACCTCAAGTCCTCAAACCTCCAGTCTGGTGTTCTCTCTTTCACTAAGCCCCCCCAATTTTTTAAAGCCCAGTAATGGGAGTGATTTGAAAGCTGCATTCTCAGGCTATCGGGAAAGTGGTTCACCTGAGGTGTTTCTTCACCACTCTCATTCTTTAATGTCACCTGACACCAAAGACCTCATTATGGGAAACGCTGAATGTGGATTTGACTGGTCTGCTGACAACAACCTGCCAGGCATCAGACAATTACCCTCTGATAGGAAGAACTTGGGTAGTGACAGGCAGGGCCTGAGTGGAGGTCCCTTCAAACCCCACGCACCGAGGCATGGCTGGCTGATGGTCTTCACTGACATTTAGTAACTGTATAGAATTAAGAGCATTCACTCTGAGTGCTGAGACTTGATACGCTGCACCAAAACTTGTAGAAGTGTGGTGCTTTGGGGCCATAGGCAATGTAGTTTATTTCACATATTCGAGCCTCGGGCCACCACTGCCATCATGCTGACCTTGAGTGGCTGTGTGTTTAGCAGGAGAGGGATAGCACCACTTACCTGCATACTGACCATTTTTGGAAGGGTTGCCTGCTGGACTTCCTAATACAAGCTCTTTATTCTGAAAGACAGAGAATGTAACAATATTATATTCCACTTCCAGACTTCCACTTCCAGACTTGGCCCAGGTTTCAGAGCAGAGTTAAGATCTTATTTGAAGGCTCTGAAAGCTGGGGCAGTCCTATCCACAATTGCGACCTGGACAGGTTTTTTTTTGTGTGTGTGTGCCAAGCCCTTCTTTCTCCCCACCCATGCTTTGTGCTGTGCCTGGGTCTTTGTGTTGTCTCCAGTTGTGGTTGGCCCAGTATCTGCTTCCCTTGCAACTTTAGCCTGGGAGACTCAACTTTTAAATCCCCAAGTGACTGACCAACTTCCTGATGAGAAGTTGGTCAGAGCCATGCAGGCACAGGGGGTGCTGAGCTTAAAGAGTTTTGCTTTCAGTTCAATGTTCCACTGTCAAAACCTTGCAAGTCTTAATTATTGAACAAAGAACCCTCCATTTTCATTTTCACTGGGCCCTAAAATTAGATGGTTTGTCCTGCCAGCACATTTGGCAACCCTGAATATGAGCACAAGGAGGAAACTGAGATGCCTTTGTCTAGGTTCATCTTTATAGTTTTAAAAGAAGGATGTGGAGAGCAGTTACCGGTAAGTGGCTGAGGTTGCTCAGGGATTAGAGGCAGAGCTGCCGTCAGGGTAACCTCTTTTCACTGCTAGCTGTGTGCTTTATTTCATCTTGATCCAACCACAGGAACAAGTCTACCTCACAGCATAGCCTGGTAGCTGCGCTGTCTCTTTCAGATACCTTTGTACCTCCTTTGTTTTGGCCATTGGGACAGAAACTTTCTTCTCTCTGTTGTTTGCTTTGGGCAAACCATGTTGATTTATCTTCAGGTTCCCTTTCACTGGGCTTCCTGGGCAACCTCTGCACGGTGACCATGAAGAAGGTTGTTACTTCTGGGTTTCTGGTATGTTATCTACCCATAAACTTCTCTGAGCTGTGGACATGCACTGACCCAAATATCCACCCCCGCTCCCACCTGAACAGTGGGTTTCTTACTCTTTCTTTGTGTGAGTTTCAGTGTACAAAATTGAGTGTCCCTAGAACCCAAAGATGGATAAGAGCAAGTCCACATGGGTGCACTTGGCTTTTATGTAAGTAGCAACTCTGAGGCAGTTTATCATCTCCAGTTCCCAAAGCCCATATGCTCACACTCTGTGACCTTTAGCAGCAGCCAGGAGGGCATTTTGTGCACGGAGACTGTGGGGCACATGGTGAAGCACCCAGCCACTATTACAGGCAGGCCTTCCCCTACCTACTGGCTCACCTCTCACTTTTCTGCCCATGGGATTATGGAGGTGATGCCATAGAACACTCTGGAGTTTCTAATGCCTTTCTAGACATGTCTTCTCCAACAGATGCCACCCACCCTCTCCACATACCTCAAGGAGGGCCTGAAGTCTGGGAAAGGGATTCTTTCTGGTCAAAGCAATTGGCTCAAATGCAACCCAGTCTACAGTGGTTCAAGGGGGGAGCCTCCTTCTACACTAGATCAAGGAGAATGAGTTCCCATCTATACTGGCTCAAGGCATGAGAGTCTCTATACACTGAACAGGAGAGGGAGGCACAGTGGTCTGGGCCTTGGATGGAATGGCTCTTGGGCTGCTGCCCTTGCCCTAAGGTCTCTCCCCACTTTTTTTTTTCTCTTCTATTTTTGAACCTGCCTTAAAAAAACGAAATCCATGGAACATCAATTTTATTATTCAATTTGTGAATAACATAAATATAAGAACCATCTCTGCTGTCCCAGAAGCATGGGAGGAAGGCCAGAGAAGAGCACAGCAGGGCGAAGTATCCCAGGGAAAAGAGTCTCTGATGTCTGTGGCAGGTGGGGCCAGAGGAGAGTCCCAGTGGATCCAGATGTGGTCTTGGCTGGAATCCACGTGGGGAAGGCTGAGCCAGTTGGCACACCTCATTGCTGAAGATGTTTGATGCCTGCTCATGATGTCAGGATGCTCAGAGCTTGGAGTCCTCTGGCAGTCCCTTGGTTTTTCCATCTCACCTAAGTATGTTCACTGGAGCCACTCTGTTCTGGAACCTAGAGCGTCTGTGGCCTCCTTGCATCGGAGCCACTCTTCTTCCAAAGGTCGGCTGGTGGAAGCAGGGCAGGCAGCAGCACAGTTGTTGGAAGCAGGTGGCAATCCTCCTAGTGACCCCCTTCCAGCCCCTGATGCTGTCAAGAGATTGCTCTAAGAGGTACCTTGTGAGGATGAGATGTGGCCTTCTGCAACCCACCTGCTGCAGATCATCCAGGGGCTGGGCCTGGAGTACTCTAGCCTGAGGGACACAGGGTCAAGCTGGGAGCCTAGGCTGGGGCGGGGGCACATAAAGAAGTAAAGAGGAATGGCAGGCATGCTGGCATTTGCACCGCCCTTCTGTCCTGACTGCTTGGCCTCCTCAGGCTGCTGCTGCTCACATGTCAAGGAAAGGGCTGGCTGGCTGGCCCACCTCGTGGGGCAGAAACTGGGAGAATCCTTGGGACCTGGGAGAGGCCTAACCACCTGAAGGCACATAGGCTTTGCCTGAAGTATGCAACTTGCTCCCTGGGTTCTCTGGTGCCTGAGGATGAGGTAGCTGGCCATGGCCTCATTGAATTTATGATTTTGCAGGGACACCCAGGCATTATAGGGGTAGTAATCCATGTCAAACATAATGGTCGTGATGGCTGGGTCAGAGTGTTTGGGCATGGCTCGCTGGAAGAACTGGGTTAAGATTCCTGGCCCTGGGGCTGGGGATGTGGCTCAAGCGGTAGCGCGCTCGCCTGGCATGTGTGCGGCCCGGGTTCAATCCTCAGCACCACATACAAACAAAGATGTTGTGTACGCCGAGACTAAAAAATAAATATTAAAAAAATTCTCTCTCTCTCTCTCTCTCTCTCTCACTCTCTCTCTTTAAAAAAAAAATGATTCCTGGCCCTGGCTCAGCTGTGGGTGTCCCATCACCTGCTCTAGGGTGGGCCTCTGCGTGGGGTCCACCATCAGCATTTGCTGGATAAGGTTGCGGGCATCCTTGGAAACGTGTGAATATTATAGCTTGCCTGTACCATCGGCTTCTGCAGCTTCCTAGAGGTGCTTGCCTTAAATGGGTGTCTCTCTGTGAACATAAAAAAGAGAGTGACACCCAGGCTCCATTTATCTACTGGAGGACCCTTGTATTCTTTCCCCTGGATGATTTCAGGAACACTGTATGGGAGAGTGCTCCAGAACCCGTTCAGCTTCTGCCCAGGCGCAAAGATGGGCCTCAGACCAAAGTCAATGAGTTTGATGCTGTTGCTTCTGGCATCCACCATGACATGGTCTGGCTTCAGGTCCAGGTGAATGATGCCCTTCTTGTGGCAGTGGCTCTTACCTGAACACTCTGTGGGCTTTCTCTTCCTTCAGGCCACCGGCTGCAGGGATATAACACCATAGCTCTTCCCTACCTGCATGCTCCATGACCAGGTAAATGTTGTAGGTGGTCTTGATGACCTGGAAGAGCTGGATCACTTTTCAGTGTTCCAGGGCTATCAACCTATTTGGTTTGGATAGGAGGGGCATGTTCCCTTCTGATTTCTGCATGACTTTCACAGCCACCTCTGCCTCAGTGAGGAGATGGTGAGCTAGTACCACCTGGCAGAAGCCCCTTTGCCCAACATCCCTCAGGACATGGTTTGTGAGTGATGCCTTGTAGCAGGATCTGGGCCCCTGTGGCATTACACTATGCTCATTACTCTGGCTTCGTATCTTAAAGCCAGAATACCAACTAAGGATACTAGCTACATAAAATAAAATAAACAAACTCAAACAAAAGACCAACTCCACCACTATCATCACCAACAACAATAAAAATAAAAGGAAAAACCAAACCAATAAACACCCAAATAAAGAAACCAATAGTAAAATGCCTAAATCAACCAACTACCAAATGCGTTAACTATCTGGGAGTCCGACAGGTCACCACCAAGAGCTTCCTGTGTATATGGACAAAAACCCAGCTGCAGCCACTCTGTTATATAGCAGGTGTTTGAAATTCCATTACAGTGGTTCCTTGGGAAGTCAGAACTGGAAATGACCCAGTCACACCTGGGCATAACCCCCAGTGGTTATTTCACTTTGGGGCCTCCAGGACCTTTTCAACTTTCATAATAAGAGTAAGAAAGGACCTCCAAAGCTTTTTGTTTCAGTGGATTATAAAGATTGATATGTGCATGTTTAGAGATTAAAACCTGTAGGAGACTTCCATGCTCTTTTTATTCGGAGTCTGATTAAAATCTATAACTTTGGGCTTTTTGTCACAATGACTGGAGAGGGCACTGCCTTTTACTGGGTGAGCTCTGGTGATGTAAAACAGCTTTATTATATGGGACAGTCCCATACAATGAAGATTGTTTCCAATTAAGTGACAGTAGCACCCTTATTGAGACTGGCTTAGACAAATGACAATTCATCCCCTGGAGAGAGCCATGGAGCAGAAATCTGATTCTTCTACAGTGTATGACCTCAGAGAGCAGGCCTACCTTTAAAACGGTTGGATCTATTATGAAGGACACGAATTGGACATGGAGGAGGCAACCAACTCTGTCCCATGAGACTCAACCTCTGTACCCTCCATGTAAGTAAGAGGACAGCATGAGAATCACTTCCAGAATATGTATCTGACTTCCCTGTATCCTGCTCCTTAAACCAGAGAGGAGTAGAAACTGTCCAAACTCAGGCACATCCTAGAAAGACTACAGTTTCCCAGAGTCAGGCAACCACATCTGAGTAGAAAGCCTCTTTATCTCCGTGTTGTGGAAGCAGTAGGGTGGTTGTGGCCTATGGCACCACAGCCCTGTGTGGGTAATGGAAATCACCCATGGGCAGAGGTAGTTGTTCATAGGAGAGAGAATACTGAGCCTGCAGCCCCTCCCCCCCCCCCACAATGGTTAGGTTTGAGCTCAGCTCTGCTATAGCTGACCATGTGATTTTCACTTCTTTGGGCTTGCTTTTTTTTTTTTTTTTTTTCCCTTCTGTCCCGTTCTTTCCCAGCATTTTGGCACATGGTCAAAAATGTGGAGGAAGTCCTTTAGTATGGTTGAGGTCCAGATCCACGTGCCAAAGGTCTTACACTTTTGGTGTTAAATATTTCATTATTAAAAATTCAGGTTCCACAAATGCAGTGATTCTCTAATACATATCCTGAGTCTGCCTTGAGTTCATCAATTACTCCCATGCTCCCCGCATCCTCATTATGAATCAGTATACTTATATCAGAGAAGACATTCAGCATTTGATTTTTTGGGATTGTCTTACTTCACTTAGCATTACATTCTCCAACTCCATCTATTTTCCAGCAAATGCCATGATTTTATTCTCTTTTAATGCTGAGTAATATTCCACTGTGTATGTATACCACATTTACTTTATCCATTCATCTACTGAAGGGCATCTGGGTTGGATCCACAATTTAGTTATTGTGAATTGTGCTGCTATAAACATTGATATGGCTGTGTCCCTATAGTATGCTGTTTTTAAATCCTTTGGGTATGAACTGAGGAGTGGGATAGCTGGGTCAAAGGGTGGTTCCATTCTCAGTTTTCCAAGGAATCTCCATACGGCTTTCCATATTGGTTGCACCATTGTGCAGTCCCACCAGCAATGTATGAGTGTGCCCTTTTCCCCACATCCTTGTAAACACTTACTGTTGTTTGCATTCTTAATAGCTGCCATTCTGACTGGAGTGAGATGAAATCTTAGAGTAGTTTTGATTTGCATTTCTCTAATTGCTAGTGATGATGAACATTTTTTTCATATATTTGTTGATTGATTGTACATCATCTTCTGAGAAGTGTCTGGTCAGTTCCTTGGCCCATTTATTCATTGTATTATTTGTTTTTTTTGGTGTTAAGGTTTTTGAGTTCTTTATATATCCTAGAGATTAGTACTCTATTTGATGTGCATGTGGTAAAAATTTGCTCCTATTCTGTGGGCTCTCTATTCACTTCACTGATTGTTTCTTTTGCTGAGAAGAAGCTTTTGTTACTCATCCTTTTTAAAGAATAAAACCTGCGTGTGTGTAGGGGTCAGCCCATTTATAAGGCTGTGAGTAGTTGGATTTGTGAAAATTTAATTCACATATTCAACAATATTTATTGAGCACCTTCATTTAGTGCCAAGGAAGTGGCCCGTGTTCTCCCTACACAACAGGGCAAAGGATGGTGGCACCGAGAGGGCCGTGCAACCGAAGGAAGAGCTGAATTTGGAAAAAGGATGAACAGTATTGCTTTGGATTCATTAACTCTGATGTGACATCCTGATAAAGTGCCATTTCTAAATCATGTCACATATTGTCAAAGGAAGGTACCAAAGTTGAATAAAAATTGAGAGCCCTAAGAAAGGAAGAGTACAGAAGACCTCAGGCTGGAGTTTGGAGTCAAACGGGATAAAGCGAACCAGGGAGAGTAAGAGTGAAGAGCAACACTTGAGATGGCATTGGATCGACACTGCAGGATGGTTTTGATGTGAATTTACGAGGGTCAATCACCAGATGAGAGTCCTCCAGGCCAGGGAGGTAGAGCTGGTGAGGCTTCAAAGGGAAGACTAGAAAGACAGAATTAGTAGCAATTTATATATGAATCTTGGTTTGTGGAAAGAAGGTGGGGAGCAGAGATCTATGTCTGTGTCTATGGGAAAGAGTGCTTAACTTTTATAATTTGGTGAATAGAGTCCCACGAATTTCCTAATTTAAGAGAATGACAAAGAGCTGGAAATGAGGTTTGGACAACCGGCTAGAGTGACATTAGAAGTCAGCTCTGTGACTCCAGCACCTGACTGTGCTTGTGTCTAAGAGCTGCAGCTCTAAGAGTCAGATGTTCACTGCACGAACATTGAGTTTATCAGTACTGCCATCTCCACGTTTCCTCGAACCTTCAAAACCATGATAGGAAGACCAAGGCAGCAAGACGATCAATACTTTACAGCTTTGATCAGTAAGAAGAGTAATACTTTACAGCTGTTCGCAATTACTGCCTCTGCTCTGCCAGGAATTATAACTATTACACAAACTGAAACACCAGTTGAAGATGGAATAAGAGAAGTTGATGGTAAGCCTAACCAGGTCTACCCTCATAAATGCTCGTCAAACCCATTCTTCAGTGTCAGTTCAATGCCATCCCAAGGGTAGCTCTTTACTCGTATCCTGCCTGGTTCTCTTCATCCCATTTGACTCCATGCTCTGAGCTCAAGTCTTTCTGTATCATTCTCTATTTGGGGCTCTCCATTTTTTTCAACTTTGGTAACTTCCTTGGACAATTTGTGATATGATTCTGATGATATGGCACTTATCAGGATGTTACACTGGAGTTAATAAATCCAAAGTGATGCCATTCATAGATGTCTAGCTAATGTTCTGGAGAGGCTATAATATCTCAGAAGAGTAAAAGACAGTGATGTTCAAAGTAAGTTTGCATAAAGCCACATTGCAAATTGTTTTCATCCAGTTGGAAAGTCTAAGGGAAGAAGTGAGGGAGTTGTCCCCAAAGCTTCTCAACTTCAAATACTTCCCAGGATTCCTACTGCCACATCAATGTTATTACCCAAGTTCTTTTTCCTGAATATAGCTGAGTTTCTAAACCAGTTATGAAAGTGGATGTGACTATATAAAGCCATAGTTATAGGAAAATGCAATCTGTTGCTCTCTTCGTGGTGGAGTCTATATATCATTTACACTTCACTTCTCTGTGGGTGGAAAAGCTTTTTTCATGGTTTATTTAGCGGGAAGTCATTTTGATCAGTAGGATGAGTAATACTTTACAGCTGTTTGCAATTACTGCCTGTGCTCTGCCAGGAGTTTTAACTATTATACAAACTGAAATACCAAATGAGTTGATGCAAGATGGGGAAAAGTAAAATACATATTTCATAGGTCTATTCATGTCATGAGAAATTATCCATCACTCTTTTATTCAGTTTTGTGTTTCTAAATTCAGAATCACATCTAAAGGTAATTTCTAATTATTTTACTGGTCTCAAAGATTTTTTTAATCAATGAAGAAGTGGAATTCATACTACAAGTTCTCCTATGACCATTGGAAGGTCACTACAGTTTAAATTCCATGTGGGAGTGCAGCCAGGTTATCTAGGAAAGGTAACAGACCTTAATCTGCATATTTCTCTTTAAATTGCACATTGTGAAAAGTACAATGATCAAAATAATTTCAATTGACAGGAGAATAAAATGAATAGTTTCCCCCTCTCATTTAACATGAACCTGGTTTAACAAACCCCACATCACAGGGAATTCAGGAGCCCTTTGATAAGATTTCAACGAGACTGATGAGTAACAGTCTATTCAGAGTAAGAGTTGGGAGCTAGGAAAGGACATATCTAGTTTCAATCTCATTTGCCAGCTGTGTGACTTTGGGCAGGTTGTTATAGTGTAAATTTTGGATAATAATAGTACAATTTACCTCATGCAGTTATTGTGAGAATTAAATGAGATGATTTATATAAAGTACTTAGCATGACTGCCTAGCACAAATCAAAGTTCTCTGTAAACGGTAGCAATGATCTTTCTAGAAATAATTCTTCATAGTTTTTAGGTAGGGATCATGCTACTTATTCACCTCCCTCTCAACCTTGCTAACATGAGCCACATAAACTACGTCCCCTCAACCTATCCATCACCGCACACCATGCACACACACGCACACTAAGATGAAGAAACAGACTCAAGGGGAAATGTCTTAGGATTTGTTCTGATTGCTTGAGATTATGCCACATGCCCATCTCTGAACCAGAGGGATGCTGCATACTGATTGGCTAGGTCCAGACCACACAGATACCTCTGGGGACAGAGGAAGAATCACCTTAATGATTGATCCACATGGGCTAAACTCAGATGAACCATTCAGAAAAATATGCATTTTTTTTCCCAGAGAGAAAGATGGAATAGAATTGAAACAAACAAAGCCATCAAATCTCCACTGCAGAATCTCTTCCTTGGGCAATTGACAAGAGGGTATCTAGGGTAAACTGATCCAGATTGCAATGATTTATTGAAAAATGGCATGCCTATTCAAATTGCCCTATTCAAATTGACAACAATTTATAAAACTTGACTGTATCCAAAAGCCAGCACTTCAGTGAAAGGGTAATGCAATGTATTATTAATACATATTAATAATTAATAGCTACTCTTAGGGATACCTTGCTCTTTGCTTAGCAGAAGATGTTAGATGATAGACAAGCCGTTGATCAAAAGGTCAGAGGATCACAAGCAATCTTGTGATATAGCAAGCATGGGAGAACAGCTGTGGATATCCGAGGAATTTTCTGTAGGTATCAATAAAACGAGATTTTGGTTCCTAAACACTGACCCATGTTCAAGTTTGGTGAACTTCATATTTTCCATTCACATTTAGCTTCCAGTATTTTTAAACAGAGGTTAATGCAAGGAGAAGACCCAAAAGATAAAATGGGAAAGACAATTCTTTTTAACCACACACTTTTTGATTATATATGTTATACAGACACAGGAATAAAAAGAATACTGTTAAATTTGTAGTTCTATTCACTTATAGGGCTAAAGGAAGAAAATGTAAAGTGATTAGGATCTGATTTCAGATTTACCTTGTTAAATTGATCTCCAAGGGAATTCAGAAAAATTCAAACTCAGATACAATGAATATGACCATCAGTAGGCCGTGTGTCAGGCACCATGCCCAAGCATGATCTTGCTTAATCCTTGTGAGGATTCTGGGGGAAGGGTAATAGTTTCCCTTTCTAAAGATGATGAAATTTAGGTCTGAAAGATAAAGATCACAAAATTTCCCAGGGGTGGTGCTGGGAAATGGACCTGTCTTCCAGCTTTGACTCTCTAATATGTTCTTCTTTTTCCAGGAAAAGGTGCACTTTTGACCCAGTTGGAGTTTTTTCAGATGTTAGTGTAGAACTCCAGACTGACAAGATGAGGAGGTTGTTCCAAGCAGAAGCAAGAGCAGCTGAAAGACATGGCATGGGGCAGTAGATTGGACACTGGCTCACTAGACAGCAGGAGGAACTCAGCAAGATAGCAGGGATTGGGTTCCAGGGATGACCACATTCACCTGCTAAGAAATTCAAATTTTTCTTGCAATTAAAACAAACCCCCCCCCCCCCCCGTCTCTCATACACCATGATCAATTGGTTTGCAAAATAAGAACCCAACTGAATTTTCCTGGTGGAGAGATTTTCCAGATTTCTGAAGAAGGGGAGTTTGGGGCATAAAATAATTGGTATTGTCTATATTGTCAGCATCCCTGACACAGAAATCACAAGGGATAGCAACATCTAGAGTTTTCCTTGTAGGCTATTTATAGAACAAAGCCAGATAGATTGTAGGTGTCCTATTGTTCACCCAGGATGACACTCCAACTCATTCATTCACTCATCCTGCCAGGCGGCTTAGCCCTGCTTGGGCCTGCAGGGTGGGGCTGACATACCCCTCCCCCAGATGTCGGGCTGTCTCGTAATCACCAAGCAGTGGCACCTCACACTGTCCCATTAGAGAGGCGTGTGCGGCCCGCTTGTTGGGCATGTTGATGCAAGCTTGGGAAGGAAAACATAATTCACTTTTGCCAGTGACAGAAATGTTAACACTTACTTGAAATAGCTGATAATCTGACACAGGAGAGTTAAAGGATTACTATATTTCATTTGGCTAATAAGAAAAGCTGTTTAAAAGCTATATTAAAAAGACTTAATGTATGGTGACTGAACATTGCTTTAATGCATTCTGTGTCATCAACTATTAGAATGCTTTCCCTCTCTTATTATGTTACCGGAGATTTTTTGACTCTTTTCTCTGGAAAGAGATAATAGAAAGCAACTCCATTCACAGAGATTTTCCGAGGAAACATTCATGCATTAAGTATTTCTTGAGCACCTACTGTACACCAGGCACATACTATATACATTTGGCATTCAAGGACAAAAGACATGTGGTCCCGGACCTTGAAACAGCGGTATGTTTTTGGAAAAAGTTGATGGAAGGAGATAGTAGATAAAGATATAAAAAATCATGCCTGAAATTTAGTTGATATAAGAAATAATCTTGTTTAACTCTTATTTAACAGATCAGAAAACTGAGGCCTAGAAAGCTAAGTGATTTACTGAAGGCAAATAGGCTGATTAGTGGAGATCTGGGATCTGGATCTTTTTATCTTTTGCTTCTCATTTTGGTGCTGGAGTACACTTCCCTGCAGTCCCCTTTTTACTCTGGGTGAGGACAAGTGCTCAGCATTTAAAAGTCTCCTTCACGATGGCACAGTTCTTCTTCCCTGAGACCTAGACCCACCCCAATAGGAAAGCCTGGCAGTAGTTTCTAAGGCTCACAATCAGAGATCATCCCCACCATGGTTAATCATATTTGGAAGTTAGTGCATGTGACTGGGCTTTGTAACACATAGCACAGTTAGGTCCAAGAGGTGGCTCCTGGTCCTATAGATTGCATCAGTCATGCCCTCTCAGAGGAGGCCTTGGGCCAGAATAACGGCAAGAGTTGGTTCCAGAGAGCCACCATCGAGTGGTAATGGATAACCTGCTTCTCCAGAGTCTGTCTTGCTCTACCACAGGCCCCACATCACAGGTCTGTGGACCTTACTATGCCCTCTTTAGAAGTTGGCTCTTGGTATCTTTGTGAGATATAATTTGAAAAGTTATACACTTGAAAAGTGTATACAGACTCTTCCAGGTAGGAAGGCTTCTAAAGTTGTGCAGCTCTTTAATGACATATAGGAGTGAGATTCGTGTTCTGTTTTTCAGATGGGGACATTGGAACAGGTGCAAATGAGGCACTGATTTAGCCAGAGGTGAGGACTCCGATGAGTGAACTTTCTCAGTGGCTTCTCAGCTCAGATCCCATATTCTATGTAGTTGCTGATTAACCACGAGTGATAAAATTGCTCCTGTAGATGGAGTTGAGATGTGTTCATAAGAAGGCTCCTCACTGCAATTAACAGGGAACTAAGCTTCAGCAAGAGGAGAGATCTCATCTGCATTAGAGAATACGAAAATATGAAGCACAGCTCTATTTTAAGTTAGAAAGCTAGACTGTGGCTAATAGGGTGGAGACTAGGTTTATTTTGTTCATCACCTATTCCTACCCCCTCACATATTCCTGACACACAGTGAATGCTGAGTACTTGCTAATGAAAGAAGCAATGGATAAGTGGATAGCAGTAAGATGTTTGTTTTTACTCTCAAATGAAGGCAGTCAGAGCTGGCTACATAAGCTGTGGGGCTCAGTACAAAATTAAAATACAGGATCCCTGTTTAAAAAGTGGAAAAGAAATTCTGTTAAAGGTACCAAAATATAAGGCCTTTTGCTTTCTTCTGAGGTCTTTCTTCGTCATGTGCTTTTTAATGGCATTCTGAGAAGATAAAAATAAAAATTGTATATTATTAGCATGTTACCATTCATCATTATACTACCCAATTTCTGAGTTGTTGTTTTTTTTTTTTTTGTACTGGGGGTTGAACCCAGGAATGCTGAGCCACATATTCAGCCCTTTTTTTCTTTTAAGTTTGAGACAGAATCTCATTAAGTTTCTTAGGGCCTCAAGAATTTGCTGAGGCTGGCCTTGAACTTTCAATCCTCTTGCTTCAGTATCCTGAGTTACTGGGATTACAGGCATGTGCCACAGTGATTGGCACTGTGTGTGTTTTAAATGCAAATATAAGAACATTAAATGGTACAATTCCTGTTTTATACTTCATCCATGGGTATATGTTTTGTTCTTATCAGAACAGTGGAAACTCATCCCTAAATTAACTCGACCCTTTTGCTTTGTTTTCACTTCTTGGTATGAGCACATTCTATCAAT
The DNA here is from genome assembly GCF_048772815.1 of Callospermophilus lateralis. Taxonomy (NCBI): domain Eukaryota; kingdom Metazoa; phylum Chordata; class Mammalia; order Rodentia; family Sciuridae; genus Callospermophilus; species Callospermophilus lateralis. The sequence goes on along the minus strand of NC_135311.1, from coordinate 67,601,090 downwards.
ACTTTCTACCTCAGGCTTACTGATGAGTAGGGGATAACTAAGAGGAAAGGGGGTTCCTGGTTGGCCTATGTTTTCTCCTTCTGTGTAGTCATTTTCAGCAGAAGTGGTTGTTTGATACAGGGAAGTAAGAAAGGAGACACTAGAGTTTCTTGGTCCTGTGTTTCTGAAATCATCATTACTTCATTTCTGTATTCAAAGTGAATTATGATTCAAATGTAAGTGTGACCTCTAGGGGTGACCAGTGCCCAGTTCTCTTCATAGGTGGGACCCATGCACTTTTTATTTGATTTGAGTCTTACTGGATTCCCACACATGGTGGGCCCACTGGAATTCTGTACTCATGGGGCACCATGCATGTCATGAGCAAATGGAGAGGCCTGGAAATTAGAGCCTGTGTAATGATCCTAGCTCCTCTGCTTGTGCCCAGGGACCACTGTCCCATCAGAGTCAATTTACAAAACCAAGATCAAAGTTAAAATTATGAAGGATTTCAACACGTGACAGCAGGTGTGGGCAGGTGTGGGCAGGTGTGGGCTGCCTGGGCTGGTGAAGGCTGTGGAGAGCCTCAACTTTGCTCAGCTGAGGAGGTTCAGCGCACTGAATAGCTATGGGATTAGATTGCTTAGGTCTGCACATGCTCACCTCTTTCTAGGTTCCTGCTGTTGCTGGTGCCTCCTAAACCCATTGCTGCTCCCTTCTCCAAGGCTTAGTCATGCCCTTCATCTTTTCCAAGGCTGCAGTGCAAAATCTTCTCCTTTTTCTTTGCCATCTGTTTTACCTCTACTTTCTATTCCCTAACCCTGTTCTCTCTTTTAAAAAAATTACTTCCAACAGGATTGCCTTGCCATTCAAATGAACTAAAAGCAAGTTGCTAAAAAGGTGTGTGAAACCGGGCATGGTAGCACATGCCTGTAATCCCAGTGGCTCTGGAAGCTGAGGTAGGAGAATTGAGAGTTCAAAGCCAGTCTCAGCAATTTGGCAAGGCCCTAAGTAATTTGGTGAGACCCTGTCTCTAAATAAAATACAAAAAAGGGCTGGGGATGTAGTTCAGTGGTTAAGCACCCCTGGATTCAATTCCTGGTACCAAAAAAAAAAAAAAAAATACATAGAAGTAAATTTTGTATACAATCAAATTTTTCTTAAGGGAAGTTTGTGATTACTAGAGATTGCCATATGTTTCTTTGTGTGGAAAGAGCTTGATTTTGCATTAGACTAAGATTTAAAATTTGACCCTACTCTTTTTGTAGCAAAGCAACTGATCCTGAGAAAATGCATAAAACCTCTCTGAGCCTTGGATTTCTCAACTGCTCTCCAATGGGTAATATCTGCCTTGCAGACATGAGGGCATGTCCTTGAATTCAAGAAGCAGGTTACAAAATGCCTAAACAGTATTTGAATGTGTATGTGTGTGTGTGTGTGTGTGTAGAAAAAGAAGGGGATTGAAGAATTTTCATCAAAATGTTGATGGTGGCTGATTTTGGGAGAGAGTTGCTTTTTCCTTTTTATGTATCTAATGTTTGAATTTTTGCTAATTACTACATTAGCCAAGGAAAGGGTAAAAATATTTTAAGTAGCCAGATTGTTGTGGCCTTTAAACTCTCTACATACATGTACACATACACATCCTATAAATTGTGAGGTTTACCTGTTTATAGGTACAATTTATTAAATTTCTGCAAAATTCCAGATAATGTGCTGTGTTCTGTATGCCCATTGCTTAATTCAGTTCTCACAACATCTTAGGAGGTTGGGATAATTCTCATTCTTGCATGATGCCTCATTAATGGTGGGGATGTGGGAAATACTGGTTTCCCTTCTTTCTCCTGTTCAGTATGATTGCTTGAGTTTTTCCTTATAATATTTCATAACCCAGAAACAGAAGCAATACCAATGTTTTCAGTGCTTTGGGGACTGATTATTCCATTAGAGATTTTGGGTGATAAAGAGGTCCAGGCAAATATTTCATATATAATTTGGGCAAAAAGAGCTTCTGAATCTCAATAAATATCTCAATTCTCTTTTCTCTTTAAAGATTTAGTTAGCTTCTTTTCTGTCTAGTGACTGCTGTAGCTGGCTCTGCTACAAGAACAAGAAATGAGATTTGCTTAAAACTGACATGCATTATCAATTGTTATTTTTTGCTACATAAATATTAACCAGATATTTTTCCCTTTATAAGCAATATAGGGTAGCAAGTACTTAAAAATATGACTACATGGAATGGAGACAGATATAATCTACTTTGTTCTAAAGTGTGTCTTTTGCACCCTCCCAAGCATTAATTACTTAACTTTCAGACCCTGCAGATCAATAATTATGACTGGGACCCATCAGCAGCTAGTAAGTGCTTTGTGCAATTTTCAGGTCACTTTTATAGTTGGAGATTTTCCTTTCTGTCACACGAAAATCCTTTTCTGCAGAGCTAAGTGAACCCCTCTCAGCTGTGCTCCGCAGGGGAGAGGCAATTCCAGGAAGGGCAGAGAGAGATGGAAAAGGGGACTTTCAACCTTTACCGATGAGAATGTGTATTTATTCTTTCAAAAAAGTAAACCTTTGAAAAAAATATTTACAAAGAAGAAAAGTGTGTACAGTGGCTCCCAACAGCTGAGGGTGGCTGAAGGCTCTGTGGTGACCCGGGCAGCTGTAATGGGAGGTAAGATTTCCATTGCTGCTTCTGAAGGGCAGAGCAGACCTAAAATGCCAGCCCAACTTTTGCATTTCCCTGACATGTCTATTTCCAACAATCCAAGCACTGAATCGCTCCAGACTTAATGTGGCTTGCGTTGGAAGACAAGGCGGAGAGCCCAAGGGGAGATGTAGCAATTCTTATAGCTGTTGAATTGTTCTGTATTGATTACACATAAAAGCTATTTGGCGGCTCTTCTCTTTTCTCGGCCCATACCCACCCTTCAGCTTCTCACATCCCCAGATGACCCAGTAGCAAGCAAGACAGAAACTCTCTAGGTGTCTTAATTAAACTTCATTGTAATATCACGGCCCTCAGTCAGGGATGCCACAGAAAGGATTTCTGACAGGGTGGGAAGATGAGCTGATGATCTCTACCATTGAGGTCCCTTCCAACGCTACAGTCTCTGATTTTTTGTTACTTAAATGTTAAAGATGCAAACCCATCCTTTCATATTTATGGTTTACTTGATAAATGTTGACAACGTGCACATTTAGGAAAAGTTCTTTTAAAGTACAAAAGAAGACCAGTTTGTAAGTCTGCAGGCACAAAAAGCAGTGGGCACACATACACACACACACACACACACACACACACACAACATTCTGAAATTGGGGTTTGATGAGGAATGTTCACTTCTGCTTTGCAAATATAAAATTTCATCTACAGACAAATTCTGAACGTCATGTTGTCACTGTTTTAGAAGACAATAGACTGGATGAACATCTTCTGTGGCAGGGCCCATAGACACTTTCGTATTTCAAATGGAGTAGTTTCCATCGGCCTCTTTTGCTGTTGTTCCAGGGAGAGCCCAGCTCAGGCTCCAGAGTGTGGTGAGGTGGGAAGTGTGAGAGGCCACTTGGTTGTCTGATAAACACAAAATCTGACTTAAAAAAAAATAAAGTTTAATTCAGGAATAGCATAACTATAATGAAGTGGCTAATCTCTAAGTGTCCATCTTGGTACATTTTTATGTGTGTACATGTTCCTGATCCCCACCCAATTCAAGGTATGAAATCTTCCAAGCACTCCAGAAGGCCCCCTCCTTACCCTTCTCACTCTATACCGTTTTCCCAGGGGTACCATTGTTCTGATGTCTATTGCCATACATTTGTTTGGCCTGTTGTTGAACTTCATATAAAAAGAATCATACAGCATATATTATTTTTCCGGCTTCTCTCACTCAACATCATGTCTGTGAGAGTCACTAGTTTATTGTATATGAGTTGTGATTTAAAAAAAAGAAGACTCCTAGAAATTACCAACCTTCACATGCTTTTGAAACGGTCACTTGGCAAGCTGTCCTTGTGCCAGAAATGTGGCACTGATACCGCATGTCTGTAAACTCATTCTGCAACCTTCTTCATAGTCAGTGGGCAAAGCCAATGTGCACCCGCAGGAGAGTTTTAGAGCCACAGTTAGTTTTTTACTTCACCCTAAACTCCTTGCTGTGGTTTGAATGCTTTTGTCTCCTCCAAAATTCATGTCAAAACTTAATCCCAGCATAAAAGTGTTGTGAGGTGTGGCACTTAGAAGATGCTTGAATTAGGGGTTCACCCTCTAAGGGATCAGGTATCTTTATAAAAGAGTTTGATGGAGGGAGTTAGTCATTTTCATCTCACCCATTCTGTCATGTGAGAACACATGGCTCTTCTTCCAGAAACCACTGTGTTCAAGGCACCATTTTGGAAGCTGAGACCAGGCCCTCACCAGAATGTACCTGCTGCTAATCTTGATGCCCTGCTTCCAGAACTGTGAGAAATAAATTTTTATTGCTTATACATTACCCACTCTATGGTATTTTGTTATAGCAGCACAAACTTAGACACTCCTCTTTTCTTTCTAAGATTTGTTTCTAAGTCATTTGTGCAGAATAATTTTTTTTTCTCAAAAGTTAATTAATACATGCCACAATGTGCTCTACATGGTTAATCTCATTTAATCCTCACGACACACCTATTACCCCTACAATTAAAACATGCTAATAGAGGCTCACAGAGAACAAATAACTTGCCCAAGATTATACAATCAGGAAATAAATAGCAGAGCCTTCTGGAGTGCTTGGAATATATCATACCTTGAATTGGGTGGGGATCAGGAACATGTACACACGTTAAAAAAAAATGTACAAACTCATTCAGATTTCAGAGCTGTTGGCTCTGTGGACTCTGAAGACTAATTTCCACAAATGTTCTGGATGATGACAATTCACCAAGAAGGAAGTAAGTGAATTGTGTCCCAAAGGATTACTTGTTTTACATTATGGCTGACTCTTGAAGAGAAAAAAACTCTACCACTGTGCTCTGGGTAATGGCTGAGGCTGAACAGCAGGACCCATCACAGTAAAGAAAGGGCAGGCTGGATAACACTGGTATGTAAAACTGGTGTGCTGAATCTGGGGAAGATACTTGAACACAGAGAAAGTACTGGCTCTGACTCTTAGGAGCTATTGCGATTTGGGGACAAATAGTTAACTTTTTGAAAGCCTTTGTCCCTGAGTCTTGTAAAATGGAAATTAATCACGAATCCTATCTTGTGGGGTTTTGTCAGTGTTCACTGATTCAGGTGAGGCACTAACACAGTGTCTAGATACAGTTAGTTATTAATAATAATTATTACCTTCTCCTGTTGAGGAGAAGATTCAGAACAGAACTTTATCAAGGTAACGTAACACCAAGGGAGAGTGTTAAGCGGGTTGGTGGGAATGTTTCTGAAAGTAAGAGAGGAATTACATTGGCAGGCCCATATTGGCTACTCATTTAATCAATTCATTTACTTCTCACAGCCAAAACACAGCCATTAAAAGGGTTTACTTGGATGCTTCCCTCTTTCCATATTGATTCCTTTTCAGTGAAAATATTGATAAGTTTTTATGGATCGGGACCTTAGAGTTACTTAATTATTGATTGAAAACAGTTGCTCAGGCTGAGCAGGTGGGTTTTTACTTTGTTTAACAACTAGAAGAAACAAGCTGGGTTTCTGTAGGATAATGCTGGCGCCAAAGCCCCGCCTGAGCGGGCTGACCCGCAGCAGAGCTAAGCCTCAGCTTTGGGGGCTGCAGCCTCTCCATCCCAGGATGCTTATCTACTTGCTTTCTGTTTACCAGCCACTGGGAGGAAACCAGACAAAGCAGCACCACCGAAAGTGATTAGGCCCAATTCTGGGCTAAGTGGAAAAATGAATGTGGATTTGAAGTCATTTTTCGAATCCACTTTATGAGCTATTTGGTTCACCTTTATTTGTGTAAGCCAGCTAATGTCTACCAGCACCAGTAGTGCCCTAGAGGACACAAAGATCAATATCACCTGTCCTCTGATCTGAGGAGTTGGAATAGTAGTCAGGACTAGAAGGTGAGCTTTTAAGTCATCATAGTTCAGGACACAAAGAGGTTAAAATACTACTAAAATACAGTGCTGTCAATGTTCACATGAGAATTTGTTTTTATTAAGTCAAGGAGAATCAAAGAAAAGTCTTCCTGAAAAAGTTATACTAGTTCATTGAACATGTGTGCAACATCCTGCTAGCTATTAAGTGTAGTTTGTACGGCTCCCCTTTTGTAATAAGACTCCCTGTTCTATGGTCCCTCCCAAATTCAACCCATTTATACACTGAAGTTACCTGCCTGATTGTTATTGGCTTTTGAGGTTTTGAACATCTGCTGGAATTCACGTCTTTGAGGAGGTTATCCCTCAGTGTGTGGAGCAGGATGGGATGGGGAGGGAAGGAGGAAGGGTGTAACTATTTTAATTTGGCTGAGAGAGACAGAAACACAAAATAAAGGCTTAAGCATGAGGCACATTTATTTTCTTGTAGGTTTAACAAAATCAGGAAGCAAGCAGCCCAGGCCTGGACATCCAGAGACTCTTATAACTAGTTACTCCACCATCTTCAATTGTGGCTTTCTGTCAGGGTCTATTCCATCTGCTTCAACTTCCACCACCATAACTACATTGTGGGCACAGGGAAGGATAAAGAGAAGAAAAGGAGCTGAGGCCCCCTTTGGGTATTTCCTAGAGGTTGCACACAGAGTGTTCATATCCACTGATCAGAACTTGGTCTCCCCAGCTAAAAGGGAGGCTGGGAAATATTGTCTTTATTTTAGCACTGATGTACTCAGCTAAACACCATGGATCTTACCACCAAAGAGGAAGTCAAGAAGAGACATGGGAAGATGCACAGAAGTATATGTCTTAGAGGATGTTGAAAACATGCATATATTTTCTTGTTGTCCTGGGTAGAAGGAGAAGGCAGGAAATCATGTAGTATAGGAACAGTCAAGGGTAGTAAGAGGAGCATTGAGGTTCAGGGAAGTCTTTATACCAGAGGAAACTGGGAGCAAACAGTTCTAAGTAGAGGAAACTATCCCAAATAAATAAAGTCATAAAGATATGAAAGTTCATTGGGGGCTTAGGGAAAGGCAAATGGTCAATTGTCGCTGATCAGAAAAATAAATGGAAGCCTAGACAAGCAGTAGAAGGGAAGTCTGGATATATATATTAAAGCCAAATGTCTTCTTGATTTTCAGCTAAGATGTTTAAGCCTTACTTTGTAGGTAATAGGGAGTCATATATTATACAGCTGATACTTTTGTCTCTTTCAATGTACTGGGTCTTCATCCTGAAGAAGACTGGATCGTGGCAGACACCAGCATACAGGTATCATTGCCCCATCCCTTGCCCTTAGCCAACCCCCAGGATCTCTCCTTGTGTTCTTAGACACTTGAGTCTGAGTCGTCTTCCTCATTCTTTTTCCGGGCAGTTAGTACAACTATCTGAATTTAGAGTCAATAAAACCTATTTTCCACCGGAATTACATGATCTTCTTGGCTCTTTCCTGCTATGAAGTGTCAATCATCTATAATTCTCTAACAGAATGTCAAAATGAGGGCTTCTGATTCTGTTTCAGCTGAAATTCAGGTACAAAGCAGCAAGTGCCAGGAATGGTCTGTGTCCAAGCAAGGGCTGACCACACTCACTGCTGGCTACATAGAGCCTGGTTTCATACACCCTAACACATCGCACATCTGAACTGTATAACAGAAAAGGAAGACTGGGAAAAAATCAAGGAAGCATTTGAATGCTGGAATGCTAGAGATCATCAGAGTTTGTGAGTCCTGGGATTGAGGGGGCAGAGTGGACCCTTCTCTGGCAAATCAAACTCCTGAATGTGCTTAAAGTAATCATAGGATTAAAATAGTTTTCTGTTGTGATCTTGTGGAGTCCTGTCCATTCAACACAATGCTTCCAATTCTGTAAATACTTTCCTTTTACATTTATTTGTTTTTAATCTCTCTTCCTCCCACCATCCCTGATGACAGAGATTTTATCTCTTTCAGCAGGTGAAAGCATAGTATGGGCACAATGAATATTTGTTGGGTGAATTAAAGGATTCCATCAGCAATAGCCATTTAAATATGACTTAGGTTTGATAGTCAAAGCCTCTGGATAGTGGATGGGGACAGTACAGCCATTGTATGTTGGCTTTAGTGGGAAGTTAACAGAGAACCCTGAAGGATACAGAGAGCCCAGGGAGTCTCAGCCATGTTAGGAAAACCTTCTTGTCCCACATAGAGCATGTGCATGAGAACAGGTGGTCAGAAATCAAGAGCAATCCACACAGGCAGTGCCAAGTGTACAACTGTTTGTTTTAATAGTCCATCGCAACCTTGAATATTTTCATAGCTTGACCAGATATCAGGACTCGGAGGACTTTGAGCTTCTAGGTAAAGATAGTTTCACTTCCCTTTAAAACAGGTATGTGGCTAGAAGAACCCCCACTCCAGACAGAGATGGAAAAGGTGGGAAGCCTCTAAATTATTCCATTAGCACAACAAAAGTAAAGAATATTTAAATATTTAGAGTGTTACAAATATTACATGTGCACTTTTTGAATAGCTGTGAAGTCAGAGGACACAGGTATTTAAGCCTCAGTTCTTCATTATGATTAAAAAAAAAATGTTCAGGTTAGAACAGAACTGTTTGGCATGAGCAACAAAAAACTTTCTCTCCTAATCTTTGGTTTTCATTTTCAGGGGTTCTTAATAATAATCACTTAGTGTGATGTACCGCTGTTCTCTGTTCATCACTTAGTTTTGAACAGTTTTATTGACTTACAATTGATATGTAATAAATTGCACATATTTAAAGTATATAGTTTGGTACAGGCCTGTGAAACCATCACTGAAACAAAGATAATGACATATTCTCTCAAATGTTTCCTTGTGTACTTTGTACTCGACCTCACGTTCCTCCTCACTCACCTCTGGTCCCCAGGCAACCACTGACCTGCTTTCTGTCACTATAGATTAGTTTGTATTTCTACAATTTTATGTACATGGGCTCATACAGGATGAACCCTTTTTCATCCGGCTTCCTTCACTCAGTATAATTAGGGAATCATACATGCTCTGTATATTAAGAGCTTAGTCCTTTTTATTGATGGGCTTGTAATGTCATGTTTATTCATTCACCTGATGATAAGCATTAGAATTGGGTCCAGTTTTTTGGCTATTTTAAACAAAGCTGCTATGTACACTTGTGTGGACATATGATTTTATTTCTCTAGGACTGGAGTGTCTGCATCATTGTATTTTTGTATGTTTATATTTAAGAAACTGCTAAGCTATTTTCCAAAGGTGTTATACTATTTTACATTCTCATTAGCAATATATGAAGGTGGCAGTTCTTCACATCTCTTGCTAACACTTGGCATGGTCAGTCTTATTATTTTTATCTTTCTAACAGGTGTGGTTTTTGTTTATTTTTCTCTCGTGATGAATGATACCAATCATATTTTCATGTGCTCATTTGTCAACCATAAATCTTGAAGAGAAATCTGTTCAAATCTTTTTCACATTTGTTACCTTATTGTTGCATTTTTAAGACTTATTTATATATTATGGATGTGCCTTTTATCAAACATATGATTTGAAGATATTTTCTCCCAGTCTGTGGTTTATGTTTTCATTCTCTTACCAGAATCTTTTGAACAAGAGAAGCTTGTAATAGCAATTTCCTATTTAGAAGCTTGTAATAGCAATTTCCTATTTATCAATTGATTCTTTCACATAACATGATTTTGTGTTGTATTCTTTCCCTTGGGAATTCCAATCACATATTAGCTTGCTTGAAGCTGTCCTAATGTTTGTTGTTATTTTTGTTATTTAGCTCTTTATTCCTTGTGTGTTTCATTTTGGATAGTAATTGCCATTTTAAGTTCACTATTCTTCTTTAAAAATGTTTAATTTGTCATTAAGTCCACCTAGTATATTTTTCATTTCAGACGTGGTAATTTTCATTTCCTGAAGTTTTTGAGTTTCCTCATAATGTGTGTGTGTATACACACACACACACACACACACATTATATATATATACACACACACACATATATCTTTCATTACTCCAGACTTTCTTCTATCTTGGTGAATATATGAAGTATGGGTTTTTCTGATGAATGATCTAGTGGAGAATCATTCACTCTGGTGTAACTCAAAACTCACTGGTAATTTCAGAAATGTAGTGACAAAGATGTCACCTTTGAACTATTGAAAAAAAAAAGAATAAAAGGGAAAAGAAGGACAGATGTGGAGTAAAGTGAGTATCATTCTATTTCACAGCCTAAGATCTTCCTTTTGTTGGTTGATATACCTGCTCAGCTGCACTTATCCATCCTTTGGGTGTAGGTTGACTAGGGGAAATAAGACTATTCAAATTAATGAGGTGATGCAGAAAACAGAAGAGAGAAAAGTTGAAGCAAAAAGGATCCAAAGGGATGGCCTTAAGAGTAAGAGAAACTAGGATAAAGAGGCTCAAACTTGATCTCTAAGAATCATCTGGAGGCTGACTGGCAGACCCATGCTGGAGCTCAGGCCCTGGCCCAGGACAGCCTCTGCTGCCCACCACCCCAGCCGTGGGAGCCCAGGCTGAGGTTAGGCCCAGCACCACCCCCTGAGCCCACCTGAGAACCTAGGTCTAACCCACCTCCATCTTGGGACACTGCAGCCATCGCCATAGGCCTCCCCATGCAGTAGCCTCCACCTTATGAGAACAGAAAGCTAAATCTCAGAAAAGGCAGCCCAAAGCCATTGTAAGTCCCACCCTTTTAACCCTATTTCTGAAACTGGTTGCATCTATCTTGGGACACCCTTATTACTATCTCGAGTTACCTCTGCTATTGCCACCACCACCTTTAGTTGCAGTAGCATCCATCATGGGACAATGGCAGGGTCTGGAAGCCCAACACCAAGGTGAAGTATGGATAATCAGCAGAGTCACTATAAGATTATAGGACAGAAACTGTAATACCTCAGATAGATGCTGCAAGAAAGGAAGACACATAGACAAAATGAAAAAGCAAAGGAAGAAAGTGCCCAAACAAACTAGGATACTACAATAATAGAATCCATGGATGGCGTAGTTGATGAAATTTCACAGAAAGAGTTCAGAATACACATAATTAAAATAATCTGTGAATTAAAGATAGACCTAAATGAGCCAACACGGGCAACCATTGATCATACTAATAAAAAGATAAGGGAGCAAATACAAGTAGCAAAAGATTACTTCCAAGAGAGGGAGATTCTGAAAGAAAAGTAAAGAAATCCTTGAAATGAAGAAAACAATAAACCAGATAAAAAACTCAATAGAAAGCATCACTGACAGTCTAGAGACAGAATGTCAGGCAATAAAGACAAAGTATACAATCTGAAAAATAAAGTTGATCACATTAAAGATGATGAGAAACCATGAGCAGAGCATCCAAGAATTATGGGATAGCATTAAAAGACCAAATATAAGAATTATTGGAATAGAGGAAGACACAGAGATTCAAACCAAAAGAATATGCTCTCTCTTCAATGAAATAATATCAGAAAATTTCCCAAACATGAAGAATAAACTGGAAAATCAAATACAAGAGACTTAAAGGACACAAAATGTACAAAATTACAACAGATCTACTCCAAGGCACATTATAATGAAAATGCCTAGCATACAGAATAAAGATATGATCTTAAAGACTGCAAGACAGAGGAATCAAACACATGTGAAGGAGACCAATTTGTATCTCAGCAGATTTTTCAATCCAGACCCTCAAAGCCAGGAGATCCTGTAACAACATATACCAAGCTCTGGAAAAAAAAAAGGATGACAACCAAGAATATTATATCCAGCAATAATAAGCTTTAAATTTGATGACAAAATAAAAACTTTTCATGATAAGCAAAAGTTAAAAGAATTTATAGTGAGAATGCCTGCACTACAGAGCATACTCAGCAAAATATTCCAAGAGGAGAAAATAAAAAAACAACAATGGAAATCAGCAAAGGGAGGAACTACATTAAAGCAAATGTCAATCAAAGGAGAAACCAAGTCAAGTTAAAATCCAAAAATAAAACCAAATCTCCAGGAATACAAATCATATTTCAATAATAACCCTGAATGGCCTAAACTCGTCAAGTAAAAGACATAGACTGACAGACTGGATTAAAAGGAAAAAAAATACCTAACAGTATGCTGTCTTCAAGAGAATCATCTCACAGGAAAAGATATCCATAGACTGCAGATGAAAACGTGGGGAAAAATTTACCACTCTCATGTACCACATAAACAAGCAAGGGTTTCTATCCTCATATCAGATAAAGTGAATTTCAAACCAAAGCTAGTGAAAAGGGATAAATAAGGACATTTTATACTGCTTAAGGGACTCATAAATGAATAAGACATAACCATCACAAATATCTATGCCCCAAACAATGCAGCTATGTATGCCAAACAGATTCTTTTCAAATATGAGAACCAAATAGATCATAACACAATAATACTGGGTGACTTTAATACACCTCTCTCACCACTGGATAGATCTTCCAACCAAAACTAAACAAAGAAACTATAGAACTCAATAATACAATCAATAAATTGGACTTAACAGACATATATAGAATATTCTCTTAATCAATGAGTGAATAAACTTTTTTTCTCAGCAGCACATGGATCCTTCTCCAAAATAAACCATATGTTATGCCACAAAGCAAGTCTTAACAAATGTAAAAAATAGAGATACTACCACACATTCTATCAGACCATAATGGAATAAAATTAGAAATCAATAATAAAAGCAAAAAAGAGAAGCTACTCCAACAACTGGAGACTAAACAATATGCTATTGAATGACACATGGATAACAGAGGATATCAGGGAGGAAATGAAAAAAAAAATCTTAGAGGTAAATGAGAACTCTGACACAACTTATCAAAATCTCTGGGACACTATGAATGCAGAAGAAAATGTCAACAAATAAACTACCTGACATTACTTCTCAAAGCTCTAGAAAAAGAAGAACAAACCAACACCAAAAGTAATAGAAGACAGGAAATAATTAAAATCAGGGTGGAAATCAAAGAAATTGAAACAAAAGAAACAGTTTAAAAAAATTGACAAAACAAAAAGCTGGTTCTTCGAAAAAAAATAAATAAAATTGACAAACCCTTATGAAAAGAAGGAGGGAGAAAACTCAAATTACTAAAATTTGTGATGAAAAAACAAATATTATGACAGACATTATAGAAATACAAAAGACAATTAGAAACTATTTTGAAAATTTATATTTCAATAAAATAGAATACCTTGAAGACATTGACAAACAATGATAATTTGAGTAGATCAACTCAAACTGAGTCAAGAGAACATACACAATTTAAACTGATCAATTTCAAGCAAGGAAATAGAAGACACCACCAAAAACCTACCAACCAAGAAAAGTCTGGAACCAAAGGGATTCACAACTGAGTTCTATAAGACCTTCAAAGAAGAATTAATACCAATACTCCTCAAATTATTCTATCAAATAGAAAAGGAAAAAACCCTTCCAAACTCATCCTATGAAGCTAGTATTATTCTGATACAAAAGTAAGGCAGAGACACATCAAGGAAAGAAACTTTCAGACCAACAATCCTGATGGACATTGATGCAAAATTCTCAGTAAAATTCTGACAAATCATATACAAAAACATATTAAAAAAATAGTGCATCATGATCAAGTGGGGTTCATTCCAGGAATGTAAGGTTGGCTCAATATATGGAAATAAATAAATATAATTCATCTCATCAGTAGACTTAAAGATAAGAATCATATTATTATATCAATTGATGTACAGAAAGCATTTCACAAAATACAGCACCCTTTCATGTTCAAAACACTAGAAAAACTAGAGATAGTAGCAATATACCTCAACATTGTAAAAGCTATCTATGTTAAATCCAAGGTCAACATCATTCTAAATGGAGAAAAATTGGAATCATTCTTTCTAAAAACTGGAACAAGACAGGGATGGCCTCTTTCACTATTCTATTCAACATAGTCCTTGAAATTCTAGCCAGAGCAATTAGACAGACAAAAGAAATTGAAGAGATATAAATAGGAAAAGAAGAACTCAAACTATCATTGTTTGCTGATGACATGATTCTATATTTAGAGGATCCAAAAAAATCCCCACCATAAAACTTCTAAAATTAATTTATGAATTCATCAAAGTAGCAGGATATAAAATCAATACCCATAAATCAAACGCATTTGTATACATCAGTGATGAATCCTCTGAAAGAGAAATGAGAAAAACTACTGCATTCACAATAGCCTAAAAAACAAAACAAAACAAAACAAAAAAAAAAAAACCTTGGGAATCAACTTAACAAAAGAGGTGAAAGATCCCTACAATGAAAACTACGGAACACTAAAGAAAGAAATTGAAGAAGACTTTAGAAGATGGAAAGATCTCCCATGCTTGTGGATAGGCAAAATTAATATTGTCAAAATGGCCATACTACCCAAAGTGCTATACAGATTCAATGTGATTCCAATTAAAATCCCAACATCATTCCTTATAGATATAGAAAAAGCAATCATGAAGTTCATTTGGAAAAATAATACCCAGAATAGCCAAAACAATCTTTAGCAAGAAGAGTAAAGCAGGAGGCATCACAATATCAGACTTTAAACTATACTACAAAGCTATAGTAACAAAACCAGCATTGTATTGGCACCAAAATAGACATGTAGACCAATGGTACAGAATAGAAGATACAGAGACAAACCCACATAAATACATAAATACCAAAAGCATACATTGGAGAAAAGATAGCCTCTTCAACAAATGGTGCTGGGAAAATTGGAAATTCATGTGCATTTCATATGCAAAATGAAACTAAACCCCTATCTCTCACCATGCACAAAACTCAGCTCAAAGTAGATCAAGGACCTAGGAATTAGACTAGAGACCCTGCGCCTAATAGAGAAAAAAGTAGGCCCAAATCTTCATCATGTTGAATTAGGCCCCAACTTCGGTAATAAGATCCCTAAAGTGCAAGAAATAAAATCAAGAATTAATAAATGGGATGGACTCAAACTAAAAAGCTTCTTCTCAGCAAAAGAAACAATCAATGTGGTGAAGAGATAGCCTACATTTTGGGAGTACTAATTTTAGAGCACTAATCTCCAGGATATATAAAGAACTCAAAAAAGTTAACACCAAAAAAGCAAACAATCCAATCAATAAATGAGCTTAGCCGAACAGACATTTCTCAGAAGAAGATATACATTCTATCAAAAGGTTCAATATATCTATTAACTAGAGAAATGCAAATCAAAACTATTTTAAGATTCCATCTCACACCAGTCAGAATGGCAGTTATTAAGAATTTAGACAACAATAAATGTTGGCGAGGATGTGGGGGAAAAGGCACACTCATACATTGCTGGTGGGATTACAAATTTTTGTAATCAATCTGGAAAGCAGTATGGAGATTCCTTAGAAAACTTGGAATGAAACCACCATTTGATCCAGCTATCCCACTTCTTGGTCTAGACCCAAAGGACTTAAAATCAGCATATTATAGTAACGCAGCCACATCAATGTTTATAGCAGCTCAATTCACAATAGCTAAACTGTAGAAGCAACCTAGATGCCCTTCAATAGATGAATAGATAAAGACACTGTGGTATATATACACACAATGAAATATTACTCAGCACTAAAAGAGAATAAAATTATGGCATTTGCAGGTAAATGGATGGAGCGGGAGAATGTCATGCTAAGCGAAGTAATCCAATCCCAAAAAACCAAAGGCTGAATATTCTCTCTGATAAGTGGATGCTGATACATAATTGGGGAAACATGAGAAAAATGGAGGAACTTTGATGGGGCAAAGGGGAGAGAGAGGTTGGGAGGTATTGTGGGTAGGAGAGATGGTAGAATGAGATGGACATCATTTCCCTAGGTACATGTATGCCTGCACATAAGGTGTGATGTTACATCATGTACAACCATAGAAATGTAAAGTGTTGCTGTAATTGTGTACAATGAATCAAAATGCATTCTGCTGTCATATATACCTAATTAAAATTAAAAAAAGGAATCATGTGGAGAAACTGCTGAGCATTACTATCTCAATATCTCCTACATTCCTAACAGAGCTGTCTTAATAGAGGTAAAAATGCCCAGGAATCTGCATTTTAATAGGGATCCCAATGTTGTGAGAGGTCCAGAACCCACAGTGAAAACACTGACACAACATTTGGTCAGATACTGTGAAAATTCTTGTGTGAGTCTAAAAACATGTGTGAGTCTAAACTAGCAATGACAATTTGGCATAATTGTCAGTTTGTACCCAGACCTATGATCCCGACTGGTTTCTGTTAAATAAATGAATAAAAAATAAATACCTGGATAAATGAATTACTTTAGTAAATCCCCTTTCTGCATTCACAAATTGATGAGGCTCATTTATAATAACCATACTAATTATTGATATAAATATGATTAATGTTATAATAATTTATATTTGCTTTAAAAGCTTATTTACTTAGGCCCAAGAATTTATATTGTACTCTAAAACAATTTATGATCTTTTTCAAAATAGTGTAAAAGCAAATTTTAATCCAACATCTGTAACATACTCATGGATTTGGGGTTAAGAATATAGGAGATATTGGAGCTTCCTCAGGTTTATGAATGTTTTAACAAGAAAAAAATCAGCAGTTAAAGAAAAACTTAACACCTATGGTCAGTTGTAAACAGTTACTTTTTATGATATGTCTTATTTCCTCAAGCATTTCCTTTTGATGTGCAAGAAATAATACACAAGTGACAGAATATAAATATGCTAAACATGTTCAGTTTATATTGATCATTTGATGTTTCACTACAAATAAAACTGAAATAGAGAAGCATTTCTTGGTTACTGATAGGTTTTTCTTTTTTGCACAGCTTGGACTAGTCAATAAATTAATAATTAATTTAGTACTATAAGAATTCTTTTCTTATCAAATTTATTTTACCATGAAATCATTCCGTCTTTTCACAAGTCATTTAGGCCTGTCAGTGTATGAAAGCATAGGTTTCAATTGCATATATGGGTCTCATTAGAGTTGTAAGTTAAGTCAATACTATAAACAAGGGCAAAAGATTTTAAATTAACAAATGCTTATTTGTATTGTTGTATTTTTTACTATAAGGATGTTTGAACTCTTGCTTGGAAATGTAATGACTATTCTCTCAGCTGGTGACATTAGGAACTTTTTAATTCTATAGTCATTTCTCTCACACATAAGACACAGGCACACATGCCGATGACACCTGGGTGCATGGGCTAGCACATTACTGTGGTACATGTCCTAGCCAAACATGATCCAAGTCAAAGGAGGCTACCCATCTATTTGGAGCATTTCCCATGATTCTATGGGAAAGCCTCTCCATTGACTATGAAGAGTCCTCTCAGCCAGCTCTCACTCTTGACCTAACGACTCACTTCCAAGACCTGATATACTGAATGGATGGAATAAATTGACTAGATTAGAACAGAATGGGAGAGATGAGAGACACTTCTGAAATTTCAAGGAATATCTTACCACTTTTTTTTTAAGCAGATTCTTTCCTTGACAATCATCTTTTTAGTGAAATTACTGAATAACATGCCTATAAATATGTGCTGGACATGTAAAGCTCCTTCACTTTTTATTCCTCCCTACTGCATTCTTCATTTGAGAAACTTCTTTTTATCCTTAATGAATCATCTCCTCTTTGAAGGCCATCTTCTCTATCATTCCCAGGCAAATCATGGCTCAACTTCTATTATTATTCCTGTCACTGTTTGTAAACTTCTTCCTCCAACCTTCTGGGTGCTCCTTACTGAAAGAACTCCTCACCTTTTGTTGAGGGCCACAGCCAAGTCGGGATGACCATGGCATTTTGCCAGAAGGGAGTGGTTGAGAGGTGATGCCAGCGAGCCATTGAGATGATGATGGTTATGTTAAGCTGTGTATTCAATTGTATATTAGACTTTTACTGTCCGGCAATAGGGCGGCTCTTGCGCCGGCTACTTTGACTTGTTCCGTGGAGTTCTCCTGGGGTTCAGAGAGAGTGCACATGCGGAGCCCGGTGGAGGAGAGAGAGTTCCCAGGGAGTGTGCGTGGAGTGCTGGTGGAGTTCGGGCAATAAAGTTTCCTGTTTGAACATACAAGTGCTTTGTGGCGGCTCAGTTATTTGTGCCCAGCCAAACTGCGGCAACCTTTCATTTCTGGATTCCTGGCACTTAGCAGAGGGCCAAGCTTCACGAGTGTGTCTGCACATGTGTGCATATACACACTTTGATAAGTGGTACCAATACAAAGATTTATCTTTATTTACCCCCAAAAGAATACATAATTATCTTTGTATCATTTATTAAATGGTACATTAACAAATAAATGTCCACTGATGGCAATTCCAACTCTTTCAGGTATCAGTTTTCTGTATAAACATGAATCTGTTGATGTCTCTTTATTTTGTTCCATCTATCTCTTTGTCTATCCCCATAGCAGCACCACAATAATTATAGTCTTATATAAATCTTCATAAATAGTAAACTCCCTTTTTCATGTATGTTAGGACTTTATTGAAAATACATGAAATCTATAAATTAATTTGGGGGAAAGTAAATCTCTTTCCATTATTGAATCTTCTTAGTCTCAAACATGGTACATTTCTTCATTCATTTTCTTCTTTAATGCCTTTCAATAGAGATTTATATATTTTTCTATAAAGATCTTATATATGTCAATTGTAGACTTATAGATTTCTTTCTATGAATCTTATATTTTTATTTTTGATATAAATTACATATTGCTGAGCAGATTCATTGATGTCAACAATCCAATAAGTGGTTCTTGGCAAGTTAATTATTCTTCTGTAAGGTCCCTGGCTGTCTTCAGGAGCCCCTTGTTGTTTCCACAGCAGCAACAAAGTCCAGTGTTCTTGCAAAGTTGATCATCACCCTCTAAAACAAGAGTTCTCACTTTTAGCTCCAATGACATTTTAACATATTGAATCAGTTGATTCTTTTTATGTTGGACTGTCCTGTGTGTTGCAGTGTATTTCACAGCATCTTTGGTCTCTGCCTACAAGATGCCTGCCACCCATGTATGATAACCAAACAGGTCCTCCAGACATTGGCAACGGTATGGGGAGCAAATTGTTCATGTTGAAAATGCCTTCTTTAGGGTTACATTAGGTAAGAAAATTAAGGTGACACTCTTTACTGCTTCCTCTCAAGTGTGCCCTAAGTGAGTTGTAAGTCTACATATTTACTCATTTATAACAAAGAGCCAACACCATCTGCATCGAAGAAGTTAAACTCAGATTACATGCACACGAATACATATGCACAAGACACACACACACATACACATAGACACAAAGGTATTGTCAAAGGTTTGCTGAGGTAAGGTGAATGGGAAGCCAGGGGTCCATATGCAGGGTCATGCACACACTCTTTGAGTGAATGTTAAGAACTGTGTTGAATCAATAGCTCCCAGGAGAGTGTGTGATGTTCTGCTTCAACTTATGATTGCTGTGTGGAAATTTGAATTTAGTATTATTAAATATTCTTTTGACTTTTCAGGATAAGCCACAATATCCCTTAAGTGTGTATGAATATGTGTATTTGTGTCTGTGTATGATATACATGAAATTTATACTTTTAAGTCTAGATATGTGGTTTATTAATGAAATGAAAGCACAACAAAGAAACCCCACATTTGTTGTCCATGTGTGAATCATGGGCCACCATATTGTAAACACTAATGTCTACTGGGCACATAGTTGCTAGTTCTGCACTCCATCTCTTGGACTTTGAAGACATTAATTAGGTCGTCCTCTCAGTTTGGATCCCAGTAGCTTCCCAAGTTATTCCTGACTTTCTTAAGGTGCCTGGGCAAACTAAACCCAGTGTTCCTGGATTCTACTGCATCACCATGACCTCTTTTTTTTGTGTTGAGAAACAGCATCTTTACTGAAGCTCAGTCAGTGTTTAATTGATCTTCAGATCACTTGATACGCATACCCTTTAGGTACTGCCTAAGGAAAGATTAATTTTCAGCCCCAGGAAAGATTTTAAATGGGAAATTCCAGGCCATGCTAATGTGACTAAGGCTTTACCTTAGAAGTAGCAAATCTAGAGAATTAAAAATGAACCCCATTTTGGCAAAAGAAGTACAATAGCACAGTTTCTAAACAGTACAAAATTTTAAACAGAAAGGAAGACATTTAAGTGTATTACCAAAGACTGAACAATGCAAATAGTAAGCTAGAGGAGAAAGCTGTGGTGTGGCGATGAAGAGGGATGCGGACAACACAAGAAGCAAATTGTAGCCAGGTGCGGTGGCACACGCCTGTAATCCCAGCAGCTCAGGAGGCTGAGACAGGAGGATCATGAGTTCAAAGCCAGCCTCAGCAAAAGCAGGGCACTAAGCAACTCAGTGAGACCCTATTAAATGAAATACAAAATAGGGTTGGGGATGTGGCTTCGTGGTTGAGTGCCCTGAGTTCAATCCCCAGTACCAAAAAAAAAAAAAAAAATAGAAGCAGCAGCAGCAAATTGCAAGAGGAATGCACAGAGCTATGCAGGTTTGACAGGGATTTAAAAATTGAGGAAGGGAAAGAAAGCAAAGCAGTTAGTAGGCCTCTGGCTGCATGTCAGGAGTGTGCCAGGTGATTCATTTCTATTACCTCCTAATGCTGGTGCTCCCAACCAGTTGCTAGTAGATTTATCATCTTTGTGTGTCTAAAGGGGTCAGAAAGCTTAGGCAATTTGTTCATGGTCACATAGCTGGCAGGTGGTTGAGCCAAGAGAGTTAAAGGACAAATGTGTTCACACCAGAGCAAAATCTGGCCCTTTAGTACACCTAGAGAGGAATTCCCAACCTTGGAAGGGCCCCCTGTGTTCTCTCCAACTTACTGCGAAATTGTAAGCAGAATGTTGTGTGTGTGTTTTCAGAGAGGATTCACAGTTTCAATCATATTTTCAAAAAGTTGTAAAAGAAAAAAGTTGAGAAAGTCTACTCTGAAAATATGTGAGGTTCTAGTTCAAAAGGCTGCCTCTACAATTCTCTGTAAGTACAGAAGAGTAGACCACAGATTTCTTCATAATTCCACGTGGTAATTATTGCTCATTCACATGGGCTTCCCAAAGCTGAAGTCATTGACAAATTGGTAGTAAGTCATTGTCTTTCTTTTATCTAGATTCCTGAAGTGGGAAGCCACAGAGTTTATATCCCAACTCAAGGTAAAAGCAGCATGGTAGAATTCCAGTGTGATAAATACCTTTCCTGAACATCTGGCCCAACTACTTCATCTAACAGAAGAGGAACCAGGCCCAGAGGTGTGCCTCATTTCTTAGGGCCACTGAGACTAAAGCTCAGGCTTCCTAACCTGTGTTTAATGCTGTCTCCGAGATAGAAAGCTGCATTCTGTGTCAGTATTGAAAGGGTACTTAGGTGAAGCTGGTTTGGACTCTTCACTCTTCACATCACCAACCATTAAGCCCTCATTGTTTAAGGAGACCTAAGCTGCTTAGTCCAGGATACTTGAAAGGAAAATGCACATCTAACTTGGGCCAACATTGTTCTAATTGAAATTTAGAGCTCAGTTTTGTAGAAAAGAGATTGTTCAAAATGGGTTACTACCTTCCAACTACCTTACAAGATGTTTTCCGTTATGATTTATCAACTACCTACTGAATGAAAAACAAAGGGGTGGTAGAAAGATTTCAAAACAAAACGAAACATGGAAATCATGTTCCTTGTCCTTTTGGAATATAAAATTAACTACAGAAAGAACTATGTTTGGGAAGATCTATTCTACTTCTGTATATCCATGAATTAACAACAACAACAAAAAAAAGGGACTAGTCAAACACCCTATTAGGACTTTTCTCCAAATCTATTCCCAAAACAAAGTTCCGTGGGACTCTGGATATGTCATGAAGTCAGTTGCAATTGCCTTTTGCATGTCCCAGATGGGATTAAAAAATTCCCTTTTTCTCTGCATGCCAAGAATCTGGTAGGCAGCTTTGACTCTGTTACTACCAGAGGATTTGAAAACAAAACCCTGCATCGCAGTGAACCAGGAGGCAGCTGAGTTCCAAATTTGTCTGCACTCAGCCTTATCCTCCTCAGACACCACCATGCCCTTGTTTGAATCCAGGCCTAGACCCTGAAGTCCCTTAAAGGTAGGGACCCTGTCTTATGCATCTTGGTGTTCCTAGACTCCTGAAAGGTACCTGAGAGTTGGAAAGTTCTCAGACCTTTTAAGCAAACTGAGCGAAACTGTATATGCTGAGCAGAATAAGGAAGGATGGAAACATCCAAAGAGATAGGATGATTTTTCAAGGAGAGAAACTGAGGCTTAGAGAGATTAAAATACTAGTACAAAGTTGCCAGGAGTGAGAACATTAAAATACTCAAGTCTGCGAAACTATGTCTGTACGCTTAGACTGTAATGTTTCTGATATACTTAGAAGAACCACCCATCTGTTTTTAGGGTAGAAAGTCTGCTTTTGAGTTCTTAAATAGAAAGTAGCTATAAATATATGATTTTGATGAGAAAGAGAATGAGACAAAATAATTGATGCAAAACACCACAGTAGAATAATAATCAACTACGTGTCAATTTCAGCTCTCCCAATGACAGCCCAATCAATGAATCTGTCTTGGCAGATAATTACTTGCTGTATCTTTAGTCCATAAAGTGATCAATAAAGTCAAATGTCCAGTTTAATATTTTACATTTAATGATTATACAATAACAGGCAGCAGAATATATGTTGAGAGAGATTAATGGAAGGATTAGATATGGTGCCAATACTTTTTTCTTTTAATTAGTGAAATCCTAATGCAAAATTCAAAAAATGCTGAATTGAAGTCTTTCTTTCTTAGCACTCAGCTAAGCAACTGAAATTATGTTCAGAGATTTGATTATTGAGCTTCTAATTATCTAGCAATACAAATGCTCCCTGAAATGCTTGAGGAGTCTCACTCCTCCTCCTGGCTGAGGAACTAGGTTGGTGGACCCAAATGGTTAAGCTATTTCAGTGGTGACAATGTTCATTTCTCCCAAACTCTGGGAGGAAAGGGAGCCTTGCAGGACATCTGGCCTGGTTGCAATGATGACCAGGTGGAGATATTCCCAGGAGATTAGGAATTGTCTCCTCCTGTGGGTAAGTTCCTCTGGCCTTAGTCAGTCTTTGCTCACTTGCCACAAACTTAGCTTCACTAAAAATCCACCACAAATTAATTTTGTCAGTTTCCATTATGTTTTTGTTCACTAAGGAGTTGCTTAGGAAGGTGTTGAATAGTTAGTGATGGTGGTGGTGTTGATCCTATTTTCTGAGTAAGAAAATGGTAAAATCCCAGAAGGCCCCAGTCTGTGAATCAGTCCCCAGGCATTCGAGAATGCACCCAGCACATGCTGCCAGGCAAGGTGGGATTAAATGTCTGTGCCAGTAGGATACCCATTTTCCTCACTGATCCTGTGTGAGCTACTCACAGATCAGTAGATGTCATGGAGAGTTGTCAGGTTTGAACTCAAGGAAACATACAGACCTTGAAAGAATAAGAATTACGTGATAAGAGTCTTAATTGGCAAGGTCGGAGTGGAAGCAGACTCAGTCTTCTATGTGTCAGGACATAGATGGAAACAGGAAATGATACAGAAATAAGTAAATATGTTGGTATATATGGCATATCCACATTTATATATTAGACATAAAGTTGGCTGCCAGGCAACCCAGAATAAAAGAGTTATCATTATGACAAAGAATTCACATATCACGAATAAGCAAGTCACGGATTTACTATCTCAAAGGCTGATTTCTTTGTTTTCAGGATAAAATATGTAAGTCGCTGTGTTCCTCCAGAGCCAGCCTTCTGAGGTATTGTCTCAGCCAAAGCCAAAAAAAACAGGACAAAATGGCTTGGAGTAGGCTGGGATTGTGGCTCAGTGGTAGAGCGCTTGCCTGGCACATGTGCGGCATTGGGTTCGATACTCAGCACCACATAAAAATAAACAAAATAAAGATATTGTGTTTATGTATAATTATTTTTTTTAAATGGCATGGAGCAAGGTGGGCTGACTGCTCAGGGTGCATGTGAGGATGGCAATACACATGGGTATCATAGTCTAAGCCCTGGCCGCTCACTGGCAGTTCTGAACCCTATCTGTTAGGGCACTCAGGAAGCAGTGGACACAATGGGGATTCAAGTCTACTCACAAGAGGCTGCTACCTAAACTAGTGTGCCAGCATGTGCATTACCAAGAACTCATATCTGTCAATGAGCCCGGACCACTAAGATCTGTAGGCAGATTCTCTGCCCTGTAGAAAACTCATCTAAGAGGTTGATAAAAACCAGAAAGCTGCAGGATGAGCATGGATTGAGAGTGAAGGGAGTGACATGATTTTAAGGGGCATTTACCAAGGCACTGGAAAGGTCTGATAACATGTCCTAGTTTTACTCAGATACATTCAAGTTGATATTTTTCCTTCTTGTCTGGAGAGTTCTAAATAAACACAAATAAAGTCTGTATACCCCTCTTTTTCTTTTTTAAAAATTGTTATTGTAGTAAAATACACATAAGACATACCATCTGTCTTAGTAATTTGGGATATTATAACAAAGTACCATAGACTGGATGCTTGTAAACAGTAGAAATACTTGGCAAGATTGGGTTTTGTCACTATTTTTTTCTTGTAAGCACTCAGATATACTGAACGGTTTCAATTTGCATTTCCCAAATGGCTAATGATGTCTAATATCCATTCCTGTGTTTATTTACCATCTGTCATCTTCAGTGAAATGCCTGTGCATGACTTTTGTCTATTTTCCATTTGGATTTATTTATTGGCTTAGTTTTGACACTACTTTGTATATGTTAGATGCTGGTCCTTTGTTGGATATGTGGTTTGCAAAGATCTCTCCCAGTGTGTAGCTTCTTATCCTCTTGGCACGGTCTTCCACAATGCAAAATTTTTGATACTAGTGAAGTTGAATTTATTGTTCCTTTTATGGGACATAGTTTTTGTGTTAAGTCTGGGAACTCTTCACCTAGCCTTAGATCCTAAAGCTATTTTCCTGTTTCTTTCTAAAAGTTTTACAGTTTTAGATTTTTATTGAAGTCTATAATTAATTTTGAATTAATTTTTAAATAAAATATGAGACCTAGTATGAGGGTTATTTTTGTTTTGTTTTATCCATGAATTCTAGTTGATCCAGTACTATTTTTTTAAGAAAAGCCATTCTTCCTCCATTTAATTGTTTTTGTATCTTTGTTAAATATCAGTGAGCATATTTTTTTTGTGAGTGAATCTATTGTAGTTTCTCTATTCTATCCCATTAGTTTGCATCTGTCTTTCTGCCCAAACCAGGGGGGTAGGTTACTGTAACTATGTAAATCTTGGAATTAAGTAAACTGATTGCTCTTGTTTTATTCTTTTAAAAATAGTTTAAATATGCAAGTTTTCCCCTTTTCATATAGATTTTGAAATAATCTTGTCTATAACTAGAAAAAATTTTGTTGAGATTTTGATATGAATTAAACTTGTACATAATTATTGAAAGAATCAATATCTTTACAATGTTGACTTTAAGTTCATAAAATAATATATTTTCATTTATTTAGCTGTCTTCTGATTTATTTCAACCATATTTTATGGTTTTTAATATGCAAATCTTATACAATTAGATTTATTTATTTATTTATTTTGTTTGTTTGTGTGTGTGTGTGTGTGTGTGTGTATTTGTGATTTACTAGGGATTGAACCCAGTGCCATTCTACCACTGTCCTGGTTTAGATGTGAATTGTCTCCCAAAAGCTAACATGTAAAACAATGCAGGAAGGTTTAGAGAGGAAATGATTGGGTTATAAAATGTTTAACCTAATCAGTGCAATAATCCCCTAGTGGGGATTAACTTGGTGGTAACTATGGGTAGGTAGGGTGTGACTGGAGGAGGTAGGTCCCTGGGGACCTGCCTTTGGTATATATATTTTGTCCTTGTTGAGTGGAGCTGTCTTTCTGCTTCCTGGTGTGTTGTCTTGAGCCACTTCTCTCCACTGCTCTCTTCTACCTTGATGTTCAGCCTCACCTTAAGCCCCAAGGAATGAAGCTGGCTGTCTAGGGAGTGAGACCTCTAAAACCATGAGTCTCCTAATAAACTTTTCCTCCTCTATTTTGTTCTTGTGCAGTATTTTAGTCACAGAAGCAAAAAAAGCTGACTAAAACAACAACTGAGCTGCATTCACAACCCCTTTTAAGTTGCTGAGACAAGTCTTGAACTTGTGATCTTCTTGCCTCAGCATCCCAAGTAGCTGGGAATACAGGTAAGTGCCATTGTGCCCAGCTGATTCAAATTTTTAAAATGAACATAAATAGTATTGTATTTTGAATTTTGTTTTATACGCGTTTATTGCTATTATTTAGAATTACATTTAACTTTTTATGCTTATTGTATATCCCACAACTTTTTTTTTTTAAAGAGAGAGAGAGAATTTTTTTAATATCTATTTTTTAGTTATCGGCGGACACAACATCTTTGTTTGTACGTGGTGCTGAGAATCGAACCCGGGCCGCACGCATGCCAGGCGAGCGCGCTACCACTTGAGCCACATCCCCAGCCCTATCCCACAACTTTGACATTAACTGTATTAGCTAATGTATTAGCTCTAGGAGTTTCTTGTTAACGTTTTTTGTTTTGTTTCGTGGGGGCAGATGATGACAATCATAAAATCTACAAATAGGGTAAGTTTTCTCTCTTCCATTCAGATATATATGCCTCATTTCTTTTTCTTGATTTATTGCATTAGTTAGAACTTCTAGCAGTGTATTTAATAAGAGCAGCAAAATAGAAATCCATTCCATGTTTTTGATCTCATGGAGAAAGAGTACAGTCTTTATCCAATAAGCATGAAGTTAGCTGTAAATTTTTTATAGATGTTCTTTGAAAGTTGAGAAAGTTCCCTCTATATTCCTATTTTTCTTTCTGAGATTTTTAAAATCATGATATAATGTGGAATTTTGCCAAATGCCTATTCTGCATCAGTTGATATCATTATGTGCTCCCCCAGATTGTTAGTATAATTGATTACATTGCTTTTCAAATGTAATCTAGGAACTAGGCTCGCATCCTTGGTAGAAACTCCATTGGGCATGGCTTATAATTTTTTCTTATATATTGTTTGTCGGAGTCCAGCTCCAACAGGGGGTCTCAGGAAACAAATGGATAGTGAGGAGTCGGCGAAAGGGGGGTGGAGAAACAACACAGACACCAAAGAGAAGGTGCTGAATCCCAATCTTTACTTGTGAAGTTAGTCATATATACTTTTCATTTTGGCAGGATCACAGTACTTTGTGGTTACAAAACAGGAATCATTATTCAGAGAAACTAAGTATTATGTAGCTACAATTAGAATAGAAGAATGTATCTTGGCTTTTGCATAAGCAAGCATTTTTCCTTTCAGTTCGCATTTTGCCTTGAGCTGTTTCTACTTAGTTAACTTTTAATAATAGTTAGAAATGTCCCAACTATTGGCCTATGCCTTGACTATTCTTTCTTGACTTACTGACTAGAACCGGTGCCATGGTTACGGCAAGTGGTTAACTTGAAAAAAGCGACTATTAATTTTAATCAAACAAGAGTAAGAGCACAAACCATTGTGCACAGGAACAAGAACAAGTTGCCCAGTACTAAGCACTAATCTGTCTTCTTAACATTAATTCTTCTTCTCTAGATTTTAATTTCTCAAAAACTTCCTTGACAGGAATACAGGGAGTTTTTCATTAAACATTAACAATTTACGCTCCACAGCTGAATCATTACATTTAGAGCAAACAGATCTATTCTTTAGAAGTAGTTGCATTAATTGGGAAAGTCATGTTTTTTCCTTCATACTTAATGGTCATATGAGAAGTCGTAACTATATTTATTAACAGGAATACAAAAACAAACCAGCTCATTCCCAGAAACATACTGCGCTCCTCCAGAGGATGGATGCCTTGCGCCATTCACCTCAGTAGGGCTTTGCCATTGCCTGAGTCAGGGGAGGGGTGCAGCAATTGTTAAATTTTATTTACTAATATTTTTGTTAAGATTTTTTTAGTCCATATTTATGAAGGCTATTGGTCTTTAATTTCTTCCTTCTGTCCTTCCATTCTTTCTACCTTCCATCCTTCCTTGCATCCATTTTTCTCTGGTCTTAGTATGAGAGTGACAATAACTTTGTAAAATTATTTGAGATGTGTTCTGTTTTCTTATATTTTCTGGAAGAAATTTTGTGGAATTTGTGTTATTCCTCCTTTAAAATTTTGGTTGAGTTATCCAATGAATCTCTCTGGGTTTAGAGATTCCTTCAGTATATGAGTTTTTAAAACTATAAATTCAACTTCCTTAATAGCAACAAGGCTATACAAAGATTTATTTCCAACTTTTTTGTGTTTGTTTCTGGAGTAATTGGTCCATTTCATCTAAGTTGCCCAATTTCTGTGTTTAGAATTGCTCATGGTATCTTTTTATAAAACTTTTGATATCTGTAGGATCTGTGGTGATATCCCTTTCTTCAGCTCTGGTATTGGTAATTTTACTAATCTTTTCAAAGAACTAGTTCTTTGTTTCATTGATTTTCTTTATGACTTCTCTGTTTTCAGTTTCATTGATTTTTTTTCTCTTATTTTTACTATTTCCTTCCTTCTGCTGGTTGAATTTATTTTGTTCTTGTTCTAGAGGTGAGAACATGGATTACTGATTTGAGACTTTTTGTCTTTCCCTAGTGTATACATTTTATTACCATAAATTTCCCTTTTATTGCTGCTTTAGTTATATGCCATAAATATTAATATCTTATATTTTTATTTCATTCAGTTCAGTGTATTTTTATTGTCCTTGAAAACTTTATCCTTGACCAAAGAATGTCTTAGAAATGTATTATTTAAAAGCATTTGTATATTTTACTATTATCTCCTTGCAATTAATTTATAGTTTATTTCATTGTGTTGGAGAATGTGTTCTGTATGATTTTAATTCTCTTAAACTTGAGTTTTTTTTTTTCCCTTAAGGCTTAGTATGTTGTCTTTCTTGGCACACATTCCATGGGTGCTTAAAAAGGACAAGTGTTCTCCTGTTGATGGATGGAGTGTTCTATGAATGTATATTAGATCCTTTTGGTTGATGAAGGTGCTGATTTCTTTAAAATCCTTGATTTTTTTTTTGATCTAACTATTCTATCAATTTTGGGGAGAGGGACATTGAAATTTCCAAAGAAAAATATCAATTTGCCTGAATATCTTTTTAATTCTATCAGTTTTTGCTTTATTTATTTTATAGCTCTATAAATAAATATTAGAATGGCTGTGTCCTCTTGGTGGATTGACCTTTCTTCACTACACAATGGCCCTCTTTGTATCTGGTAATTTGTTTTTGCTCTAGCATCTATTATCTCTGATATTATCATAGCATCTCCAGCTTTCCTTTGATTAAAATTTACCCAATTTATCTTCACCCAATCTTTGACTTTCCGTTTACCTATACTGCTATATTGAAGTGTGTTTTCTTGTTAACAACATATAGTTTTTAATCCACTCTCTCAATCATTATTTTTAATGGCATATTTAGACAAGGACATTTAACTTAATTATTTATGTGATAGGGCTTAAATATAGCATTTTATTGTTTTTTTTTTCCACTTTGGTCCATATTTTCATTTCTGTTTTCTTTTTCCTACCTTGTGTTGGGTTTCTTGAACATTTTGGGGAAGGATTCTGTTTGATTTACATGTAGTGGTTTTTAGTATAGTGTCTCTTTGTATAGTTTTTTAAATAGTTTCTCTAGGTATTACATTATGTAAACACATCTTATTACAGTCTCTTGATGTCATACTTATACTTACTTTAAGTAAAATGTATGAAACTTATCTCCTTGTGTCCCTTTTAACTCTCTCCACATTGATTATACAATTGTCTTGATTACTTCTTCTACATTCATCTCAAACCAAATCAGACAGTGTTATAATCTTCGTTTCAATCATCAGTGTAATTTAGAAAATGGAATAGGGTAAGAAAAGACTACTGTATTCCTTATTTTTGCTTATTGGGTCTTCTTTTCTTCCTGACACCTGCCCTACCCCTCTAATTTATTCTTCTGTCATTTCCTTTCTGTTTACAGAACTTCCTTTTGCCATTCTTTTTGGGCAGACCAGCTACAGACAAATTCTTTTAGTTTTCCATCACGTGAGAATGTCTTGTTTTTCTTTTAATAATGAGGATATTTTGCTGGATATAAGATTCTGATTTCTTTTCTTTCTGCACTTGACAAATGCCATGCCGTTTCCTTCTGTCCTCTGTGGTTTCAATTGAGACTCCACTGCTAGTCTAATTGTTTTTCCCTTACTGGTAAGGCATCATTTATTTCTCAATACATTTCAAGAGTTTTTTGTTTGTTTGTTTCTTTTTTGTTTGATATCTTTAGTTTCTACGGAGTTGACTATAATGCATCTTGTTGTATATATTTCTTTGATTTTTGTCTTGATTGGGACCCTGCTTGAGTCTACAGATCTGTCTTTTCAAATTTAGGAAGTTTTCAGTTGTAATTTTTGTAAGCCTCTTGTCTTCCTCCTCTGATTCTGAGATTCTGATGAACAAATGTAGAACTTCTGTAATTTCCCACATGTCCCTGAGACTTCATTTGTTTTTGTTCTATTTTTACTCTGTTGTGGAGGTGGGGTGATTTCTATTGTTCTGTCTTCCAGCTCACTGGTTTTTCCCATTGTCCCTTCCATTCTGCTATTGAGCCTGTTCTTTGAATTTTAAATTTTATTTGTCATATTTGTTCTTTTCTGTATCTTCTACTTCTTTGCTGATACTTTATTTTTTCACTTGTTTTAAGTGCATTCATAATTCTTCATTGCAGAGTCTTATTATATCTGTTTTCAAACATTTGTCGGGTAACTCAAACATCTCTTTCATCTCAGTGCTGGCACCTATTGATTGTCTTTTTTGTTTAGTTTGATGTCTTCTGGTTCTTGATATGACAAGCAATTTTTAAACGGAATGTATATTTTTATTATAATGAGATTCTAGGTCTTATTTAAACCTTTGCTTTAGCCTTCTTCTTCTGACACCACTCGGACAAACTGAAAGAAGCCTGGTGCACACCCCTATAAATTGAAAGTAATTAAAATTTAAAACTTGTTGGGGCTGGGGATGTGGCTCCACTGGTAGCATGCTCACCTGGCAAGCACGGGGTGCTGGGTTCGACCCTCAGCACCACATAAAAATAAAATAAAGATGTGTCCACCAAAAACTAAAAAAATAAATATTAAACAATTCTCTCTCTCTCTCTCTCTCTCTCTCTCTCTCTCTCTCTCTCCTCTCTCTCTCTCTCTCTTTAAAAAAAATTTAAAACTTGGCTTCAAGAAATCTTGGAAGATCATTATTGCCAGTGAGGGCTAGAAGTCCGGGTGCCTCACTTGGCCTCTGGTGACACCTGTGGCAGGGAATGGGCTCACTATTACTGCTATGTGGGTATAGAGTTCTGGCTCCTCACTAGAACATCACTGATCACTGGTTATTCTTTTGTAGTTCTCTTTTTCTTGTCTCAGTGCAGGTGATTTTCCAAAATATTGTCCATATTTTACCTTTGACTAGATAAAGCTTTCTTTCATGCTTAGTAATGTCTTGACTAGAGTTTGGGGACCCTATGCTGCCTACTTTAACTCCTAAATATTCTGCCCTTTGCATGTAGCAATTCCCAACTGTAACATTTAGATGTTTGCATTTTTCTAATTTCTAACTCTAATAGTGTCACCATCTGTGGAAATTATGAAATTGCTTACTCGGCTCCTCTATGTGCCAAGTAGAATCTTCTTTCTTTTTTTTTTTTAGACTATTTTATTGACCACCTTTTAAAAATAATTTATTTTCAAGTTATTAAGTGAAAATTAGGGTCAATTATCCAGTTCTAGTGAAATATCACAGCCATTCCTTTCTCGAACTCTCAGAGTATACATAAGATGCTACTATGAAAAGGTAAGGGCGAAGATAAAATATTTAGGGATGCAGATCAATGTGGAATCATTACTACAGGGTCTTTATCTTCTAGGAACGTGGAGCCTGGTTTGCTGCATGTGAGGCTGTCTCCTTCCTGCTGACAGTCAAGGCGGGCCTGAGTTATCTCTGACTCCCTAGCTCTTATCACATAGCCTAGCTCACAGATGCTCAGTCAATATTTGTCTATATCAGTTACCAAGGATCATAACCCTAGGAAGATACAGGGGGAAGAGCAATGAAAGTAAACTGTTGGGATCTATAATTGCTGTTATTTATTAATTTCCCAGGTACCCAATATGAATAGACTGCCTACTATGCACTTCTCACTGTGGTCGGGCCGTAGTGTTTCAATTTTGTTTTGAGAAACAGACTTTCAGGTGAAAATCTGTGCGCAGAATTGTTGGGGAGGGCTTTCAGGAACTTTATTTGAGAGGGAGTGCAAGAAGCAGGGCTGGAGAAAGAAGTTAAGCTGTGATGTAGCTGCAAATAAGGACTCAGCTGACAGAACAGAAATCAGGAGCTGAACAACCCTGCAGTTCTCCTGAACTGAGGCAACGAGAGCTGGCCTTGGTACCTTCATTGGATGGGAGCCAAGTTTAGGCACAGCAGTTCTATTTAGCTGTGTGAAATTTCCAGAAAAGAGACTCAGCTATGAGCTGACAGCAGGCAGCAATCCCAGCACCTGGAAGAATGGAAACCTTGTCTGGGAAGGCTCTGTCTGGGTGGTACACCAGAGTCCCTGCAACATGGAGTTACAAAGAGATGGCTAGGACAGAATTTCTGCTCTCTTGGAGAGGGTGGGTAGAACAGGAGAGACAGACATGTAAACAAGTAGCTCCAATCAGTGAGGATAAGTTTGAAGAGAGCAAGAAGGCAAGAATGCCACAGGGACTCACACCAAGGAGCAGCCAATTCCTCTGGGTGGGTCAGGGAAGACCTCTCTTCAGCATTTGCTTTGCTCTTTTGAGTTTTGAAGAGAGAAAATTCCATGCCATCATGTCTTGCAGAGTAGGTAATGAATTACAAAAGCTTGAATTTGCTTTGAAATATGGGCTCTGTACTTTGCCAAGTAAAGAGAAGTAAATCATGCATTAATGGAGCCGATATTTTCAGTGAGTTAGCGCCACAGGCACCCCGAGCGCAGATCCAGCAAAGAGATAGGAAAGGTGAGTGTGTGGGTTACATGTAATGTGGAAAATAACCTTTTAAACTTTTATGCCCTTCTCTAGGGCAAGAATGCTATTCTTTAAAAGGTTAGTCTACTACCAAAAAGAAAGAAAGAAAAAAAAAAAAGAGGCTACTTCATGTTTCATTCCAGAATCAATTTTTCTATTAAAAATAAATTGCACTTTAAGTAACCTGTGATATGTTCAGCTAGAGCTAGTGGCTAGATGAAACTTTTATGTGTGCAGTCCTGGTGATTTGGAAGGACTGGTGAACTACTAAGAACAGAATGTGAATGTCTCTGATCTTCTGAAACTGGGATGGCCCCATCTACCCTTAATCCTAGTGGAATTTCAGCACTGTTTGATGGGTCTCAGGCCCCCAGTGGTTGCTTTGTGCCTGGTGTTGTGTGATCATTAGGAAAATCCAGAGCCGTTCTCCTTTTCATCTCCATTGACAGAGGTTCACTGCCCTTTAGGAGTTTAGAGTTCAGTTGGAGAGTCACAGAAACATAAAACAACTGGAGAATGATTTGCAGGCAGTGTGTCAGCAAGAGTGGGTGTACTACAGAGAGTCCTTGAGGATCTTAGAAGAATCTGAGAGACAGGAAGTCTTCTTAGAAGAGGCCAGCATGGAGCCAGATTTTTGAAGAAGGCGGTGGTTTGGTGGAGAGAGGAAGAGGGAGATTCCAAAGGGCAAGGTAGCCGAACACAGCCCAGAGGAGGAAATGACTCAGATGTATGTGGGGTCTAGAGAAGCCAGATCAAACCTCCTTTGGAAAGCAATTTTATTTGAGTAAGAATCAAACTCTGGGTAATGAGTATGATCAGATCCAGGGAAGCTTGGCATTCAAAATGACAAAGAAACCTACATCTGAACTTTTATCTGTATCTTCACTTATTTTTTGGAAATTATGAATGGATTACATTTGGATTCTAACAAGAAGATTTGCGATCCTGTGGGGTGGCACAAACCATCAGAAAGTGTGCTCTGTTTGAAAGGGACCTCAGTGATATCTGGTCTAAACAGCCATCTGATATTTGAGTCTCCTTAGCAAAGAAGTTCCTGACTATGTCCTCATTCAGCTGAGGCTTGCATAATCCCACTGTAATGGCATATGTCATGTCCTTTCCTTTTTGAAAGAAGGATGAAAGAATAAAATCTGTCACTTTATCCAGTTATTGTGTTCTGCTCAAACAAGCAACACCGAATGGGCAGTCTACATTTTAGAGACCTTAGATCTTCATGTTAGGCAAATGTATATCCATTGTTTTGCCAGAAATAGTATGAACTATGAATTTAGTTTCAAATAAAAGTCTGTGTGGTAATTGGATTGCTTCCCCCGCCCTCAGATTCTAACCTCATGCATCTGGTATTTGGATTCAAATGAAGGACTTTGTCCCTGTTACATTCAAACATGTAAGATTCTATTCATTTTGAAAACCTGTGAAGATTTTTTTGGTCCAAATTCTGTTTGCCATCACTTTGGGCTTGGGATAATTTGCAGTGTTGGTGAACAGCTCTCATGATTTAATTGTTACAATTAATAATCAAGGTAAGGTCAAGGAAAGGATCTTTAAGGCAGTAGGAAGGGAGAGAATGCTACCTTCTTACCTACTTGTAAACCTACAAATGGGCCGACCGGTAATCCAGGAGATGTATCATAAAGTGGGAAGTGGTCAAAAGAACTGGGAAAATTATGAAGAAGTATGTTCTTCAATGGCTCCAACATTTTTCAGCAAGGATGTTAGCAGAATGCCACTAACTGGGCATTTATTACATGCCAGGAAAGAACTAAGTGTGTTGCATTCATTATCACCACCATTTTACACATGAGGAAATTATGGCTTAGAAACATTAAATCAATTGTCTGGAGTTGCAAGGTAGAAGAAGTAGGGGCAACCTTCAAACTCTAAAGCATATGTTCATAACTAATGAATTACTGGAAGTCACAGGCAGTTGTAAGAGCTGTAAGCAGGGTTCCTGGGAGTATAAGGACCTTGGTCTGTCCATGGTGAGCACTTTGGGGGGTGTGTGAATAGAGAAGGATCTCCGTCAATTGTTTTGGCCTCCGTTTGGCTTGTGCACTTATTAATTAGCTTTTGTTAGTAAAGAATTTTTCTGCTCTTTGCTGGAAGTCCTAACTATGTGATTAGAAATAACTCCTATTCAACTAATTGTGATGGTACAAAGGATCAATCATATCACAGAAACTGTTCTAATGGTTACCTAATTGATTGAAACTGTCGCACGAAATTACAAAGAAACACAGAGAAGTTGCATCCCTGGCTGGGTTTCTACCCAAGTGAAAATTGTAAAAAGAGCAGAGTGCACCAGGGACTTCTCAATGTCTGTGTCTCCATAGTTGGTCAGGTCATGCTTTTAGTATGAGTGCTCTCAGTATGATCCCAGGTTTCTCTTGCAGCCTAACTTTCTTTTTGGGTCATTTCAGAGTATTTCCTGTTGAGAAGACAAGCAGCATCTCTTCTGATTCTGAAGCCTAAGTCTAAGCTTCTTCCAAATTTCAAGCTTTCAACCCTTGAACACGTAGAGAAACCCTTGGTTGTATGTGGGCAACATCAATAGAGCACTGTGGTCAAGAACTCACCATACCAAGTCGCTTTCCTAACAACTGCCCCAAAGGCAGGGTCAACTCCTTGCTGTCTTCCCCTTTTTGAGTCTTGCGACTCAGTACCCCACACTATTATTTCTTACCAGAAATATAGATAGTGAAAAGATGAGAACTCTTAAGTGTGAGTACTACTTCCATTACTTGCTGATTATACTATCTGGGGGAGATTATTAATCCCTCTGAGCCTGTTTCCTTATCTGTTAAAAGTAAACAAGAACATCTATCTCTGTGGGCTACTTAGAACAAAATGACCATTTAAATGCTAGCACATCATATAAGCCAAAAGGGTGAAGTGAGCTGTGAAATCAGCTGACTTTCCAGAACAGGTGTCTTAGGAGTGAAGAGGAGGAAATGCCGCCACTGTTCCTAGAGATGGTAGTGATGGTGACAATAACTAACGTTTACTGGGTGTGTCCCCCGGTGGCCCTGAATTGGGCTAAGTGCTTCTCCTGAACTGTCTTAATCTTCACAATAGTCATCTGAGACAAATACTAATTTTATATTCATTTTATAGACAGGGAAATGGGAGTTTTAAAGACATTCAGTAACTTCAGTTAAGGCCAGTCAGCTATTAAGTCATAAAGCTGGAAACCAATTAGATTCTTGGCTTTGCTTATTCTGAGAAAATTCTTGGTCTCCTTCTCAGTTGAAATATCATTGAACATTAGTGAAAGAATTCCCCACGCAAAGACACTTTGCCGGGAGAATTCCAATTTTATTGCAAAAGGCTGTGTGCTTATATAGAACTAAGGGGAATGGCAGGCCACCCGTTGATTGGCAAGGTCTTCCAGATATCAGCTCGGGAGCCCAGGAATTAGTTCTTATTGGGGCTAAGTTTCCCCGCCAGTGAGATTTGAAATTGGCGCCTGCGGGAGAGTTCACAGGGGCGGGAACTTTTCGCACCACTGCAGAAAAGAGGAAGGTAGGAAGAAGAGGTCCTTAGATGCCATGTTGGGGTTTTTTCTCTGGGGTGCGGCTGCCATTTATACTTTTCCCAACAATTAGAAACTTGGTCCCCCTTAGCCTGGCTAACCTCTGAGCCCTCTGACCTAGAGAAGGGCATCTGTGTAATTTACCATAACTTCTTTGTTTCTCAATTCTTGGGACCATTATTTACATTCCCGAAAATCCTGTCCCCAGATTCTCAGTTAGCTAGCTGTGTGGTCTTAGGCAGGTCTACCTCTTTGAGCCTTTGTTTCCAATTTACAAAATGACAACCACATAGCCTCCAGGGCCCCTTTACACTCAAATTCTTTGATTTTACTCCTGCAGTCATGAACACTTGGTCTTATGTGAAATGACTTAGAAGTTTCTGAATGAAGGCACGCTATCCAAGGAACAAACTTTGCTATTTCCATTTTTATTTACAAATAGACATGACTGTTGCCTTGCTGGGTGCGGTGGCACACTCCTGTAATCCCAGTGGCTTGAGAGTCCGAGGCAGGAGAATAGTAAGTTCAAAGACAGTTTCAGCAAAAGCGAGGTGCTAAGCAACTCAGTGAGACCCTGTCTCTAAATAAAATACAAAATAGGGTTGGGGATGTGGCTCAGTGGTCAAGTGTCCCTGAGTTCAATTCCTAATATCAAAAAAAAAAAGAATGAAAGAAAGAAATGACTATTGTCTTGTAGCTATACTTTTAAATGCCCCATATCCTGTTTAGGTGACCAATTAATTTTGTTATTTAAATCACACCACTTTGGGGAGTGAAAGCAGATGCTTCTAACACTCGCATAGAGACAGCAGGACAACTAGAACATCACCTTTGCCATTGCTCCATTTGTGGCTTCTTCCTCCTCTTCTCTTTCCTTGGGCTTCAACAAGAGTGAAAGGCGTCACAGACAGAGGTGTGAGCTCCCTCAGCTGCTTAATGGAGTGTTAAGTTCAAAGCCAAGGTGTGACCATTTAAATGCTAACACTTTTAAGCAAGTTTGTCTGCAACAGAAACACCCTGTTTAAGGGCTTATTTTCCTCTAGTTTTAAAGCCATTTTGCATTGTTAATTTCCATTCCATCCAATCAGTAACTAATCATTTTCTTTCTGCACTGCTTTATTTTAAACAATCTTTGATATTATAACCTGCTCGGACACACCAGAAAGACCCTGGCCTTGAACCCCAAAGAGGGCCAAAACCTCCAGTAATTACCTAGGATCAGTTTCCCCATATTCTACCTGGGTTTTCCTGATGCTCTAGGAAATGCTGAGGTTGGCAAATGAGTTTTGTGGAAGTCAATAAAATTCAAAGTTTAATTTCATTTCAAACACTGTTTATGAGACTTTTTCTTTTCTTTTTTTTTTAAAGAAATGTTACTGAGCTCATACTATATACCCACACTCGACTTAGCAGACAATCAAATACTGATCCTTTTGGGGGACAGCAGAATCCACAGTCTTAATTCCTAGTGTAAAATAACAACAACAACAATATTGAGCCATTAAATTTTTGAATTTTTGGAGTATGCTATTATTATCAAATATTGCAATATTACATCTTGGTTATTTGTATCAACTAGAACACATTTTGGTTGTACTGAAAAACAAATTCTATATAGAACTTGCCCATTTTATTGTAGGTGATAAAAGACAAAAATTTTAACAAAGAAGTAAAAGAAATGACATTTCCTTAAAATAATCTAGAAAATACAGGACTTAGTGATTCATATAAAAAAGTTAAAGAATAACTTATGTTACCAAATAAGATCTTCTTATTAATGAAATTTCCTGTTACTAAAATCCTGTCTACAGAATCGCCATTCTTAAAAAGTATAATGATTTATCTTGAATTCCCGAGTGAATTATGTACCTGTCTTTGGCATAATTGATATTTTCATGTTTGTGAAGAGGATATTATTTTCTCTAATGTAAATAAACTTTTTTTCTTTCATACTGTGGGAAATGTCTACTTTTTAAAATGCAGTTTTAGTGAACTAACAAAAGGCCAGATGGAACATGAGTTCATATGGTGCAAAGCTAATAATAGCATTTAAAAGGCTTCACACTCCAATCTGATATTCTGTTATGTGGTTTATCTCCACTGTCCTCCAGTAGAAAACCTGTGAGTATGGTACCAGGAAAGGTGGGGCCTCCTCAAGAGGACTGCTGTCCTCAGGCCCTTGCCTGTGCCCTGACCCCTTGTCCCAGTGCCAGGCTGCCTGTCTCACAGTACTTGGATTTCCCCCCATTCTTCACCTGATTGACATATGAAAGTATTTCAATATCAAAAGGAAGAGACATTGAAAGAAATTAATATTTGGAAAGTTACATTTTTAAAAACATTGACTATATTCCCTCATTATTATATTTTTAACTGTGAGAATGATTTAAGAAGGAAAATTGGATGAACTTTTGACCACAAGAGCCGGCATTCACTGATCACTAAGGGCGAGAGGCGTGAGGGTGGATTAACAATGTAGAACAACCATACAAATAACATCACGCCAGGAAGCTGATAGGCCACTGGGAACCTGGGGGCTGGGTCATGAAGTTTGATCTTCAGCTTTGAACAGAAATTCTTGAGTTCCTCCCTGCCTTTGGAGGTGGTTGGTTTCTTGGAGCTGCTCCCCACTGGCCAGACAACCCAGAGGCTGTCGTCCACATCAGAATGCAAAAGGAGTAGTAAGGATTGTGGGTGAGACAGCAAAGGGAAGTAGGGCTTCACATTCCAAGTCTGCCTATGCCTCAGCAGTGTGACCTTGAGAAGTGATTTGACTGCCCTGAGCGTAATTCTATCTATAAAATGAGTAAGTTCACAGGGATAGAGAGACAACTAAATGTTATTTTTGTAAAAGTATCTAGACAATGGCTTTGATATGGTAGGTACTTAATAAACTATGGATTGAAAGATTTGATTTCATAGGAATCATTTTGGAATTTTATTCAGAACAGTGACTTCAAAGGAAAAAAGACCAATTCAACCACTTTCATCTGATGCAACTGATTTTGGCCAATGCCAGTACCATCTGTGGCTACCTCAAGAACACAAGGCACTCACAGTGTTAATTTATGAAAGTTGAATTCTGGCTCTGGCTGCCTCTCTCAGCAACAGCACTTTAATGGTTGCAGAGCAAATGG
This sequence comes from Callospermophilus lateralis, assembly GCF_048772815.1. NCBI lineage: Eukaryota > Metazoa > Chordata > Mammalia > Rodentia > Sciuridae > Callospermophilus > Callospermophilus lateralis. Next base: position 67,561,137 of record NC_135311.1, on the reverse strand, counting down.
TGCTGAGAGCACATGGGGAATTGCCTGATTCTGATGTCTCCTTCCAACTTTTTCTAGTTTCTTAGCAGTTATCTTCACAAATTAAACCCACGTAAGAAAGTCTTGGTTTCTTTTTCATGCTTGATTTCACACATGCTCACAAATCTGCCCCAAGAGTTAGGCTTTTTATTCATTGGCTACAAGATCTCAGAGCTGGGCTCATTACCACAGCATGCAAAACCTGATATTATCCAGTTAAGACCAGGAGAGCTTGGGAATAAAAAAAGGTCAATGGAATGGGTGTTCCTTGTCTGGGACCACCAGGCAGTCACTTTCCTTATTTCAACGAATATTTATTGGCACTTGCTATGCATTGGGCTTTGTTCCAGGAACTGCCGATCTAGCAATTAACAAGGGGATCTTGCTTTCTGGGGGCAGAGAGAGAGAGAGAGAGAGAGAGAGAGAGAGAGAGAGAGAGAGAGAGAGAGACAAGAAAGCAAGCAAGAGAGGAAACAAGAAAGACATGAGGTAGAAATCAGCATATGAGAGCTAACAAGAGAATTAAAATAAGGTGATGGGTTATAGAGTGTGTAACCATGGCAGATGAGGCATCAGAGAGGCCTCTCTGAGATTGCTAAACCAAGCTCAGAATCAAAAGAAAGAGATGGATGTGCAGAAATGAATGTATTCCAGGCAGAGCTACCACTAGTGCAGAGACATACAGCTGGGCACCACCATGGTATCCACGAGGACCAGACCACAGGCCATGCTCTGGGAAAGTGTAGGAGAAGCTGTAAAAGAAGTAGTCAGGGTCAGGTCAGTGAAGGCTTCAGAGCCAGAATAATGAGTCTGGAATGTTTTCTAAGTGGGATGGGAGGCAACTGGAGGGATTTAAGCAGTGACAGGATTGAATAATTTATGTTTAATAGAGAAGTCACTCTGGGTGCTATATGCAGAAGGATTACAGGGAACATGAGCAGAAGCAGGTGACAGTTGAAGTATCACAGGCAAGAGTACTAGTTACCTGGTAAGAACAATGAATGTGTTGCATTGGGGATGTGTTAGGAAGCAGAGCTCTCAGGACTTCTGATGGGGAATGAGGGACAAAATGAGTCAAGGGTGATGCCCATTTTTTTTTTTTTAGATAAATTAAGACAAGAGAAACAGGTTTATGGAGAAGATTCGAGTAATGACTCTGGGTGCTCTCTGGTCGACCATCCATGTGTCCTGTGTGTCACATCTCCATGCACTATGCCTTGTTTTACCTTGAAGTCATCATGAAGCAGATGAACTCTGGACTACATTTAGCCTTTAAGTGAAAGAAGAAATTGGAAAAAAATTATAAAATGAAGTTTATTTTTAAAAGCCAATTTCCATCCTTAAGGATGGCTCCAAAGGTACCCCTTGAGTAAGTCAACTCTAAAAATATGTATGTGGCATAAAAATATATACAGTTATGAGAGATTATTATATATGTACATATTCATCAATCAGTATCATGATATTTGTTCCTTTTAAATATTAACTCTAATTAATATTATCAATTGATTTCCTTTCCTTTTAATGAGCTTAGCCAAACTGCTAGCAAAGTACTAGGGAATTACAGGGACAGAGATTTTTTTTTTTTTTTAAGGCTTCTTTCCTTGATTAAGTGGTGAGATTATGGGTGATTTTTACTTTGTGTTTTTAATATTTTTAAATGTTTTCTTAAGCACAGAAACACAGACATTACTCTCTGCACAAATTATAATGTACTAATCAAAGAAGTGTAGAATTTAGAATTGAAAATTTCCAAAAAAGGGAAGAATCTCTTCCCCAGTATCCCTGCTGAAATCTCTAATAAAGGGGTGCTTGCAAAAATCCCAAGGAGCTGAGCAGTGCCAGTCGTTAGGAAGCTCTTTCTCAGCTTGGAACAGAAGCAGCCATGGGACCTCCTTCACTACTCCTTCCTATTGTGCCTTTGGCAGAAACAAAAACAAGTCAACCTCCTTGTTAAAGTGACAATTCTTCAAATATTTGAAGACACCTCTCTTGTTCTTTCTTCCTTTTTTTTTAACCAAAGCAGATCCAGCTCTTCCAACATTTCCTCCTGTGATATGGTTTCTTGATCTTTCACCAGCTTAAAGTATGGTCCTTCTCAAGGTTTTGTGTTTAAACAGCTGTTTTAACCTTAAGTGAAAAAAGCCATGGTCCCACGCCAAGTGGAGCCAAGGGTGAGAGTGGCAGTAGGACTTTGTAATGTCTCCACAACTACTCATGTAACTACAAATCCTTGTTCCCAGCCTCAAAGGGGCCCGTGAAGAGATTAGAGCATCAAAAATCTGTGTTAGAGGGAAGATGGTCTTGGCTCACCTTCCACTCACTGAAGAATTCTTTTAACAGGAGACACAAGAGGAAATGATTAAGTACACAGGCTCTGGAGTGGGACCACCAGAGTCTGATTTTAGAACTTATTTGGGCTACAAAATGTTGATGGTAGCAGTGTCTCCTTCACAAAATGTTGTTCAGTGCCTAGAATATAGCAGGAATCCTATAAACGTTGGCCACCATTATTATTGTTGTTATTTTTAGTACATATCCCCTGACTCGTGGTCATCTAGCCTCTTAATCCTGGGACACTCCTTATTTCCCAGGGTGATTGTATTCAACAATGCTAGCACCAAATGTCCTTATTTAAATGGAGTTAAAATCTGTATCCTGATAACTGCTACTCAGGGAGCCCAATTCAGTTTTCTAATATCAATTTAGCTTCTTTTTTATGAGGTAATCCTTTATGTATTTGAAGATAACTATCATAGCTGATTATATCAATTACCAACATTTACTAACTACCTATTGGATAAACTGGACTGGATCAGACCAAATATCCTGTAGGTTTGCTTATGTAAGCTCATGCAGCAAAACCAGGATGTAGCACACCATCAGAGTATTCAAACTTAATAACTGAATTAAAAAATGACTTTTTTTGCCACCCAAAGTTAGGACATTAGTAAAAAACATTCCCAAATAAAGATCATGCTTTGATATTGAAGGAGGTCTGTGACAAGTTAGGACAAGAGCAATAATTCAACTCAACCCAAACACTTACCAAGAGCCTGCTACCTGCCAGATGCTATGCTAGGTATTGAAGGTGCAAAGAAGAATCAGATGTGATTCTTCCATCAGGGATCCATTAGTTCAGCTCACAGACAGATCTGCTCCGGGGATGTTTGTCTGAGGAGACATAAACCTGAAGGAGAAAGCTGAGTCAAAGTCTGGAAAGTAAACAGGAGGCAAGAGCTCAGAAGTTTTCAGACCATGGAGCAGAGCAGGAAAAAAGCAAGGAGACACACAAGGGGTTCTAAAGCTGAGAAGCAGAGACAGAATGAGAGGCATACACCTAAAAACGGGCTCAGCAATGACATCATGACATCGATGACCCCAGGGTATCTACTAGGTTATTTCTTGCATATACTGTCCCTTGGCAGTCTGATGGGACAAAAGCTGGGTCATTTAAGTTACCTTACCCTCACCAGAGTATGTCCTGAGATCTAGAATTATATGGTGGAAACTCATCAGTCTGAAAATTCAAATGAGGATGTGTAACATTAATGAGCTTCTTTGTGTCTAATGCACAATAGCAGGATTTTGGCATTACAGGTATTTGTTCTCCCTAGGACAGTCCCATGTATGATCAGGGATGTTTGCTCACGGTCTCCTACCTCTGTCTTCTTTGTAGGTCTGGTGAAGAAGTGTTTCTCCCCCAGAGGTCTCCCTGCTGGACATCACGGCACAAATGCTGGGTGTTACTGCTCCACAGTCTCCTCCTAAAGATTTCTGAGCAACCCCTTATTATATGGGATCAGAAGTGACAGTTTGTGTTCTAAGTCTCACAGTGTTCTTCCACTTTGGCCGACTCACTCTCTCTTCCTAAGAAGTAAAATCTAATTCTTTGATCTGACAATAAACATTCTAATACTCTTTTGGAACCCAGCAAATCACTCCCACACATACAGTTTTTTAAATTTTTTATTCTAATTTGTTACATATGACAACAGAATGCAAGAAAATTCATATTACACAAATAGAGCACAATTTTTCATGTCTCTGGTCTTGCACAAAGTAGAGTCACACAATTCGTGTCTTCATACATGTACTTAGGGTAAAGATGTCCACTTCATTCCACCATCTTTCCTCCCCACATGCCCCATCCCTTCCCCTCCCACCTCTTTGCTCTATCTAGAGTTCGTCTACTCCTCCCATGCTCCCCCTCCGAACCCCACTATGAATCAGACTCCTTATATCAGAGAAAACATTGGGCATTTGTTTTTTTGGGATTTGCTTATTTCACTTAGTATTATACTCTCCAACTCCATCCATTTGCCTGCAAATGCCATGATTTTATTTTCTTTTATTGCTGAGTAATATTCCAGTGTGTATGTTTTCTTTATCCATTCATCTACTGAAGAGTTTCTAGATTGGATCCACAATTTAGCTATTGTGAATTGTGCTTCTATAAACATTGATGTGGCTGTGTCCTTTGTAGTTTGCTGTTTTTAAGTCCTTAGGGTATAGAACGAGGAGTGGGATAGCTGGGTCAAAAGGTGGTTCCATTCCCAGTTTTCCAAGAGATCACTATACTGCTTTCCAGAATGGCTGTACAATTTTGCAGTTCCACCAGCAATGTATGAGTGTGCCTTTTTCTTCACATCCACACAAACACTTATGGATGTTTGTATTCTTAATAGCTGCCATTCTGACTGGAGTGAGATAAAATCTTAAGAGTAGTTTTGATTTGCATTTCTCTAATTGCTAGAGATGTTGAAAATTTTTTCATATATCTGTTGATTTACTGTAATCACCTTCTGTTCAGTTCCTTGGCCCATTTATTGATTGGGTTTGTGTGTGTGTGTGTGTGTGTGTGTGTGTGTGTGTGTGTTTAGCTTTTTGATCTGTTTAAATTGTGTATATCATCCTGATTTGATTTGGACAAATTATATAACTCTACAAATTTGTCAATGTCTTTGATATTTTCTATTTTATTGGAGTACAGTTTTTCAAAACAATTTCTAATTATCTTCTGTATTTCTGTAGTGTCTGTTGTGATATTTCCTTTTTTATCTCGTATGTTAGTAATTTGAGTTTTCTCTCTCCTTCTCTTTGTTAGCATAGCTAAGAGTTTGTCAATTTTATTTATTTTTTCAAAGATACAATTTTTATTATTTATTTATTCTAATTTATTATATACATGATGGCAGAATGCAATTCATTTCATTTTACACATATAGAGCACAATTTTTCAAGTCACTGATTATACACAAAGTATTTTCACACAATTTGTGTCTTCATACATGTACTTAGGATAATGATGTCTAATTCATTCCACCATTATTTATACCCCCTTGCCCCCTCCCTTTCCCTCCCTCCCCTTTATCCTATCTAAAGCTTTTCCTTTCCTCCCATGCTCCCCTTCCAACGCCATTATAAGTCAACATCCTCATATCAAAGAAAGCATTCGGCCTTTGGTTTTTTGGGATTCACTTACATAGCATTATATTACCCAACTCTATCCATCTACCTGCAAATGCCATAATTTTATTCTCTTTTAATGCTAAGTAATATTCCATTGTGTATATATGCCACATTTTTTTTATCCATTCATCCACTAAAGGACATCTAGGTTGGTTTCACAATTTAGCTGTTGTGAATTGTGCTGCTATGATATGGCTGTGTCCCTGTAGTATGCTGTTTTAAAGTCCTTTGGGTATAAGCTGAGGAGTGGGATAGCTGGGTCAAATGGTAAAGAACCAACTTTTTGTTTTGTCAATTTTTTCAATTGTTTCTTTTGTTTCAATTTCATTAATTTCAGCTCTGATTTTAATTATTTCCTGTCTTCTACTGATTGTGGTGTTGATTTGTTCTTCTTTTTCTAGGGCTTTGCAATGTAATGTTAGGTATTTATTTGCTGACTTTTTCATCTTTTAAGAAATGAACTCCATGCAATGAACTTTCCTCTTAGTACTGCCTTCATAGTGTCCCAGTATCTTTCCTGCTCCCCTTCTCATCCAATAGGTGGGGTCATCTCTTGTTAGCTGGTATCTCTGCCCTCAGGATGTGAAGGTAATCAGGGAGGGAGGGTTGGTCCTGGGTGGAGGGCACCTGGAAGTGGGGTGTGGGACCCATCAACCCCTGAAGGGAGACTGCACCTCAAGGATCTCTTTTGAGGCCCACTTGTATGATGTGAACATCTGGTCTTATCTCCTTATCTCACCTGAAGACCTCCCAGTTCCTGGTCTCTGTGTTAGTCTCTAAATTGTATCACACTCACCCTCTCCCTTACTACTTCCTAATAAGGAAGCTTTCTCTCGGGGGTTCTTGGGTGTGGCACTTAGGGCACACCTGCCACGTTGAGAGCTGTTATGTGGTGGGTTGTCACTGTGTTGGTTTAGTGGTTGCTGGGGAGAGGAGGAGAGTTAGAAAGTGAGTACCTGACCATCTGAGGTTCCAAACTGGGAGTTGCCCCAGCTAAAAGATGGTGATGGAGGTGACGCAAGATGGAGGCAGCTGCTTTTAGTGATGGGGTAGGGTTGGGGGAGACCAGTGATGGTGTTGGATGATGAGTTCAGAGATGAGCTCTATGGCGTGCAATGTGTGGCTTGTCAGCTGACTATTGAACTTGTGTGAAGTTCCCTGGTGCAGGCAGGCTACTTTGCATAAGGGACTATCTCCATTGCTGCAGAGTCCCAAGATGGAGGGCACCTAGGGAGCCCTATGTTGGTAGTTGGGGGTCAATGTGGCAATGGCAGCTGGAGTTCCTGCATGTGGGAAGCTGTCAGGTTGTCCTGTGTGGGATGGCATCTGGGATTTCTGCTCAGGTGGGTAGCTGAATGTTTTGTGCAGGTGCTGATGCCTAGGGTCCTGCTCGGGCACCCAGTAGTCCTGTGTGAGTGAGTAGTTGGGAGACCTACTCTGTTGCTGAGGCCTAGTGGCTGTGATTTCTGCAGAGATGCAGTATTCTCACTACTTAAGTCCCAGGTGACATAGAATGCTGCCTCCCTCTGGCCCGCCATCTTGAATCCCCACATATACACATCTTTATATCTTATAACGACCAGCGCTCCAACACTGTTTCCTCTTAGTTAATGCCAAAATAACCAAAGACCTGATGCATATTTAGTAGTATAATTGTAGCCAGCCTGAGGTGGCTTCCAATGAGTCCTGCCTCCTGGTGCCCACATTCTTGTGTATCCAAGTCCCACAATGTACCAAGGTTGGTCTATATGACTAAGTGCGGACAGCAGAAGAGAGTATGTTCAACCAATATTAGATTATAAAAGACACTACTGTCTATGTATTGGGTTCTGTCCTACTCTCCTGAAGATTATTTGCTCCACGAAAAATGAGCTTCCATGTCTTGAGCTTTATGGAGAAGACTATGTGATGAGGAACTAAGATTTCCAGCTAGCAGCCAGTGAAAACTGGAGACTCTGGTCAACATTCACATGAGTAAGCCTTCTTGGAAGTGATCTTCCATCCCCAATCAAACTTTCAGGTGATTTAGCCATAGAAGAGACCCTGAACCAGAACCACTTTGGTAAGCTAGTCTCAGACTCATGACACTAAGAAGCTGTAGGACAATAATTTTTTTTTTTGTCTTTAGCTGCAAAGTTTTTGGGGGAATTTGATATATAGCAATTGATAACTGATACCAAACTAGAGGAAAGGCAGTGGGGGCCAATTGTAGACACCATACACCTATTTTTCCACGGGCTCAGCCAGAGCCAGCCTACTGCAAATGCTATAAAGCACTTGTAGTTGCTTATTTCTTGGGCAATTAGTAATGTCTTGGGAGAAAGATAGATGAAATTTCTGAAAAATATGGCTTTCAGTAGGAATGGTCTGGATATATAACAGTGACCATGGCAATAATGGATCACCCATCAGAATTCCAGAACGCCCTGTTGTAGCCTGGGGTAACTGATGTGCACGTCCCCCATTTCTCAAGATTAACACAAAAATTCAGTATAACATGAATGTCTGCTTCAAAGAGTGCTGTATAAAGCGAGTGTGCTATTATTTTCCATTTTTAATGTGAATTGACAAGAGCCACTTTAGTCTGTTAGCACTTCTCTTCTGAAGAAGAACCCCGACATCTTTTAGTGCCCTCAGCAGCAAATGACTTATGCCAGAGTCTATTCTTCTTCTTGAGACAGAAACCCAAATGACACCTGTTATGTTGTCTATTCGATGAACACAATTTCACAGAATGTGGGTGAAGTGGGAACTTTGCCGACCAGGAAGAATCCCGGCTGTGGCCCTACCACTTGGCAGCTGAAGGAAAATTCCTGGTGGTCGGGAGAACAGTTGGAATGCCTGTTTTCTTGTACAGAAAGGTGCCTGTGCCAACTGAAGTGCCAGCTCACTTCTTCCTTCTTTTCAGCCCTGCGGATACGACTTCATTAGTACCGAGGCCATTTTATGAAGCCTTTTTATACCTGCAGGTTGTCATTCTGACTTACTCTCTAATCCTGGTCACACATTAAGGGCTTTGATTAAGCAATTTGCTTTTTTTTCCTCCTTCTCTTCCATCTCATTGAAAGATTACAGAGTTTGAGCATGAGGTTAAAGGATTACTTCTGAATCCTGAGAGGACCGACATAGCTCCAGCTGTCTGTCATTTCCTGGAGTGGTTACTTATCTGTCAATATTTCTTCCCTTTTTTCCCAAGTCCCAGGCCTACTTGATCTTGTCCGTTTGGCTCGGCTGGTGGAGGAATAACAAGGGTCTTCCCATCATGCAACATTCTGGGATACATCATGACAGAGAAATCTCAAAGCCCAGGTCAATTATAACAGAAGATGTGCACCACCTCTTGCCCCTGAGTGTCTTCTGGGGCTGCAGTTGTTTAAAACTAAGTCACCTGAAAAATGCAAGGAAATGTGTGTCTGGCTGCTGCCTGCCTTCCTAGTTGTTTAGCAGGATACAAATAGAAGAAGACTAATGCTCTATGTGTGTGGTTTGTGGTTGGGAAGAGGGAATAAAGTTGGCAGCTACCTCATTGTGCAGTAATTACTTTTTAATTAGAATTCATTGAATACAGATGGATTCTTCCTGTTCTTTTGCCCACTGATGTTGTTAATATTCCCACATCAGATATTATGAGGCAGTAGCCAGCAGTGAATTACATAAAACAACCCTGTAGCTGGTAGTGACTTACAGAAAGTAACCAACTTAACCATTTGTCTTAGATGAAAAATGATCTTACACCTTTTTGTGGATTCTATTGCTGGTTTGTTGATATAGTGTTTGTTTACTCTTGTTCCTGCAGGAAAAGATATCATAGTTCTTGTATCAAATTACTGTAACTGACTGGAACATTTTTATTTTAAATAATATACCATCATTATTTTTTTTTTTTGTGGTGACACTGACAAATTTGCAGGATTTCTCATTTTTTTCCCCTCTTACCAATGAATAACTTGAACCAAAACGTGAATGGAATGTACAATTTCATGCTGTTCTAAAAAATCATTGCTCATCACATTCTAATTGTAACTAAGTTTGAACCTGAATAGCTATTTGCAGTATTTTGATAGAAATAAGAAGTAATTTCCATTTTTTTTGCTCCAGGGTCTCTCTACATGAACTGACACATGATGCATTTTTGAAGTCGCACTTAATAATTCTCTTTTTATTATAAACAACCGCACCCTTGTTGAACAGCAGATCTAAAATTAGGCTTACACAGGCCTATGTAATATACCTAAGAAACGTGATTTATTCTAATGTAATAATGGCATAGATTTATAAAGCTTGACTACTCCAATGCTCCTCGTTATGGCTGTAAAATATTTGTGGCCGCCGTGGGATTTTCTAGATCATTATTTTAAAAAAGGAAAAACCCATTTTGACAGATGAACTGGGGCCATTCTGAGCAAATCACAGATACTTCATATAACAAGGCCTCCAAAGAGGGGAGCATACACTTATTACTATGGCAACCCAGATCAAAACACTATTTTAGTGGAGAGTTTCCAGTTTTACAATGCAATGATGATTGTTTATAGTACCACTGAAACCAGATTCAGCAAAGGTTTAAGAAATGAGCTGACAAGAGGAAAATCATTATAGATAAACTGGGGATACCTGAATGGGATAGCATGGAATCTGCCATTATTTGATCAAATTCTGAAATTTATTGCCCAGGACAATAGAAATAATGGAAAAGGATCCAAACAACGAGAAACATCCTGAAGTTTCTTTTGTTACAATGTTTTGGGACTAAGATCAGACCTATCTTGAGTTAAAACTTGAAAAGCAAAGAAATATTTGTTTGTTTTTTTAAGTACATGCCTCTCAAATCCCTTATTTTTCTATCTGCAAAATACCCACTTGTAACTTTAAAGTTGTGGGCTAAGGCTTCCTTTCCTAACATATTCCATTTGACAGACTGCAACAAGGCACAACTCAAGAACTCTGCCCATCACACGCAGCTTTGTGCTTGAACATGTCTACACGAAGTGACAGCTTGCTGCAGCCCTGCTCAGTGATTTTTATATAGATGGAATTTTTACACAGAAAGAGAAAAATGTTTGGGATCATGAGTTGTCCATTTTGTTGAATCTGTCTTGAAGTATCCAAAGCTACTGTGTGGTGGACAAAATGCATTGAAGTGAAGGGTTTAATAATCATTTATTCATTTAGCAGCTATGTGCTGAGAATATACCATGTGCCAATTGATATGTACAATAGGTGTGCATGCTGCTGTGGTGAACAAATTCACAGTACTGGCCTCTGGATGTTATAGTCTAGTGGGATTGTGATGAGGAGGGCCATAGAGAACTATTGAAGCATGCAGAAATGGAGAATAATAGACAGGGATGGAGTTTAGATCAATTCCAATGCATCATCATGAAGAGTTTTCTAGTCCAAAGAGGAAAGTAGAATCAGATTCTTGAATGTCTGCTTTGTGCAAAACTGTATTAGGAGTCTTGCAATACAATTAGGTCATTTCAATCTCAGAATAATCTTGAAAATTTGTTTTGTGTTTACTTTGTATTGTACTTACTTTGTGTATAAGGAAACGGAGACACAGAAGTTTAAATAAAAATTCTCAAGCTTGTTGAACAAAAACATATACAGCAGTTATATGTCAGGCAATGATATAGGCACTTTAGGGTCTGAAATCATTTAATTCTCATAATAACCATTTAAAGCAGTGTTACTATATATTGTTATTCTCATTTTATAGATAAGGAAATGAAAGCACAGGGAGATTAAATATCCTGCTATAAGTCACACAGCCAGTAAATGGCAGAGATAAGATGTGAATCCTGCAGTCTTCACAGCTAATACTATGCAATGGAGAGAGGTACTGCCAGGAATCAACAGCTGTTACTTCCTGTCTGTAACCAACAATCCATAATCTGGAATAAATCAACACCTGTGAATAATCAAGAACTACTTGTGCTGTAAGCCAGGTCTGCTGACTTACCAAGTCCTACCTTGTTCTCCACTTCTTTGAGCATATTCACTATACAACTACCAAAGGATCAAAATATACATTGCATTTGTTTTGTTTGCATAACTTAATTATTCCATGTCAAGATTAAAGTGATGATTTGAAATCATCTCAAACATTTCATTTACTTCCAGAGTAACTAAAGATAGTAGCAGCCATTGCTCTTGAGAACAACTCAAGGAGGGCAGATTCCTACTTAGTCTGGGTTGTGTGCTGTACTGCTTGTCCACACCCAGGGGTACTGCTGTGTTGTGCTGAAAGAAAGAGGCACAATGCATTCTTCATTTGCTAGGGGAATATCTATGGAATATTTCCATAGAAATATGGGAGTGTTCAGAGAGAAAATAAATAGTCTTTGCCCTTAAGTGGCTCAAAGTTTGATAGAGAACATTAACAAATAAGAACACAATTCAAATTGTTGCTAGTGTGGAGCGTTGTGAGTTCAGGGAAGGAGTGTAGAGGCACAGTGACGGCCTCTGCTCAGGTGTAACCAATAACAGTCTGGGCCGCTTAAGCAACAGAAATTTATTTTCTCACAATTCTGGAAGCTGCCAAGTCCAAGATCATGTTGTGGGCTGATCTGGTTCCTAGTGAGGATTTTCTTCCTTTCTTACAAATGGCTGCCTTCTCATTGTATCCTCCCATGACACCCAAAGAGAGAGGGGCTGGGGGGATTTCCAAACTCTTCTTATAAGGGCACTAATCCCATTATGAGAACCCTGCCCTAAACCTCAGGTGAACCCAATAACATCTCAAACCCAAAGGTTCTGTTTGCAGATACTATCACATTGGGGGTGTATTAGTCAGGAATCCCTATGGGAACAGAAACAATGGGAGATATATTACTATATAATATATCTGTAACTATATATTTATAACTATATAATTATCATATATATATCATATATGATGATATATGAATGCCCTTCAGAACTGATCTCAAGTGTTACCTTTATCTGGAGTAGTCTCTATTCCCCCCAAGAAATGATTTTGTGATACACACACACACACACATGCCACACACACACATTTATTTAGATAGATATAAGGACACTGCACTCACAACGTTTCACACTAGCAACAATTTGGATTGTATTCTTATTTGTCAATGTTCTCTACCAAACTTTGAGCCACTTAAGGGTAATGACTACACATTTTCTCTCTGAACACTCCCATATTTATATAAGTATGAGAATATTCCATAGATATCCCCCAAACAAATGAAGAATGCATTGTGTCTCTTTCTTTTAGCATAACACAACAGTACCCCTGGGTGTGGACAAGCAGAACAGCACACAACCCAGACTAAGCAGCTATAACTGTGATATATAAACATCTCAGGTATACAGTGTATCACAGTTACACAGTTATATAGTTATAGTTATAAAAGGGGAATTTCTTTGATTGGATTACAGGATCAAAAGTTGGAGAGTCCCACAGTGGCCATCTGAAGGTTGGAGAGCTGGAGGAACCAGTAGTTGCTCAGTCTAAGAAGTTGGAGCTTCAGAAGAAGGACCAAGAAGACTGTAGTCCCCAGGTTGGGACTAAAGGCCTGGAAACTCCCTGGAGGGCTGATCTGCTTTGAAGACTAAAGAAGTGAGAGTCCAACGTCCTCAGGCTATCATGGCAGCAATTGAAGCACCTGCTCAGGGAGAATCTAGTTTGTGTCTGTATCAGCTTCCTCATTCTTCCACCTTTTGTCCCATCCAAGCCCCCAGCTTATTGAAATGTACTGCCCTCAGTTTCCTGTCCCACATGCCAGTCATTCCTAGAAACAACCTCATACGTACACTCAGAAGCCTCTTAATCCAATTAAATTGACTATTCAGATGAATCATCCCAGGGTTATGGCTTTAATATATAAATTTGGGGCAAGGGGTTTGGGTGGGTTTGGTGCATTAGCTTTCTGCCATTGTGACCCAAATGCCTGACAAGAACAACTTAGAGGAGGAAAACTTTATTTTGGGCTCACAGTTTCAGAGGTTCAGTCAATGGTCAGCTGACTCAATTGCTCTAGGCTCAAGGTAAGGCAGAACATGATGGTGGAAGGGCGAGGAGGAGGAAAGTGACTGAGGTCATGGCAGCTGGGGAACCAGTGTGTGAGGAGCCACAGACAAAATATAATCTCCAAGAGAATGCCACCAGTGACCTACTTCCCCCAGCCACGTCCTAACTACCTGTAGTCACCACCCATAGTTTATTCAAATCATTAATCCATCAAATGGATTAATCCACTGATGAGGTTACAACTCCTAAATCTAAACATTTTACCTCTGAACATTCCTGCGGTACCTAACATGAGCTTTTTGGGAAACATCTCAAATCCATACCATAACAGTTGGATACACGTAGTCCAGAACAGACAGCAGTTTCAGCTAAACACTTCTATAGGAGGAGATAGTTCAGGATAACATCTAATTAGCATAGCATAATAGAATTATAGGTGCAAAGGAGAATAATAATGATAGCTAAATGCTTATCGATGACTTACTATGTGACAAACCTTGTTAGAAGCCCTTACTAGAATTCTATGAGGTAGATTATATTAGAAGCTGAGGTTGAATATTTCAAAAGCTAACAAAACAAAAACATGTCTCATTTAAAACATCTTCTGTGGGTCTAAGTGACTTGCAATCTAGGCCTGCATGGACATCAATGTCTTAGAGTAATACCAGCTGGAATAAAAGGCATCCTTGCTTGATGCACAGGGGAAAGGGAGGAAGTGAAGGGTCCCAAATGAACAATTAAATGTTTGAGCCCAGAATAGACATGTTACTTCTGCTTTGAGACCAATGTCTAGAACTGGTCACGTGGCCCTGCCCAAACACAAAGGGTAGTTCTCTATGGAAAGTATAATTCTCCATGTGCCCAAGACAGCAGCTCTCAGTGTGCACTAATAATGCCTACCTCACCAAGAGTTCTCCCTCCCAGGATTCAATGTGGCAGTTTTCCTCCTAAGAAACCAAGGTCCTAAGTTGTTGCTGAGCCAATCCCCTCCTTTACAGATAAGGACATTTGACTGGTATGCCAGAGGTCAGAAAGCCAGAGCTGGTCCTTCCCAAGTTCTGCTAGCATCACTGCTGGTCCTCTTAACAAATAGTATAAAGCCATTTTCCAGAGAGTGACACTGAACTGATCCCAGTATCCCAGCCACTTCCCACAGCCAATCTGAGATTGCTACAACAGAAGGTCTCAGCTCAGTTCCTACTCCCTGCCCCTTTTTAGGTCTTGAACTCTTAAGGAATGAGAAGCAACCAAGCAGGAGACTCCTTTGGTTGGTACTGAAGGGAGAATGACCCTGGTGCTGTTAGATTCTGCTCATCCCAGATGGTCTCCCACTGTGAAGTGGGTGATGTTCTTTTCCATGCACCTACCTGCCCTGCCCACATCAGTCTGCAGGCTGTCCTTTGGGGATCAGGTTTCCCGTGATCTTCACTGTAATCTCATTTCATGAATTTAACAATGTTGGGGTTGAGGATTGAGGAAGCAGTGGAAAAACAAAGAATGGACTGATTTGCCTCAATCTGGTTTTCTGTCCCTCACCCCCCAAAAAAACAGTCCATTTATCATAGCAGATATCCTGGGACCAGGAATTTTACCCAATAGTCTTCCTTGCCACAGAGACTGGCTAACAGAATAGCCTCTGCATTAACTGCACAAATGAACTCCCAATTAATTGCTACAAACTAATGGAGGGAATGGGAATGGAACATAATGGGCTTACTTTTTATGAGAATCCCCAGTGTTTCATTGAGGTGTTTACAAACAAGTAAAATCTACAAATCGACATAAAACTATGTCTTTCCAGATCTTTATTGTCTGAGGCATTGAAGTGAGCACGAAATGAAGAGATACAACCAAAAAAAAAAAAAAATCCATTCCAGGCCACAGCTTCCAGGTCTGTGGACTGTGTACCCGAGCATTCTCTAACTCTATAAGTTGACATTAAGATTGATCATCATCGTAGAGTTGCATATTTATCATCCATTTCTTGGTACTGGAAACCAAGTATTTTGAGCAATGAGTACATTTTTCAAATTTGCACATTTGTTTGATGGCAAGACGAACATATACATATTCAGGGCTGTTAATAATCCCACTAATAATCATTGCCAACATTTTTTGTGTGTTACTGTGTGTCAGGAACAACATAAGGTATCTTACATACTTTGTTGTGTCTGTGCCACACAATGTGAGATAGACCTATCCCCATTTTGCAACTAAAAAAAAAAAAAAATGAGCCTAAAAGGATCCAGGAAAACAGCTAGTGAGTGCTGGCTGAGCTGGAGTATGCATGAAATGAATTCTCAGCCACTCTGCTCTATTGTTTGTGCCTCCCTCATGGGTTGACAAACCTCTCTCACCTGTCCTTGAACTGGGTCTCAATCAGAAACATAACTGGGCCTCATTCCCTGTTGTTAGCACAAAATTTCTACTCCAGATGGCAAATCTTTGGTCAGACCCTGGGACCAGGTAATGCACTATTGCAAACTGCTCTGTTGCTGGTCCCTTGGAGCTGTGAGCACATCGTGATTTAGCAGTGGTGGGAGAAAGAAAGGGGAAAAGGTACAGTAAATGCCAGTTATTTAAAATAGGCCAATTACCTCAAACTGTAAAAAAAAAAAAATACTCAAGTTTAGATACCTATGAATTGCTTTGAAAAATTTGGTAGTAGACAATTCTCACCACTGCCTCCATTTGTGCTGTATTAAATGCAGCTTGTTTGGGAAGCATGCACTTGACTAACTGTGGGTTATATTATTAGCAACACTCTCTTACCCATTTATTCATAAATTTTGGAAACAGGCAAAAGTAGTTAAGTTTGTGCAATCCAAATATGGCTATCTTGTGAAGACTGAAAATAAACTGCAATTTCCTGGCCTCTTTTTCTGCATATTTTGGGGGTGGTATTTTGGGGGGGGCGGGGGTGGTATTTTTATTCATAGTATAGTTTGCCCCAGGGTGGACTAGGTGAAGCCTATAGGCACAGAGGGGAGATTATCACCATATCCAAGAGAGCTGCAATGTCATAGGTCAAGGGAGAGGCCCGACAGCAGGTTACAGTGACACTTGGGAAACTAGGAGTTAGTTGTGAAGAATGGAGCACCACATGGCAAAGTCACAGAGAGGTCAGGAAAAATCTTCTAGCCTACAGCAGACGGTTCCTCTCCTATTGTAAACAAAGCAGAGTCAATAAGAAGGAAGGATGAGCTTTAAAATAATTATTCTAGAGCAATTATTCCACTTGGGGGTTAATTGCTATGGTGTGAACCAGGACACTGTCTAATTAGGAATAAACTTGTGTTCAGTAACAATTACCTAGCTAATTGGTCTAGTGCACATAGAACTTAAAGACCAGGCAATAACAGCATTGGTGAAAGACAAAGTCCTCCCAAGTCTGGGGTGTTTCAGAGAAAGGGCACAGAATGTCAGCATTAGAAAAGACCTCAGAGATCATCTGGGCCATGAGCTCATTTTGCAAACGAGGCCAAGGACAGTGAAAAGATTTACCCCAGGCTCATGGAAGGATGGTACAGAGCCAGTACTGGAGTGGGGTTCTCTCCTGACTCTCAGCCCACTACTGGTGGATAGCCCCATTGCTTACCCAACATCATGCAAATCCTGGGAAAAAGTGGCACCAGGTAGAATTTGGAATCCAGGCCCTGACTGTGGGGAGAGTTCTGAGGAGGAATGGTGGGTTGCCTGTAGGTGTACCAACCAACCCCTCCATTTGTTACTATTTTCTCTGGAAGATGCAAATGAGAAGGTGCCCAAAATTTTCCTTAGGCTCCCAGTCTCTCCTTTACTTCAACAAAACCGTTGAAGAAATTGATTTAGTAAGTCTGTGACTAGCCCAAGTACTAGACACACCAGTATAAACAGGACAGTTCTCACTCTTGTCTACAGAGACAATGGTTCATTGAACCTTCAAGCTCATCTCGTTTCTGTCATCCACAGCAAGAAGGGACAGAGGACATGGCTGTTTTCAGGGGACACGTTGTTCTTCTGTCCATATGTCCTCAATGACTCAGAATCCTTAGCAAAATCTTTTGTAGGGTAAAATTACCCATGTGCTCACCTTTAGAAGTTAGAAATCATTTAAATATAGAAAGAACACTTCTGCCTCTGTGAAAGGCAGTGCATTTCCTTATATTTTCAAAACGTATTCAGAAATATCTTTCTCCAGTATGTATATTTGATTTCAGTTTGCCTGAACAGAGAGCAAAGAGCCTCAAAGGCATGATAGATTTTTTTTTAAGTCCCTTGGCCATTTTGGGACAAGCTACTCATTATTGAAAAGAAGATATTTAAGAGAATTCTTTGGTTTTTTTTTCCTATGGAAACTAAATAGTTGTAAAGGAATTTTTCTCCTAGGAATCAAACCTTACATAGCAACTGCATGCATATTAACAGCAGTGTCAAAATTATGTGTCTGCTGGGAGATGGAGTAAGAGAAGAGGTGTGGAGGGTGTCTGGGGTAGTATATCACAGAGTGGAAGGTGAGAGTTGATCAGCTTTATAAAAAGCTAATCACTCAGCATGATAAACAGCACACACCAAAAGGCAGTTCTCAAGTACTGGTTTGTGTACACATTCATTCAACAAATATTTGTTGAGTAGTTGAATGTGCCAGGTCCTTTGCTATATGGTGAGTAAAGAACAGAAAATAAAATAGATAAACTCCTGACTTCATGAAATATACAGTCTCTTGGGGAGATCAATGTTAATGCCTATGAATAGTCAACCTCAGTTAAGTAATGCTGCAGTAACAAATAACTTCCAAATCCTAGAGAGCTACTACAATGAAGGTTTATTTCTTGCTCATGTTCTATTTCAGCTCCGCAGCCTGCTCTTTCAATGTTGGATGAATAGGAAAGAGCAGCCTCTATCTTAAGAGAAGGAATGATGGCAGAACCACAGCATGGCTCTAGAATTTTTCTCTCAGAGCATATTTTCTTGCCCAAAGCAAGTCATATAACCAAACCAGATTCCAATGGGTTGGGGAAGTTTAATAAACCTCCAAAGAGAAGTTGGATAGGAAAGAACTTAAAATATTTTCAAAAGTTACATAACTATACCAAAACTTATAAGTAATAGTTTATGTTAAAAAGTTATGAGTAAAGGGCAGAGGGCTATGAGGGAGAATAACAAGGGAATGTGATTTACATGGCTGCTGGTGGTGTTGACAGCTCTGGAAAGATTTCTCTGAGGAAACAGCTTAAACCTAAAAGATGAAGAAATGTTATCTTTGGAGGGAGTTGGGAAAAGAATAGACAGTGGAACAGCATGTGAAAGAGTCCTGAGGCAGGGAAGAGCTTTGCATGCTGGAAATGTAGGAAACGGGCTGCACCATGTAGTGGTAAGAGGGAAGTGCCTGGCCAGCCTGGATTTCAATCCAGATCCACTCCCTACTAGCAGTTTGTTACCTACTACTCTGGACCTCAGTTTCCTCCTGTGGATCACCACTCTGAGTTCCGGAGGCTGTTGTGGGGATTCAGTGTGCCTGACTCAGGGTGATGCTCCATAATAGATATCAATGGAAAGAAGCCCCCCCACCCTAGACAAAGAGGGGAAAAAGAGATGACACTGGAGGGAGGTTTTATCAGCTCTGGCCTTGAAAGTCTGAGTAAAGATTTTGGACTTTAATTTGGAATCTGATAGGTGGATAGGTTTTCAACAAGGGTGTGACAATCCAATTTACATTTTGTAAAAGTCTTTTGTCAGATTCTGGGGAATAAAACTCTCTGCATTTAGATACCTATACACTGTGGAAACAAAGTGAAAAACCTAGAGGGATCCTGAGAAAGGGAAGGAATGCAGAAGGAAAGAGAATTTTGGAGAAGGAAAGATAAGGGGTGTGTGTGTGTGTGTGTGTGTGTGTGTGTGACTTGAGAAGAGTGCTGTTCCCTCCCCAGTGTCTGATCAGAAAGAAGACCCTTGCTTTAATAAGCAGGGGGAGAAGGCAGAAAGGAGGTGGGGGTGGTTCTCCTTGGGGTCTCACAGCCCATCAGTGCACATAACAGCAGGCAGGCGACTCCATGGGTTGAGCTACATCCTGGCTCTGAGAAGGGTCCCTGACCTCCACAGTGGAAGGGGAAGAAGGGGACTCTCCATGGCTCTGATGACACCAATATGGAAATGGCTTTACACGTTCGGGGATTCTTACGGAAAGTAGCTCCGTCCTGTGGCTTCCACTAAACTAGCGCGTTCTCACAGAGCCCACCTGGGGTCCCGCTTTGCCTCCCCGCACCTGGGAGATGCTGAGACACAGGGGTGAAGGGTTGGACGAGGCTCCAGGTAGTCTTGTGGTGTGATGCTTTTGGGGAGATGGCATCGCTTCATCAGCTGGATGACAAAACACTGTTAATGGCACCAATAAAGAAGTGTGAATGTAATTTTCTCCTCTTCGTTATTTCCTCAGTATTTGGCATATTATTTAACAGATCAACTGGCCAGTCATGATCCCTTCTGAAGCCAAGTCTTGCTTTTTGTGCTGGAAATTTCCTAAAATGCAATGTAGCTCAGATTGAAACTCATTAGTCAGAAATAGGCCATAGACTTCTGAGCACATGAGCGATGCCAAATGCATTCACCTCCAGGTTTCCAAAGCTTTTGGAAAGGGTGTTTATGAGTTTCTGAGGGCTGGTGCTTTGAGAAAAGAGCAGATGAAGAGAAAATGTATAAGCTTACTTCTTATGCCACATTAAAACATACATGCATGCTAAATGGGAGGAGATATGAAGCTGAGAACAGAGGTGATCAGAATAAAGGCAGCATCTTGGAGCTTTAGAACAACCAGATCTAGGATAATACCTACCATATATTGAGGGGTTCCTCTTAACCAGGCACTGTTTGGACACTTTGCCATAGTAACCCAATCCTCACAACAAGCCTGTCAGGTGGCAATAGTGCCATTCTACTGTGCAGGTGATGAAGCAGAGCCGAGGTCAGGTAACCTACCTAGAGTGGAACAGCTAGCTTATAAGCTTTGGGCAAGCTGGCTTCAACATCTGATCATGTAACCATTGCACACAGAGCCTGCTTGTTCTACAAAGAGACAGAGAGAGGCAGTTTGGGTGTAGATGCCCATATTTGTACCCCTACAGGAAAAGGAGATGAGGGGTACACAATCTTTAGTGTGGACATTCTCAGGAAGGAAGAACAAAACACTCTACCTTTGCTGAGGAGTACGGGATGGTGTTGGTGAAGGTGAGCTTTTCACTCTACATTTTTCTGCCTAGTGAAAATTTTGGAAGCTGGGCACAGTGGCACACGCCTGTAATCCCAGTGGCACACATCTGTAATCCCAGTGACACAGGAGGCTGAGACAGGAGGACCAAGAGTTCAAAGCCAGCCTCAACCAAAGTGAGGCGCTAAGCAACTCAGTGAGACCCTGTCTTTATAAATAAAATACAAAATAGGGCTGGGGATGTGGCTCAGTAGTTGAGTGCCCCAAGTTCAATCCTTACTACCCCCCACCACACAAAAAAAATTTTTTTTGGAGTGTAGCCATGTCTCACTACTGTGATGAAAAATATTTTTGTTTTGTTTTTGACAGATTTAACTTATTCATTTATTAAGCCATAAATAACTGGAGGGTTGTTGATTAATTTTCAACAGGGGAAAAAAAAAAAACTTGAAAAGAGAAGCTGAGGCTACATTTTCATGTGTGCTCATTTTTAAACAACCAAGATGGAGGTTGCAATTCCCAGGGCAGGGTGTTACTGCTTTGAAGTTTCAGGGTTGTCTGTGCATTAATTTCTCAGGGAGCAGGAGAAAGAACATATTCAAAATCAGTTCTCAAGGCTTTATTTAGAATATTTTGCCCTTTGCTGTTCTCTTGTTCTGTGTCCAACACTTAAGTTCCAGCTTCACCTCGTACAATGTTTTCATTTTTTTTTTTTTTTAAATCAAGATACACAGAACTAATTTAGGGATAAATTTAATGGAAAGAATTATGTTTGACAACTTTATGAGTAATATTAAAAATAATGATGCATGTATAATTGAATGCCCTGAGAAAAAAAAATCTAACAAGAACAGCTTTCCAAAAAAATGCCAGGAAAGTAATATAGAAACGGACTTTGTAAAAACATACCATTATCCATGTTGCCAAGTATAATTTCATTCAGGGCACTGTTGGGTTTCTTTTTGTTTATATCTTCCTTTTACCTCTGAGATTGGTCCCCTCCTCCCCACCTGTGATCGACTAGCTGGAGACCAGAACAATTAGCCAGCTTAATTTGACAGTTATTTAAAAAATTGGCTCTTAAATTATGAGACAGTTCTGACTAGGCATGTGGTTGCTTCACAAGGGAATATTCCCCAAGTGTTTACTTGTCTATGTGAATTCCTGCTGTGAAACTGGTTGTTGCAGTGTTGAGTTGGGCCAGATGATAAGTCAGATTTGTTTTGTGTGAAGAAAATTGCTGCTAGATTTGGATCATCCTAAAGCCAATCTATGAGTTAAATGCACAAATTATCACTTAATTGTTCCAATATGAATAAAACTGGCAAATTCACTTCCATGTTCCCAATTAGGAAGCCGGGTCTCTGGATGGCATCAAACATTACAATTAGTGCTTCAAACTAAACAAATTATTTAAAAATTTCCACCCCTTATCTATATAGTTATTCATAGCCACAAACACTATGAGCTCCCTTAACATCGCAGACACAGTTACAGATACTGGGTATCCAAAAACCAGGAAGCCATGAAACCCCCTTCAAGGGTCTTGGAGTCTGCGTGCTGTAAGCCAGAGGCATGGGGTGCCAAGGAGAAAGGAATTAACGCCTGATAGTCACTCCCCTCATGCCAGCAGCTCTGTAGAAAGCTATAAGAGAATCTCACTTAATTTTATACAGACTCAGAGGTCATATAACATGCCCCAGGATTCAAATCAGGATTTGAACCCAGCACTGCCCGGCTCTTAGCCCACTAGCTTTTCACTACCATGATCTCTCCGGACAGACAGAAACTCACTTTTTCTTTGAATAATTTCAAAACTTTTCAATCTTACAATCTCATTTGTTTTTCATAAAATGTCATGAGGTTGGCAGGCAGAGAATTCTCATTTGTGTTCTACTGATGAAGCTGAGCCTCAGTGATGGTAAGCACTGACCCCAAGTTCCCATGGCTGGTCAGGATGGAGCTGGAAGAAGCATGAACCTCCTGCCTGTTTATATGAGGCTTTCCTCAGCACTCAGATCAGGATATTATGCTGAGCAGAGCATGGATTTGTGTCCCCAGAAAGCAAAAATAAAAACACACAATCCTGAATAGAGAAATACCCATGGGGAGATGGAGCTAACAGCACTCTTGTTAGCTAAAAGCCACGGTTTGTAAGTGATATCTTGAATTGCAGTGGCATTTCTGGTGTGCATTACACATTTTATTCAGCTGAAAAGGAGGTGAGGTGGTGGGTGATGAGAGGTCAGGAAGAAGAACTAAGAGCCCCAAAGCACCGGGCTGAATGCTTTATGCCCTTGTGTAAATGACTTGACTTTCTTGTCCCTCTGTGTGACCTTGAACAAGTCCCTTAACTTCTTTATTCGTCTCAGCTAGGAAATGTGATTGTGGAGTGTGTGTGTGTGTGTGTGTGTGTGTGTTTGTGCGTGCACACGTGGGCGGCATGCATCACAGTGTGGGGGAGATGTCACCATACATCAAACGCTGTGGCTGCAGTGAGCTCCTTGGGGAAAATGCATCGCCGTCTCCTTGCCCCCACTGGAAAGATTTTCTCGCAGTGTGGCAAAAGGTGCCACTTTTTAATAACATCATTGGAATATCAGCTTCTTGCGAGATACAGTGGGACAGACTGTGGTGTGCCATCCTGTGACATGATAAAAGAAGAGACTCCTGTGTGAGCTCCCAGGCGAAACCCCTTCAGGAAAGCGGGACTGGTCCTTCCAGGGTCATGTGAGCAAGGAGCAGGCAAACTGGGGACGGGAGCGCAGGCGGGAAGCTTGTTGCATGTCCGGCCCTCTTCATGATGAAACGCCTTCCCTCTCTATACCTTGGGGTGCGTTTTTACTCTTTCTCTTTGAATTATCCCAGTGGTCATCAGACAGGTGGGGGAGCACGCCTATGAGACGCCGGAGCCGGCCGGCTCCTTTCCTAGCTCAGAGCGCTGCCAGGGCAATTCAAACAGAGAGCAGCCCAAAATGGAGGAGGGCAGGGCCTTTGTTTACTCTTCCCCCCTTCCCTTTGGGCAATGGCAGTATCTGACATCTGGGTTGCTAGGTATGCACTGTTACCCTGGCTATCATGCCCAGTTATCGGCCCATGTGCCAGCGGCCCAGACAGCAGGGACGTGAGCTGGGAGGGAGCAGGAAGGGGCAGCAGGGTCTCAGGATAATCTGCCCCTGATGGCCCCCAAGGAAAAATCTCATATTCTGGTAGGCAGCATGGCATGGAAGGTAAAGATAATGGAACTGGATCCAGAAGGCCTGCTTTTAAGTTCTGGCCTGAATAGGGAGGGCCAAGGGAGTGTGCTGTTGTCTCTTCATACTGTACCTTCAGGGTTGGTTTGCTCAAGTGATGAGAGGGGAGAGGCTCTTCCTTATGCTCATCAGTGGCTGGCCTCCCCAAGGAGGCAGACTGGATGCAAGAAGAGGACATTCTCAAGGGAGAAGTGCCCCTTTGACAACCAGAAGCCCTCTGCCTGCTGGAATCCTGGAGCTGCTTCCCGGTTCTTAGGCTCCATTTAAAGCATTTCTGGGACTGCCACGATGGGAACTTAGATGATTCTTTTAAATTTCTGAGTCTCGGTGTCCTCATTGCACTTGTCTGTCTGGTTGTAGTGAAAGGATCATTTGAGGTGATGATGCAACAATGCCTGACACACTAAACCCGTGTGCACCACAGGGGTTCTTAGCATGTTTTTAATATGTGAGGAATTGGAAGGGAATAGAGAATCCTGTAAGCCAGTTACTGTTCTTGGCTGCAGCCCTGGAGGGCATTTCCTGACCCATGATGGGGTTACTGGGGCCCTCTACAGACTCAGCACTTCCCAGAGCTTCCAGTTTGCTGTCTCTTTGGTGGGGAGTGCTTTAGAATCCCAGGCCATCCAGCTTGCAGGGGACTTCAAAGGTCATCTGGAACAAGTTTGCTTTGAAGCTTTAATCCTCTCCATGACAAGCCAAGAAACACGCGTATCCTGTGCTCTCCACGGACTCTGGCATGGTGCTTGACAACATGCCAGCCATTCAGGGACAATTTCTTAAATGAATGAATGAACAAATGATTCAGTGAATGAATGGAAGAAATAAGGTAAAGATAATGTTGGCCAGAATTTTTTTTACACATTTCGTAGACCATGCAGTCTACAGAAAAATAGCTGGGCCAATGAATGATATTGTAAACGATAATAATGGTAATAATTAGTTTAAACATCTAGTGCATTCCAAGTCATAGGATCCATGCTAAAAGCTTTATCCAGAGACCTAATTTAATTCATAGCACATCCCATTGAGGTAAGCACTATTATTATCCTCTGCATTGGAGGAAACTGAGGCATGGGGAATTAGGTATAGTTCAAAATCACTCTGCCAATCAGTAGAGAAAACGAGATTGAAATCCAAGGCTGGTTACTATGCTCTTCCTTGAGGACTTCTTTCATTAAAAATCTCCTTGAGGACTTTAAAATTCCTTTTGTTTCTGGTTCATTTGGGTAAACTCTAGCCTGTGATTTTGTGACTTAGGGAACAAAGCAGGATAAGAGGAAACGATCCCATTTGACTAACCTCTAATTCAGTCCTAGAGAATCAGATGAACAGATCCTTGGCCATGTAGTCAGTTATGAACTTGACAGAAATGTCCAGATCAACACAGCTTTGATTGAACTGACAAGGAAAATTATGATAATTAAGGAAAAAAAAAAAAAAGCTATAATGGTCAGAGAAGACTAGGAATTGGAACTTGAAGGGACTGATTCTTTTTAGTGTCCACTTTCAGAGGTTTCCCTAAACCTCTGTATAAAATAGCACTTTGCCCCTGACTCTGTTTTCATCCTGCTTTGTTTTTCTTCATAGCACTTATCACCACCTGAGAGGAAATACATCCTTAGGCTTTACACTGTCTGTTGTTCCCCCTCGAGAAGATGGGCTTCATGAGAGCAGGGCCTGTTTGTTCACTGCTATGCATGTAAAGTCTGGCACAGGTTCTGCCACACAGGAACTGTTCAATAAATGCATCTCAAAGGAAGACTTAATTGTTTTGAAGAAATATATAAACGCCTACAATAGTGGCTGTGCTCTTTATGAACTTGATTGAAACCATGGTTCTCTTGGCTCTGCATTTCCTTGTACCTAGGGTTTCTTTGTGCACAGCCTTCAAACCCCACTTCACTCTAAGCTTCCTCACACTCTGGTTTGTCTCAACATGCGCAGTGCCCCATGATGCCCACAACTTGACATTTAGATTATTTCTTGCAAATAGTGTGGAGCAGCATCACATATCATGGGGTGACATGACTTCTCCCAGAGTAGCTAGAATATGGAAGATGCACACAGCAAATTCTCTTTTGCACAGTTATGCTCCTTGAGATGTGGCACCATGTGCCCTGGACTGGACTGGACAAAGGTTAACTTCCCACCTGCAGGTCAAGGGCCAAAGACAGGACCGGTGTTCCCTCATGCTTCCAGTGGAAGACACTGCCTGAAAATCTGGAAACAAAGGTTTTACTGTCCATGAGGACATCCCCCCCCATCCCCCGCAAAATGAATTGATGGTGTTGACCTGAAGGCTCATTAATAAGATGCAAATATGAGATAACTGCAGATTTTCTTCTAGTAACTGTCCTATATACTCAGACCTAATTATAGAGTCTTATTAAGACAACTTGAAAAACTTACAAAGCTAAATAGTCAGATAGTCAATTAAATAGATTAAGGTACCATAGAAAATGTAATGTATTTTTCTCCAAAGTTGAATTAATCCTGTATTTTATGCTCTGGTCACTGACAAGACCTCTTCTAAAAACCAGTTTTTGTCTCTTCCCATTCTTTTGATTGAGAGGCAGACAGGAGAGAATAGTTTTCTCTGACTTAGAACACAGAAGTCAAACCTGAAAAGTATTAGTTTCCTTATTTCTCCTATTATCTTCCCTTTCCCCCAAACATTGGACAGAGAATTGTCTTTTTAAATAAAACTAATAGTGAGGTTGCAGTATTTTTTGAAACAGAATCTTTTGGATTATTTTTTTTCCTTCACCCCCATATTTTACCTTCTCAACATTTTTTTTTTTTTAAGCAGGCAAAGCATTATTATTATTATTTTTTTTTAAGGCTCAGTCTTTGGCCTGGATTAAAAAACAAAAAACAACAACAACAAAAAACCTCCATCCTGAGAAGAGAGGTTATCTTGGCCTAAATCAATTGCTCAGTTAGCAGGTTCTTGCAGAGTGCCTAGCACAAAGCCAGACCCTGCTGAGCTGGAATGGGTTCTGAAGCATGGCCCCCACAGCCTTCAGCCTCCTCTATTAGTCCTCTATTAGTCACCCTTCCAGGGCTAAGCTGTGTGGGACTAACAATGCCATTATTTAAAAGCTCCTGGAACTGTGGAACTGTGACCCAGAACGGGCTTAAAATAATAAGGACACTTAAAAAAATAAAGAAGTTCTTGCAAATTGTAGTTCGCAGTGGCCCGACACTTACTTAAAAACACCCATAAGCAAAAATCCTTAAAGCCTCAGTGAGGTTGTGTGGTTTTTCAGATTCCCCATCAGCTCAGGTATCCAGGGATCCCACAGAGAGTTGCAGGAGGAGCAGCCACAGAAATAAACAGAAGCCTTTGCGATCACATGGCAAGTAAGTGTCGCATCTCTTGAGCATCCCAGGTATCTGGGGCAGCCCCCTGACAACGGATGAAACAATATCACATCCAGCTAGAAAACAACCCAGCAGAAACGGTGAGATGACACATAAACCCACAAGCTTGGCTTATAATGTGGAGCAACGATACATGAACACACTGTACTTCTGCAGCTGCTCCAGAGAAAGAAAGAGAGTAAAATGTGTGAGAAAGCCAGTTAAATTACTCACTATTAGCCCCTACAGTGTGCTTCCAACCTATGTGGTGATATATATATTCACACACACAGACACACACATGCTCACACACATATACATGCAGGGATAGAGAATGTCACAGTTAAATTTTTTTACTGGTATAATGAGGAAGGAGACCAACAGAAGAAGCTCCCTGGGCTAATTTTCCAGCCAGCAGCCACTGCCACATTCCCACTAGGAGAGTGAGAAAGAGTGAGAGCAAAGTATAATAAATAATGACTGGCTCTGCTGGTCAGGAAAAGTTATCACCAGTCATGAGGGATCTCAGCATATATTCACCCAGGAACATGCCATCAGTAGAGACTGAGGAGAGGGAGAAATCAAAGTCCTGGATGATTTGGACATACCTTTGGGACTATTTATTTAAATTAAAATTTCAAAAAACAAATAGCATCACCAAAAGTTACATGGTGCTGAAATCTAAAAGTGGCCAAACCCCGCTCCCCCAAATTTAAATTGCTTTTCAACTTGTGATATTCTGTGGCTTTGTAGGAGGAAGCCAAGCTATTTACATTTCTTATAGACATCTGTTCCAATGGAATGTATTTCTTTTGTGTCTTACTATAGCAAAAGGCGTAGAATGCTTACTTTATGCTCACCTACAGAAATCAGCTCCATGTAGGAGGAAAATAGGACCTAGAAAATTCAGGGATATGCAGAAGCAAAAACTACCCAGCTCAGGAAAGTCAGTTTTGCCCATGCTTCAGGGCTAAAATTTACTTTGATATGTCACAAGCAAATAAGCCAGCATTGAACCAGGGTGGGCTTGAATACTTACAGGATAAAGGGAAAGGCTAAGCATTATTCATCTTTTATGGCTTTCCTAGAAAATGAAGGAAACAAAATCTGTAGGTTTGAAGGTTTTTTACCTAATTGATAGTCTGCGCCCAGTGTGTGACCACGTGTCTGGCATATAAAGAGATTCAGACAGACTGGCAATATATTCCTCAGGAACCAGAGGAGTAACAGATTTACCTGCCTGCCTGAAACAACCAGAAACCAGAACCAAAACAAAACAAAAAAGAGAAACAAACAACAACAACAAATAAGAAATAAGAACACGACATTGGTCATCAACAATGGAGGAAGAATGATCCCCGAGAGATGGGGAACAAGTGAGTTGAGCCCTATGGTTCCCGGATGATAGAATGGAGAGGGTTTTCTGGCTATTGTGCAGGGAGAGGGGATGAATCCCAGATGGCACCTCATAGTTTCCCTCAGTTGGAAATATAAGACTGACCATCCAAGGAGGTCAAGGCAGCTATTGCTTGCAGAGCAGAGCACCAGGTGGAAAAGCAGGCCCAGGAGATCTTTACAGGATCTCTCTTAAGTATTGGGCTGAGGAACAATCAATGTGTACATGTCAGAAAACTACCCACGTCTGGAGAAAGAGCCACCAACAAAGCTTATAAGAAATAATATCTGTAATCCAAACAAGGGCAGAAATAGTGCCTGTTCCTAACCATCAAAACAGAAAAACCTCATAATTTGGGGCACTGGATAGAACAATCAGAAACATTCTGCTACAATAATAGGAGAAAAAAAAATTAACCCTAATCTTCTCCCACATAATGAAGTTTAAAAGCAAGCAAGATATGTCTCCTAGTAACCATATCTGAAAAATGCTCAAGATTATAGGAATTAAAAAAAAAAAATGTCCAGTATCCAACAAGGTGAAATTCACAAAGTCTGATATCCAGTGGAAAATCACTAGAAGGAATGCAAAAAGCAGGAAAATAAGACCCATAATGAGAAGTAAAAGCAATGAATCCAAACTGACTGAGAAAGGACATAGATGAAAACAATTAATAGTCAGAACATTAAAGTAATTACCATATCTGTGTTCCTCGAACCAGAAGAATGATTGAATGTAACAAGTACAGAGGTAGAATATGTGAAAAATTCTCACATCAAACGTCTAGAGATTAAGATTCCATGTCTGAGACGAAGAATATACTGGATGGGATAGGAATGAACCAGACACTGCAGACGATTGAGGAACTTCAACCTACAACACCGAAATTTTGCAAAATGAAGCACAGAGGGAAATGAGACTAAAAAATATGAAATAAGCAGAGCATCAGGGAACAGTGGTACAATTTCAATGATAATATCAATTCTGTTAGAGCCTCAAAAACAGTAGAGAATAGAGGGACAGAAGAAGTAATTGAAAAAAATGAACAAAAATCTTCCAAGTTTCCCACATTTTCAGAAGTTCAATAAATTCCACGCAAAAGAAACATGAAAGAAATAAAAGGGAATATTATAATCCAATTGCTTAAAACTAATGATAAAGAGAAAAGTTAATTGCAATTCGAGAAAAGGTGTGTGTAAAGGAATAAAGGTAGCAAGGACCGAAGTTTCTCATCTGAAACAACTCACAAGAGAAGGCTGTGGAAAACATCTTTAAAGTGATGAAAGAAAACTCCTCCAAACTCCTCCAAAAACTCCTCACTCAAATATCTTGGAAAAATGAATGTGGAAAGAAAACTTATTAAAAGCAACAGAAAGTTATTATCTCACAGTTTTGGAGGCTTTGAGCCCTAACTTAAGGTGTTGGCAGGGCCTGTTCCCTCTGAGGACTCTAGGGTGGAGGGCTGGGGATGTGGTTCAGTGGTAGAGTACTTGCCAAGTACGTGCAAGGTCTTGGGTTCAATCTCCAGTACTGTAAGTCATTACCACTGCCAATAACAACATATAAAACCTTCTAGGGTAGAATTCTTTGTGGCTTTTTCTGGTGTCTGGTAGTTTTCAGGTGTTCTTTGGCTTTGTCTTGTAGCTACACAGTTCCAATTTCTGCCTTCATCTCCACATGGCCTTTTTCTCTCTGTTTGTCTCTCTTCGGTCTCTCTCTGTGTTTTATAAGGATTCAAGTATTGGATGGACTTATCCTAATCCAATATTACCTCACTTTAATTAACAAATCACATCCACAAAGACCCTCTTTCTAAATAATGTAACATTCTGGGCTTCTAGGTAAATTTGGAGGGCATTATTCAACCTATGTACCATGATTCCACAGTCACTAATCACATTCTAATTTTGTAAGAAAAACTTTTTGAGTCATATTCAAGCCCAAACAATTTCAGTTTTAGTAGACCCACGCTACAAGAAATGCTAAAGGAAGTTCTTCAAATAAAAAAAGTGACAGCATATGTAAATTTTTATCTAAACAAAGGAATGATGAGTATCAGAAAAGACAACTATGTAGGTAAATATAAAGAGTTTTATTACTTAAATCTTCAAATAGAATCAACTCTTTAGAGCAAAAATAATGATGATCTATTGTGTGGCATATGATATATTGCTGTGATTTGAATACTTGTCCCTCTGAATAGACAACAGATTTTTTTTTTTTTTACAATAGAGGTTTTAGTGCTATAAATCTCCCCTGGTTACAGCTTTAGTTGCATTTCACAACTACTGATATTTTGTGATTTCATTTTCATTTAATTCAAAGTGCTTTCTCATTTGATTTCTTCTTCAGCCTATGGGTTATTTAGAAGTTCATTGCTTAGTTTCCAAATATTTGAGGGCTTGCCATATTTGATTGTCATTGTAATGGTATTAAGAAGTGGCACATCAAGAAGTGAAAAGGCCACTAGGCCTCAGCCATCTTGAGTGGATTAATGCCATTATCATGGGAGTGAATCCATAATTAAAGGTCATGTTTGGCCTCCTTCTTGTCTCTCACTCTCTCTCTTGTGTTCTCTCTCTTTTTCTCACTCTTTCTCTCCCTCTCCCTCTCCTTCTCCCTCTTGCCTTCTGTCATGTGATGACACTGCAAGAAGGCCCTCATCAGATGCCAACATCTTGATCTTGGACTTCCCAGTTTCCAAACCCATTAGCTGATAAATTTCTGTACACTATAGATTGCCCAATCATAGGTATCCTATTGCAGCAGCAAAAATGGACTATGATAAATATATAAAAGAAAAATATGTAACAACTGTAGCCCAAAGGGCTGGAGAGGAGAAATGTAAGTATACTATTACATGGTTCTTAACTATATATGGAAGTGGCATAATATCACATGAAAATAAACTGAAAAGTTAAAAGATATTCTATAGACACAAAGGATCCACTTAAGTAATCCAACAGGAAGTTATATCTGATTTCCCAAAAAAAAGTAAAGTGGAATCATAATTTTTATAGAAATCAAATGGAAAGGAGAAAAAAAATATGGGGAAAAAGCATTGATGAACAAATAGAAAACAAAGAGCAAAATGGTAGTTTTAACTCAATCGCATCAATCATCATATTGAATGTATATGGTTAAACAACTCTCTTAGGGCACAGAGCTCATCAGAGGGATAAAAGGAGCAAGATCCAACCACATGCAGTAAACAAACAACCCACTTTTTTTTAATATTAAAATTATTATATATGCATTTATTTAAAAGTAGGTTTAAGTTTACAAGTAAATATAGGGTTATTATCACTTTTTTTGTTTTAATTAGTTGCACATGACAGTACAATGACCTTGACATATCATACATTTGAATCACATGGGATACAATATTTCATTTTTCTGAGTATACAGATTGCAGAATCACATTGGTCATGCTTTCACATATATACACACAGTAATAATAATGTCTGTTTCATTCTACTATCCTTCCTATCTCCCCAACCTCTCCCCTCTCCTCCCAACATTTCTCTCTACCTAATCTAAGGTAGCGCTATTCTTTTTTTTTTCCCCTCACATCTTCATACATGTATTTTGTATAACAATGAGGGTCTCCTTCCACCATCTATGCAATTCCCTTTCAAACAACCCACTTTAAATATTAAAGCACAAGTAGGTTAAAAGTAAAATGAAAGAAAAAGAAACATAATAATATTAACCAAAGAAAAATGTTTACATTAATATTAGACAAAACAGATTTCAGAGCAAAAGAATATATACCATTAAGCATAAAGAGGGTCTTATTATAATAAAATGGGAGTCAATTCATCTAAAGTTCATAATAATCCCAAATGTTTGTGCAGCTAAAAAGGTGAGACAAAAACCTCATAAAACAAAAGGAGAAACATACAAATCCACAATTAGTGTTGGATAATTCAATTCCTTCTTTCATAATTGTTAGAACACACAGAAAATCACCAACAGTACAGAAAATATAAACAATGATATCAATCAATTTAAACTGGCATTTATAGAACATTCCACAGAATAAAGCAAACACATGTTCAAATACACCATAACAAATACACACATGCCAAAATAGGCTACATTCTGAACTATAAATGAAGTCTTGATAAATTTAAAAACATTCAAATAGTACAGAGCATATTCACTGACTAAAATCAAATTAGTAAGTGATCTGAAAAATGTTTGGAAAGTTCCCAAATATTTGGAAGCCAAACAATACACTTTGAAGTAGCCCATAAGTTAAAAAAAAAGAAATCAAATGAGACAAAACTTTGAATTAAAAATGAAAATTAAAACACAAAATATCAGTATTTGTGAGATACAGCCAAAGTACTAACTATGGGAAATTAATAGCACTAAAATTTCTATTATAGAAATTAGGAAAGGTATCTAATCAATGACCTCAAATTTTTGCCTTCAGAAAAAAAGTCAGTAAATTAACCCAAAAGTAACCAGAAGAAAGAAAATAATAAATGTCAGAACAGGAATCGGTAAATGACAATAAAATCAAAAGTGTGTTCTTTGAGATTAACAAAATTAAAAAGTCACTACGCAGACTGATCAAAAAAAAAAAAAAGGCAAAAGACACAAATTATCAACATCCAGAACAATAGTGGTGACACCCTACAGATTGTACAGATATGAAAATGATAGTGTTGTGAATAACAGTTTGTCAATAGATCCAACAACTTAAAGATGTGGACATATTTCTTGGATGATGCAAACTATCAAAGAGATGAAAGCTACCAAGAAGAAACAGATAACCTGGAAATTCTATCTGTTAATAGTTTAAAACAATCCCACAAAGAAAACACCACGCTCAGTACTTTACTGTTGAACACTATCCAACAACTAAGCTAGAAATAATATCAGTTCTATGGAAACTCTTAAAAAAATTTAAAGAGGAAGAACTATAACCCAACTCTAACTCCTTCTGAGAAGACAGCATTACTCCAAAATGAGATAAACACAGTATCCTCATGAATAGAGATGCAAAACATTCTCAACAAGATTTCCACAAATTGAATCCAATTGCACACATACACATACACACACACTGAACATCCTAATCAAAAATTCAAAATCTTAATGCTTCAAAATCTGGAATATTTTGAGTACAATATTATACCACAAGCAAAAAATTCCACAACTGATTTCATGTGACAAGGCAGTCAAAATGCAGGTGCACTAGAAATATTGTATAAGATTACCTTCAGGCTATGTGTATAAGGTGTATATTAAACATAAATAAATCTCATGTTTAGACTTGGGCCCCAGCCCCAAGATATCTAATTATTTATATGCAAATATTCCAAAATCTGAAAAAAAATCCAAAATTCAAAACACTTGCTCCCAAGCATTTCAGATAAGAGATACTCAATCTTTATGTGTGTGTGCGTGTATACAATTACATCACTTATCATTCTATTTAATCATAAATAGAAGTTCATCACAGGAATTCAAGTTTGATTGGAATTTACCATATTAATAGCTAACTCGATAGACACAGAAAAAATACATTTGATAAAAATATAACATTTGTTCTGACAAAAACTTTGTACAAGTAGGAACAGAAAAAAAAAACTTTTCAGCCTGATAAAGACATAGAAAAAAGCAGCAGCTAATATCA
This sequence comes from Callospermophilus lateralis, assembly GCF_048772815.1. NCBI lineage: Eukaryota > Metazoa > Chordata > Mammalia > Rodentia > Sciuridae > Callospermophilus > Callospermophilus lateralis. The sequence goes on along the minus strand of NC_135311.1, from coordinate 67,526,802 downwards.
CACTTGATGATGAGAGATTGAGTTAACACTTTCCTCCTAAGCCAGGAACAAAGCAAGGTTGTTCACTCTGAAAATTTGTAGTCAACATTTTCTGGAAGGGAGGGATTGCAAAGGAGCTTGAAGAAAGCTTTAGGAGTGATAGATATCATTATTATCTTGATTCTGGTGAGGATTTCATGTGTATACATATATCAAAACTTACCAAATTAACACTTTAAATCTGTGCTAACTATTGTATGCTAATTCTACTTCATTAAACAAAGCAGTAGAAAAGGAAGCCACCACAAAAATTTGTCAGAAAATCTGTTCACCGTAAAGTAAAATGCTTTGCTTCTATAAATCAATTAAACAAAGTAAGTTCACCCATACTTAAATAAAATAGCATGAAATTGTGCTTTGGACAAACAATATTGAAATACTGGATTGCACACAGATAAACATGTTTCTCTAATATGAGACTTCTTAGAGCTCTGCTATAGTTTGGATCTGGAGTGTCCCCCCAAAAAACTCATGTGCTGAAATCATGGTCCCCGATGCAGCAGAGGTGAGGTGTTTAGGAAATGACTGGGTCATTAAAGCTTTAACCTCATCAGTGGATCAGTCCATTTAGGATTTATTAGGTAGTAATTGTAGGGTGTGGGGTGTGGCATTGAATTATATCCCTTCTCTCTCTCCTAGGATGGGATGAGCAGCTTTCCTTTACCATACCCTTCCGCCATATGCTTCTGCCTTGGAGACTGCTAGCCTTGGATTATTGAATCTGTGAAACTGCGAGCCAAAATAAACCTTTTCTCCTTTAAGTTGTTCTTGTCAGGATTTTGGTTACAGTAATTAACAGCTTACTAACACAAGTCCTTAATATATTTTACACAGTGAAGCTCAATAAGAGAAGAAAGCAGTTCACAGCATTTCTTAAGTGTCTTTGATCATGTAATTCCCTTTTGGAGGAATGTTTTAAATAACTAGTGATCAGCAGGTCACACCTTAGCAAATACTCAAATAGCCTGGTCAGTTATCATTAAGAATAAAAGATTCAATTCTGGATAAGTTACATTTGAACTATTTCTTATCTCAAAATAATTTTATTTTTAACACCCCAGCACCAAGTTCAACCTTTACATATAATTTGCTGACTTGAAAACAGTCTCCTAACTTTTATAATATTTAAAAATAATACTCAGCTTATCCTAATTGTTCCTCATGGAAAATATTATTAGAGTTGGATAAAAATCAGTTGAGCAATAACACAATCCACTTCCTTTATATTTTCCAACACAGTGAAAAAACCTAAATGTCCCATTAACCAAGGTATGAGGAATATTAGAAGAGGGATGTCACAAATAGTCTTATTATCTTATATTTAAAAATGGATATTGAAAATAAACTTTTCAAGTTATTCACAACCTATCCTCCACAATGGAATGGTGGGAAAATATCATTGTCGTCGTCATTATCATCATCATCAACATCATCATCACCACCACTGCTGTAGCACATACTGTGTTTAAGAATCCCTTTCTAACATAATAAGAGTTGTTTAATTTTTTATGAAAAGAAAACTTTACCTATGTTTACATGTACAGAAAACTCCTAAACATTACTTTCTTTAGTTGCACAATATGTGTGTATAGCAAATAAGAACTTAGAATACAACACCAGAACGGAATTGACATGGTCATAATCGATAGCAAGCTAATGGAGGATTTAAGTACTATCACTCCCTCTAATAAGAAAGAAACCCTGGTATGAAATAAAAAGCCTTTGAAGAGCTATTTTGCATGGCATAAAGAGTCCCTGCCAACAACGTTATCTGAATGTATTAGTTCATTTCAGACTTCTAATGTTGATTTCTACTGGGTAGATTAAATTTGCATGAATTTATAATGAAAATACCTCCAGGCCTAAGACTTCATGTTCATAAATGCATGGCCTGGACCTATAAGTGCCAGTTTCCTGGGTCACATGCATGGCATTCTCAGGATCAAGATTTGTCTCTCTTTTAAGTCATTCAGTAACTAGTACACTCTACTCTCCCTGCTGTGCCATCAAGACGAGGAAAGACAGGGCATTTTTTCAGAACATAGACATTACTTCCTCTCCAACAGAAGCAAAATGTGATAGAAGCTAGAACTAGCAGAGTCCAGATTTACCATCATTTAGAGAAAAGTTTCATACAATAAAAACAACTGCATAGAATTCCACCAATATGAAATACCTTATTTAAATTATTGACTATATGGCATATGTTTGAAATTATTTATGGGGAACCCAAACTTAGGTACAATGAAAGACAGGAACCTCCCAACCTGAATGCTTATGACCTATAAATTAAGATGCCATGATGAGACAGCAAACATAAAATCCAAATCAAAAGTCAAGGGAAAGATACTTGAAGTAGAAGGGTTAATTTGTGATTGCATTAGATTTTTATGTGGCAAATCTATATGGCTATGCTTTATGGTAATTACTACTAAGGATTTTTTTATAAGCCAATGCTAATGACTTTCCAGAAAAATGCAGGAGGAACAGATCATATCTGTAGTAATATTATCTACCTGTGTATAGTATTTCAGAAATTTCTTTTACAAATATTTATTCAATATCCATCATATGGCATAAACTAGAGATGGAGGAGGAACAATAGCAACATTAGAACATTTCCTTGGACTCATGGAGTTTTTGATGCAAGAAGAGAGGCAGAACAGTGGACAATTTCATTCTAGTGTGAACAATGTGTAGCGTCAACATGAAATAAATGCAAATGCATGAGAAGGAAATTAACTTAGTCTGGCCCAAGTCCCAGACCAACTGAGACAAGAACTACTTTAACAGTTCTCAGATATTTCTCCCCATTAGTCTGACATGAGTCTGATGTTGACCTTCCTCATCTCTACCCTCTACCTCCCCTTTGCTGACTATTGCACTTGACCTGTTCGCTTCTGACTTCCCTTATTTCTACTCCACCAGTGTGCCCAGTGCCCAGTGCCCAGTGTGAGCTCTCACACTGTTCCCAGGCAGCCCTGCTGCTGAACAGATATAAGCCACAGCCCAGGTCAGCCATCAGAGTGCTAGGATACCTCTGAGGTAGGGGTACTTGCACATACCTTGTTCATGGACATAGGCCTCTGTTTTGGCTCTCTCCTGATGGTCTGTGTAGCTACTGCTTCAGCTGATATGTACTAACATAACAGTAAACCCTGGCTGCTAACTCCAGTCAGGGTTTACTGTTATATGTTTCCTATTGATGCTGTAACAAATTGCCACAAACACAATGGCTTAAAATCATCCAAGTTTATTTTCTAACTGTTCTAGAGGTCCAAAACGAGCCTTCAGGGTCTTACATGAAGGAGCCAGAGAGCTGATTCCATATGTGCCAAGGAATAGGGCAGCCACAGAAGTAAAAAAAAAGGAAAGGAATCTATTCTCTCCTAAAGCCTCTAGAAGAACCAAAGCCTTGTTGATATGGATTTTGGCCCAATGGTACTGATTTTGGACTTCTGGCCTTCAGAACTACAATAAATGTCTATTGGTTTAAGCCATGAGGTCTGTAATTATGTGTTACAACATAGGAAACTAACACAATTTCCAGTTGGGAGGAATTCTGATGTGCTATTATGATGTACAGACCTTCATATTTAAAGCACAATCTCTAAAACAGCACCATCAACATCACTGGAGAGCTTGTTAGAAATGTAGAAACTCAGGCCCTATCCCCAGACCTCCTGAATCTGAATCTGCATTTGAGCAAAAATCCCAGGTGAGTCACATTCACAATAAAGGTTGAGAGACATGCCCTAGGAAATGTCAAGGCAACCAGACAGGAGGAACCTGGATATCTGGAGACCCCTGAAGAGCCACCTGACTCTGGGTGCATGTTCCAGTATAGACTCTTATATGGAATTAAGAGATAAGTGTTGTATTCTGTTTAGGTCATTTTAAATTTAGACTACTAAAATATCTAAACCAATATTGTAATACATCATCTGTGTGTAAAAGAGCTAGGCAATGCACGCATGCCTAGCATAGAGCCCTCCACATTCAAACATGTACATAAAAGGCAGGCAAGACTCTAATTCCACATGCACATGGAAACACCATATTAGTCACCACAAAATACTGCTGCTGTTTAACTGTTACTATGAGTTCATGGCTCAGAAGTGTAGGTACATTGATTCTCCCCCCAGGAGGGTGCAGCTGACCATTTTCAGGATTTTCTACTCACTGTAGACTAACCACAGAAACCACAGGCTGAATCACACAGCGGCTTTGGGATTTTCATTCCTCATACTATTAGACAGGAGGAAACCTTTCAAAATATTTCACTTATCTGAGTTGGATTAAGGAAAGAAGGCTGTCTCTGGGCTCCAGAATGGTGTCTGCTTGTGAGAAGGTTTGTTTATGGACTTTTTATCCCATTGGCCTATTTTCCATCAATACCACACTGTTTCCATATTGTAATTTCACGTGTTTGGACATCCAATGAAAGCCCTTCAACATTGTTCCTCTTTTTAAGATTGTCTTGACCAGGAGTCAACAAACTATTGGCCAGTATGTGGTCAGTCACACAACCGAATTTTTAAATAAAACTTTTTTGGAACAGAGCCATCACTTTCATTTGTACATTGGCTGCTCTCCAGCTAGAATGGCAGAATTAGGTAATTGTGACAGGGAAATCTGGTCCCCAAAGCCTAAGATGATTATCATCTGGCCCTTTACAGATAAAGTTTACTAATTCCTGGTCTCTATGATGTTTAGTCTTTTACATTTTCACATGAATGTCAGAATTAGTTTTTCAAAGTATAGAAGGAGATCCACAGATTTTGTGAGTATACATTGAATTTCTAGATTAATTTGGAGAGACTTGTCATGTTGCATCATTGAGTGTTCCAGCTCATTAAACATCCTTCAATTTTTATTTTAGATCTTTAATTTTCTTTAGCAATATGACACATTTTAAAATAAACCTTCTGAAAATTTGTTAGTTTTTTTTCCCTTGGTATTTGATCTGCAATATGACTTTGAATGCAATCAATTTTTATTGCTTATACATAATTGATTCACTTATAGATAAGTTCACTTATTCATCTTAATAGTTTCTCTTTTGATCATTTTTATCAAAATGGTTGTTCACTTTACCAAATGCTTTTTCTTTATTGAGGCAATCATGTTTTTCTCCTTTATTCAGTTAATGTAGCAAATTGACCTCAATTGCATTTCCAAATGTTGATCTTACATTCTTGGAATAAATACCACTTAGTCATCAGAACTTTTTTCTCCTTCTCATATATGACTGGGTTTTATTTTCTAATACTGACTTTGGAATTTTGGCTACTATGTTCATAAGGCGATGTTATCCTTCAATTTTGCTTTTCTAACATCTTCTGCAGATTGTTTTAAGGATCATGCTAGCTCATAGCATGATTTGGGAAGTCTTCTTTCATTTTCTGTTCTTTAGAATCATTTGTATGACATTGATATATGTTTATTCCTTAAATATTTGGAAAAAACAACTAATGAAGTTATATAATCCTATAATTTTCTTCATGAGATGGTTTTAAATTGTAACTTAAACTTCTCTAACATACTGGACTGTTCAGATTTTCTGTTTCTTCTTGTGGGTGTTTTGGTAGATTGTACTTTTAATTTACATTTTTAAATGTATTGCCCTAAAGTTGTCCATAAGATCTTTTAATTGTCTTTCTAATATCTATAGAATCTGATCTGTAGTCATGTACTTTTTAAACACCTGATATTGGTAATCTATGCATTCCTTCTTATTTTATTGAGCAACCTTTCTAAATGCTTATAATTTCAGTAGATTTTACCAACTTTTAGCTTCATGAATTGTTTGGTTGAATATTTTTTATAGAACTGTATCTGCTTTTATTTTTATCACTTCACACTTCCTATTTTGAGTTTAATTTTCTGTTCTTTTTCTAATGTCTCAAGATAGATAATTGAATCATTACAGTTATATGTGCACATGGTTTTACCTGTATCATACTTGGTTTGATATGTTATATTTGTATCAATCATTTAATATTATTTTCTAGTTGTGATTTCTTTCTTGATTCTTGTTTTCCTTAGTTTCTAAACTTTGGAGGATTTATCAGTTACCTTTATGTTGTTGATATGTTTTCTCTGTGAAAGATAACATATTCTGAATGAGATTAATCCTTCAAAGTTCATGAGACCTGTTGTACGGCTTAGAAAATGGTAAATTTTGAAAAATGTCACAAGAATGTTTGAAAAGAATACATATTCATCAATTCTATGTACAATGTTCTATTTATGTTAATGAGAAGTTGTTGAGTTCAAATCTTGATTGTCTTTATTGATATTTTTTCCTCCTGTCCTAACAGATATGGGAGTAGATGCTAAACTTTCCAACTTTGATTCAATCAAATTACTATATGTATTTTGATATTGTATTATTAGGTCATAAGATTCTATAATAATTACATATTTGTGGCACAAAAACCCAGTATGGTACCTATCAGACATCCCACCCAATCTCCAAAGTTGTGTCTTAGAGTATACATTGCTAATATTGCTATGACCACAGCAGCTTTCATTTATTTTATGTATAAATGATATATCTTTTTAAATTCTTTTGTTTTTAATTTTTCTTTATTCTCATATTTAATGAGTGTTTCTTATAAATTGCATGCCAGTTATTTATCTAGATAATTGTTAATTCTAGATCTCATTTTTTTACCTTTAAGTAGAGATACATTTATGTTTAAATCTTTTTATTCTTTGTGGTATGTTTGACCCACACTACCCCATGTCTTATTTCTCTTTTCTTACATTTTTTATGAATTAAATAAATATTTTTTATCATTTATTTGCACTCTTTTATTGTCTTGTTAGCTATGTATTTTTTTATTATTACTTTAGTAGTTACCCTAGAAGTGACAACAGACATTTTTCATTTAACTTTGTTTACTTCCTTCTGAATTTTGATTTTTACTGACATATATTTCAATACATTAAAGAGTAAACATTTTAAACTGCACAATATATTATTCAACATTTTTATGCAGTCTGCTCACATAGTTATACTTTCCATTACTTTTGATTCCTTTCTGCTTTCATAAATTCTATGTAATAGTATTGATTTTCTTTTACCAAAAGAATTCTATTAGCATTTCTTTTAAAAATAGGAGTCTTGGTTACTAGTTACCTCTGCTTTTGTCTGTCTAAATGGGTACTAATTTTTCATTCATTTTGGAAATATATTTTTTGTTGGGTACAGAATTCTAGTTATATCATTGTTTTCTTTCAATATATCAAAGATATCCTATTTTATCCTGGCTTCCATTTTTTAATCACAATATTCACAAACCTTTTGTCATTTCCATTCTTGTATGTATGTATATTTTGTGGTTGTTTTTAGTGGTTTTACTATGTGTGTTTAGGTATAGTTTTCTCAGTTTATCTTTTTGGGAGTTTATAGAACTTTTTAAATTGGTGGCTTGATGTTGTCATCAATTTTGTAAAACTCTGGCAATGATATCTTTTAATATTGCTTGTATCCTGTATTATATCTCTTCTCTTGCGGGGACTCCAACTGCATGTCTAATAGGTCTTTTTATGATTTCTACAAACATTCTGTCTCTTTTCCTATAACGTTCACCTTGATTTTCTACATTTTATTCTTTATTTTTTTTACTGACATTTCTTCCGATTCACCTATCCTGTCTTTAACACTGTTTAATCTCCCATATATTGCTACCTCAATTTCAGCTTTTATATTTTTCAGCTATAAAATGTTAATCTCTTTGTAAAAAAGATTTCATTTCTCTGCTGAGTCTTTTATTTTTTTCTTTTGTAAAATATGCCATAGTTATTTGAATCTCTAATAACTCCAGAATCTGGATTCCTTGGAATATTGTAATCACCCCCCACATTTTTTTTCAGACTTCTTTTTGTCTCCTGATATACCTGTTTCTGTTTGTTTCCTTAAATCCTAAATACTATATATGAAAATTTAAAGAGAAAATTTCAGACTCTTAGTAATGTCATTTTCCTTTAGTATTAGTGTGTGTACATTGGCTTCGGGCATGTATTTTGGCTTTAATCCATTTTGGAATTCAAGGCTAGGTTGCAGACTTTGTGAGATTGGTGCATTTTGAGTTCATCCTTACTCCTCTAAGCCCTGAGACAGGAAGCCCTCCCTATATCTTGTCAGTCTTCAAATGTTCATTTTTGTCTCTGTAGGTCCACTTAAGACTGCAGCCTCTTGGATGCCTCCTGTAAAATGAAGAGAAAAGCAGTGCTGCATGTGTCTTACCACGTTGCACTTTCCTTCTATCAGAGATTCCAGACCCCTAAATCTTCATGGTATTGGTGGCTCCATTGTATCTTCAAGCAGATATTCTGAAATATTTTACTCTGTTCTTTTCTTCTGGCTGCTCTCAGTGAGACAAGGTGATCAGCCAGAGCCCGAAGAGGAACTCTCACCTCTAAACTTTTTAGACCTGTACACCTCCCCTTCACTCTTTGCTGCTTTTTTCTCCCTCCAAACTCAGAGTTTCTTTGGTACAATTTATCCAGAAATATCCCTTTGATCTTCTACATGAAAGGAAGCTGTCTGGCACTAGGTAGGGCGAGAACGTATGGATCCAGTAATGCTCTACAAGGAATTTTAACTAGTTGCCCCGAAGAAGCACCACTTATCAAAGCCCCTGCCCTTACTTCCCACATTCCATACACACACACACACACACACACAAACACTCTTGTGACAGCAGATGTCTCCAAGTCAGAGTATTTCCAGGATCTGCAGAGTGAACCACCTTGCTTCTCATAGTTTTCTCACTCTGTATAGGCTTTAGGGGTAGCTTCCTCTACTCTGCTAAACATTTTTGTGATTATAACAATACATCTTCTCATTTCCTTTTTTTTGGTACTGAGGATAGAACCTAGGGTGCTTAACCACTGAGCCACATCCCATCCCATTTTGTATTTTTATTTAGAGACAGGGTCTCACTGAGTTGCTTAGTGCCTTGCTAAGTTGCTGAGGCTGGCTTTGAACTGATGATCCTCCTGCCTCAGCCTCCTGAGCCGCTGGGATTACAAACGTGGGGCACCAAGCCCGGCTTCTCATTTCCTTTTTTATTCTCTTTGTCTTATATTTTGTATCTACTTTTATTGTGATTTAATTGAATTTCAGGAGGCAGAGAAAAGAAGTTGTGGTTGATTTGTCATGCTATCTGGAAGTCCTCTACATGATATTTTACAAAACAAAATAACTAGGTAGATATTATCCATGGTAGCAATGTGAGAGCTTAGCAAGCCAGTGTTCTCTTATATCTGGGCCATTTTATGCATCTAATTTTAAAAGTAATTTCCCAGCAAATATTTAAGTTTACAATTTCTGCTGCGGTATAACTGGAAGTACTGTATTTTCAAGTCCCTTCTTGTTTCCCCCAAAGATATGGTATTTCCCCCCCCCTTTTTTTAAATTTTAAAAGTAGAGAGGCAGAAGCACAGAAAAAAATAAAATAAGGGAGAAGACTAGACGTCAAACTTGAGAATCAAAACAAATTACATTATACTTGGAAGGTATAAGAGATTGATGTTGGAAAGGATTTCTCTGAGGGAAGTATTTCTAACCCACTGCAGTGTTCATCCAAGATCTTTCAAAGTCTGCTTAGTAAGAAGACATTATAGTTAATATGCAATGTTTGAATCATAAAGTATTGGAGATGGAAGAAATCTAGAGGTTATCTGATTTGAATTCCTTGTTTTAAACATGAATAAACTGGACCCTAGAAATAGTGACTTGTTCAAAGTCACTTGGTTCACAGTAGATGAAAGTCCTGGCTCAAGAGTTAGACAGAACGGGATTTTAATCATGGCTTTGCCACTTATTAGTTCTGAGACACTGGGCAATTAACATTAGTCCTTAGAGCCTCAACATTCTCATTTGTATAATTGCAGTAATAATGGTACATAGGATAGCTGTAAAATTGAAATGAAGTAGTACATTTTTAAATAGTTAATATATTATTTGGCATATTGTCATGACTAACACTCAATAACATCAATTATTGAAAATTGCAGCTGACCAGTGGCAGAACTAAGAGTCAGACTAAGATGAGTTCTAACTCTTGACTGAAAGATTTTGTGATATATTTATACTTTTCCCAAGAGGTTGGTTAACCCTGGAGCACCTGTTCTATTTAAACTGGGTCCTTCCTGTCACTTTATGTATTTACCTACTTCTGTTTAACCATGATAGAAGAATGGGCTCAATATCTGGCCCACAGTAGGCACTCATTAGGAGTCTTTAAAAAAAATTCTTCTGAGAATCAACTGACAGCATTTCTTATATGTAAAAATATATGGTTTTTTAGAAACTGTATCTCTCTTTCTAGTGTTGTGTGTCCAGGACTTAGCTCATAACATTGTCTATTAACCATAGCTCAAAAGGAAATTAAATTTATGTGTTGAATTAATAAATGAATAAGTGAATGAGGGAGTTAGTCCTTGCCTACTGCTACAGTGATGGCCTAGCTCTTTTAGTAGTAGCTTCTAAGGTGTGGGTGTAGCAAAAGGAAGAGCAGATTTATGCTCCAGTGTAAGCTTAGTCATCGTCATTAGATGCCACCTGAATTAGTATACAGATCCTTGAAGAGGTCTCAGTGGTTCGTCAGGATGAACTATGCTGCTCAGCCAATATTTCATTTATCCTTGACTAATTTTTTTTGGTCAAAATTTACTTGATATATCAATAGGCTATTGCTGCAAAACAAACCACTTAACTTAATGACCAATTGTTGCATTATTTTCTAGGTTGCTCTAGAGGCTTCCTTGACATTTTTCCAGCCTCTCCCATTGCTCAATCCCAAATTCATTTTTCCCTTTTGTTACAGAAACTTCCTGCTTCTTGAAACCTGCATCCACTAGTTTTTGGTATGTAACAAACATTCAAAACTTGGTCCATAAACATTTAGTTAGTTCATGATTATTAGGGAGAGATGGGTGTCTTTTTCTGGCCTGGGCTGGCTACCCTCTGCTGGGCTTTCTCAAGCATCTGCATGTGGTTAGAGGGACAACTGGCAGTGTCCTTTAGATAGCCTCACTGATCTCTGGAAAATGGCAGGTTTCTCAGTGGATAGCTGCATTGCTCATCTCTTACTAACCAGCAGGCTACCTCAGGTTCTTCATGTGAGAGCAGAGTTTTAATAACATGAAAGGACCAATCCCCATAAGAAAGCAGTTTTCAAGTCTCCATTATGTCACATTGGCTATTGCTCATCAACCAAAGCAAGTCACCATCATATAGCCAAGCTGAGAACCAGCACGAGAGAAGAGTACCTCAGGGTACGGATACAGGAGAGTGTGAGTAGAATGAGGTCATTGCTACAAGGATCTATGACCCTTAGACTTCTGATGCTATGAATCTTCATTGCACAGTGTTCACACGTTGTTTCCAAAGAATGACTACTAGCCAGGTAGTTGGATCAAATGACATTTCTCACTTCAGTCATATATTATGCAGGAAACAATCCTTTCCTTTTCCAAGTCTAGAGGGTGTGGCTTTGAACAAAAATCATTAATGGAGACTTCCTTCATGGTGAAGGTATTCTCTGGAGATGTTGGGTAGATATTTTTTCCTATGCACAGTTTTAGCCTGCATAATCTTAGCTATCAGTTTAGTTCTAATAATTGTGAACCTTGAAAAGAGAAATTTTAATTTCTTTCTTTTCAAACAGATAAAATGTGCTCCTTACACAAATTTTCTCATCCCTGTATCTTTATTCTGATTTTTTTCTGCTGCAAAAAGAATTTCAAGTTCTTCTTCATAAAGCATCTTTGAAGTGAACACACACACACACACACACACTATATATATATATATATAAAATCTTACCCTGACACTAAGATTCACTAGAACTCAAAGAATCCATTTTGAATTTTCTGAGCAATCACACTCAGTCACAAAAAGATAGTATATGTCATGGTAATAATTGGGACTATGCAGTTAGACTGCAGGAATTGAGACCTGGCTCCACACTTGACAGGCTCCAAGACCTTAGGAAATTATGGAACTGCTCTGTGCCTTGGTTTCCTCACTTGTAAAAGGGTGATAATGATGGTGCTTTCCTCATGGGGTTGTTGTGAAAAACAACAAGATAGTGTTTGTAGAGTGCTTGGAACAGTAGGTTTGCAATAGCAAGAGTTAATATAGTGAGTCAGCTAATGGGGACTGGGAAAGGCCACAGGGCCTCCGCAGAGCACTGGAAGTGACACCACCTTCTTCTGCTGGGGCAGTTGGCTGAGAAATTCTTTTTTCTTAACATAGAGAGGAGTTTCCTAACAGCTCTTTTGGTTTCTATAATTTGGAGAACCCTATCCTGAGCCCCAGAGACTCAGCCAAAACTCAGCTTGCAGTTCATTATATATAGTAGTCCTCCCAATATCAGTGATTTTTTTTTTCCTTTCTGCTGTTAAGTATAGTACATAGGATATTTTGAAAGATACCACATTCTTATAACTTTCATTGCAGTCTGATGTTCCAATTATTCTATTTTACTATTGGTTGCTATAAATTTCTCACTAAGCCTCATTTATGAATTAAACTTTGTCATAGGTAAGTATCGATAGAAAAAAAACAGAATATACAGGATTTTGTACTATCTGTGGGTTTCAACAATCTGCTGAGGGTCTTGGAACATGTCCCCTGTGGATAAGGGAGGACTGTAGTGATCATCTGATTTCTAAGAGATTTTAAAGGTAATAATAACGCAGCTTCTCCTAGGGCTCTTCTGAAGCCCAGTCCATTTTCCTCACAGAGTTGCAGCCATCACAAGATCCACTTTCAAAGAAGTCTCCCATGGCAGGAAGAGAGTTGATTTTTAGTTTGTTTCATTTCATTCCACAGAATTTATTTGCTTACTATGTACCATGCCCAGTTCCAACCATCTTACAAACAGTAACTCCTTCAATCCTGATAATAAACCTATGGAATAGGTTCTATTATTTCCTCCATTTTATAGATGGGGAAACAGAGACATGAGTAGGTCAAATCACATGTCCAGGGTCAGCTAAAAGAGTGGCAGAGCGAGGACTCAAACTCAGGCAGTGTGGGCCTGAATCTCTGTTCTAACTCCCAACATGTGCTATCTTTCTTAGTGAAAGGTTATCATATTAAATAATTCCTATTAGTCTGCACCAAGTGAAAGACTTGTCATTCATTGTCTCACTTAATTCTGACAAAAGGGAATTATTGGTTGGCCCCATTTAGTAGAAGTGGTAGCTAAATTGATTGAGGTCCAGTGATTTGCCCTACTCTCCCATGTGACTGGTAGCAAAGCAGTGCCCAGTCTTAAAGGTCTACACCACCTCACCTACCACAAAGTAGCCGATAGCTAAAAACAAAGCAATCTATGTTTTTTGTTTTTTGTTTTTTTTCAGAGTGTAAAACACATCTCTCTTCTCCCTACATGTTATGGGTTGACTCAATCGCATTACATGTAGTTACTAGAAGACTTCATTTAATAAGAATATTAAAGAATTAGGATAGATGTATCACTTTATGTTTACTATTCATTGATTAATCCCTTCATTTCACAAATGCTTACTTAGGACTCACTCTGTGCCAGGTCCTACATGTGTTTGATCATCTTGGGTGTGCCCAAAATATACATATTTCAGGCTGTGTTGTTGAATGGGGACTGCAAATGGGCAACTAGGACACATGACTCTGGGTGTCACGGGTCTGGGTGTCTTTTTCAACATATTTGTGTGCAGTTGTGCAGACTTATCCAGGATAGTCACTAGCTGTGGGCTCTTACAGGACACAAACCAGATAGGGTGAATGAAGTTCTCACTAGATTTAGAAGGGCTTTGGTTGTTCCCTTTGCCCTCTCAGGCCACTCTGCTGAAAATTCCTCTTCTGTAGCCAATTGCAAATATCATAGGCATTTAAATGTGCTGTCCACTCCTGGAGAATAATTACAGCTATTTAATTGTATTCATAATTTAGCATACACCTGAAAAATATGCTGTGAAATATCGGGGGGATCCTTTAATACTGGTGTTCCATTTACAAACTGTCACATTTATAATGCGTCTTTAATCTTCTAGGGTCTGCTAGAATTTTTTATTACAGTCTGCTTTGTGCTTTAAATATTAAAGATTCGGCAATACTTCAAAAGGTGATAATGCTTGATGCTCTGATGGCGCTTAAACCTCAACAGCTAAATATATTGAGGAATGTTCAGTGGCCCTGACTTAATTAAACATGCATGTGTATTTTCAAATGCAATATTTTTCTGCTTGTTAGGTTTTTGACAAACCTCCAAACAGGTCCAGGTGGAACAAAGCATGTAAACAGGCTTGTGAATGGAGCTTAAAGCACTCAAATTAGCACCTTCCTGCAATTAATATGCAAACCTAGGAATCTCTGCAATTGATAATGCCATCGAATACTATTTACAGCTTAACAGTATATCTTTGTCATTTCATTTTTCTAAAACATGTCCAGTTTAATTATGCAAAAAGACATTGGTGACGGCTTCTTAAGTCAATAAGATGGTATTTGTTCTCAGCAACTTCCTCTTCTCTCTGGAACATGCATACATGACAAGGCAGTGGCAGGCTTTATTTAAATGTATCATCTGTTTTCATTATATAGCACTTAAAAGGTAGCCTTCTAATTTAGCATGCCATCCATGCTAAAGCAGCTAGAGTTCTCCTAAACCCTGAAACCAAATTACCTGTAGCTGTGGATGCTTGAAAATGACTTAAGCGGCTTTCACAATTAAAAAAAAATATTGCATAAATGCAAAATCCATCTATATTATTTTGAAAAGCCAAAATCGCCATCTGGCATTTGCTACACTTAAATTTCTCTGAAAATTACATTTCAGAGAAATTATATTTTGTTTTTGAACATGTACATTCGATTATTTGTCACAAGAAATTGAAATACCAAGCTCAGATTTCAAACCCAAGACATTCAGGCATCTTTTCATAGAACCATATAATATTACTCCATATTAAAATCCCCCAAATAAATAAAACTTTGAATAAGTGCTCATCTATCTCATAATATTACTTACTGAAGCTCCCCAAATGGAGAATGGCAGTAGTTTGAAAAAGGGAACAAGATGTTTTACAGATGAGCAAAAAAAAAAAAAAAAAGGCTGGCTTTGAAGGATTCAGTCTGCTGTAGAATCAACATGTAATGATTGCTAGACTAGCTATAAAATATAATAAAAATATATGTGGAGGCCTCCAATGAAAGTTCAATTATTGTACTATAATAGGTAAGCTTGTGCAAAAAAAAAAAAAAATTAAAAAATAAAAAAGGTCCGTGAGATCCGAGGCAGCATTAGAGCAATTTTCTAGGTGAGGCAGTGCTAGTGGGATATGACAGGTGAGGTATTGTTATTATAATACCTAAGGCAAAGCAGCAACCACACAAAATGATAGACAAATCTGAATTAATATGATACGATCGGCAAGGTGGCATTTGAATATAATCTTCCTGTATTGTGGAGAAGGCTGCGTGCATATTATACAACGAATGAATTGTGCGGAAGGGTGTAGACAGAGGACTCAGTAGGAGGAAAGACAAATTACAGGCAAGATTTCAGAGGAAATTGTGCTTTCTGGGTAAGGAGGACCCTTGGAAATTGGATTTGTAAACAAATTAAAAGCTGAATTTCTTTTCCTAAAGCAGCCTTCAGTGGGTGTTGACAATAAGCACTTAACCTTGGCAATTGAAGGACTTTGAAACAAACAATTAGGAGAACATGGAGGTAGGGAGCATATTTTAATTTTGCTTCCTGTTCTGATAATCCAGTTAGTCCTTCTACCCTAGATCTGTGAGCCAAGTAGCCATTTTAGATCCCCCAGACAAGAAACGTTGACTTCCCTGAGAATTGCAGCCATCTTTTGCTTTCTTGATCTATGATCACCACCTCTAATTAAAAGTCTTAGTCTCCAAGCCCTAAAAGCACAAAGGAGACCACAGCCCCCACTGAAAGGGTGCATTTTATTAAGCGACAGAAACTCTCAGAAATTTGAGCCTGCAGATATCGCCTGCATGATCTTTAATGGATTTTTAAAGATGACAAGAAAGGAAATGGGAAAGTAAAGCAAGGGGAGGCAGAAATTCCCTGAAGGAGCATTCTGAAGTAAATCAGTGCAACTGAAAAAGTGAACTCCTAGGGCCTGGGGATATCTCCCAGGTTTTTCAGCTGGACACTTATGGCCTGTTGGGTCCCTGAACACCTCTGCTCTGGGCGGACTTTGACAGAGCAAGTCACAGAAAGATGAACGACAGCACCTGAAGTGCTGTTTGCGGGGCAGAAAATTGCTCCCTTTGCACGCTGGGCTGCCTTTGCTCTCTGTCACATGACTTATTACAGCCTCCCCATATAACAGTGCCATTTATGTATGTTAACTTGGCGAGCCGTAATGGTATTCCTCACCTCCTTTTTCATTGCTGCTTGGGCAATTAAAAACAAAGGAAGCAAATGAGGTCAGCACTCGTAAAACCTGAGTCTATAGGTGACAGACACTGGAGACCAAATAGCCTCGGATGCTGCCACAGTGTAAAACTGTGAGCAGGAAAACAGTCCTGCTTCCAAAGGCTTTTACACACACACACACACACACACACACATATATATATTTTTAATCAACCTAAATAAGGTACCTCCTTTAAGGAGTTTGTTAAATGCTGCTAATACAATTATGTGCCCATAAGGAAAAGGGACATAAATGGGAGATTGTGCTCTTTAATCTTCTAGCACAAAGGCCAACATTTTAACCACACAGTAGAATTTTATCTCTAGCAGCTCTTGAAATAACAGTTCTATTGAAGTCTCACAATTATAGTTAAGTGTTTTGAAACGCTCCATACACAGGTAGACAAGGATACCTCATCCTATTTTTCTGATCCCAGCCTTGTGATCACAGTAGTTTTGAAAAGCTAATTAGAAGAAGCTTCTATCTTCCCCTAGTCTGATTTCAATAGGATACCAGTTGTTATTCCCACCCCTTGGCTTCTTCCGGATGTATACTATACATCTTGGTATGTAATCCCCGAAGGAAAGAAATAACTTTCAAAGTCAGAGGTGACTTACATGATGTTCTGGCTTTCCAGCTATAGCTTGGCTCCTGAACTTGAAGCTGGCAATAGACCCCACACTCTTCCCATACCTGCAGCCTCCAGGATGTAAGAGGCGGTAGGAAGGGGCTGGCCTGGAGGAAGGTGACCAGTGTAAGCTATTCTCCATCAGGCCCACAGGGAATTCAACAAGGAAGACTTCAAGTTGACCTAATCACATACTTACATTTTTTTTTCTGTCTTAAAATATTACTTCATAGATCTTAGAGGTAAAAGCTCAGATAGCAACTACCTTAAACATGATTTCAATTCAGCAAATATTTCTAAAATCCCTGAAACACATGCTCATCTTGTCTCTCTGGAATAGAATTCACACATGACCATGACAGGACTCAGAAATGGCCCAAAAGAGTCAGAATTCTAACATTTGGGTGTCCTTTCTGCCTCAAGAAATAAACTGTGCTGGCTCTTGAAATACTTGCACTTGAGAAGTATAAGAAGAAACCTTGTTTTTCACACATCGAGAGAGAGAGAGAAATCTACCTTTATTATTAAGATTCTGGTCATACCTCATATAACATATTTATCAACTCAATGATAAGATTGCCTTCAGTTTTCTGATTATTTTGGTCTGCCAATGATTCAACCCCTGCCCCAGTAGCTAATTCATGTGTTTGCAAGGAACAGAATCCTGGGAGAACTCTCACACTTTATGCTATAGGATTCAAGAACTATCTTAGTCTGTTGAAATGCTGGGCTGATCTAATGGCGTAGCCAAAAACTCTGGGTCAGCATTACTTATATATCTGAGTCACCTCAAATTTAACATTTTTTTCTTTTAGCAAACATTTTCTGAGCACCTACTATATTCTGGGGACTTTTTCATGGGCTCATGTTACATCATGGACCAGAACAGATAAGATTCCTGCTTTCCTAGAGCTTCCATTATCTGGTCCAAATATTTTCATTACACCTGCAGCCCATGAAAGTCCCAAGGATATGTTGTGATGCTCAGTAAATATTTCCCCCAGTATTTCTCTTCTGGGTAAACCTCATGAGTTCCTAAAGTCCCCTCAACATCCAGAACCACTCTGAAAACTAAACTCTAAATACTAATATTTGCCTTTGTTCTGAGTTCAGATGAAGGGACTGGGATTTCTAGCTATAGTAGCATCTTGAATATAGGCACAAAGTTCGTGGAAGTTCATGGGTGCTGAAAGAGGACATGACCTGGGACTCCTACAGCAGTCATTCTAGTCCTCACTGTGCACCGATTCACCTGGTGATCTTTAAAAAACTATAACCATGACTGGGTCCTAGCCTCGCATTCTCAATCAGCCCAGTCTTGGATAGTTGCTGAGAGCTCCACTCCCAGGGGTGTCTAATATGTCACCCACCTGAGAACAACTACTTCAGACTGGAGGATGGTCACCTGGAAAGCACCTCTCAGGGTTAAATTGTTAAGGCCTTGAATCACATGCTAATGAGCTTGGGCTTAATTGTATAAAAAACAAGAGGTCATAACAATGTTTTTAAATGCATGGGTAATAAAATCAGGACAGTGTTGGAAAGAAATTATGGTGACAGAAGGGAAGATTGGAAAAAGAAGAGATCATAGGCAGAAAAACTGACAATATTTGAAATAGTCTTAGTGGAAGATAATCAAGTCTGAACAGAGACTGTGGCAACATGGCTCAGGGACCAGGACTGTTTTGAGAAACATTGCTT
This sequence comes from Callospermophilus lateralis, assembly GCF_048772815.1. Lineage (NCBI taxonomy): Eukaryota > Metazoa > Chordata > Mammalia > Rodentia > Sciuridae > Callospermophilus > Callospermophilus lateralis. The sequence goes on along the minus strand of NC_135311.1, from coordinate 67,507,979 downwards.
ATCTGCTGATATGCATGCAGCACATGGTTCTCCAAGTGCATGGATTCAAGAGATGACAAATCAAAACTGATTTTAGGTTTCTAACTTAGGTTATTGGCTAAGAGAATACCATTGTTGTCCGAGGTAGGGATTCTCAGGAAGCAGGTGCAATCTAGGGTAGTTATACATTCAGTGGAAGTATCATGTACAGAACTAAGGTCTGAAGAGAAGAATTGGACTAAATAATCTTTAAGAACCTTTTCAAATTTGAAAATCTGTGGCTCTATTGCATAGCTTATTAATGTACACAGTTACATTTTCATCTTTATATTCTCCAGAATGCGTTTGTAGGGGTTCAAAAATGTCTGAGAGGGGAAGAAAAATATGATCAAAAGGACATTGCCAATATGCTTCCCAACATGCAGGATTTTTAAGTTTCCATTCTAGTGTCCTACCTACATTGATTTCACATGAATCTGAACAATGTCCATAATTTCCACACAACACTATTGCTTTTATGATCCATTGCACCACTCCTTTTCTTTATCTATAAAGCTGAGCTGCTAATAATAACAATACTGCTAATAATAATTCCTTTTTTTAATAGAGTAACATGAGTACGTTTAATTGTCAATTCCCAAAGGGTATAAAGGTAAGGAGACACCTGACAGCCACATTTCACCCAAACTACTGTGGATGATGTGGCCGTGGCCACACAGAGATTGCACTCAGTTCTGTGCAGTGAGGTAAGCTCAGATGTTTGGTACTTGCTGCTCTGAATGTGCCGCCAGTAACCTAGTGGGCCAAGTTAATATTAGCTCGCATGGGGTTTATGTGGGTATTTTGTTGCTGTTTGGAGAAATGACCAGTTTACTTGGTTATATTGACAGCTCTACTGTAAAATTTGCTGGCATTAAAGGTCAAAAAGACCCAGCTTTCCTCTGGTTGCTTGTACCCAAAAGAGAATAAATCTGGGAGCTGAATCACTTCTCTGACAATAATTTATGAATCATGCATTGACTGTGTTTGAATTGAGAAAGGCTTTCATATCCTTTCCATTAGCTCAGATTAAGTTTTCATATAGATGCTGAGAAGCATGCTAGCAATATCCTTAGCTCATTTTTATGAAAATTTTATCAGTGCTTTTTTCTGTACTACACTCCAATTGGGATGTCTCAGAATCTAAAGCTCAGCTTTGGACATGAACTTCTCTCAACCTGGCTGGCTGCTGCTCTAAAGGTTTCAATATTTTATGGGCTCTGGCTAACTCAGCCGTGAGATTCAAGCTGCAGAGATTTAACTCTAATGTAAAATCATGAACGGATGAAAACTGGGATGTCATAAGTAATACATCTACAAGAGCAGGATGCAGTTACCATTTTTAAAAGGGCTTTAAAAAGAAAACAACATTCTCTGTTCTGTCTTTATGCCCCAAAATGAAAAGCCCCTGAGCTATTGTACTAACACAGGGCCATCTTTTCTTGCCTGCTTTTCTTCAATTGCTGCTTAATTGTTGTGGTGGGCTGGGGTTTTTCTTCCCTTACGATCCCCCATCCACATGAAAGCCCCTAATGTCTGTGTTCCAGAGAAATGGGCACTGCATAGTCGAGTGTGTATAGGCCAAATCCATTTCTTAGCATCTTCTTCTTTTTGTCTCAAAACTGATTTAAAACATTTGGAAAATCTGTCTATTCAGCTGAAGTGTTCTAGTGCATTCTTTCCTAGAAACAGTGGGGTCACATGTGATCTGTCTGATGGACTTTTCTGCTGCAATCTATAGCCATTTCCCTCGAGCCCCGCAGAGCCTGGCAGAGCACAGGAGCTCTGTAATGGCTCCAATAACAATGTGTTCTTTGTGTGAAAGAATCCAGGGGGAAGAGCTGGGGTAGACTAGTCAGTAACAAAAAAAAAACATCATTTTTGCGCTCACTTATTTCTTCATTATATGCTCCACCCTTAAACATATTTTAAACAATAAATACACATTTTCATAAAACACTGCCTAAGCATGAAAAGAACAAACATAAAAAGTCTTATTTTTAACCACCGTGGTCATCATTGCTGTTATTAACCTGCTTCAAATGAGACAGCTGATGGCAGGAACCGCATTGCCTGTGTGTGTACTTGTAAGGATAGCGATGGTTTCTAGATAGAGCTTAATTCATCTGTTCAAAAATGTCAACTGATGTATGCACTGGAATAAAACATCTCTGCTGGTTCCAAAAATATCATAAAATCAAACCCCACACTAAAATGTCCCCAGAGTTACAGGACTTGCAAGAGACCAGACAGATGAAGTGAAGTGCCCCTTTCCTTTAGGGGGCAAATCTCTAGTCACCCATGGCAAAAAGGTGACAATGTTGGTCTTAAGAGCTCCAGGGACCCATGATCTCCCTCAGGGGGCTTTCTGGAATTTCATGTTGAAAGTTGCTGTCCACCCTTGTATTCCAATCAAAGCCCTGCTTCTCTTGCCTAAACTACATACAACATAGAAAACAATTCTTTTATGTAAACTTATACCTCTGAAGATAATCATGAAGTTTCCTTCTTTTATCTTCTGGGGATAACACCAGCTTCTTTAGCATACAATAAAGGGGGCATTTCTCATACACATTTAACCAATATTAATAGTAAATGTCTGAGGGAGATGTGACTCCAAATGAATTAACATTAGTTAGTATATTAAATAATGTATTAAATATTAATATTTAATAACATCAATTAATAGTATTTTATATTATAAAATTTGATATATATTATAATCTGTCCTTTTTAATCAGGAGAGTTGTTTTTTTTAACCTTTAGAATTTTTGTCTCCCCCACTCTCTCTGGGGTATGTGCCCCTCTAAAGAAGGTCTGAAAGATCCCACTAAGTGTGGCTATTGCTCTTGCCTTTGAAGACCATATTAATTTTTTTCCCTCTCCAAAAGCCAATTAGAGACCTTTACTCCAAAAGTGATGCCATAGTCCTTGGTCTGGATTCACTACAAACAAACCACTCTTACATATTCATTCCTGTTTTGAGCCCTATTTATAATTGCTCAGACTATGACTGCAGACTTCTCTCTGAAAACAGTAGTTCCACATTCTCATCCGTCACAGGTAAGTGTTCAAGGACAGGATGCTCACTATAGTTCTGAGAACGAGGAGGATGAGGATGCCGATTCTCAAGGTGTGCAAAGCCATACTCCATTCTGTTCAGTCATGTTGCCTACAGCAAAATGCAGCGTGGACTGTTTTAACGTAAAAGGAAGTAGATGTACATGGCAGGAATTCATATCCCTACTCTTTCAGCAAAACACTTATTGAGCAAATACTATGTGTCACGTACCATGCCAAACATTGAATCTACTGAGACGAATTGGGCCTGGTTTTTGCCCTAGCAGAGTTAATAACCCAGTTAAGGAGAAAGACTGAGAAGATAATTTGAGGACTGACTCCTTGCTGAGGAGTTTCAACTTTATTATTTGGGTGGGGAGAGTCCCCAGATGTTTTTAAGTTAATTCATGACATAATGTGACTTGCTTTAGAAGAACTATTCTCACAGGAGTCTAAAAATGAAGAAAAATCAGAGAGATCCTTCTGAAACCATGAAATTGTCCAGGGAGGAAATTAGGCTAGTCTGACATAGGAAACGGATATACTGGTATGTTCTGGCTGTTGACTTGACAAGTTGGATTGAGAGGAGGCATGACCATGCGCTCACCCACTACCATATTACTAGAATGCAAAGCAGATTGTGTTATCCCTTGTACAAAACTTGCAATGGCTCCTGTTTTAATTAAAGTAAAAACCAAGCTCCTTTGACTTGTGATGGGGCCTGTTGTCCAAAACCCCTCTGTTTAATCCTCCAGCCTCACCTCTCTTACCGCTCTGCCTTCTCCGCTTCTGCATACTCACACACTCCAGCTACACTGAACCACATATGATCCAGAGGCCTTTCTTCCTCAGTAGTTTGTGAGCTCATCTTTGTTTCCTCAGCACCTAACACAGTGCCTGGCACATAGTAAGCCTTTTACAAATACCTAGTGACTATGTAAGGGTCTTGAAGAGATGGGAGAAAATCTGAACATGTGACCTGGAAAAATAGGCTTCATGCTTTCTCTTATCCTGTCTGGGTTAAGCCTGCAAATGAGGCCAATGTTTAATCAATTGGTCTACTAAGTGCCATTAAACTATAGCTTCTCATGTAGAGTCAGAGATGAAAGAAAACTGAAGTTGGAATTTTCCTCAGAAAAAGAGCAAGCACTGATATTTCAAAGAGAAGATGCTTAGATGAAACATACCCATCTCCTTCTTGTCCTGGCAGGTTGGATGTTATTAGCATCCCTGATAAGCAAGAGATGGATCCCAAGGTTTCCTCTCCTCTCTCCTCTCTCTCTCTCTCTTTTCCTCTTTCTTTCTCTCTTCCTCTCCCTCTCTACTCTCCATCTCTCTCTCCAGCCCCTGTCCCACAATCCCCCCTGCCCAAGCAACACCCTTAGAAAGGAAATGCAATTATGCAGAGCCTGTTTAAAATTTAAGAGGACAAAAATGAGTCGAGGTTTTTTTTTTTTTTCCCCTTTTTCTTTTTGCAGGAAACAAATTAGCCCACAGTAGACTTGTGCCTGCAAGCAGCCCATTTAATTTGGTTATTTCCTACGCCTTGAGGCTAGCTTTTCCCCCACTAATTCTGCCAGCTTCTTTCCATATCAGGGCTTATCTCCTTGCTGTATCCAGAATCATGACAAGTGAGAGGCCTATTTGTATTTTATCTATTTAATCATCCCATCGCCTTATTCCAGAAAGAATCTAAGGTGATGAGTCATTTTTTATAAGCATAGTCTCTCTCTTAAATTGATGCCCAGTGGTTTCAGCCAGTGCTTACTAAAATTTTAAACCAGCACCATTAAGTTTATAGTTAAAAATCAATTCATAAAGTTCATGTTTCTAATATGCCTGGGTGATTGAGGACATAGATCTCCCCAAATTGCTCCCTGTTCAGTGGTTGGTTCCATGCCTGTGGTAATATATAAATATCAGTCATCATAACTATGATTATTTTTATTATTAAGCCACATCTGTTATTAATTGTGACCTCAAATGGGGCCTAGCAAAAAGATGATAGCTTAAAGATAGTCATAGAAGTTTTTAAAAGCACAATGTCCTGCTTGAGACAGGTTTTCTCATGAGCAGGCAGCAAATGTTTGTGCCGCACTTAGACCTTGATGCTGTCTCCCCAGGGAGGTCCTGAGGACAGCCACCCAGGACCCTGGGTGGCTTGGTACAGAAGGAAGAGCATGCACTTTGGAGCCAGAAGTCCTGAGTCTACCACCAACAAAACAAAACCAAATCCCTGTCATCCTCAGGACAAATTACTTACTTTCTCTAAATTTCCTCATCTATAAAATGAAAAATAATCTCACTTTCTTTGCAATAAAATGTGCCCTGTGGTGGCATACAGCACATAAAATAGCACCTATAAAAGTCAAAATAGACCCTTTCTAGGCATTATTTCAGAACTGTTTCAACTAATTAAAACTCAGACAAAATTCTGACAGAAGGTAGTTAGAGGTGAATATTGGCCCAGTGTTAATAGGGAGGGTAAAAAAAATCTTGAAAGAGACCTCCAGGTCATTGAAATTTTTCCAAGATTCTGGCAGGAAGGATCTTAGAGAAAAAGTAATGAGTAGAAGAGCCTTGGTAATTGAAAGCCTGCCTTGGTATCTGTCTTCGCTCCAGGCTGGGCTGGCCTGTACAACAGATGAACCACCCATGCACCATGATTCTTCCACCTACCTGTACTCTAGCTTAACCAAAGGGGTTTCTGGCTACAGCCCCCAAAGATTGCACAGTACCTGGCACAAAGGAGGTACTCCATAAATATTTGTGGAATTGTTGAATGAATAAATGATCTCTTCTTAGCCAGAGGCCCAAACTCTCTTTACCTGCCATTCCCAGGAAATTTCTTTCTCTCCATAGAATGATCAAAAGGTTATTCACTAGGAGGGAGCTGTGCTCTGTGTGTGATGTACACACTGCTGGAGTGAGGAACAGGCCTATTCTCCAGCATCAAGATCTATCCTCTTTTTCTCTCAGCTGAAAAAAAAAAAAAAACTATAAACAAACATCAACAAAACAGTGGATCAAGAAATAAACTGGTACCAGAGAAGACTGCATGAAGAGGTGGATAAAGATGACAACAATTTTTTAAATTTATTTTTTAAATGTAAATTTAGAGAAAAAAAATTGCTATTAACGGTTCTCTTTCTCCTTCTAGTCAAGAAAAAAAAAATCTTTAGTAACAAAACCCCAAAAGATCATCCCTGAGCATTTTCACACCAACTGGTGGTAAGAACTCCAGAGGACAGGTGCCACTCGGCCGTCAGCACACCCTGCCTTCCCCAAGACTGCAGAGCAGGGGCAGGTCCCTGGGAGAACTCTGTCTGCAGACACACCACACATGTGACAATCCTGAGTCCTAAGCATTGGGGCCACATGCTTCTGAGCTTTACTGTCATTTCAAAGTTGCCCTGTTTAGCATTTTTTCTTTCTTTCTTTTTTAAACTGTTTCATCATAGTAGGATGAACATAGCATAAAATCAAATGTTTTTAAAACGAGATTGTTTTATCCTTTCCAGAACACAAAGCGCTCACCACAGAGTTGGCATCCTGGGTTCTTGTCCACCAACTCCTTGTGTGAATTTAGTAGATCATTTAACACTTTGGGCCTCAGTGTTGTCATCTGCGAAATGAGGTGAATTGGCCCAGAGGATCTCCAAGATTCCTTTTCAGATGAAAATAAATTTAAAGCCCTGTATGTCTAGAACATCAATTTCATCACGCACCGTTGAATTGCTAACATAATATATCACAACAATTCCATTGTGGAAGCTAAATTAAAAGGTACTTTAGCTAGCTTGAAACTTATTTTCTAGATTGCTTTTCCAAATTATTATGTAGGGTAAATCAAAAGTCCCTGTTCATCTATATTTAAAATGGCCACAAATGTGTGTGCATCTTAACAAATAAGAACTCTAAGTGGTATCTACAAGCAACTAGGGGATGTTCTCAACATTTATTGTGACATAAAGAATAAGAACTGTGCTAATTTTCATGTGTGGTGAGTCACTGATACCATATTTTGCATGATAGATGTGCAATGATGCTCAGAAGATTCTACACATAAAAGTAAAGCATTAGTTACTTAGAATTTCCCAGAAATGAACATAGGAAATCAACAAATCATGAATATAAATGCAAATTTTTTTCAACTGTAATTTCAACTTACTGTAGGGTGAAATAAAAGACAGTGAGGAATAAAGTCCTCTCTGTTGCCACTCGGCTCTATTGTTTCATATCACTTACATATTCCCTCCAATCTCAGGGGAGGCACAGTCCCTGTCTCAAGTCAGTTTCTCCCTCCTGAACTCCAGGTGGTATTTCTTAATGACTGATTCATGCCTGGGGTGAGAGACTCTGCTCTTTCACTCTTTCATATGTTTTCAACCTGTCCCTTCTCCTTGGCTCCTCCTTCTCTCTCCCTCTAAACATGCATGATTATTCTGTGCAAGAGGAACAGTCTGCTTGATCCTGTGCAACTTCTATTAAAAGTTCTTTTATTTAATACAAATCATCTTTAAATTGATTCATATCTACCGTCTCCAGCATCTCTCCACTGTTCAATTTCTTATCCTCCCTAGAGTTATTCCCTTCCAGGCTGTCAATGATAGAGTCACCTCAAAACCAATTCCCCTATTCCTTCAGTCTGGATTCAGAAACACAGTGCCTGGGTATGGCCAGCTGGACAGGCTTGAAACTTTGGCTAGCCCTCTCCTCTTAACTTTGTCTCCAAGCATCTCAATGTCTGCTCCATATTGCCTCTATAATTGTTATCCCAGTCAGGGTTCCTGCAGATAATGGATGGTCCCCTCAAAGTGGAACTGAGGAGAGGTTAATGAAGAGACTCTTCACAGAGGAGTGGTCAGGGTTAGGAGAACCAACCAGAGATGAAGAAGCACTCAGATGAAGAACGAACTTGAGCAAGACATCTTTGTCATCTCTAGGCTTAAAGAGTGCTGTGAGCTGGATTCTATCTTCCTCCACAAAAAAGTCAGAATGTGACCATGTTTGGAAGTAGAGCCTTTATCAAGGAGATGGGGGAAAGTTTGATATGTTGTATTTTCACTTTCATTAATCCAACATTCACTTTCTTTTAAACTTTCTGCTAATCCATTAATTGTTTAGAAGTGTGATGCTTACTTTCTAAGAATTTGGAGATTTTTTTTAAAATTGTTACTGGTTTCCAGTTTGATTCCATTGTGGTCAGAGAACACATTCTGTGTGCACTGAGCCAATGTATATTCTTCTGTTTTGGGGTAGAGTATCCTATAAATGTTGATTAGTTGTTGATAGTGTTATTTTATTCTGCATTACTACTGATTTTCTATTAACGGGAAGCAAATGTGGAAGTCTTCAAATGTAATTATCAGTTTGTCTATTTCTCCTTATAGTTATCCATTTTGCTTCACATATTTTGCAGTCTCTCCCCTCTCTTTCTGTCTTCTTTCTCTCTCTCTCTACATACATATTTAAAATTCTCTGTCTCACTAGTGAATGTAATGTTCCTCTCTAAATCTGGAATTCTTTTTTTTTCCCTCTGAAGTCTATTTGATCTGATATTAATATAACAAATCTTCTCATTTTATCAATAAAATTTGCATGGTATGTATTTTTCTAATCTTTACTTTGAAACTTCCTATGTTGTTATAATTTAAGTGAGTTTGCTGTAGGTCACATATATTTAGATAATGTTTTTAAATCCACTCTGCCAACCTCTGTCTTTTCATTGGTTCATTTATACCATTTATATTTTATATGATTTTTGGTATGTTAAGACTTAAATCTATTTTTTTTGTTTGTTTTCTGTTTGTTCTCTGTGGTTATTTGTTTGTTTCTGTTTTCTGCCTTCCTATGGGATACTTGAACATTTTTAAATTCTATTTTTACTTGTAACAGTGTTCCTGAATATCATTCTTTGTAGACCTTATATTTAAAGGCTACTTTAGGTATAACATTATGTATACATAACTTATCAGAGTCTACTGTGTTGACATTTTACCAGCTCAACTAAAGTTTAGAAAATTTGCCTCTTTTTATATCTCTTTACTTGCTCCCATTCATAATGTAAATGCCTTAAGTATTTTCTGTTGTCTGGGGTCTAAATATTTGTATCCCTTACAAATTGTTGAAATGGGTCAACATTAAGAAATGGCGTCTTTGGGAGTTGATTAGATCATGAGGGGGAACCTTCATGAATCTGATCAGGAGCCTTATAAAAGAAGTTCCAGAGAGATCATTTCTGTCTTCTCCCAGGTGGGTACAAAGCTAGAAGGTACCATTAATGTACCAGAGCACTGGTTCTCACCAGACACGAAATCTGTAGGCACCTTGGTTTGGGGCCTGCTGGACCCTGAATCTGTGGGAAATGAATTTCCCTTGTTTATCCACTCTGGTATTTTGTTATGTCAACCAAAACTGACTGAGACATTCTTCATATATTTAGAACATTGCACCATATTATATTCTTTGTATTAGTAGTTAAATATAGTTTAGTAATCGCAGCAGGAAAAGGTAACATTTAATATATTTTTATTCTTTCTTCCTTTCCAATGTTGTAAACTTCATGTTTCCATTGTGTGTGTGTTTTTTTCTGTTCATTTGCTGGTGTGATGCTCTTGATATTCCTCATACTAAGAGGGATACTAAGAGTTTGTTAAGAATATCATGAATTTCACTTCATTTCAGAAGAATATTTTTGCTGGATACAGAATTCTGGGTTGAGAGTTCTTTTATTTAAGTTCCTGAAAATCTTTTTTTAATTATTTTTTTAAGAGAGAGAGAAAAATTTTTAATATTTATTTTTTAGTTTTCAGTGGATACAACATCTTTATTTTATTTTTATGTGGTGGTGAGGATCGAACCCAGCGCCTCTCGCATGCCAGGTGAGTGTGCTACTGCTTGAGCCACATCCCCAGCCCAAGTTCCTAAAAAATCTTTTGCCACTTCTTTCTGGCTTCCATAATTTTTTCCCACATTGTTTTATTGGTGCCTTATAGTTGTACATGATGATGGGATTTGTTGTTACCTATCTATACCATAATTTTTGATGTGAAATCTATTGTCATTCTAATTGTTTCTCCTCTGTTGGCAAAGTATCATTTCTCTCAGGATATTCATTAATTTTTTGTCTTGAATTTTCAGAAGCTTGTCTATGATATCTTGGCATGAGTTTTCTGGGGTTTATCCTCCTTAGAATTTACTCAGCTTCTTGAGTACATTTACTCAGCTGTAAATTTACTCAGCTGTAGGTTTAAACCATTATTTCTTCCATATTATTTCAGTCCCACCCTCTTTGTTATCTTCTTTTGAAACTCTGATAATGTTACATGTTTTATAGTCCCATAGATCTGTTCATTTTCAGCCTATTTTCTCATTATTGCTCAGACTGTGAGATTTCTATTGTTCTATCTCTGTTCTGTCTCCATTCTGTTGCTGAAACTATTCTTTGAATTTTTCTTTTCATTCATGGTATTTTTTACTTTTAAAGTTTCCATTTGGGTTTTCTCTCTGCCTTCTATTTCTTTGATGATACTTTCTGGTTTTGTTTGTTTCAAATACGCTTGTTGGATGATTTTTGTAACAACTGTCTTACAATTGTTGTCAGACAATTTAACATCTTTGTCATCTTGATTTGATTTCTCTTGATTATTGTTTTTATTGAAATTGAAATATTCCTGATTCTTGGTATGACAAGTGATTTTTCCACTGAATCCTGGACTTTTTTGGTCATCATCCTATGAGACACCTTCTTTTGGCTCTTATACCTTCTCTTATTAACTGCTTCCTCTAGCACTGCTCAGGTGGAGCTGGAAAGATGAGGGCACTGCCTTACTGCTATTCGTCGGGAGAAGTCCAGGTTCTCCATTGGGTCTTCACTGAAGGGAAGATGGGGTTATTCATGATGGGCAGACATATAGGACTTTGATAGTCCTGTGCTGATACCACTGTAGTTAGGAGCACAGCAGTGCCATCTTTATTCTCCACAGACTTCGGGTGGGAACAAAGACAGTGGTGAAGATCCTGACTCTGGGCTCTTTTGATCTTACCCTGGTGGGAAAGGCTTGTGTTGCCTGTTTACAGAGTGGGAAAGCTGGGAACTCTAGGCTCCCCACTTGGCCTGAGCTGGTGTGGTGCCTCTTTATTTCTGTGGTGTTTGCCTGGAGAAGATCCATTGTAGTGTTTAATTTTATGTATCAACTTGACTGGACCTTTACAGTGCCCAGATGTTTGGTCAAACATTATTCTGGCTATGTTACATTTGAATTGGTAGCTGTGGGATGCAGGTTGTCCTTGTTAATGTGAATGGCCCCATCCAATCAGTCGAAAGTCTAAATAAAATAAAAGGTTTGACCTCCTTGTGAGTTAAAGCCCTCTTGCCTGACTGCCATTGAACCAGAGCATGGTTTTTTGGTAACTTTTTTTCCCCTGCTGAGTTGAAACCTCAGCTCTTCCTCAATCTCAAGCCTGCTAGCTCAGGTTTTAAAGACCATACCATCAGCTCTCCTAGTTACCCAGCTTGCCAACTACAGATCGTATTTGTCAGAGTTGAAAGATGCAATGCCTTAAGATAAATACATATGCATTTTGTGGGTTCTATTTCTCTGGAGAACCCTAATTAAGTAGTTGTTATCCACACATGTTCTGTCTTGCTAGACTCTTCTTTCTTTTGTTCTTTGGCTGGAGAAAGGGTGTTTTTTTTTTTTTTGTTGTTGTTGTTTTGTTTTTCTGTACTTGTTCTGTCTGGATCTTTCAGGACTTCTGGGTTGATGGTTCCTCGGTTACATGTCTGGGGTACATAAGGCAAAAACAAACAAACAAACAAACAAACAAAACCCAGGAAAACAATCCCATTCACAATAGCCTCAAAAAAGGAAAAATACTTAGGAATTAGAGTATCCAAAGAGGTGACAAAATTCTACAATGAAAATTATAAACCACTAAAGAAAGAAACTGAGGAAGACACTAAAAGATGGAAAAACATCCCATATTCATGGGTTAGGAGAATTAATACTGGTAAAACGGCCACACAACTGCAAGTGATCTACAGATTCAAGGTAATCCCCATCAAAATACCAATAACATCCTTCACAGAACTAGAGAAAAAAATCTTAAAATTCATATGGAAACACAAAGGATCCCAAATAGCCATCCATCCTGAACAAAAAGATCAAAGCTGAGAACCATCACAACAACCTATTTCAAAATACACCATAGAGCCATGGTAAAAACATCAGCATGATAGTGACCAATGTAATGGAATAGAGGACCCAGGAATAAATCCACACTATAGTCATTTGATTCTCAAAAAATGAGGAAAAATATATGTTGGAATAAAGACAGCCTCTTCAACAACCAGTGATGGGAAAATTGTATATCTGCATATGGAAAGTTGAAACTAGATCTCCAAAAGGGATCTAAAACCCTAATGTTAAGACCTGAAAAACATAAGGGAAACAAGATATTGGTATAGGTGGAAATTACCTGAACAGGACTCCAATAGCTCAGAAAATAATAGCAAGAACTGACAAAAAGTACTATACCCAATTAAATAGTTTCTTAACAGAAAAGGAAATAGTCAACAGAGTGAAGAGATATCCACAAAATGGGAGAAAATCTTTGCTGGCTATTCATCTGACAGAGGATTATAATCCAGAATATATAAAGAACTAAGAAAAAAATAACACTAAAAGAATAAGTAATCCAATCAGTAAATGAGCAAATGATCTGAACAAACACCTCTCAAAAGAAGACACACAACAGTTACATGAAAAAATGCTCAACATTCTTAGCCATCAAGGAAATGCATATCAAAACCAAACCAGGATCCATCTCAGCCCAGTCAGAATGATTGTTATCAAGAAAACAAAAATAAACAAATGCTAGTTTTAGAACAGGACAAAGGATAACATTTCATACTGTTTGTAGGAATACAAATTAATATAAGCCACTTTGGGAATCAGTATGGAGGTTCCTCTTCCTCAAAAAATGACGGTAGAGCCAATATATGATCCAGACTTGCCACTCCTGGGTATATATCTGAAGGAATCAAAGTCTTACCCAGGCTTATCACAGCATTATTCACAATAGTCATGTTATGGAATCAGCCTAGATGGCCATCAATGGACAAATGGATTCAGAAATTGTGATACACACACACACACACACACACACACAAACACATATTCATACACACACACACACACACACACAATGGGGTATTATTCATCCATAAAGAAGAATGAAATCATGTCACTTACGGGAAAACAGAACTGAAGATCATCATGTTAAACAAAATAAGCCAAACTCAGAAAGATAAGTACCACATATTTTCTATGTGGAATCTAGAGAAAAATAAAAGATGACATAAAAAAAGAAGGTTGGCTATTAGGAAAGGGGAAGGAGACTAGGAATGGGGAAATAAGAGAGGATAAATAGGGAGAGTGGGTATAATCAAAATACCTTATAAGCACATATGAAAATGTCACACAGAAACCCATGTTTTGTACAATTAATATGTGCTAATAATCAGAATAAAATTATTTTAAAAACAAATTCCAGGAAATTCACCATATGTTGCTTCTTGAGTCACACAATTCCTAGCTGTTCTACTTTCTTCTCTAGATTTCAGAGTCTTACATTTGTTTTATATGCAGCATTGTAGTTTTCAGTTATACTTAATGGTAGGAAGAAGAAATTTGTCTCCTTCATTTACCTGGGAGTAAAAGTCTCCTAGGACTTCTTTTCAGTTGTGTCACCCAATTTAATAAATTGAGACATCAACTGAAATTGCATAAAATTAATATATGTAACTTTGGAGGAATCTGGGTCTTAGGAAGAAGAAATGGGTCTTCTATGGCCACAAAACAGCACAAGTGTCCCGAATGCCATGACAGTGCCTAACACGTTGCTAAAAAAAAAAAAAAAAAACCAACAACAACAAAAAAAACACCCAGATACTGTGTGAACCATTGCAGTGTGACTGCTCACTCCTGGCTGGTCAGTCGCCATTCCAGGTGCGATTTCCTTATCACTCATCACTCGACCACGTTAACATTTACTGAGGTGATTGTCTAGAAGCCAGTTCCTGGAAAACTTCACCCAGTGGGATTTTATGCAATATTTTCCCGTCCATACTCAGACTGAAAAAATGAAAACAATATGAAGTCAAAAGAAACGCAGAAATTCGCCACAGACACTCAGCAATAAAACAGCCACCCACCCAGGGAGGCTTGGTAGTCTAGCTACCTCTGCTTAACCTCCAGGCAGTGTCCCCAGGTTCCTCATAACACAAAATGTAAGAATATAATTTGGTGACAATTGTTAAAATAAAGAAGTCAGCGAATAGACTTTAACTCTCATTTTAACAACTATTCCTGTAATAACATTTCACTCACTTCTCAAAGGAAAGCTTCTAGCTTACTCTTCCTTTTCACATTTTCCGTGTCTTGCAATACAGTGGTCTGAAGCATATGATTTAGGTTACTGACCAAAGATTCTTCCGCAGAAACCTAGCATGTGCAGCATTTAGTCTGATTGTCTCTTCTGGAGATACAAGATGAAACCTTCATGTATCTATTCCTTAGAAGGTGAAAACCACCGCTTCATTGCTAGTCTTGTCACTTGGGAAGTGTTAATTGGTATTAGTTGAAGGCAGATCATCTTGGCCTTTGTTAATACTGTGTTCCTGTTCTTTTTTGCCAGAAAGAAAGCACTGTTATAATTGAAAGGCAGCTCCACAAGTTCCCAGGTAGGGATGAGAAAAGTATTGCTAATTTGCTGTGTCACACCTGCTTTATTCTTCATTAGACCAAGGGAAAAAGTCAAAGCTCTCAGGTATCCTGCAGGGGGAGAGAGGTGTGCCTTGTCCCAGCTGTTGCTTAGGAACCCAGGCAAACCACAGGGCAAAAGATAGTCCTTTCCTCACTCAAAACCCTTCTTGGAAGTGTACTCATCCCTTCCTTGTGATAAGAAAGAGTTATTCCAAACTCATTTGCTCATTCATTCACTCATAGAAATATGATTGAGAACACAAGATGTGACAGGCAGGAGTCTAGGCAGTAGAGACAGAGCCATGAAGAGAGAAAAGCCTCCAGTCTTCAGAATAATTGGCACAAAATAATGAAGACAGATAAATAATTTCAGTTACTAATAAGAGCTACAGAGAAATCTAAAGCAGAGCAGGCGATAATGATGGACCAAGAGTGCTATTTTAGATAAAGTGGCCAGGGTGGCCTCCAGAAAGGATGACCGGAATCAAGTGAAGGAGCAAATGATACAAAGTTATGGGGACAGAGAATCACAATGACGTGAACAAGTACAAAGACCCAGAAGCAGGATATGGGTGTGTCTGAAACATGGCCAGGCCAAAGCAATATTTTCCTTACACCAAGTTAAGAGGGGCTCAGGTCTTACTGTCCACTTTTTTTTTTAATAATTGTTTTTTTAATTTATATATGATAGTGGAATGCATTACAATTCATATTACACATATAGAGCACAATTTTTCACATCTCTGATTGTATATAAAGTATATTCACACCACTTGTGTCTTCATACATGTACTTGGGATAATGATGACCATCACATTCTACCATCATTAATAACCCTATGCCTCCTCCCTTTCCTTCCCACCCTTCTGCCCTATCTAGAGTTCGTCTATTCCTCCCATGCTCCCCCTCCCTACCCCACTATGAATCAGCCACCTTATATCAGAGAAAATATTAGGCATTTGGTTTGGGGGGATTGGCTTACTTCACTTAGCATTATCTTCTCTAACTCCATCCATTTACTTGGAAATGCCATGATTTTTTTCTCTTTTATTCCTGAGTAATATTCCATTGTGTATAAATGCCACTTTTTTTAATCCATTCATCTACTGAAAGGCATCTAAGTTGGTTCTACAATTTAGCTATTGTGAATTGTGCTGCTATTAACATTGATGTGGCTGTGTCCCTATAGTATGCTGTTTTTAAGTCCTTTGGGTATAGACCAAGGAGAGTTACCCTGCACTTTAGAAAAACTTGGCTATCACACACACACACACACACACACACACACACACACACGCGCGCGCACACATGCACACACACACAGCAGGTGCATTGTGCTCCCTACAGAAGTTGGTGATTTGCTCTGGGCACAGCACAATCTGTAGTTTTAAACAGCGGCCCTCGTTACTCCTCTCTCTAGGTTCCAGAGAACTGGATCACTGGATCTCTTGCCCCAAAAAAAAGCCACTGCATCTAAATCCAAGGTTTGAAGTTTGCTGTGTTAACATACAGTTTCAGAATGCCCTGAGTGAGAGATTGATAGATGGAAGCACTTTGACTTAAAAAAAAAAAAAAAAAAAAGGCTTGTCAAATCCTTTTTCTCAGAAAGCATGAATATAATTGATTCTTTGATTCTTATATAATGAAGGTTGCTTCTCAGATTGTTTATCTTGCAACTTTTCCCATTCCACTTCTTGGATTGGGCAGTGTTCATAAATTTGCAATGGTTACATATTTGCATTATTAAACAGCACATATTTCTTCTAAAGTTGTGTATGTGTAGCAGATGTGTTACGGGATGTAACAGATTTGAAGTGTGATACTGAGCCAACTAGATAGACTGTAAGCTCTAGAACTGTGCATATTTTAAAGTACAAAAATATTAAGTGATATTTAAATTTTTAAGATATTGAATAAAACTTTTGATCTCTTCACTAATTTTATTTAAAATTGTGATAGTCATTAATTATAATTTGCCTTCTAATCTTAATAGATAATTTTGAATAAAAAAACTAAACTTTGAAACCATGAAAACTTTGAATCTTTCAATTCTCTTTGTATTAAATATCCAGCTTGGTGAAATAATAATTATATTCAATTATTTGATAATTTGCATCCCTTCAGTTATATAAAAACCAAAGACCATAACTTCACACATTTTTTTTTTGTCACTAGAAAGGTAAATTTGCCAAAATGGGAGAATTGAACAATTTTATTTGACAGTTTGATTTATAACTTTTAAATATTGATGTGTGTCATGTGGTCTTTGATTTTGACCCTTCAGAGTTCTTCAGTATCACATTTCACACTTTACATTTGTATGTAAAGAGTATCTGGATCCGTGAGTCTGGGGACTTTGCTGGTTCACAATGAGCCCTTAAAGACCATAATGAGATATTTGGATTTGACTCCAAGTTTGATGGAAGCCATTAGATAGTTCTGAACTGCCTAGTGACTATCAGAAGCCCATTGTTAGTTTGCAGGACCAATGTGAATTTAACCTGTTGGAAACCATGGGATAAGACCAAGGATTTCTCCACCCCTAACCTCTCCACCCATCATAATCACTAGAACTGATAAATGTCATGGAGATTCCAAAACTATCAGGCCACACCATCCCATTCAGCGAGTAGACTGGCTCACCTAACTTACCAGACACAGCTGAAACAAAAAGGAATTTCTCTTAACTGGGTCACAATGTCCTTGTGGGAGGCCTTGACTTTTCTCATGCAAACAATGAATACAACAGATTGATTTTCCAGGAGGGCCATATGCTACATTCAGACAGTATATTTTCTGCAGTCAGACTGTCTGCTTTGAATCCTGACTCTTCCACTTTCTAACTGTATGACTTTGGAGAATTTCATTTGACCTCACTCTGTTCCTAAGGGGGTTAATGAAATATCAGCCTCATAAGATTATTGTGAAGATTAAATTGACATAAACTATAAACAAAATTTAGATCGAAACCCAGTAAATGTAAAGCACTTAAAATAATTAGTTATTTATCATTATTCTCATCTTGAATATCAAGCAACAAGACTGGAAAGGCCAGATTTCAATTCCCCGAGTTTTGTTTTGTTTTGTCTTTAACTGAGCAATTCGTGAGGAAGTGGAATTTCCACAATTGGCAGTATTCAGGCAGGGGCTGGGTAATTATCTTTGTGAAGGAGTGTAGAAGTAATCACAGCTAAGAGGGAAATTGAATTTCATGAGCTCTCTTCTAGTGTCAGGATTCTATGATTCTTACTATGAATTCAGCCCCCCTGTGGGTGCCCGAGCCTTGCAGAGTTAGTAATCTCATTGGAAAAATCAGAATGACTCACACAAAGCAAATAACAGTAATGAAGAATATAGGCATGATGAGGGATATTGAGGGTGAATGGACCTGTGGCAGGGACTGTGTAGTGTGTAGGAAGCAGGCAAGAAGACTTCGGGTATAATTTTCCTCAATTCATAATAGGAAGATAGATTGGTTGGGTAGAAAGAAAGAAGGAGAGTGATCCAGGAATGCCTAGGTCATGGCTTTCCACCCATCCTGCCAAGTTAGAGCTTCTCATGTCCCCTCACTAGTGCTTCTGTTGCTTCAGAGCTGCCCTATCTTGCAAGTCTCTTGGGGATGGAAGCCTGGGCATTGCTGGTACCTGTGGACATTAGTCATATAGCAAAGGTGGGGTAAATTGAGCCTCCTCCTCACTGAAATTTAACTGTTCCTTATTGCCCATATTCCAATGAACTGATCCAGATCCATGGTTGACAATAAGGCTTAAATCCTTGCTGCACAGGGTGTGGTCCAGGGACCAGCAGCTTTGGCTTATTAGAAGTGGAGCATCTTCAAACCTACCAAACCAAGATTTACATTTTTTTTTTTTTTGTACTGGGGATTGAACCCAGGAGCACTTAACCACTGAACTTTATCACCAGCCCTATTTATTTATTTATATGTTGAGTCAGGGTCTCCCTAAGTTGCTGAGGTTGGCTTTGAACTTGTGATCTTCCTGCCTCAGCCTTCTGAGCTGCTGGAATTACAGGTATGTGCCACCATGTCCAGTCAGGATCTACACTTTAACAAAGAGTCCCAAGTGATTTGTATGGACGTGAAAGTTTGAGAAACATTTTTAGAACAGTGGTTATCAAAACTGGGAGAACTAAGAGAGACTTTACTTGGGGAAGCTGTAAAGGTTTCTTCCCGGCCCTATTGAATCAGAATCTCCACATGAGGGGTCTGGGTATCTGTATTTTTTAAGTACATAATTGTAAAAATTGGGAGTAAATCAGGCTTGAAATTTACTACTTTAGAGGCAAACCCAGGTATGGCTCAAACTCCTGGGCTCACAGAATCCCCAACTAACATCAAGTTGTACCAATTGTGCAAAAAGTATGTTGAGCCCCACTGGTTATGGAGACCTGAAGAAGAAACCCAGGTTCCTATTGCTCTGCAGAATGCTCTTAATAGGGCTTGGAAAGCTATACTCCTCATCTGTAAAGTGGGAATATTGAATATCTACCCCATGGAATTGTGAAAACTCCCTCTCTCTTCCTTAATGAATCAATTCTCACTAATTTTGAAAAATGGGACAAAGTGGTTGCCTTCCACCTTCAGCTCTCTGACCCATCCTTTCTTCTTCGACAGGCTTTCTCTGTTCATTCAGCATAAAAAGCACAGCTTGCCACTACCATCATCATTGCTCTCATCCTTTACCCTGCTTTTCCCTGTTCTTCATAGCATCTGTCCTTGTTTGAAGTCTCAGGCATTTAATTGATAAACATCTGTATCCCCGACTAAAATTTAAGGTCCACAAGAAAGAGACTATCTGTCTCTTCACTGTGACATCCCCATTGATAGAACAGTGCTGAGCCTAAAGTGGGCATTAATGAATATTTATTGGATGATCAAATTAATAAATGCCTTTTGATGCCAATATCCTTTGACTCCTCAAGTACTCTTGATCAAAAGCCAGTGAGTCTCTTCTGTACCCTGTCCATGTGCCGCCTTCTATGTGAAGTATTCCTTATAGATTCTTCCTGCCCCAGAGAGATTAATGATCCCCTCCTTTGTGCTTCCTTGGTACTTTATGTATTTTTCCTCCTATTATTCATTAGTTAATATGTCTTTCTCAACTTCTCCATGTACCACGAGTTCCTCAAGAGCAAGGATCATTTCTAATTCATCTGTATGCCATCCCTCTTTGTATTTGTTGAATGAAAAATGAGTGGATTTTTCCACCAGCAAAGATGAAACAATGCACCTATTCAACAAGAGGGCCTTGCTTATTCCACAGTTGTAGCTGAAGGACAAGAAGTGGGGAGAACAACAAATATATCTTCTTAAAGAGCTCTTGGCTTCCATCCCCAAATTCGGAATCCTAGATCTCACTTCTCTATCAAGATCAAGGTGAAAGCCCATTGCCTGAATCATGAAGAGTGATGCCAGGAAGCTTAGAGCAGGGCAGGGGAGACCTGATGCTGCCAAGAGAAAAGCAAAGTCCAGAATCAAAGGGAAGCCAGTGGAATGGTTCCCAAAGCAACAGTGCAGCCTCCCGGACTCCAGGATAAGGGGCCAACTGCATCAATCTTTCATTAGATCCATCCACTGTTCAATCTGTTAGGGGAAGCATGCAAAATATATTTATTTCCAAGTTCCCAAGCTACTATACTGGATAGTAAAGAAAAGAAGGAGAAAAGAGACAGAGAATTTTCTCTGTTCTTTGCCTGCAAAGTTCTTCAGCACTTGCAGCAAAAGCATGTTTTTACCAGGTACTTCTCAGGCTCAGGAAGATTGCTTTTCATAGAGGCATTAGAACTTGGTAAGACTGTAAAGTGTCTCCTTACCATGAAAATTTGGAAGGACTGATGCAAACCTGCTTGTGCTATTTTAAAGTCTGACTTCACTAAGTCTTTTTGTTTTAAAACTAGTGTTATCTTTCCCACTTTTTGGAAAGTCTACTTTTAGTACAGTGGAAAACTCCTATATGTTTTTCCTAAAAATTTTTTATGTTTAAATATAAAAACATTTTCACATACCATAGACACACCGTGGATATTAGTGGGGAAAATGTTTTCATGTCAGGAAAGAAAGATTTATTTATACAGATGCGATGTGGACTATAATACTGATAAAAATTAAGGAAAGAAATGCATACTAATTACAAAACTGCACCCAATTACTGGGCCTTCTGCCATTTATATACTTGTCACATAGAAATATTTTCTATCTGGTCATCATATGTTCCAAGTGCAAATCTCACACACACACACACACACACACACACACACACACACTCATCAAAAACAGAACAAAACAAAAACAAAAATCAGTCTCGAGTCTAAAAGGGAGACACAGCCTCTGCCCTGATTGTGTGCGAGTGATCTGATGAACATTCCGTCGTTGTTCCCCCTTTTAATTAACTCTGATGGGCTATTGATGTACCACAACTGTTTGTCCTAATAATGAGCTCCAAAATTAGAATGGCTACAACCCACTTAGACAGCTGCCACAGAAAATAAGCATTTGAAAATGCTCTTGGTCAAGGCAATGGGGTAGAAATGGCTTTAGTTCAGTAGCAAATTCACATGATTATGTCACATGAGTTTTATTTTTACATTTCAAGCGTAGTTAACATACCAACAGTAATGACTGCAAGAACCAATACTAGCTGTAGAGTTGAGACTGCTACTTCATATCAGTATAGCAAGGATAAACATTCAGCCTGAAGTGTGCTAATAGCAGAGTCGATACAGCAACAGGCATTGAACAATTTAGGTCAGTTCCTTGCAATGTTTAATTAGACTAATATATCTATTTGCAATTAATAGCAGATGTGACAAGCTAATGTGTCCATGTACAGATAAATTAACCTCTGCCCATCAGCTGCTAGGATCTGTGAGAAATCTGCCATGTTTTGCTTCTATCCATCCGAGCCTAAATAAAACTGCAGGGTAATTATAAACATAAATGTTAATAGAAAATACACTCTGCATGAAATACTGGCCACAGGAAACCCTTTTTCAGGTAGACTGTCAGACTTTAACAATCACAACAAGAATAAAAATTTCCCTTTTATTTTTTAAAAATTTATTTTAATAAACTTTGTTTTTAGAGCATGTTTAGGTTCAAGTGCAGAAACATCCCGTATATCTCTTGCATTGTCAGCATGCACCATCAAAGTGGTACATTTGTTATGACTGATGAATTCACATAATTATCATGCAAAGTCCATTTTAGTGTTGTAAATTCTATGGATTTAGAAAATTTTATGATAATATTTATCTACCATTGTAATACCATATCAAGTAGTTTCACTGCCCTAAAAACCCTCTGTGTTGCACTCATTCTTTCTTCCCTACTTTCAACCCCTGGAAACCACTGAAGGTTTTACCATCTCCCTAGTTTGGCTTTTTTCAGAATGTCCTATCATTGAAATTGTACAGTAAGTAGACTTCTCAGACAGGTTTCTTTCACTTAGTAATATTCATGTCATTTCATGGAGGAAAACTAATTTTTTCTTAGTGCTGAATAATGTTTCATTGTCTGGATGTACCACAGTTGACCTATCCATTCATCTCCGAAGGACATTTTGGTTGTGTCCAAGTTTTGGCAATTGTGAATTAAATATGTAGGGTTTTGTTTGGACATTAGTTTTAAATTCCTTTGTGTAAGCACCAATGAGAGTGATTGCTGAATGTTACAGTAGGAGTATGTTTGGTTTTATCAGAAACCATCACACTCTTTAACATGGCTGTGGAGCAACAGATACTGTTGCTCCACATCCTCACAAGCATTTGATGTTGTCAGTGTGCTATACCTTGGACATTTTAACAGGTGTGTAGTAACATCTCACTGCTGTTGTAACTTGAATTTCTCTGATGGTATATGATGTGCAACATCTTTTTATATGCTTATTTGCTATTTGTACATCTTCTTTTATGAGGCATCTATGAAGCCCTGGCCCATTTTTTAAACAGGTTGTTCATTTTCTCATTGTCAATTCCTTTTACATTTTGTAAAATGTGGTTGCATATATTATACTTTTAGTTACCTGGTAATAGAAATCATTCTGTAGCTTTTCAACTACTATAAAAGAGATCTATCGGCTCCTAATGCAGTTTGGGCAAAACTGGAATTTGGCATTAGTTCCTCAAAAGAGAAATTTAAGTAATGTACTTGAAGTATTTCCACTCCTGTATTTTAATATATTGCCATTGTCTCATTCTTAAGAAAGAACTCAGGGAGAATTTTCAAATTCTCCCCAAATCTCACAGAACAGAACTTTGAAAGACAGGGATTATGAGTTCTGGTTTTTTGATTGGAAAGAAGGTCATCGGCAGTACTCAACTGCTTGTCATTGCTAATCCTCCCTGCCTCCCTTCAGAAAAGTCATGAGTTTAGGTAAGCACAGTGGCACATGCCTGTAATCCCAGCAGCTTGGAAGACTGAGGCAGGAGGATTCCAAGTTCAAAGCCAACCTCAGCAACTTAGCAAGGCCCTAAGCAACTCAGTGAGAATCTGTTTTAAAATAAAAAAAAAATAAAACAAAGGGCTGGGAATGTGGTTCAGTGACTAAGTGCCCAGGTTCAACTCCTGTTACAAAAAAAAAAAAAAAAAAAAAAAGGAGGAGGAGGAGCAGGAGGAGGAGGAGGAGGAGAGGAAAGGTATGGGCTTGTCCAGAACCCATGGGGACAATTCCCAAATTGTCCCAAGATGAGCTATTTAGCTTGTTAGAGTGAGAAGAATTAGATCTTGCCTTTTAGTCTTCAGAAATGAACCTGGCAAGGAGCCCAAAGTGATTGTAGCATTTGAAAATGATCATCTCAGGGGCATTTGGGTTGGGATTCTAGGGACCCTTAAAGATGTGATGTCAAGATATCACACTTTCCTTCCTTCTTGTGAGCTGAAACCAACTCCCACAATTCTTGCAGCACCTCTCATGATCCCAGTGTGCTTTCCAGCAGCTGTGCCAGGGACCCTCGAATTGAGTAGGAAACGGGATGGTATGTTTCCATAGCATCCAGTAACAAACCTCAATGCCATGTCTAGCGTTTGAAAGTCAACCATGTAGAAGACATGCTAAGAAAAATTTTGGCATTGGAAATCCCCATAAGTCAAATCTCTACCCAGTAAAGAAGCCCAACTTGAGACATCAGAAACTTTAGAGGGACATAGGAAATGGACAGATGCAAAAAGTATAAAACCCCTGGGATTATTTAGTCTCAAGAAGAGAAAGAAATGTGTCACTTAATGTCTCCTTAAATATAGGACAGATTATTATTCAGAAGCTGTATCCAGGTGTCTGAACATTTCTCTGCTGAGGATAGAACAGGAAACAATGGGCTTTAGTTACAGAAAGGAAGAATATATATGTACGAGGAGGGGCTTCCTGACACTTGTGGTTATAAAGCATTATAATGGGATACTAGAGAGGCTGTCATATCTACTTCCCCACAGAATTTTAAGAACACGACGGATACCTCTTGGTAAAAATGGTTTAGATAAAACCTCCCTGGAGGTTGGGGGATGGATCAGATGACTTCTCAAGGGCCCTTTCATCTCTATGTGTTTATCATTTTAAAACTAGACTACAATGCTCTTTCAGATGAGCCCTATCTGGTAAACTAGAAGCTATATCATTTTTCTCCCCACCCCTGAGCCCCTGTCCAATCTGATCTTTTGTGTTTAGACTTTGTTTTGCTGATGTCTACCTGACACCTGCTCTTTGGATGCTGTGCTCACACTGCTGTGGTATGCAGTGAAGCACGCACACACTATTCAAGACAGATGGGACATTTGCAAGGACAGAGACGAGATGTTTTCTCAGCACATTGTCTAAGGCACTGAAGATTCCCTGCACTTGGAAATGGTCACTAATAAAGCAAGTTTTATTATAAAAACTTAAATCTCAGTTCAGGATTTCAAAATATTTTATGCTCATGCTGGGAAAGCTCTTATCATATTACATGTGATTTGCTTTCCCTCAGACTTGGTGTTCCTTTGAAGCCATACATCTCGTTTACGCATAGCATCATCCCGAGTGTCCTGTGCGGGAGAGGACCCGAGGTGGCCGCCGTCGGCTTTATCCTCTATGCACAAGGCAAACCTGAGAGCACGTGAATGGTGCTTCACAACCTGAAGGGCTCTTCTGAAGAACACGCTTTTCCGGTTCCAGATGGTTGCCTGTCTCCTATAATTCAGAGTTTAACAAATGCATGTTGGCTTTCCAAGACATAGCCAAATGAGAGAGGTTGAAAATTAAGTCTGAAATTTACAAAGCCAAGAAATTAGTTTAGGTCACCGGAGAATTAATCAGTTAAAGTCATTTGAAAAATAATTCAACATCTAAGCTGACTGCCAGCAGACAAACTCCACTGTATTCAGTAGAAGCAATAAACTATCAGCTTGAAATTTAAATAAAAACCACCCACATGCAAGATACATACTGCTTGCATAAATAGCAGTGCATTCACAAATAAACAAACCAGTTTATAAAATAAGGCACTGTTACTTATGAAACGGTTGGTTAAAACTACCTCTCTTCATACACTCATGCATGTCAGATGCATGGTATTTTTAAAATATTTTGAGCCCTCATTTGATAGGACATGAAAAACAAAATCTCAGACTACTTCAGCAGCTCCTCTCCCGGATTTTCCTAGGGAAACATAAGTCCCAAGATATTTATGACATGTCAAAGCTTCAGCTGGGACCATCCAGTCCTTGGTATCAGGTATGTCCATGCCAGCATCCAGTCACATCTCTGTTATCCCCTCTGGTCTTTGGTCACAAGTCCATGCTTATTGCTACAGCATCTTCCCTGTCCCCACTGCAAACTTCTTCAGCTTGGTCACCAATCTCCGAGCCACTTCTTTTACTCTTGTGGGTAGAGACATCCTCATATTCCTCTTATTTCATGCTGGGGATTCAGAGCCATTTCAGTCCCCTTTATGTAGACAGGACCACACTGGGGCTCAGTGCAAAATTAAAATGCTGGATTCTTTGTTTAAAAAATATTTTAAATTATTAACAATTTTGAAATAGTGACAGGAGAGCATTAGACCAAACATGAGGTCCTAAGTGACTGGACAGCTCACTTACTCATGAAGCGATCCCTGTGTGCAGACACCTTGCTCCTACCCACACCCTGTGCTGGAGGTCAGGAACAAGAAGAGCTTTGCTTCTAAATAAAGCACAGGCCCTCTGTTCTCAGTAACTCTGGCTTCTCTGGAGATTATTTCTCTGCTCAACACCCAACAGCTCAACCTGGGATACAGGCAGGTGGTGCACCCAGGACACCCAGGCAGGTGGTGCTTCCTCATGCCCACGAGCAGAGTGGCCTTATTTTTCTCTCTCCACACAGACCAACCTGTGGGCTCCATCAAGAACTGTGGCAAGCTGGCTCTTTTTCATTTGTTTTGATATATTGTTGGGGGTAGAGGAGGATCCATTAGTCTCCATTACGAGACTTTTAGCATTTAGATGTTTGAATCTAGAGGGCTCTCAGCCCATGTGTTTGGGCTTCTGAGTCTGAAATGCTGATCATGGTGCCATACAGCCTTTCATGGTAACCACGAACATGTGGCAGCTTCCATATTCACTATGATGATAAAGTAGTGATCACTGGTTTCTCACATTTCCCTGAAAAACAAAGCACATGCAGACCATCTAAACAGATGTATGTAAGGCAGAAGAAAGAAAAAAATTGTTTATTTTGCTCACCAAAATTGTTTATTAGATCATCACTGAACTTTAGCCAATGTTAAATCAATAATAGAAAGTAGTGCCCTACAGTAGCTAACATGGGTTCTTTCATTTATTTTTTGATAGAAGCCAATAAACCACAGAGTAACATAGATAATATATTTTAGGAATAATAAAAAATAAAGTACTAACATAGGCCATTGTGGTCAAATAATCCTGCATCTATAAATTTTTTTCAGTTATTTTGTTCTATTTATAAAAGCATAGAAGAAATCTTCGGGTTTCATGATCTTTCAAAGCCACAAATCTTAAAGCAGAATCTTCCAAAAGGAAGGTAACATTTGAAGGGTGCCTCTGAGTGCACATCTGCCACTGCAGAGGACACAGCAAAAGAACATCCGCTGCTCTGTTTCATCACTTTCTACCTGTGTGACCACAGGTGGTTCATGTAGCTTCTCTGAGACACAGTGGTACTATCTGCCACACAGGACACTGGGTATGGGCACCGTGTCAGTGTCAAGGCACTGTCAAAAGTTAATAGCTGGGTTCCTCTTCCCACTTTTTAGACTCAGGAAGTAACATCAGCAATGTACATTTTTAGTTAACGAACAATGTGTGTTAAACTATCGAAAGCTCTGCTAACTCATTTAATCCCCACAATTCCATAAAATTGCGACTATTAATAATTTCTTTTTAACAACTGGAGAAATTGAAGCACAGAAAGATTAAATAATTTGCCTAAGGTCATACAGCTAGAAAAGAACCCAGACAGCCTAGCTGTAGGATTTACTCTCTTTAAGCAACTAATAAGTCATTTTGTTTGTTTGACAGGTGTCTTTATTTTTGATGACATTTTATTCTCCTATTCTTTAAAGCAATAAATATTACTAGTTAAAAATACAGAGAGGGTAGGGATATGGCTCAAGCTGTAGCACGCTCGCCTGGCATGCATGGGGCCCAGGTTCCATCCTCAGCACCACCTACAAAAAAAAAAAAAAAACAAAGAGATGTTGTGTCCACTGAAAACTAAAAAATAAATATTAAAATTATCTCTCTCTCTTTAAATAAATAAATAAAAATATAGAGAATACTTTGATATCATGGTGTGGATTATTCTTCTTTAGCAAGAAAAGAAAGCTATAACTTGTAAAGCCAAATATATTTGGATGACATAAAATTAAAACCTAGGTAATCATAAGCCAAGTTATAAGGCAAGGGAAAGATGCATGGTGAATAATAGAAAGTTAAAAATCTATAATATATGAGAAATGTTCACGAATAAAAATAACAGAATAAAGAACTCAGGCTGGGGATATAGCTCAGTTTGTAGACTGCTTGCCTCACGTGCACAAGGCCCTGGGTTCAATCCTCAGAACCAGGAGGGGAAAAAAAAAACCTCAATAGAAAAATTGACAAATAAGATAAAAAGGCAAGTAACAACAACAAATAAATGTCCAATGTCCATAAAAATATGTTCAAACTCATTACCAACCAATAAAAGAATGAAGCAATAAGAAACCACTTTTGTCTAATAGATTTAAACAGAGAAAAAAAGAATACTTGGAGTAGCAAATGTGTGGGCAAAATAATATATTAACATGATATTATAGAAGTATAATTGGAATAGTATTTTTGTAACTAAACCTGGCTATACCTCTCAAAGTTTAAAATGTACATAACTTTAACTTGGCAATCTATGTCTAGGAGTCTACCCTGCAAGGTATGGTGAATGTGTCCAAAACCATAGGAACAGGAAGTTCATGGCAACATTTGAGGATTATAGTATTAAAAAAAAAACCTGAAAAGCAAAACAGGTAAATTATAACCCAACAAAAGCTGACAAGATAAATTATACATGCCACATCTTTGCATTTAATTAATGTAAGGAGTCAGACCTATGTATTGACATGGAAATATCTCCAAGGACATTGTGAAGGAAAAAGGGCAAATTATAGAACAAAACACATAAATTTCCCCTTATGAAAGCTTGAAATATACACTTACACATGTATCCACCACACACATAGTATATGAATATATAATATTACAAATACAGATCATAAAATTTTACAGTAAAGGATCTAGAAGTATGCACAATAAATTATTGACAATGTTTGTTATAAAATAGATTCTGCTTCTATGTGGGCCTCACAGGAGTCCAAGGCTTGGGCCTGAATTTTTCTGTATTTGTTATTTGTAAAGGAAGTCTATTTGCACATAGTGTTGGCTATTAGCACAGTTGATTTTTTGTAAAATTTTATATTGTCTGAATTTTTGTTTTCGTATTAGGAATTGAACCCAGGGATATTCTACCACTAAGCTACATCCTCAGTACTTTCGATTTTTTTTTTTTTTTTTTTTTTTTGACACAGGGTTTTCTAAGTTGTTGAGGATCTTG
Source organism: Callospermophilus lateralis (assembly GCF_048772815.1). Classification (NCBI taxonomy): domain Eukaryota; kingdom Metazoa; phylum Chordata; class Mammalia; order Rodentia; family Sciuridae; genus Callospermophilus; species Callospermophilus lateralis. The sequence continues at coordinate 67,479,040 of NC_135311.1, read as the reverse complement.
CTAAATCGCTAAGGCTGTCTTCAAACTTGCAGTCCTCTTGCCTCAGCCTCCCAATTTGCTGGGATTACAGACATGCCTCGTTGTGTCTGGTTTATTGTCTGAATTTTTAATGATGAGCATGTATAATTATTATTTATGTAATGACAAGATATTTAAAGAATAGAACATAAAAATTAAAACATAAAAAATATTTGAAAGGTAAGCCGAGCAATACTCCCCAAAGATAGGTCCTAATCCCTGAAACTATAAATGTGACCTAATTTACAAAAAGGGTCTTTGTAGATGCAATTAAGAGTTTAGAGATGAGGAGATTATCCTGGGTTATCTGAATGGGCCTAAATGTAATCATATGTATCCTTTTTAAAAATTTTTTAAAATTTGTTTTAATTACTTATACATCTCAGCAGAATGCATTGATGCACTTTGATATATCATACATAGATGGGATATAATTTTTAATTTTTCTGAGTGTACATGTTGCACAATCATATTGGTCATGTAGTCACATATATACATACAGTAATAATGTCTGTTTCATTCTAATATCTCTATCTGTATCCTTTTAAGAGGAATGCAGAGGAAGCTTTGACACACACAAAGAAAAGGCCATATGACAGAGCAGGGAGAGATTTAAAAAATGTTAACCTTGAAATTGGAGTGGTGCAGCCACAAGCCAAAAACATTGAGAGCCACCAGGAGCTGGAAGAGACAAGGAATAAGAGTGCTTTTAGGGACTCCAAGAGTGTAACCCCACCAACATTGTGATCTTAGCCCAGTGATGCTGATTCCAGATTCTGGCCTCCAGAGCCCTGAGATAATAAATTTCAACTGTTTTAAACAACCCAATTGTAGTCAGTTGTAACAGCAACCACTGTACTAATAAATGTGTATATAACCACATATGTTAGAAAACTAATATGTGTGAATTCTAGAAATTTATAAAATTGCATAAAAGTACCCAGAAAAATAAAATTAAGTTTCTTGTAATTACACAGTTTAGAATAATTGTTCATTTTTAGTGTATTTCTTTCTAGTCTTTTATTTTGAAAATGTGGGTATACCCATAACCACTTCCCCATATTTTTCAACTTCATTGAAGTATGATCAATGAACAATAACTGCACATCTGTTGAAAGTGGACAAGTTAATGAATTTTGACATAAGCATATATCCAGGCAACCACAATAAACGTACAAAACATTTCTGTCATCCCCTAAAGTTCCCTTTTGTAACCCATCTCCCTAGAGCTCCATTCTCTGCTTTCTGACACTATAGATCAGATGGCATTTTTCTAGAAGTCTACATATTTACTTTCTTAAAATGTGTTTCATTTCATTTGCATGATTTTGAGATTTGTCCATATCCCAATAGCTCATTCCATGTCATTGCTAGGAAATATGGTATATATGGATGTATCACAATTTGTTAACTCATTCACCTGTTGTTGGACATTTCAATCACCAGTTTGGTGTTATTACAGATAAAGTCATCATATGTGATTGTGCACAAGTTTTTGTCAGACATATGCTTTCGTTGCTCTTCAGATAAATACCTAGGGGTGGAATGTTTGGATCATATGGTAGATGTGTGCTTAACATTTTAAGAAACTGCCAAACAGATTGCTAAAGCACTCCCTATTTTATACTCCCACAAACAGTTCCAATTCATAAACACTTGTCTGGTCAACCTTCTTAAAGTTATCCATTCCATTAAACATAAGTTGGTATCTAATTGTGGTTTTAATTTGAATTTCCATGGTGACTAAAGATGTAGAACATTTTTTAATGTTATTGGCTATTTGAATGTCTATTTTAAAATGTTGCCCATTTTATATTGAGGCATGTTTTCTTATTCAGTTGTAAGAATTCTTTATATTCTATATGTTATAAGGTTATAATCAATGTTAATTTTTTTCCAATGTTATTTATTTTATCCAACATCATTTGCTGCAAAGACTTTCTTTTCTCCCATTATACTACTTTGGCCCCTTTCAAAAATCAATTTACTATATATACTCCTTGGTCTATTTGTAAAGTCTTTATTTATTCTCTTCCAATGATCTATATGGCTATCTTTTTGCCAATTTCAATCTGTCTTGATTAATAATTAGCTTTATACTAAGGCTTGAAGTCAGAAAAGTAAATCTTCCATGTATGTTGTTCCTTAATATTCTTTTTGGTTTTTCTAGGTTATTTATATTCTAGAAATATATCAGTCTACAATTTACACACACACACACACACACACACACAGTCTTGCTGGAATTTTGGTTGGGAATCTATTGCATTTGCAGATAAATTTGGGGAGAATTGACATCTCAGCAATATTGAATCTATGAACCACACAACTTTTTAAACAATTCTGTTTGTATTTACAACACAAGTTTTCTACATTTAACTTATACAATGTGTATATGCAAATTTGTCCCATCCATCCATTCATTCATCTACTTATTTAACTTGTATAACCTGTGTGTGCAAATTCATCCATTCATTCATCCATACCTCCATTCATTTAATTAAGCCTACAGTGCTTATCATCGGGCTTTCTTCGAGGCATGTGGGATATAGCAGTAAACAAAGCTAAATTCTTTGCATTCTTGGAACTTATAACCACAACCTGATTCCTTTCCCTCAGCCTGCTGATGAAGGTCTGTAGCTCCCCATGCAATTTTGGGAGCCTCGGGGAGAGTTCTATGTGTGTTCAGGAGCAAATCCTAGTAGTCAACACAGAGCAGCCTCAGGGCACCGCTGCTCTTTGGTCCAGTCTTCTGTCTAGTACAACTTCTTTTCCTACATGGTTCACTCCACATTCTGCCACTATTAAGCCTATCTGACTCTAAGAACTCCAGCTCAGGGACAGTAGTGAAGATCTTTTGCTCAGGAAGAGAGCAATGTGAGTGTTCCACTGATGTTTTCTTTTTACATGTAGATGTCATCTTTATCCATAGAAAACTAAGGCCCAACATGGGATGATCAAATCAGGCTAATTAGCTTATCACCTTCAATATTTATCATTTCTCTGTGGTGAGAACATTTAAAATCCTCTCTTTTACCCCTGTGGAAATACATAATATACTATTATTAACTATAGTCACCACGCTGTGCCATAAATCACCAGAACTCCCTCTTCTTAACTAACTGATTAGTTAACTAAGTTTGAACCCTTTGACTATTTTTTCTTCCTTCCGGTCTACTTCCCAACAAATAAAGATAATTATTATTTGTCAATTAAAAAAATGTGAAAATAATAATGTTGAAAACTAAGGCCCAGAGATGTTAAGTGACTTGGTTAAACACACAGTAAGTGGCAGAACTTGGATTCAAATCCAGATCCAATTAGTATATGTTCAATTTTTCTTCTGATATACATTGTTGCCTCACAACCCCATAGATACCAATGTTCACATACAAGTGCATAACCTCAGAGTCTTATAGAAAATGTGCATTTTTAACATTAAGCAGCATGTTTTTCTGCTTGCTGTGACTTTTTGTATGCATGTGTGTACACATTGTGGTTCAAAGGCTGGCAATTTGTATGTTACTTAAAGTGATCCTGTCCCCTCAAGAAAAAGTTTAGAATTACCACTCTAACAATAAAACTAAGCTTTTAGGCCACCAGGCCTGCAACAATCTCATTCACCAATAAATACTACTTAGTGTGCACAGATAGGGAAAGCCTTGGCCAGAATTTATTACCATTAAGTAAAGGGTACAAAGTACTACCTGGTAAATTTGTCGGGGAGGGGTTGTTGAGGGGAGAGGGGAGATATCATGAGGTTCAGGGTACTGAAACTTGAAGAATGAATGTTTCCAAGATATTGTCTCAGGGCAAGAATGAAAATGCTTTGTCTTGGGGGCCTGGCTCAGTAACAGTGGGTACCCGGACAGCTGTGGCTAACAGATTACCATTAAATGAAACTTGCCTGTTATTGTACTATTAGGTCATCAGCATTCAGCTAGTACCATAGCATGAAGGGGGAAGGAAAGCTACATTGAAGAGAAGATAAAAAGAACACAGCAAGCAGAAAATAAAATGCCTTGAGTCTATTTTGCAGACTCAAACCCACTAATCGATCTTTCTGACTTTAAGTTGAGCTAACATAGGACATAATACACACCCAGATCAGTAGTAACACTGACACATTTTGACATAATCTGGCCATGGAAAAGAAAGTTATTATGAAGAAGTCATTAAGTCCTTTGGCTAAAGGAACCACCCACCCACCAGTCCACATCTCAACTGTGAAATCTGAGTCAGATTCTGGCCTCCATCTGAATTCCATTCTGTGTGGATGCCAGACGTATATTCTCTCACTCCAGAATCAAACAGGCACACTTGATATTTAAAGCAGGTTTTCTATTTTTAGGTGGTTGCTGAACATCTGTCGGCCTTCCTCCTTAATGGCCTGCTCAGTGGAAGAGAAGGAGGAACGCAGTATAAAATCATTTTGTTGTTCAATATCATGATTAGTTTTCTCAAGCTGACAGCCAGCCTTAACAAGATTCTCCTCTTCAGGAAAGGTTCTTTTGATGGATGGTGTCCCTGTGGCTCTAAACCGAATAGCAGAAGCAAGAAGGAGTGAATTCTATAGTTGGAGTGACTCTTTTTCCTGCTAACCCAGGTGTAATTGATAAAACCCCACACCTCACATAGCCCCAAAGTGCAAGTCCAAGAGAAAGGACGTTGTTGTTTTTGCTTTTTCTTTCTTGTGTTTGTTTTAGCTGAATTATCCCTGGTTCTGCCCCCTTTGAACCTGAACCTGGTTACAAACAATACCCTGGGACAGCAGTCAAGTTAAATAAGTCACAGTACAATTTGGAAGAAAAAAAAAAAGCCCTCCATATCCTTAGAAAACAAAAGCAGAAACAAAATGTTATGCTGCCTACCAAAACAAAGGAACGAAGAAATCCAGAGATTCAGGTAGGCATCTGGTTGACAAATTGTTAAACTATCATTACCCAACAAACTATCTCAGGAAATATCCTGCTTTATTTTTTTTCTCATTTTCTCTGAAAAATGAATTCAGTTTTGTGAAACTCAGATTTCTCTATAAAAATATGTCAAGCTCTTGCCAGTGTAGAAAAGCATTTTTCCTTTGTCAACTGGCCGTTTGGCCCTTGAGTCACCTGGCGATGATCTGCAACAGCCTTGCTTTGCTGGACTGTTCAAGTTGAACTGAGTGGATGTGTCTTGAGAGGAAATAGAGAAAGGCTCACCAGAGATGTCAGCCTGGCAAGATATCATTTAGGATTTTAACAATAAGAATACACATAGGCTGGAAGACAGAACTCTGAAAATCAGAGGGGGGAATCCTTCTGTATTTACATCCACAGCTGCATACTTACATAAAAATATATCCATGTGTTTGTACATTTTGTATATATTCATTTATATCTATTGTATTTTGTAGGATCTACAGCAATATGGGTGAGACAGTCTGGGTATTACATCTGAAAGGCTCTCATTCCTGGATTAGAACTCTGCAGTTTGGGAAATATAAGTGTTCCTTAAATTTTTCCATTCGAAAATGAGCATGAATTTAAAGGCATAGCTTCAAAAAAAAACTAATCATAAAAATATTTTTAAATCTAAAATTTAAAAAAGAAAAATTATCCATACTCAAGTTTATTAATAATGACAGCACATTTAATTCAACATGGGGCAAAAATGGTTGAGGTATAAAAAAGAATTTGAGGTTAGGTTATCTCACTCACTTTAAGGATGCCTGATGCTGTGGTTTCTGGAAGAGCACTGACAATCCCATTCCATTCCTTCACAACCCATTATTTATTTCAGTGAGCATTTATAGAATCCCTACTATGCACCAAGGAGTATGCTACCTGTTAGGAATTTAAAGTGTGACATATGCACCTCTGATGTGTTATTTAGATCATCGCCACTTGTTGAGCATGAAGCCTTTTCTCCAATACAGTGGAACAAGCACTTCCCTCTTTAACCTCCAAAGCTTAGAATAAGGACCCATTTCCTGGTCAGATGCCAAACAATAAAAGGGAGCACACTTCACCTTCATAAATATTATTTTAATTGAATAAGAAGTGTTTTAGTCAGCTTTGTTGCTGCTGTTACCAAAAGACCTGACAAAAATAATTAGAGGAGGAAAAGTTTATCTGGGGCTCATGGTTTTAGAAGTCCCGGTCCACAGAGATGAGGCAGAACATCATGGTGGAAAGTTGTGGAGGAGAAATCAGCTCATGACATGGCAATAAGGAAGCAGAGAGAGCCTCCTCTCTTCAGGCACAAAACATATACCCCAAAGGCACGTCCTTAGTGACCCTCCTTCTCCAGCCACACCTCACCTGATTATGGTTACTACCCAGTTAATCCCTATCAGTGGATTAATGCACTGATTAGGTTAAGGCCCTCACAACCCAATCATCTCACCTTTCATTGTCTTGTATTGTCCAATACATGAGCTTTGGAGATACCACATATCCAACCATAACAGTAAGTTTAGAGTAGTCAGTGTTCTTGCCAATTCAAAATGGATCATATTTGAATAAATCGTGCTGACTTTGCCATCCTAAATGCATGTGCAGTATCCATTCAGACTGTCTCAATTTTGAGCTACTTGTATTATTTTTATATTTTGGCACATACCTTTATGACATGTACCATTGCTTGCCATATGCAGGTCTCTGAGGTAGACAAATAATTATATTGTCTCATTTAACTTCACAACCACCCTATAAGTAAGTAGTATCACAAACACTTGGATTTAAAAAAAAAATTCTACACAGGGGCCATGAGATGATAAGTCATGTGCCAAGGTCATGTGACCAACAAGATGCAGAGCTGGGAATCCAACACTGGTCTAAGTAATCCTGAAACTCTGGTCTTTCTACAAAGGATGTGGCTGTCTGAGGCAAGGATGTACATTTTTGCCAATTCATGGTATCACTTCCCCTTAGCTATTTTAATCTTTCCCCATGATTACCCATATCCCAACATGACAGTTATTCTCAGGCTAACCCAGAGTCCACACAAATAGAAACACTGGCCAGCTAAGCAAGGCAGCTATCAAGATCAGATTAATGGGGGAAGAACATTTACTAGGCTGGAAATGCAGATTCCTGATAAATGTCATTCACATTTGTAGAGACTCGAATGTAATTAATAAATTTTTAATGACATATGACTTTTTCATTTCCTCTCCACCTGACCTCCCCCAAATAGTTTTTTTTTTAAATTAGCAATTTTACCAAGGTATACACGACATACAAAAAACTATGTAATATATACAATTGATGAATTTAGGTACTTGGTGAATTTGGACCCATGAAACTACCACCACAGTCAAGGGAACACACCATCACCTCTGAAAGTCTTCTCTGCCTCTTGTTTTGTGGTAAAAACTCTTAAGATGAGATCTATACTCTTAAAACATTTTCAGAATTATTAAATGCTACATACACCCTGACAAAAACGAAATGGAACAAAATTCCACTGGTTAAAATACTTCTTTTCTGTCTGACAAAATTCTTCCAGGAAGGTAGAGAATTGGAAATGGATCTGGTAAATGGGATGGGAACACACTGTACTTATCCCAGGCAGCAGGCAGTTTTCAGTGACTGATGATGAATTGTTGAGCATCTCGTTGTAGTGCATGTTCAGTTAGTTATTATTGACTCAACTGGTTATCAATTTCATCTTTGAAATAGACCACTAACTGGGTTACACTCAACTATTAAGAGAAATTTCTCATGAAGAGGAGAAGCAAAAAACTGATCATAATTGATTCACTTAATTATTTCCTCAATGGATGCAAATACCAAAGCAATTTGACAGCCACATTCAGCATTCAGATGATGAAACAACTATTTTTCTTTTTTCTTTCTTTCTTTTTATTTTATACTAGGTGTTGAACCCAGAGGCACTTTACCACTGAGCCACATCCCAACCCCCCGCCCTTTTTTTTAAGACAAGTTCTAAGTTGCTTAGGGCCTCGCTTAAGTTGCTGAGGCTGGCTTTGAACTTGTGATCCTCTTGCCTTAACCTTCTGAGCCACTGGGATTACAGGCTTGTGCCACTGCACCTGGTGAAACACCTGTTTTTCTTATAAATAAGAAGGAATTTTAAATAGAAATGCCATCATTATTTGACTTTATTCAATCCACAGTGCTGGTGAGGGGCAGGGAGGTGTTGGTGAAGCTCTTCAGAGAGGAAAAGCAGTTTCTAGGACTGAAATGATCCCAACTGTGGTTGCCTACATGCTTATCTAACCAGCGACCATGAACCTCGGTATGGTACATTTTCTTACACACAAAGCAGAATTACAAAACAAAGAGACTAATGAAAAGAAAGCCATCAATATTCACTTGAAATAAAATAAATGTATAACTTAAAGGAGAATGAGATACAGCCTGTTAGGGCTTGCTGTTTTTACTTTACAAAGAGGAGACTTTAGAATATTTCTTGTTATGTCTCAACTTTCACATCCTGCATTGAAGGAGGGTTTTTTTTTTCTCATTTTCTCTAAGGTGATATAATCAAAGGAGAAATATATGAGAAGCCTGATAATTTCAGAGTCTTCATTTTGAACCATTAAAGCTGAATTGCATAATTTCCTTTCTAAAGATTGGAGCTCTCCAAAAATGAACAGATGAAAGGTCTTAGCTTTCAAGGATACTTGTTCATCCACTTATACAAATAACATATAATAACATGCATTCTAAAACTAGTTATTTTTCCTTTAGTATCTCAAAACAGTATGAATTGATGCAGTCTAGATCAGCTATTAAGTCCCTACATTGCCTGCCCATCAATCGCCAGGTCAGCATTGGAGGTTTATAGAGCAGCATTACTGAGCCACTGAATTACCAAACAATGATCATCATATGAAATTAGATTCTCCATCAAAAACAAAATTTTTCTGTGGCTGAAATTATGATTCTGGGAGCAGGCCTCCAGCTCGAGCATCAACATTGATGCAAAATTGATGAAACTTCCAAGTGAAATTGCATTGTTTGATCTTCACAGCCCTGGAATAACATAGCCTAAAGCTACAGTTTCTGTAAACTTACTTTGCACAAACGACTTAGCCAGTACGGATGTATTGACATAGAGTGCCCATGAATGACATTAGGGCTACTTAGAAAAAAAGACAAAATAACAGCAAAAGAATGCAGCAATTGGTTCTGAAAATTACCTTTTTCCAGTGAACCTCTCTGAAAAATTACCTTTTTCTGCTGAATCTCACTCAAAAATTACCTTTTCCAACTGAAGCTCTCTCAAAGTGCCTTGATGTTAAGCAATATAGTTTTAAGTTGAAAATGTCACAAGGCCATGAAAAGAAATTGATAGAAAATTTCAGGGTTCCTTGTTGATATTTGAAGCAGCCTGTGGATTTTTGTTCTTTAACACAGATCTGCTCTGCTGTGCTACCACTTTGATTTCTGTATTGCCAAAAACAGCATGTTTCTAGGCTTAATGGCTTCACAGAGAAGAGTATGAAGGTGATTTAGTTATTGCCACTGAGGTTCTGTTACCAGAAGGAAATTGGTAAACAGATGTTTTCAAAATCTCCTCCATTCACTGTGAAACTTTTTAAAAGTGCAGTAAATAAAATTGTGAAGTTTCTTTATCCTTTAAAATAAACTATAATTCTATTTACTATAGTATCTTTTTAGAAATTATGCACTTGAGGGTAGATCTCTCTCTCTCTCTCTCTCTCTCTCTCTCTCTCTCTCTCTCTCTCTCCTTTTCTGACAGAGGCATGAAAGGTATCACATGTCTTGGAAGAAGCATTGAACTGGACACCCAATGACCTGGGTTTTAGCTTTGTGTTGTGGTTTAGATATTGGTGTCCCCCAAAAGCTCATGTGTGAGACAACACAAGGAGGTTTAGATGTGAAATGATTATGAGAGTCTAAACCTAATCAGTGCATGAATCCACTTGAATGCAATCACTGGGTGGTAACTGTAGGTAGGTGGGATGTGGCTGGTGGGGTGAATAGCAGGGGGTGTGCCCTTGGGTTTATATTTTGGCCATTGTGAGCAGAATCAATCTCTCTCTCTCTCTCTCTCTCTCTCTCTCTCTCTCTCTTTCGCTTTTTCTCTCTCTATCTCTCCTTCCTGGTGCCATGCCCTGAGCTATATTCCTCTGTCAACCCTTCCTCCAAGATGTTCTGCCTCATCTGGGGCTGAGAGCAATGGAGTTGGCTGTCTATGGACTAAGATCTCTGAAACCATGATTCCCAAGCAAACTTTCCTCCTCTAAATTGTTCTTGGGTCTTTTGGTCACAGCAAATCAAAGTGGACTAAACCACCTTATCTCTACCTCTAGTAGCAGTGTGACCTTGGGCACATCCCAGTGGAACAGGGAATGGACAGGATGATCTGAGAGGCTCCTTCCCGCTCTAGCACCCCATGGTTACCTTTTAGTCTAGATTTAAAGGCAGATTATCTCACAGTGATTATTGTTTACTACCATTGTTGTTAAAAGAGAAGTCGTTGAATATTTTTGCTTAAGTTTTTTAGTGTATGTGTGTGTGTATGTGTGTTCCTGTGCGTGCATGTGTGTGTGTGTGTGTGTGTGTGTGTGTGCACGCATGCGTGTGTGCTCTGAACAACAAAGAAATGCTCCGCATTCTGGGATGCTTCAGGTGTGATTCTTAGGAAGGCAGAGTGATCACCCAGGGGGACGGTACTTGAGAAACTGACCCCCACCTGCCAGACAGATGTGTTTTTTGTCCTTCTTATTTTCTCTTCTTTCTCCTCCTTCTTTACCGGTCTCCGCCTACCTGCCTTTTGTCCTGCTTCCATTTTCCTTCTTTGCCTCCTGTCTTTCCCTCTCCTCCCTTTCCTTTCCATCTTGACTCGAAAGCCCTTAAGTTCTCCGTAACACCTCCCAGAGGGGCTCACTGGAAGAACTGAGGTTCAAGATTTTATGAATTGCTATCGTAGATCAATCTTTACATTTTTCAAATTCATGAAAGAATTAGAATTAGAGGTACACCAAATGGCCATTTTTGCTAAGGGCCTAACCTTCAATATTGACTGAAATCAATATTCCGCCAAAGTTGAGTTTAAATAAATTTTGGAAAATGAAAATACTAGACTCTAATATTTACACATTAGTTAGAATTTTGTGATAAACTTTTTAGTAGTCAGGTTTTAAAAACTGACATTCTAATATAGGCATAAAAATCTCTTAATTTGCTAAGTTGCTAAATTGCCTGTGTCCTCTTTGTCCCACATGTCTGTGACACTAAATAAATGCTCACTTTCAATATTTAATTAATCGCCTTGTGCAAAGCAAAATATAAGTGTTTAAAATACTTTTCTTGGTGTATTTTCTAGAAGAAACTGTGCTACTAGGAGAAACTATGTTCATAACTTGGACAAATATTTTTAAGAAATCCTTCATTTCCATTATACAATACCATTGAGAGTCAAATGTGTAGATTACAGAAAAAATTGTTGTCCAAATTTTTAGACTCCACTGATACAAAATTACAAGAAATTGTTTCATATTCAAAAATACTATTGTTTTGAGTTTTGAAGTTTGATTAATGAGCATAATCAAATAGTTTTAGTGACCTCTATATTGATTTCAGTCTTTATTTTCTCTAGCATTTTCTTCTTTTTGCATTTTGTGTTCTTAATTTTTATCATTGATATTGTCATACATGATTTTAGTTTTCCTCCTCATAAATTTTTGCAATTGAAAAGACGATATTTTGTTCTTAATTCATTCTTCCAAGATATGATTAATTCTAAAGTATGACTTTTTCTTTAAAAACACATAGATGAAATGAATCAAATATCTAAAATTTAAATACTGCTCCTGGCAGGGGTTTGGAAAACATGCCTTCTCACACTGCAGTGGAAATATAACCTCTATGGAGGGAATTGGGAATATCTAACAATGCTGCAATTACATTTTCCCTGTGTTCCATCAATCCTGCATCTAAGAATTTACCTGTATGATACACTTTCTCACAATAGGAAAATACAAAACCACAAGATTATCTTTTAGCATTATTCTTAATTGCAAAATATTGGAAATTTCCTAAATATCTAAATATAAGGGATTAGTTGAATAAACTTTGCTACATATACACACTGGAGTACTATACAGCTATAAAAAGAATAGGATCTTTATGAACTGTTACAGAGTGATTTTTATGGAGATATTTTTAAATGAAAAAAAACAGTTCTGTTTGTGTAAGGAGGAAAAATGCAGTCTCTGCTTATCTTCACATATAAACACACACACACACACACACACACACACTCACTCACAAACACACACAGAGAGAAAACTATAAGGAAGGATAAACCAGAAAACAATGAAATCGGTTACCTACAAGGGATGAGGATGGAGGATGAAATGGGGCAAACAGACACAGGAGGGAGAGACCCTCTCCTGAGAGTACTTTTTGAATAGTTTGACTGGAAACAAGCTGATATTCCACATATTCAACTAAGTGATCTGAGATGAGTAAGAATGCGAGGAAAGGGAACCCTAAAACTGAAAACTGAAGCAAAATAATTGTATATCAGAGGGATTCCAGGAAGGAAGGAAAGGAAAGGAGAGGAGGGAGGGAGTAAGTCAGTCAGTCAACCAGTCATTCAGTCCAAATAGCCAAATAATTTATGGACAGAGTTTGACTACGTACCCGCAGTCATGGGACAGCGGTAGACAGGTGTGGAGTGGTGGTTTAGAATGGTAAGAAAATCATCAACTTTTAAAAATAGGTCTGTTTATCATACGGCATAGATGAAGCAATTCTGTAACTACTTTAGATGTATTATAGGATTAAGTAGATGAATAAAGGTGTAGTTGGAAACCAGAGTCCCATTGTGGAAGAAGGGATATACAAATATGAAATGGGGGAAAGCAAGAAAGGACTCTGAGGGATAATTAGAACTGATGCTGTCATGATTTTAAGAATATATATGTATACATATACAATGCATATTCATATGTTCTTAGGTGTATTTGTTTATCTATGCATCAGAATATTGTTTTTAGGTCCTGCCCATTGAGTCAATAGCTAAGAACCAAACACATCCCTGTAGCCACAAGCACATCTACCATTCAGACCTTGGAAACAGGGCTCCTCAAACAAATGGTCAATTCCAGGACTGAGAAGGGTAGAGGCAGAGGAGTTTAGAACATCTTGTTATAACACAGAGTTAAGAAACAAAAGAAGAAGAAGAAAAAGAAGAAGAGGGTGGGGGAGAGGGAAAGAGAGAGGGAGGGAGAGAGGGAGGAGGGAGGGAGGAAGAAATTGGGGGAATGGAGAGCTCTTGTTCATAATATAAAACCAAATGCTGACTAGGAGATATGGGAAGAGTCAAGAAAAAGCCAGCATTCTGTGACTCTTCAAGTAAAGATCATATTAGGAAATAGTCATCAACTGGAACTAAACCTAGGGAGAAATTCTGATGAGGAGAAAGATATTTTCATACCCTTGAAAAAAAACATTCAAAAAATGATCTGAATAAACATTTCTCAAAAGAAGTATAAATGGCCAAGAGTTAATGATAAAGTCTGCTAGAATATGGGGAAATAGGAACTCAAATACTTTTGGTGGGAATGTAAACTGGTACAGCCACTGTGTAAATCAGTATGGAGGTTCCTTCAAAAACTAAAAATAGAACTACCATATAATCCAGCATAGTTGTTTAGGCTAAGTTGCCTTTCTAAGTTGCTGAGGCTGGCTTTAAACTTTCAATCTCCTGCTCCAGGTTCCCAGTTCCTGGGATTACAGGTGTGTGTCACCACTATTTAGAGCCTAACACAGCTGTTCCAGGCATTCTGTCCAGGTTTTATGGTTGTATTCGTGAGCAGGAACACAGTGGAATATGCTTATTTCATCTTACTCACTCCAGAAGTGCTATATATATGATTTATGTTGGTTTTTAATTTAATTTGGTTTGGTCAGATCATGTACTTTGTAATATTTCAATGTTTAAAATTCGTTGATCATTTCTTTGTATGGCCCAGCACATGATCTGCTTTGATAAACATTACCTGTGCCCTTGAAAAGAAGATATAAAATTGTTAGGTGTCATGTTCTATAAATGTCAATTAAGGGGGCTGGAGATGTGGCTCAAGCGGTAGCGGGCTCGCCTGGCATGCGTGCAGCCCGAGTTCGATCCTCAGTTCAATTCAAAGATGTTGTGTCCACCGAAAACTAAGAAATAAATATTAAAATTCTCTCTCTCTCTCTCTCTCTCTCTCTCTCTCTCTCTCTCAAATGTCAATTAGGTCAAGTTGATTGGCAGTGTCATTCATATTTTTCTATATCTTTATGATTATTTTTGTTTACTCATCCCCTCTGTCCCTTGAAGAAGAATTATAAATTTTCAACTGGGATATAGAAGATTCATCTATTACTCCCTTTAACTCTTAGTTTTTTGCTTTATGAAATTAAGGCTCTGTTACCAAGTAAATACATATTGGAATGTACTGATGTATTGAATCTTTTATTAGCATAAAATATTCTTCTTTATTTTTAGTGCCACTCCTACCTTAAAATACATTTTTTTTTCTGCTGGGGTGTAGCTCAGTGATAGAGTGTTTGCCCAGCCAATGCAACATCCTGTGTTCAATCCCCAGCACTGCAAAAAATAAATGAGTAAAAATAAATATATTCTCTAATATTTTTTATTATTTGGGTAATATATTTTATGTCTCTTTACTTTCTACCTCTTTGTTTCATTTTACTTAAAGTGCATCTCTTGTAAGCAGCATGTATTTTTGTCTTGGTTTCTCATCTAGTCTTATAATGTTATTCTTTTATTTGGAATATTTAGTTCATTATATTTAAAATAGTTGTTGACAGGATTAGATTTATTTCCAACATTATACCATGTTTTCTATTTGTCTCACCTATTTGGATCTTTGTCTGTTTCTATTTTCTTTTGGTTAATCAAAAATATTTTGGAATTCCAACTTACAATATACTTTGAATTTTTATTCATTTTTATTGTTATTATTTTGGGTTCTGGGAATCAAACCCAGGGCCTTGCAAGTGCTAGTCACTGAACTGTCTCCTTAGCCCTGATACTACTCTGAAATTTTAGAGTAAAAATTGATGGATATAAGATACGGTCCCTTTCATAATTTGCCATTAGCTGGCTTTCTAGTTTCATGTTCTGTGAGCCATTTTCAGCCTCCGTCTACGCCACTGTATTTTGTTCACTTCAAACTTTGCATCATGCCATTTTCTTGCCATGCCTTCTAGGTGCCATAATACACTCATAAACACAAATGAAATTATTAAAAGCAAAAGTTCGGCCTCTGCAGTTGGCAAGGCACATTTGATAATGTGACACAGGAAGCAAACCCGGAGCAAGGATCTTAAACCTTTCCCCCTGACCTGCCTCATCTTTTTTATTCCCAAATGTTAATGGGAATATAGTCTTGGGCTGCTGCAGCACAATTTTTTTTTTTTTTTTTTTGCAGTGTACACATAAAGAAAAAGAGTACTGCCTGGATTCATGCAATAATAAATAAAAATAGAAATAGCTAGTTAAGGCTTTTGAAATTAAGATGATTAAGGTTTTTTTACTTTCCTGTATAAATTCTGATCATAAAGACAACCCAACCAACCAAATTTCTCTGTGGTTAGGATATTAGCCATAATATAAGGAAATAGCCAATCTGAGGTGGATACAGGTGGATCTGTGGAGCCACAGAATACAATGAGGATTACCCAGGATCCAGGATCGGGGTAAAGAAAAAAAAAAACTAGACATGATCAAGAGACATTTTCATAGTTGCTTCTGAATATAGTTAACACTAATTCCCTAGTGAAAAGGTTAAGAGAAGAAGCAAAATGTGGTTGTAACATTCCTTAATTAAAAATTGGTATCTGTATCTCTATTTATAGTCAGATATATTTACTTAACCATATATTAAATTGTATATAATTTTTTACATACTATGTACTGTGCTCTTCTCAGCTAATATTTTAATCATCTAAAGTCTCAAGTTAAAAGAACGAAAAATTGATTCAATTTGTCTCAATTATCAATGCATTCAAAAATGCCCTTTGCTCAGTCTGGGCAGATCAGTTATGTACATTCATCAGAGAATAATAAAGAAATGAGACCTGCTTCAACTTAAGTGTGCACACATGGTATTCGGTGGTGCTCTCCCTGCTAGCCAGCCCTTGCTCCACAATGGCTGAATGGCCTCCATTCATTTTTAAGGCCCAGCTTTATGTTATTAGCTGCCAGGCCTTTCACAGACAGCAGTTGAGTGACTTACTTTTTCTTCTGCTCCACAGCACTGTGCTCTTACGTCTGTCAAAGCTCTCAGACTTACATTGGGTTTATCCATTTCTAGGTCTGTTTTATCCTAATCCATGAATACCTTTGTATAGTTCAGGGAAAGAGAAGAAGAAGAAGAAACCAAAGGTAAATAAAGGAGAGAGAAAAAGAATACTATATTTCAGTCAATTGAAAATGAACTTTGTTCTTTTTTAAAATATTTATTTTTTAGTTGTAGTTGGACACAATACCTTTATTTTATTCATTCACCTTTTTTTAATGTGGTGTTGAGGATCACACCCAGGGTCTGCCACGTGGGGGGTGGGGGGGGGGGCGGCGAGCACTCTACCACTGAGCCACAACCCCAGCCGTTGTTCTTATTTTAGCATCTCTGAAATAAGGCTGCCATGTCTCTTGAATCTCACTCAGAGTAGCAGTCACCATGTGGTTGTCATCTCCTACACTCACATGAACTTGCTCTTTTCAAAGAGTGTACTTGAGCTAAATGACTGGAAATCCATTTGAAGCTCATGATGTTACAAAGTAACGTAAAGCCTGGTTGTTGTCTAAAATTCTCTGTTGTCATTATCTGGTAAGTTTGAGAAAGGTTCAGCATAAAACTTGTACAATTTGTGTCAGCAGCTTGGGAAAAAAAAATCCCAAAGATAACAACTGAGCGTTCTTTCTAAGAGTTGCTGTATCATCAATGCTACTGAGAGAATATTACACAGATAAACACCAATGCTGATTTTTTAAAAGTTAAAAAAAGGACTTGATGACTCCAACTCCAACATAGATATGTGAAGTCATATTTTATCCAGTTTATTTCATTTATGATTTCCAGTTTAAATATTAATAAGTAAATGTAATTTTAAAAAATATGCTAAATGTCAAAATAAGGGTTTTAAAAGTTCTTTCAAAAATATAATTAATATAATCAGAATGTTTATTTATGGAATAACTTTTCTATATATGAAGATGTTTGTTTAGTTGACCTTTTTCTTAACATTATACAGTCAAAGGCAAGATAGATTCAATGAAATGTGCAAATAGTATTAGCTTATGAGTATTAGGTAACAATTAAAACTAAGAGGAATTTTGCAACATTATCTTTAATGTCAGGCTCCTGTCAGCTTCAGAACCAATTCAAGCAAGTTTTATTAAATAGAGAAAATCTTCCTGTATAAAATATTTTTTTTATTATTTTCAATACTGAATTTTATTGAACCAAGTTGGGAGTCACAGGACATTTTTTTTTAAAGAGTAGATAAATTCCCTAACTAGTTCCAGTGAATGAAAAATCATCTTAGATTAGCTAACATTGTTAGATTCTCCAAGAGGGCAACGTGACAGCTAAAGAATATTATCATTTCAGCTATTATATACTCCGAACTGTTACTTAATGTGAAAAGCCATATCATTATCATGGCACCTACTTTGATGAATTCCTCCCATTTTAATTTAGTGAGAAAAACACATGACAAACATTTTCCCACAGTAAACATTCATGTTAGTAGAATAGACACATGCAATGGTTTAATCATTGATAAACGTAACAACTCTGAGTGATAGTAGAAAGAAATGTTATTAAGATCATGGCTAAACAGTCTTTCAAACAGTAACAAAATGTGGACACTGCTTATATTCAAAATGAGCATTTGGCATTACATTAAGACAAGCCATATGGGCATAGGTGCTCAGACAAGATCATTTTTAGAGTAATTAATTATATCTTCTTAAGTTGCTTTTCTCTGCAAACTTAACTTGTCATGAGTCTCCAAAACATGCTTAGGCATCAATAAAATCCTAAATGTAGACTTCTGCTTCTTTCTGTGGTGGAGAAAAAAAAGTCCTAACTTAACCTCACAATATAAACAAGTAGAAAACTGTATAAAATGGTTATCAGACATTAGATAGCAGGTGATTCAACTCTGCTCCTCAAGCAAGGCAAGCCACATAAACTGACTGATGGCTCAAAGGTAGTTTTCAGATGATGAAAACTAGAGCCCAATGGCTTTACTGAGTTGAGGAAATTGAGATTTGAAATCAGTGAGGATGTTTCAGAGTAGATTTGGAAGCAGGAAGCTACACATAGAATAGCTCCAGAAATCAGCATAAGGATCCCCTTGGATCTTGGTAATTACCAGGTCATGCATGTGTGGAGTGAAACTTCATGATCAGCCAAGGCACTAGCAAAGTTTCGAACTGAAAAAACTCCCCAAACCCACACAAGACAGGCAAAAGTTCAAACTTTGAATTAGAGTCCTTGTTGCTCACCTGTGACATTTGCAAGAGCTCCATTGGGGTCTTATCTTGGTAGTAAGGATGAATTATCCACGGTATAAAATATATTCACAGCAAAGTTTAAAAGCAGACCTATAAGAGATGGAACAGATTTGCAGGTGATCTTCAGGTAACCTCACCTACTAAAATGGAGTCAAACACTCTGTCCTATTATCAAAGTAAGACAATAATCAAATCAGATTCTCAATAATACAGCATTCATATGTCCAGTATTTAATCAGAAATTAATAAGACATTCCCCAAATCAGGCAAATGTGACTTTAATGGTTAATTTGAATTGTCAACTTGATTGAATTTAAGAGAGGATCAAGATTAAGAGGCTTATGGCTGTGTTAATGAGGGCATGTCTAGGAATGATTGGCATGTGGGATAGCCAACTGACATGGAGATTCTCCCTAAATATAGGCAGCACTGTCCAATAGGATGATGGCTTGAATGGAATAAAAGTTGAAAGAATAAGGAAGCAGCAGCAGAAGCGAGTTCCATTCTTCTTGAACAGGTTCTTGATTGTTGCTATGATCTTCTAAGAATGGGACTGTGGCTTCTTTATTCTTCCAAAGCAGATTCTACCAGTGATTCTCCAGAGGCCTTTGGTCTTAGACTAGGATAGCACTATTGATCCCTCTTTTTCTTGTACTGGTTCCTCCAGCTTTCCAGCCTGCAGAAGGCCATTGTGGACTATCCAGCTCTGGTTGCATAAGCCAACCTAATAAATTCCCTTTTTATAATTATACTTCCTGTTCATTCTGTTCCTCTAGAGAACCCTGACTAATGCAGTCACCAAAACTCAGAAGAAAAAAAATCAATAAATGAAAACTGAAACCAAAAAGGACAGGTTCGTGGGATGCATACTGTGCTTAAATATTTAAGTGAAAATATATATGCAATGAGGATAGAAAAATTGGATTTAGAAAGAACCAAAAGAGCCAGGTGCGGTGGCACACGCCTGTAATCCCAGTGGTGTGGGAGGCTGAGGCTGGAGGATTGAGTTCAAAGCCAGCCTCAGCAAAAGCGAGGCACTAAGCAACTCAATGAGACCCTGTCTCTAAACAAAATACAAAATAGGGCTGGGGATGTGGCTCAGTGGTCAAGTGCCCCTGAGTTCAATCTCCAGTACCCCTCCCCCCCACCCAAAAAAAAAGAAAAAGAAAGAAAGAAAAAAGAACCAAAAGAGACTTTTGGAGATGCAGAATATACATACTTGAAGTAAAAATTTATAGTACAGATATACAAAATAAATGATTATTTCACTAGAAGATACAGAAATAGAAATTATCCAAAAATAAAGGTAGAAAGAAAAAAGAAAGAAAGAAACTGAGAATAAAACAAATAGAACCTTGGGGATCCATAAGACAATATAAAGTGGTTTGACATACATGAAATTAAAGTCTTACAGTAAAAAAGTAGGAAGAGAAAAATATTTGAAAAATAAGCAAAATTTTTCCAGTTCTGATGAAAACTGTATTGCCAAAGATCCTAATTATCCTGATCTTTCCAGATCAATAAACCAAGAAAAACAAAAAAGTATTTATATTGGAAAACAGGTAGAACATTTTATCCATAGATGTTCTAAAAGGTATATAAAAATATCCTAGATAACCCAAAAATAAATAAATGAATGAATAAGCTACTAAACCTTAGAAGTGGATTAGCAAAGTCTCATGATAAGGATTCAATCTACAAAAACCCCAAAATATTTTTATTTAATAATATAATTATTTTTATATTTGAGTATTCATTGGAATATAAAATTGTTAAAATACCACTTACACTGGCATCAAAAGTATAAAATACATAGGGCAAAATTTAATAAAATATATGTAATACCTGAATACTGAAAACTATCATCCATTGATGACAGTTATTAAGAAATAACCAATTTAAATGGAAAGATGGACTGTATTTGTGGATTGAAAGATTCAGTATTTTTAAGGTACAAGTTCTCCCCAAACTTATCTATAAATCTAATGCAATCTCAGTCATAATAGAAGCAATCTTTAAAAAAGAGAAAAACAAGATTTTGTTGAAAAATTATATGGAAATGCAAAGAATACCAAAATTTTTTGAAAAGTGATAATAAAGGCAAATAAATTACCTGAGCTCAGAAACCATGAGAAGGCTACAAGAGCTGAGCCATTGTGGTAGTGGCAAAAGGACAGCCAAAGACGTCCAGGGAACAGAAAAGAACGTTCAGGATTAAAACTTCATGTTAGTGGTATTTTGATTTGCCAACAAAGACAAAAAGGTTATTGATGGATAGTCTTTTCAATAATTTGCAATAAAAGCTGAAAATCTATATGAAAAACACATGCTTTTACCTTTTTTTTACACAATATACAAATATTGACATGAAATGGATCATAGGCCTCGATGTAAAAACTGAAACTATGAAAAATTTCTGGAAAAACCATTGGAGAGATCTTCATTGCCTTGCAGTAGACAAAGATGCATTGTCACAAACACACATGAGTGAAACATTTAAAAAAAAAAAAAAAAAAGATAAGTTCAACTTCATCAAGATTTAAAACTTCTACTCTTCAAATAAAGAAAATTAAAATATAAGCACAGACTTAGAGAAAACACTTACAATGCATGTATCGTACAAAGGATTTATATTTATAATATTGTATAACAATATTGTGCAATAAAAAGATGACTAAAATATAAAAATGGATAAAAATTTAATCAGAAACTTTGCAAAATAAGATCTACATATGTTCAAATGATGTACAAAGAAAACTCAACATCAGTTGTTATCAGTGAAGTGAAAATTAGAAATCGGATATCACTTCACAGCTATTAAAACAGCTTACATGAGAAAGGCTGATAATATTAAGTGCTGACAAGGGTATAGAACAACATAAACTCTCATATATTGCTATTTGGGATATAAAATATTATAACCACTTGGGAGAAAGTTTTGGCAATTTCTAATAAAGATTAACATGCACTTATCATATAATCCAATAATACCACTCAAGATATTTACTGAGAGGAATGAAAACATATATCCACACAAATACTTACAGAAAAATGTTTTATAGCACCTTTATTTTTAATAGCCCTCACTTGAAGAATTCCCAGTGTCCATCAACAGGTGAATAGATAAGCACATTATGGACTTACATAATATGGATTGCTCCTCTACAGCATCAAGATCTACAGTTTAAAGAAATGAACTGTGGAAGCTGTCCACAAAATGAACAAATCTCAGAAACATGCTGACTGAAAGAAGAGTCAAAGGAGTCTGTACCATATGATCACATTCATATGAAACTATAGAAAAGATATCTCTAATTTATAGTGACATAAA
Organism: Callospermophilus lateralis; assembly: GCF_048772815.1. Taxonomy (NCBI): domain Eukaryota; kingdom Metazoa; phylum Chordata; class Mammalia; order Rodentia; family Sciuridae; genus Callospermophilus; species Callospermophilus lateralis. The sequence continues at coordinate 67,457,172 of NC_135311.1, read as the reverse complement.
GTAGATCAGTGGTCTAGGGCTGACTGCATGTGCTTGGGAGAGAACACCCGGGAGTTTTTTGTGGTTATGAAAATGAACATCTTGATTGTGGTGTAGTTTCATGGGCATGCAAATTTGTCAAATTCCTTTTTATTCAACTAGGTAATGTGTTTTGTGTTACTACACTTGGATGCTAACTGAGAGATTCTTAAATGCAGAGCAACAGGCTGTCTGGCAATACAGTAGGGAAGAGCTTTCCAGGAAAAAGAATAGCATTTACCAAATCACAAAGTATGAAGAAATGTGATGCATGTGAGAAGCACTGATGAAGCATTAATGTTACAGATTCCTAGAATCAGAAATCATAGAAAACCGTCACTATCATGTAGTAACTATTTTCTTTAAAGTGTGTTTGGAATGACTTTAAATTTTCTAATACTATTGGGAAGAGGAAAACCTTTCAAAAGTTCTCTCTACTTGAACATGAGGGGAAAAAATTTAAAAAATAATTATTTTTATTATTTTATTTTTATTAAATGTAGGTTGAAAAATGCAAACTGTTGACAATTGGTGCCCAATACCACCAGGTGCTACATCAGTATTTGGATACAGAAAATACTTAGAGAATAATTCCACAACAGCAAGGTTCACGTCAAATTCTTGCCCTAGACATCACTGGTGCATTCAACCATCCCCACGGGAATATTTACAACCTAGAGAACGAGAGAAACTTTTAATGGGAAATCAGAGAATGCATTTTTAAAAAATAACCCATACTTCACAGGTGCTGTAGCTTCCAGGGAATCTGACTGCATAAAATTTGGAATGTAACATATTATCTCTGGAATCAGAAACGAATGCAAATTCCACAGGAGGAACTACAACTAGTAAACACCAGGAGCAATGTTCAACCTTGATGATAATGAAAAAAGTGCAAGTGTTTTCTTAAACTGATAGCAAAAAAGTAAATGATAATCCCAAATATCAGTAAGAGTACAATTAGAAGTATGTGCTAACTTTAATAGTTGTGCTAAAAATTCAGATAACATTTTTAGAAAGGAATTTGACTACGGGAAACAAGAGCTAGACCTTTTTTTTTTTTTTTTTTAAACAAAGAAGTTAATTACTGGAAGTTTATCCTAAAGAGATGTTTGGATGGAGAGAAAGCTTTTTGATTAAGGGTTTTCGATATTGTCTATAATGGTGAAATAATACAATAATATATTTAGTATTATATATAATGGCAAAAAGATTAGTGGCTACCTGAAAGCCAACAATATGAAAATGATTAAATTGCAGTATAAAATGTAGTGTGAACACACAACAGGATACAACTGCATTTATGCTAAATACAAAAAGCAGAATACAAAATTAAACTGTGATTGCAATTTTGCTTAAAAACTTGTATTTATAAACAAAGATTGAAAAGAATAATAAGTTAGGTAAAGGAATTATGAATAATGTTTTCTGTTTTCTAAGCTTTTTGTATATTTTATTATTTTCACAATAAAGTAAATAAATAAGTGGAAATACTGGATTTTGTAAGTCATACAATATTTAAAAATGGGACTAAACAAAGAACCAAAAGCTGCAGGAAAATCTTTCCATCTCATTATGAGAAAGCTGGTTGTAACTCAATCATCAGAAGAGCATCGAAATTAATTAACCTAGTTTACATTTTTTTTAAGTTTTTATTTATTAAGTATTTAATATGTACCACATCACGTTTTAATATACATAGTGATGACTACAGACAAACCCATTAACATATCCATCATCTCACATAATTGCCACTCTTATGGTAATATTATCTAAAATCTACTCTCAGCAAATTTCCATGTAAAATACAATTTTATTAGCTGGACTAATGCTGTACATTAGAACTCTAGACTTACTCTTTTTACATAACTGTAGCTTTGTGTCCTTTGACCTCTATTGTCCCACTTCCCTACACACTCCTTGACACCATATTATTCTGTCTCTATGTGTTCAGGGGTTTTTGTTGATTGGTCGGATCTTATTTTCTATTCCATATGAAAGTGAAATCGTATTATATTTTTTATTTCTGTGACTGAACTATTTTTCTTAGCATAATGTTCTCTAGATTCATCCACATTGTTACAAATGGCAGCATTTTTTAAGGCTGATCAATATTCTATTATTTGTCACAATTTTTTATCTATTCACCCACTGACAATTAAGTTGTTTCTTTCTGTATCTTGGCTTTTATGAATAATGCTGTACTGAACATGGGGCCATGGGTATCTCCATGAGGTGGTGATTTTATTTCCTTTATATACCTAGACGAGAGGTTGCTGGGTCATATTGTAGTTTGTTTTCAATTTCTTTAGCAACCTCCATATTGTTTTCCAAACTAGCTGCGCCAGTCTGCATTCCCACGGATATTGTGCAGAGGTTTACTTTTCTCCATGTTCTGGCCAACATTTGTTATTGCTCATTGCATTGATAACAGCCATTCTAACAGGTGTGAGGTGATATCTCTTTATACTTCTAATCTGCATTTAACCATTAGTGATGTTGAGCCCCTTTTCATATAGTTGTCAGCCTTTTTGTTGTTATTGTTCTTTAGATAAATGTCTATTCAGGATCTGCATCCTCCACCATACACAAAAATAAACTCAAAAAGGATGGAAGACCTAAACATGAAATGTGAAACCATAGAACTTCTAGAAGAAAAATAGGGGATAAAAAAACAACTTTGATGTTGTCCTTAGCAAGAATTTTTTTTTTTTCACCAAAAGCACAGGCAATGAAAGCAAGAATAAACAAGTGAGACTATATCACAATAAAAAGCTTCTGCACAGCAAAGGAAACAACAAAATGAAAAGGCTGCCAATGGCTTGGGAGAAAATATGTGTGAACCATATATCAGATAAGAAGTTAATATCCAAAACATATGAGGTATTCTCTTAACTCAATAGTTAAAAAAAAACACCCAATTAACCTAGAAGAAATTTTAAAATACAATCTATATTTCTGAACATCAGATTCAACCCTAAGAAGGAGAGAGCTCATAACTTTCATTCAGAAGTCCCAGATTGGAACTCTATTTCTATCACAAAATATGTGTGCAATATCAAGCAAATCCCTTAACTTACTTGTGTGTATGAGGAGGAGGATGGCCCCCAACTCACCACTTGGTATAGTTGTTAGGCTTATAGAAGATATCCCACAGGAAAGTCTTTTGTGAGCAAAGCATTGGCTACTATCATTTGCTGGGGCAGACCTGAAATGGCTATAGTTAGGCTCCTTCACTAAGGGTTCCAGCTGGCTCTTTTTAGTGTGTAGTCAAGGCCACTCATGTAACCTGTTGGCAATGCACCTTCTTTGCCTGACCTGCACATAGAAAAGGACTACGGAAAAGACTCAGGGGGCTAAATGGAACTGGTGAAGGCTAAAGCTGGAGCTGAGAGCCGGCTAGAGGTTATTGCTACCATCAAATAAAGCATGCCCACTATCCCAACTGCATCTTGCATCTTCTTTTACCTGCCAGGATCCCAAATCTGTTTCCTGGGTCTGAGCCTCTGCCCAACAACTTCATTGTTTGGACTGTTTCTACCATGCTGCATGTTTTGTGTTACTACACTTGGATGCTAACTGAGAGATTCTTAAAAGCAGAGCAACAGACTGTCTGGCAATACAGTAGGGAAGAGCTTTCCAGAAAAAAAGAATAGCATTTAACAAATCACAAAGTATGAAGAGCTTTCCAGGAAAAAGAATAACATTTACCAAATCACAAAGTATGAAGAAATGTGATGCATGTGAGAAGCACTGATAATTAATGTTACAGATTCCTAGAATTGGAAATCATAGAAAACCGTCATTATCATGTAGTGACTATTTTCTTTAAAGTGTGTACGGAATGACTTTAAATTTTCTAATACTATCGGGAAGAGGAAAACTTTTCAAAAGTTCTCCCTACTTGAACATGAGGGGTTCATGTTCAGCCTCTGCATTCTCAGAGGCTGAAGTCTGAAAGAGAGTCAACTAGACATTTTTGACTCTAGAAGAATGAATGTCTAGGGAGACTGACTCCATATCCGTATACATTCAAAGTGATCCAATCACCCATAGGACTCTGAAATTTCTACAAATGATCATTAGAAATGAAGAAAAAGAAGACCTGAATCTGCTTTGAGGAAAAAAAAAAAAAAAAAAAAAACGAAGAAGCAAAAACAATGGCCATCAAAGTCCAGAAGGCAACAGAGAGATATTCTTTGGAAGAGAGAAGAAGTTATAACATGGATAACCACATTTCCCTCTGAGTGGAGACCTATCTGTACCTAGAGGTAGAGTCCAACAGAGTTACCTATGAAAGAGTGGTCTTTCTTGGGGTTTCCAGGTAAAAGTCTGACCTCCCTGAATTCCCAGGGGGATGGGGCAGATGGCATGCAGGTGCGTGTTAGCAGCTGGGCAGATGCAGAGCAATCAAAGGGTCATGGTCAACAGATGTCATGGCAACAAACGCTGAGCAAATGTTTAATGCAGAAGATGAAAGGAACTTGGCATCCCAGAGGTTCTCAGTAGTAAGGGTCTTGCAGCACAGAAATCTTGCAAAATTTTCTACAGGTTTCTTCCTAAACTTTGCACTTTGCAGAACACGGGTTCCTCCATCAATTGACCTCCAATCTTGGTAATTTTGGTAAGATCATTGCACAATAGGCATGTTCTTTCCAAAAGAATTTTCTTGACTGAATTTTATAATCGATTGCCTTCTCAGCTGGCAGGCAGATTTGCTCATCTCTGAAGTGAGACTAATGATTTCTGATTGGATTGCCAAATATTTTGGGAAATTCGAAATTCACTTATTTAGCAAACATTTATGTGACACTTAATGTGTGCCAAGAGCTATTCTAAGCACTAGGCAAATATTAATTCATGTAATCCAACAGACTGTTCTTTCTGAGTCACAGTGACATCCCACAAAGAGAGTGCTGCAATTTTAACAGAAGCGTAGTCTTGTCTAGTCCCTACCATTGCTGACGATTACCCACAGTGTGTTCTCCTGGGCTTTGTCCTGATGGGATGTAAATAGCTTCCATGGCATCCTCGGGGAAGCTGGCTATTAGAAATGTTTTCCTTTACTTGAATTGATCCCACTGCGGACAGTGAGAGGACATTGCCCACCTTCCCCTTTTATCTCATCTCCCTCCCTGATGTTTCTACCTCTCCTATCCACATGCCTGACAAGCATATTGTAAGACAGATATGCTTCTCAGTGATACAGATGTCTAGTTTTCAAAAATCTTCAATCAAATTTCAGTCCCTCGAGCCCTCTTTTTCTACTTCCCATTCTTCCTTATTGGTTAACACCTTTCTAATAATCTGGCGTCCAGAACTGTATCATCTTATCACTTTGCAGGTTCAGTTTCCAGGTGCTGTTTACTGTGACTCTAGGGCTTTTGAGGCACTTCTCCCTTTCACTGGACAGCTCTGTTTCTAATCATTTATCTCCAGGCACTTAGCTTCTTCCTGTTTTAAACTTTAGTTATTTTCTGCTTCAAATTTCTAGTCTTGCTGGGCTTCTTTCTATTACTGCTTGTCAATCTATAATGCACACAACACTTCCAGGTTTATAATTACCTGATAATATAATTCCCATCTTTCTTAATTCTTCAAAATCATTTTTTTAGAAGTTAAGAAATGCCAACCACAGCTAACAGCATTACATTAATAATGATAAAAGAGCTAACATTTATTGAACACTTTCCACATGCCAGGCACCATGCCAAGCACTTTCATGTATAATCTTATAGTAAATCATCATCTGTAGGTGCTATTGTCATCCTCTTTGTACAGATGAAGAGACCTGAGGTTTGCAAAAATTAAGTAACTTAAGGTCACAAAAATACTAAGCAAACAACTAGAACTTGAACCCAGGTACTGGGCTTAACCATTATCCTACATTGTTTCCACCTGTACTTAGTATCTATGTGAAACGGTTTTTTTGCATTTTGAACGATAAACATAGAATTAAAAAGTCTTGTTAACTTACTCCTTTAAAAGAGTACATGTACTATAGAGGATTAAGACAGGGTTCCTTCACAGAGACACATTGAAAATAAAACCTGAAGATGATGTCAGAGATTATTTAGATCATTTCATCTCATTTGAAAGTGAGGATCCCGAGGCATCAATTAAATAAATGAATTGCTGTGTAGGGCAGGATTCTGAGGCTCTTTGTATTCCATGGTTCTGCCTCCATGCTGGGGAAGCAGCTCCCAGGGAGATGCCCAGATGCCAATCTCTGTGCCTCTGTAGCTCTCCCTGGGCCAGAAGACCAGAACCCACTGCTGCTGCATCTAAGATGAGGAATCTTGCTCCTTGCCCTCCCCATGTTGTCTCTACCATCATGTACCCATCTTCAGTTATGGTGTAGACCAGCCTCTTGTCCCGTGCACAGCCTGACTTGTATGACAGCCTGCAGAGGCTGCTTATTTGCTTTCCTGGTCAGATAACTAACAAAGCTCTGGCTCTCTTCACTCCATTTCCTCTGCCTGCCGTGCTTTCCTCTTCTCTGCTTAGTTATTGCAAAACCTCAATCCTCCAAGGTCCAGGTCATCTCCCACACACTCCCCAAAGCCCTCTCTAACCACCTCAGGCCAAAATGATCTCTTCCACCTCCAAAACACTAGACCTCATATTTCCCATGCCACTCATTTACCACTTATCATATGCTGCCCCGAATTGTTTGTTTGGTATCTTTTTGTCTAAGAGCCTGGCTTGCCTTGAGGGCAGAGATCATATCTTATTCATCATTGTATCCACCACATTGCTTAGCCTAAGGCCCAGAACAAAATAGGTGTTCTATAAATGTTGATTGATTTATTGTACGTGGAAATGAAAATGACTCCCTTGCTTCTATGGTGACCCAAGAAAAGAAAGTTACTTTTCTGAGACCCATGAGATCAACTGAGAATATACTGTGAGAGCTCTCAAAGGAAAAATAATTTAAAGTACTTATAATTATATGAACAAGACTGTGACTATGAGTGGTTAAAATAACAAATATGTTCAGTTTGTTATCTGATATCAGGAAGACAAAAGCAAATGATCATTCTACAGACTTGGGCATTTAAAAGTGCTTTTCATTGAAATTTTCAAACCTGTTATACATTTAGATATGACTTGAAAATTAGACTGGTCGCTCACCATCCCATAACTAAAACTATGGAAACCAAAACACATAGTCCTGAAATTCTCCATATGTAGTATATAAATATTGTCATTTAGCTAGGTTTGAAAATTCTGTTGTGATGAGTCAACCTGTTTTCATACCCTCCCTCATTATGGTAACACATTACAGGGAAACAAGCCAAAGCTCTGAATTTTACTTGTTCAGGAACGAATCTAAGCCTGATTAGATATTTAATTCAAAAAGAGAATCTTCCACTTGCTTCTTCTAATTATGTCATTTGGTTTAGTATTATCCTCCAAATATCGATGAAAAGTTTTTGACTGTATTTTTCTGTTATCTCCAAGCCATCTATCAACACACTGATCTTTTGGACTGGAAGCTCATTTGCTCAATATGCTGCGCTATATTTTCATTAGCAGTTATTGAATAAATTGGATCTTGTTGTCATCCAACACATTTTTCATGTTGAACCACAGAAGAGAACAAACCTAGAACCAGAAGAGATTGGTGAAATCAACTCATCTAGTAATTTTGCAGGGAGATATGGTAACCAAGAAAGATTACTGTTTACAATCAATAAAGGAGTTAGTTTTATCATAGAAGGGGCTTTTTTTCCATCAGACAATTAGCCTGATTGGCAATAACTTTTTAAAAAAAGTTTAAAGATCATTCTCTTGGAGAACTACCTATTGCTCTCCATCAAAGAGTGGGAGAGCTGGTTGATATGGTTGTTCCTTCCTATTTTTTTTAGGAAGCTCTATACTGCCTTCCAGAAAAGATGCACTAATTAGCAATCCCATCAAACAAATTATATATCTGTTTACTGTGTCTTTAAAAAATTAGGGACAGTAGCGTTTGGACCAAAGGATATCACTTAAGAATACAGACATTGTGTTTGTTAGTTGGCATACCTCTAGTGCCTTCCCACAGACTTCCATAAAGGTGGCTGCTACATATACTTTTCCCTGGAACCAGATTCTTGTGCAATTTTGGGGTCCACACATTGCTACCCACACATGCAACTTCTTTCTCCACCATTTAGTCAAAGAACTAGAAAGATGCATGAACAGAGACAGATGAACTAGAAAAAGAGGATTGTATGCACATCACTAGGGAAAGAGGATGGCTACTGAGGCAAACAGGTGAGGAAAAGGAAGCCCCTGTCACTAGCAGAGGACACCCTAACCAGGCCCAAGGCCAGGGAAAATGGACCAGAGCTTCCATCAGCCAAGGTAGCTGACAAGCCAGGAGGGTCAAGCTGAGTATCCACAAAGTTCTCTGTGCTTCACACAGAGAATACAGAATACAGAAATAATCTCAGTTCATTGATAATGGACCTTCTTAATAACAAGTACAGGCTTTTAATAGGGATGGTTGGGGGTAGGTGGGGAGGAGCCAACTGATGGCTGCATCCACGTCACACAAAAACCAACTTGTAAAATCACTTTGGTTTGTTTGTAGTGTCCTCAGTCTCCCATTATGTGGTCCTTCCCTTTCAAGGGCTGGCTTCTTTTCTGTTTCTTTTCCATGTTGTGCCCCAGCCAGGGGGCTAGTGTGATGCTGTTTGGACACTCCAACCACCAGAATCACAAGCCAAATAAACCTCTTTTCTTTACAGAAAGGCTGCAAAATAGCCTTAGGTACTTTGTTATAGCAACAGAAAAAAAAATCTAATACATTGTTATGCTTACTTTCTATGCTTGCATACGCAGGCATCAGACTGTTGCTTGAGAAAAACCAAGGACCTGCAAGTTCGGGCTCCTTAAAAGCAGCTCTGCCCTGTTTCTTTTTATTTGCTGGTGGTGAGTTCCTCCTTAGTTCTCTTTCTTAGTTATTTTGCTCTTCATGACTTTCCATGTCTCTCACACTTAGCAAAGATCAAGAACTTCTTCATCACAAAAATTAAGACATCAGTCATAATCTTCCTCAACTTCCAGAACGCCAAACTACAAATTTAAATATAATATTAATGTGTGCCTCTCTTCTTTATTTCTTCCCTTCAAGTTCAGAGGATGTGTCCCTTCTACCGTACAGAACTATCCAGAATAAATTCTTTTCTCTCCTCCCCCACCCTTGATCCTTCCTAGTCTCACTATTCTTGGGATTCCCCATTTCACCACCACTTGCCTTAGTCCTCTTGTCCCCCAAAAGTTCAAAATGTCTCCATTTTGAGAAAAATGGAGAACCTCCCTTGTTACCATAGAACCCTCTTGTTCCTCTTCCTGAACAAACCCGAAGAAGCAACAAAACAAAATTAGTCTAGAGGTACTGTAGCTTAAATGTACATTCAACTTAACTGCTGCTTCATTTTCTAACTCTAATCCTGAAAAATGTTCTCCTTAAAGCAACCGAAAATAGCACCATTGCTGAAGCAGGAAGACATACACAAATACCTCTTTTCCTTGTTGTCTAGGGCTGGGCAATTTATAGCCTTCTAGAAACCCAACATTTTCTCATCTATTAAACAAAGCTACTCATTCATTCTCTATCTTTTTCCCCAATAATTTTCGCTTACTTCAACTCTAGTTGATAAAGATGATATTTGTAAACCTACTGATGCTGAATAAAAGGAAGGAGCCCAGTGACACTCTGAGTCCTATTCACTTAGGTGCCCATCCTACTTTACCAGACACATCTCAGTGGGAGGCATAACCATCCACTCTGTCAACCAAACCAAATATCTCTGTCAACCAAACCAAATATCTCCAAGTCATTCTTGACTCCCTGCTCTCTCCTCTCCTTTCCAAAACAATCAGTCCTCAGGAACTCTTTTTTTTTTATTAAACCTTCTAAATCCTTCTAGAATCTATTGTCTATTCTCTAGTGCCATGATCAAATGCTAGAGTGACTGACCATTCACAGCTTTCACCCAGACCAGTGTTTCTCTACCAGGCAAGTGTGGTCCTCAGGAGATATCTGGAAACATCTGAAAAAGTTTGGGAGATAAATACTACTCATGTTTAGTGAGTAGGTGCTGGAGATGTCCTAACAACCCACGGTGCCCCAAATGAGAAGTGTTGACTTATTCCATGGCAACAGCCTCTCCTCAGGTCTCTCTTCTTTCCACCTTATCCCCATTACATCCGTCTCTCACAGTAATGCTAGAGCGATTTACCTAAAATGGAAATGTGTCCAAGCAAAGCTCCTGCTTGTCCCCCTGCCGTGGTTCCCATTCTTCTCTAGGATAAGCTTATCCAGAGCAGTTTCTTTCTTGTCTTACCCCTGCCTGATTTAGCTATTCAACAATAATGAAATATTTATTGATCACCTGCATAGTCTATGCCTTCCTTATCTTCCTTATTTGTGCTCATGAGTTTATCTGTTCAAAATGGCTTTTGTTCTTCTACTTCCCCTACTTTACCCCTAGAACTCCTTCTCACTCTACAGAACTGAGTCCAGGAAGCATTTCCTTCTAGAAACCTTCTTTTAGCCCTCCTTTCACCACTCCCCAACCCATATTGGGCTATGTATTTTCAAAATAATTTATATCATTGGGAGTTTACTATCAGGCTTATCATACTGCATGTAAGTTTCTGTTTATCTGACTGTTCCCCTTGGCTCCTATGCTCATTTAGACTAAGCTGTTCTAATGAGAGTTGATAAAGACTATGTCTTGTACATATTTTCAGGAGAGCAGGTTGTACTTATATTAAAAAATGAATCAATGAGGGTTAGCTTACAAATAAGCACTTTCCACTTGATAACATCCTTTCACACACAAAATCCCATTTGATTCTTCTAATACTGTCAGATAATAAAGCTGGGATAAACAGAACAAGACTAATATCACATAACACTAGACTGGAGATCAGAACTTGAAGTCACTTATGCAGAGCGACAAAGTTTATAAGTGACAGAAGTGAAATTGGAATCTAGATCTTTTCAGCATTCCATACTGATTGGTCTCAACTCCCCACATGTGTGAAGGTACACACATAGACATACACACACATTTTGCAAGCATGAAGATGTGTGTGTATATGGCATATGTGTAATTTTTAATGATCTTAACACATATTGTGTGTACATGTACATATAAACATAACACAAATATATATATGTATGTATGTATTCATTAGATCTCCTTTTGTAATTTTTATATCTCTTGTTTGACATTCATTGGGTTAATAACTGATCCCAAGGTGTCCTAAAAAATAGCTAAGTTGACACATCTTCAGGAAAGGAGAAGAGATACAGAGACTACTAGCAAATGAAAACTGCCCATGTGATTTGTATCTGGTTTGGCTTATTCAGAGATGCCTTCTCATATTCCACTTGCTCACACTCCTGAAAAAGTAAAAACAGGTGACTTGAGATTCAGATAGACAAGAAGGAGGCCTATGGACTTTGAGGACACTATCCAGACCTCTTTTATTTTTTAATAGTTTAAATAATTATTTTTTATTTTTAGGTGGACATGATATCTTTATTTTATTTCTTTGTGGTGCTGAGGATCAAACCACAAAGAAATAATAATAGTGCTGCATGCTAGGCCAGCACTCTGCCACTGAGCCCCAACTCCAGCCCCAGACTTTGTAAAGATGATTAAACATGGTTTCTATGGAAGTTGAATTTCCTTTAAAAGTCTAATATTTACAATTTGCTGACTAAATAAATAAATAAATAAAAGTTCCTTTCAATTGTCAAGCATAGAATATAGCACCTAGTGTTTCAACAATGCATACCTTTTCCTCTGTAACATGATATATTAAATAGATCATTTATATTCATGACATATATACCTACATATACATACATAAATTAATACCTACATAAATAGATAACTTAGAAAAAGGACTGTTCATTCGTACTGTAAAAATTACAATTAATAAATTAAAAGGGGCTGGGGATGTGGCTCAAGTGGTAGCGCGCCCATCTGGCATGCGTGCGGCCCGGGTTCGATCCTCAGCACCACATACAAACAAATATGTTGTGTCCGCCGATAAATAAAAAATAATAAATAAATATTTTTAAAAAAATTCTCTCCCTCCCTCTTTCACTCTCTCTTTAAAAAATAAATAAATTAATTAATTAATTAAAGGGCATGATGGTAGTAGAAAAATCACCATCAAGCAAGCACCACAAAAATAGTTGTTAGGATCTAGAATTGTCAATGGATGCTAAAGTTAGTGGGTAAAAGTATGGTGAGGAATAGAACATTAACATAGCCTGACAGCATTTGCCCACAAGTTACTTATTAATTAAAAACAGAAAAACAGTGACTTTCCAATGGAAGAGCCTGGAAGACACCACCTTTACCCAGTGGTCTAATTTACAGTCACCATAAATATCATCAATGTCACATCTAAAATGATGCACTGAAAAGATCTCACTCATTGCTTGAGATATTCTAGCCCAAGATGCTTAACCTCAATCTAATCATGAGGAAAACCTCAAGACATTGTGGGATATTCTACAACTTGTAGTATTCTTCAAAAACAAAAGGTCAAGAAAGACAAATGGTAAATAATTATCATGAGTGGTGAAATTAAGGACAATTAAACATGTTATGGCAAATGTCCAGAGGAAGGACAGTGGTGGGACAATTGGTAACATTCTGATAATATCTGTAGACTCATTATGGGGTTCTATCTGTATTAGTTTCCCAGATTCTGTAATTGCATTTTGGCTGTATAATATGTTCACATTAGGGGATTCTAATGAGGGGAATATGGAAACTCTACAATTTTTGCAATTCTTTTAATCTAAAGATATTTCAAAATAAAAAATCTCTTTAAGAAATGCAAATGGACTCCAATTATATGTTGAACACAAACTCAGAAAGAACTGTATTTTCTTGGTATCTGCAATAAAGTCATCAAATTTTCATCTTCCAATTCTTTTAGTTGGTAGCTTTATATTGATAAAGGCAATATAATATAAATATATGACAGTTAAAGTCCTCCCACGTAAGCAGAGCTTTCTTGTTGAAGGATTAGTTTTCTTGCACTACTAATAAAGATGGTCACAGTTAGAACTTAGGAAAAAGAAAATAATAAAATTTAAAAGTCAAGAACTCTACAAATGCAAAAAGCATTACTATTCTCCCAGTATTTACTGACTACTTATATGCTAATTAGCTTTGCCAAGATAAAGAGGCAGAATACATAATCTTTGAACTTGAGACCTTCATAATCTCATACAGGAGACAGAATGAACATTTATTAGGGAAACAAGGGCCCTTGCTAGAATGAAGCTCATTCCCCAATCCTGGCATTTCCGCAGTGGAGCACCTACACTAGAGTAATACTCTTGGTTACTGTGTTCATCTTCTAGACCTGCCATAGCGAGATACCATAAAGTGAGTGCTTCAGACAACAAACATTTATTTTCTTATAGTCCTGGAGGCTGAAATTACAAGATTAAGGTTCTATTAGGGATCATTTTTCCTGAGGCCTCTCTCCCTGGCTTACAGACAGCAGCCTTCTCAAGGTGTCTTCACCAGGTCTTTTCTCTGTGTGCAGGTATCTCTCGCGCCTCTTCCTCTCTTTATAAATACACCAGACCTAGAGCTTTCCCCACCCTTATCACCTCATTTAACCTCAGTCACCTTTTCAAAAGTCCTGTTTCCAAATACAGTCACATTGGAGGTTAGGGTTTCACTGGACATGAACTTAGAAGATGGGGATGGATCCTAGATAAAGGGTGGGACACAATTTGGTCTGTAATTTGTACTGAAGAAGATCTACTGGGTAGTTTCCAAGAAATACTGAACAACTGTAGCTTGGGCTAGCCTTCCCCTTCTCAGTCCTTCAGTTCTGCCCACTGATGGAGAAAAGGGCATTCGCACTGCTCTTCTGGCTAAGCAGCAAACTTGGCAAGATAGACTCTGCTCCATTAAACAGTGGTGCTTATGTGGGAAGGAAGGATCTCTGTGGCCAGATAGATAAGCCTGATTAATTTAGGGAAAAATATCAGCAGACCCAAATGTGCCAAACACTACCCAATAAAGTTTTATCAGTTAAAGAAAAAAAAATACTAAGATTTTGAAATCAATCTGCCTGATTCCTGTGCTTGTCTCAGCTGGTTCTGAACGAGTTAGGAAAAGAGGTGCTACTTCTTGGGGCTTCTAATGCCATGACATCATATTGACCTGTCTCACCTGTTATATAATGTATACAAGGCAGTGTAATTAAATATTTCTTAGAAACCATGTGTTATTAAGTATTTAAATATCTCATGAAACATGAATTTGTGAAACTTGGTGTTTTAGTTTTACAAAATGGATTCATAAGCAATTATTTCACTTCCAAAGAGCCAAATTATTTTATGTTTCACTAATAATTTCAAATTAGAGTCACAAATAATGAAGGACATACTCAAACTGGGTCTTCTACAATTTTTGTTTTATTGATAAGGATAAAACAAAATGTCATGAGATTTTAGTACTATATCAGTCATTGTATTTAGATGCCTAATTTAATATTCTATAAGTTTAATGCTATTTATGTAAACCAACATCACTAGTTTAATTATAACTATGGATATAAAAATAAATGAGATTTTTCTTCAACAGTGAAGAAATACACCTTGAAAAGACAAGAATAGTAATAAATATATAATTTTATGCACAGATTTGAATGCTTTGCTTTAAAATAAAATAAATTTTAAAACTGATAATAATCTCTACTTTACTTATTTCCAAAATTAATGTCCCATATTATAACATTTACAGCTGATGCTATACATAGTTAAGTATTCATATTAACATGCTACGTAATTTTCACATCTTATATCTTTTGTCAAACTAATCTGCATGGACAGCTACAAAACAATCTATTTCTGAATTACCCACTTGTTAGTGTTTAGAAGTAGAAAAAACCCTTCCTCAATAATTAACAAGGTATGCCTATGCATATTAGCACATAAAAATTAAATTTTTAACACTCAACTTCATTTCATGCTGAAACAAATCCTATTGTGCTAACTCTGTGCTAACCTATGGCATCTCATTCATTACTACCTAATTAACCTACTAATAGCCACATCATATGATTTTGTGCCCATAATCATTTCAGATATTAGTTTAAAAAGTTATTAAAAGAAGGCAATCATATCGATTTTTGAAATCAATTTGGAAAACCAAATTCTTGCAATTTATGTTTGAAAGAAATGCTCTGCCTTTTGGACATTATTGGTTGCAGCATGTTTATTTATTTCTTATTTAGGACCCATATTTATCTACATATTACATAGTGAAAGTGATTATTGAAATAAAACTAGTAGGCAATATTCATAGGTATTTGAGCACAAGAGCTCACTGATAATACTTATATAACATATATTTATCAGTTTATGTAAATAAAAAATAATTCTGCCCAAGTAAGAGTAGAAAGTTTTGAAAACAAGACTAAGAGAACAATATGTAATAATACAAGGTTACTTATGAAGTCCACCACAATGTTCAAGATAAAGAAGGTGTCCACAAGAATGATATGGCATTATCTAAATTTAAAACTTCTGGTTTTTGTGATAATCTATAGTCGATGCCTAAAATTGTAGAGGTGCCATTAAGTGTTAAAATCTGACCGATCAGCTTGTGCTTGTTTTCCATAAAACACTTTGCAATTAGGACAGATGGTCAGTTTTGTGTTTTCCCAGCATGTAATGAAGAAAAGATTGGCATCCGTAAGGAAAGGTAGTGGCTAATGGAACAGCTAACAGGAGCCTGAGCTAGTTGCTGCTACTGCACAGCTTACCACTAGATGTCCTGTGGACTAAACAAGAAAGAAACTGGTGCATATATTTGCATTCTTACCCGGGCAATGGATGTTTCTGACTTTAATAATGTAGCTCTAGATTTCCAGAATCACTGGTCAACCATTTTCTGCTACATTTCCTATCAACATAAGCAAAATAAAACCCAGTGTTACAGGTTACGTAAGGAAGCCCAGACTGCTTATTGCACTTGCATTTATTACACTTGCAAATAATTATAAAAGTCTGATTGAAATATTTATCACAGAATCTTTCATAGTGAGGAAAGAACATGCACACACACATCTAACTCCTTTATTGCAAAGATAGATCTTTTAATTAAGCTTCATTTTTCTCATTTAGCAGGCTCAACAGGCTGTCTTGTTATAGATTTCTTTCTTTTCTGAGAAGGGTAATACGTGGGTATAACAAAACAATTGTAGCTTATGCGGAGGAACCATTCACACTGTGTTATCTTCTATGAAGGCTAAGCAAATTAAAGTTGAAATTTTACTGTCTGTCAATTTAGGTGATTATCATGATGACTCTGTGAAGTACAGAAGGTGTTTAAAAGCAGTGTGATGCCTTTCTAAAAATTCCACCTCCTAACAAGGCATAAAAGTACCTGCAGATCACAATAATGTGTGCCAGGGTGTAATGCGCGAGGGTGCATTTCGCTCCAATTGTTTGAGTGTGGCACTTAGACTAGGGAAATCTGGCACCGCTTCCACTCAAATCCCTAGAGTTGTCAGAAGAGGAAATGGAGGAGTAAGCTGTTCTCAGTGGTGCGTGGTGAGAATCCCGCAGAGATGAGGGCAAACAGCAAATGCCTTCCCTGGCAGCATCAAGACAAGTTGGCAGGACAGAACCTTGAGATGAATGCCAAGGCCATGGGTAACCATCACCAAGGTCTAGAACTCCTCCAATTCGTTCTCTTTGGAATTTGATTAAATATAATAGGAAATATTTTTAGTGGGAAAAGCAAGTGAAAATAATTGTTGAAATTTAAAGACATTGCCTGGAGTGTCTTACAAAATGTATATTTTTTAGGATGCCATTGGGTTCCTTGGACATATGTGCCTGCTTTATTAGGATGATGCAGAATTATCCCACCCACATATGAAGGACATGAAACCAAGCTGATTGAGTGAAATACTAGGTGAAAGTAATCCTGCAAACTGCAAGAAGTGTGAGGTCTTTTTTCCTCAAACGAGTGGATTAGAATACTCTCAGGACAATTGCCTTGGTTTTTCCCCCTTGGCGAGCTGGCTTTCTTTGTAGCCCCCTTAACTACCTTGCTGGTAGCCAAAGGCCGTGACAAAGGAAAGAGACTGCAAACTTTCTTGGCTACATGAAGACATACTCCAGGAGCAAGACAGTGACCTTCCTTAAGCATCACCTGAAGCAGCCACAAATTAGGACTTTCCATGGGCACCGGGAGCTAAGAGGTCCTGCTTAAAATGACTTTTCTGAACCACTTTCCCGCTTCTAAGACCTTTGAGCTGCTGACTTTTCAGGCCAAATAAAAAGATAGGAAGGAAAGGGCAGAAAGGATGGGAAAGAGATTCATTCTTTTGTTTGTTCAGAGGACAAGTAATTTATTGAGCACCTACGTAGAGTGCATTTCATCAGAGTTACTTCTTAACTTGCTGCCATTGGTTCAGGACAATGAGACTCAAAGAAAACCAAAAAGCAATTCCTAAGTTTGAGCCCACAAGGAAGAAAAGGGAATCCTGCGGGATGAGAAGAGACAAAAGGCAAAAAGATGTTTTCTTCTACTTTGCACAGAGTTCCCCGTCACTGAGGTTGACTCAGGATTTTCTGCCTTTTCATTTCATTGTAGCTGTCTCCCCAGAAACCTGCATCGTCCCCACCTTTGCTTATTGAAATTTTACCTATTTTCAAGACCCATCTGCTCCTCTTGTGGAGCCTTTCCAGAATTATGGATTCCCCTGACATTTAAACAATGATAACCCATGACTCTGATTGTATTTCATCACACACTATTAAGGAAATTGTTTTTCTTCATAAGTAAACATCCTTAAGGACAGGTCGATTTTTGTGAAGTTTTGAGTAGCTTATCCTCAACACACTGTCGCTAAGTATTTGTTGGGTGGATTGAATTTAATTCCTCAATGATCTCACAGATGGTTGTAGCAAGGCCATCACTGGAAACCAGACCTAGAGATTCCCGGTCACATGATGGCCAAAGCACTTTTCCAAATGTGAGATTTAAGTTTATCTAAATATAGCAGATTAAATTCAAATAATCAGCCCAGTAGTTAGTTAGCAGTTCTTTCTGGGAGAACTGGGAGATTAAGTGGTGCTATGGTTTACATGTGGTCTTCCTCCTGGGGTCTTTCTGTGAGAAGCTTAGTCCCCAGTGGGGTGATGTTGAGGGGTGGTGGGACCCTTCAGGGGTGGGGCCTAGTGGAAATGTCCTTGGGTCATTGGGCACCGTGCAATTGGAAGGAATTGAAGTAGTTTTTGTGAGAGCCCCTAAGTTAGTTCTCACAAGAGCAAATTGTTAAAAAAAAAAAAAAAAAAAAAAAAAGTCTCAGCTAAATCCCTGAGTTCCTTTTTGACTTCTTGTCTTGCTATTTGATCTCTCTCTCCTACATGCCTCACCATTGTGATGCCGAGTGCATAAGGCCTTCACCAGAGCCAAGCAGAGTTGGCACCATGCCCTTGAACTGTGAGCTAAATAAGCCTCTTTTATTTATAAAGTACCCATCCTCAAATTTTGTTATAGGAAGAGAAAACAGATTAATACAAATGCAGTAATTCATTATTTCCTTAAGGTAATTTCCAAAATTCACTTTTTAAAAATTTAACTTTCTTTCTTCCTTCCTTCCTTCCTTTCTTTTTTCTTTGTTGTTTCTAGAAATACATGAGTAGAATGTATTTTGACATAATATATACATGGAATAATTATGACTTGTACAGTTAGGATCCTATTACTGTGGTTGTACATGACGTGGAGTTACATTATTACTTTCTTATATAAGGATAAGAAAGTTATGTCCAATTTATTCTACTGTCTTTCCTATTCCCATTTTCCCTTACTTCCCTTCATTCCCCTTTGTCTAATCCAATGAACTTCTAATTTTCCATTCCCTTGTTGTTGGCTAGCATCCACATATCAGAGAGAAATTTCTGCCTTTGTTTTTTAGGGACTGGTTTATTTCACTTAGCATGATAGTCTCCAGATCCATCCATTTACCAGAAAGTGTTGTAATTTCATTCTTCTTTATGGCAGAGTAATATTCCATTGTGTAAATGTACCATATATTCTTTATCCATTCATCTTTCATAGGCCACTTCAGTTAGTTCCATAGCTTGACTATTATGAATTGAGCTATTATAAACATTGATGTGGTTTCATCACTGTAGTATGTTGATTTTAAGTCCTTTGGGTATAAGCCGAGGAATGGGATAACAGGGTTGAATGGTGGTTCCATTCCAACTTTTCTGAGGAATATCCATACTGCTTTCCAGAGTGGTTGCACCAATTTACAGTCCCATCAGCAATGTATAAGTGAATCTTTTCCCCCACATTCTTGCCAACATTTATTGTTACTTGTATTCTTTTTTCTTTAATTTGTTCTATTGAGTTGTACATGCCAGCAGGATGTACTTTGACACATCATACAAAAATTGAGTATAACTTCTCATTCTTCTGCTTGTACATGATGTGGAATTACACATAAGGTAATAAAGTCTGTTTCATTCTACTATCCTTTGTAATCCCATATCTTCTTCTCTCCCTTCACTCCCTTCTGCCAAATCCAAAGTAACTCTATTCTCCCCCAGCCTCCCACTCCTTTATTGTGAATTAGCATCTTCATATCAGAGAAAATATCCAGCCTTTGGTTTTGGGGATTGGCTTATTTCACTTAGCATGATATTCTCCAGCTCCATCCATTTACCAGAAAATGCCATCATTTCATTTTTCTTTAGGGCTGAGTAACATTACATTGTGTATTCTTGATCATTGCCCTTCTAAGTGTAATGAGATGGCATCTCAGTATAGTTTTGATTTTCAATTCTCTAATTGCTAGAGATGTTGAACATTTTTTCACATATTTGACTGCTCTCATTTCTTCTTCTATGAAAGTGCCTCTTCAGTTCTTTAGCCCATTTATTAACTGGGTTATTTGATTTTTTGATGTTAAGGTTTTTGAGTTCTTTGTGTATCCTGGAGATTAATGCTCTATCTGAGGTGTTGGTGGTAAAGATTTTTTGTAAATGGGATGGTATCAAACAAACAATTTCTTCATAGCAAAGAAAACAATCAAGAACGCGAACAGAGAGCCTACAGTATGGGAGAAGATTCACTTATAAAGAGTGAACAAAAATCAAGAAATACTAATTCGGGTAAGAAATATTCACAAATTTGTTTTAATTTTTTTTAAAGTTTAAGCCAGATTATTAGATTGGTAAGTGATCCATTGGTTGGATTGCCTCATGGTTAATTTTATTTGATATATTAAAATAAGGGGAAAATAATCAGGTTCACAAAAATTACTTGAGTTAGTCAAGTAAAATTTTGTGATGATTCAATTTGCTGCTCAATTATCTGCCTTTTATGGTATAGCTATCACTCACTCTACTTGTATTGAAGGAATGTCAAGTGCTTATAACAATGGCACTTTGTTTCTTTCACAGAACTTAATGCAGTGTTTTATTTTTGTTGTCTTTTGAATGAGCTGCCAAACCATGGGGGCAGGGAGCTTTCCTGTTTTTCTCATTGCTATTTCCCCAGTGCTTCCTATAGGGCATGCACAGTATTTTTGTTTTGTTTTGTGAAGAAACATTAATGAATGAATGAAGCAAAAGTTTAGGAGCTGAAATGTCTATATAGAGTCATTATGTGGTCTATATGTACTAAATGTGGGGGAGGACAGTTAAAAAGTGAAATGATCAGCCTATAAACCAATTGTTGTGTCATCCTTCTATCAAATAGTTTGTTTTTATTAGATTATGTCCTTGAGTTTATATCAGACAAACCTATGGAGAAATGATTCTTGTTATCTCTGGCAACATAATGGCCCTCTGGTAATCTCCAGTAATATAAATGGCCAAACCTTTTAGAAATTTTATAAGAGCAAGATATTCATCTAGTCATTCTGAAATCTCATGTTTATAACAAAATCCATGTTTTCTGACTTTTGAAATTCCATCTTCTCTTAATGTATGAATCTCCATTGTAAGGAGTAAGTAAATAGTAATCCATAAACATTAAAAATAATCACTGATACTATAAATTGATACTGTGAAGTCATTAAACAGTTTAGAAGAGAGAAAGAGGAGTAATACATATAGTGAGCATAGAGTAATAGACACAATATAATAATAAAGAAAATAGCAGCTATCCCCATTATCAACCTCCCACCAACACGCAAGGAATGGACATTGGCTCGGTACATACAGGAAGTTAGGTGAGCAGTATAAGTTTTGTTTTGACTTTCAGTTACAATTATATCCTAGATTCAGGAAGGAAAAAAAATAGAATCTATTTTTATTTTTAAAAGAAAATTGTAGACATGAGTGCGATTGTTTATCATCTTACTGTTTCATGTTTATGGACTGAGAAAAGGTCATCGGAGCAGTGTTTAAATAGAATACCACGGAATAGGTGCAGCACATTGCATCCCACACTTCAAAACTGTCATCTGGTTCCACGAGAATGATGGGGTATTTTGGACACTATTAATAAAAAATCTAATGTAGAATTTATCAGTGAGTGAGATTTGCATATTCTCTGTTTTTCCAGAACAGAGATTTTTTTTTCTTTTTCTCTTATAAAGAAGAAAAAGAAAGCAAAGCACAGAACCAAAGCTTATCCTTTGTTAACACGAGGGCTACTTCTCAGTATTCCTTTTATACTGTCTGGATTTCTAAATGTGCCCTTATCATTTTTAGCAAGTGAAAATTGAGAAGAAAAATAGAAATATAATATGTATTATTATATTTTAATGTGATAGTCTACTTTTCTGTTTGTAGTTATTGAAGTTTTGTCTTACTTCATTAAACATTTAATAAATCACCACCAGTTTTGTGACAGATTTTGACCATAACACAAACAGCAGGCGGTGTACAGCAGCTCGGTTCATATAGGCTATAATATCAGTGTCTACATCATCATGGCCTGCAGGCACATCGGCACAACCACCAATAGAAGGTAAGCTTTTTCCGACAAAGCTTGGAAAATAAAGTTTTCTTCTTTTATCTTACTACAAATCAATTGGAGCCCTTACAGCAAAATCCTATAAAATAACTTCAAACACCACTTCTTAGTCTAAAAATTTGTATTATGGCTATAACTCTTTGAAGTATTATGACTGAAGTTTGGAGAAAAATGATTTAAGTGCTATCTGCTAGACATCAGAGCTTCAGAAATTCTCTCAGTTTTTCTTGACACATAAACTGCTACCCACTGTATGTTTTTAGTACTTTTTTTCTTGCTTTTAACCACCTAACCCAGTTTGCTTGATAAAAGTTACTTAACTACAGTTTATCCAACTGAATTAATACTCTTTAAAGGTTCGCCAACTAGCAATTGATTATTTTTACTCTGTAGAGTTGTTGTTTTTTTAAATTCCGCTGCAGTTTGGGTTTTATTGTTTTGTTTTGTTCTAAGAACTTTCAGAATCTCAAGCATGTTGACTTTAAATTAAGTTAAAAAAAAACAACTAGGGAAAGTGTAAAACAGGAGGTTAAGGGCACCCATGATACCCGCTTGGAAGTTAAGTGTTAGAAAGAGAAAACTGAGATGTTTTCTGATGAAAAAGTCTCCCTTACACTCAGAGGATGTTAAGACCAAGGATACCTCCTGGAAAGGGCACAAGACTCATCAGGCTTCCTCCAGCAATGGGTGAGAAGGTGTTGTCAGGGATTCAAGCCACTACATGCTCATGGACACTCTTCAGAGCAAAAACTTTGGAAGTTTAAATTTCTTTTAAGATCAGAAAAAGTTGTTTGAAAAAAAAAAAAGCAGATTCGATTCAATAAGTGCTTTGTGAGCATCTATGTTATGCCTTGTCTCTAATGGATGCTATATTAGGCAGAGTATGCAAAAATGAAGGAAGAGGGGGGAAAAAGACCCTGACCTCAATAGGCAACCTTTGACTTGATATCTTTACTCAGTACATTGAGGTTTCTTTGGCTTTTAATTCCATTCTTCTTGAGGAATATGTCTGGTGAGTCTTTCTTTTAAAAAGAAAATATTTCACAGAGTCCCAAGTAAATTAATAGAACTAATATAGTTTCTTCACTGTCATATCCTATTCACAGTGGCCTAACTTTGGTGGAAAATTCTGGGAAACAACAGCTTTACACTCTACCGGTGCCACTCAAAATGCTAGTCTGCCACAAGACAACGAGCTTGCCCCCAGAATGCCAATTGCATTGCTTCCTTCATTGAGAAAGTTGTGTTCTAAATAATATAGATGTCAGCTGAGCTAAGCAGCATATGATGATGTAATTGATTTACATTCTGAATCAAATTCTTCATCCCATCTCAGATCAATAACAAATAGTTTTAAGGACCAGCAGCTTATCTGTGAACCATAATTTTAATAACTCTATTCTTCACAACCCCTACTAAGATTTGTAAGTTATCTAGAGCAAAAGAAACTGCAAAATCAGAACATAGAAACCAAAACAAAAAACATATTGAGAGGTAGATGTTGGAAAAAAATATGAAATATGAGAAATTGAAAAAGGAATAGAGGGGCTTGTTTCAGTATGGAAGAAAATAAAATTACATGCCATCAGTCCTCAGTTTGTGATGTTACTTAAGAAAGTGCCTTTTATGGTTAACTTATAGGCTAATAGGCTGTTCCTAATTTCTTATGATGCCTCTGCCAATTTCATTTTCCTCATAGCTTTTGTTACCAGGCTTATCTATCAGCAAATGGAATTTAGGATGCATTGAATTTCACACTGCCTCCAGTGTTGTGAAGGTGACTAATCAAAGGGTCAATGTAGAATCACAAAGAAGTTTGGTCAATGTGCTGCCAAATCTGAAACTGAGAGTGCTAAGGAGTGCTGGTGTGTGACAAGTTCATGCTGTTGTTCCTCCCATCAGATGGCCAAAGCACAGGGAATCCCAAACCCACAGAGCTGTGTCAATGGCAGTCTGTGGAAAGTATTTATCACATATTAGTATTACCCTCCTTAACTATTAAGGTACTCATTCCCATAGTATTATGCAACTTGAATGATTCTCAGAAAGGACGGGCATAATGGATGCTTCTGGGAAATTAAAAAGGGGTAGGTTTCCCTTAAACCATTCTGCTTCCCCAGCCATTCCCACTGCTCTTCATAGGTCAAGTACTCATAGGTCAGTACTCCAGCTCCAGCCTCTCAGCTTTCTTCTGAGTGCCACTTGTTATATGTTCCATTCTTTCATATACCCCTTATCTTCTCCAACATGCCCTTCCCTTATGCAAACATTTTCAGAAATCCTCTAGCCTCCATTGAATTTTATCCCAGAACTAGTCAAGAGAAAGAGAGAGAGAGAGAGAGAGAGAGAGAGAGAGAGAGAGAGAGAGAGAATTTTCTCTTAGCTGACTCTAAACCAAGTTTGCAAATGTGCTTAATATTGATCATATTAGACTTTAAATCCATCAGCAGTCTACATTTTTCCAACCTGTCTTCTGTCTGTGCTTATCTTTATTAGTGTTTTTACATTTTGTTTAAAGTATCTGAAGAGCAGAGATAGTGCTTGGGTCTCTTTTATACAGCTAAGATTATTTATGCGTTGTTTAATACAATACTATGTATTCTAATCAATGAGAAACACAGAACCTCATATTAGCTATGGCAGATAAGCCACTTGTTTTAATTAAAACCTATTCAACCCATCTCCCTTTTTTGTTTGCATTCTTCTGTTCCAAAGACTGGGAAGCTAAAAACTGTACATGCCCAAAGCACCACATTTGGCTATTGTCTTTCTTGTAAATGCTGAGTTTGGTCAAGAACCAGGAGAGCTCTGTGTTTATAAAGAATATACAGAAATGCATTTATTGTTAATGTATGTTCTTCCAGGTTGGTCATGCTCCTTGCATATAAAAGGGCAGTGTTGTAACAAGAATTTGGAGTTTTCTCAACTCTGGGAGCCCAGATCTGTCGTGGAGAGAGTTACTAAGAGCAGCACATCCTGTTTGGGCAAGAGACGATCCCCAAGGCTTCCGTATTTGCCTCATTCAGTCTCCTGTTTTCTTTTAAATTGCATATCATTTCCTAAGATATTAGGGATAGTAGTGGGTGGACCTCCTACTATTATCAAGCTGTAATCTACCTGAAACACTATACAGGCCTTTGAACTAAACAAGAATACAAACTATAGTCTAATACTGGGGTTCACAAACTTCTGTAAAAGACCAGAAAGAAAAATATTTTGGGCTTTGTGGGCCAGATGTTCTCTGTCCTAACTGTTCAAATATGTGCCAGTAGCATGAAAGCAGCCATAGATAAGACATAAATGAATGAGTATGGCTCTGTCCCAATAAACTCTTTTTTAGGCTTTAAAATTTGATTTTTTTCCATATTTTTATTAGAATATTATATTTATACATAGTAATTGGCTACATTATTATATATTTGAATATGAACACAATCTACCAATATAATTTGGTCACTGTCATTTGTATTTTAGATATTTTTTATGTAATTTTATGTATTTACATAAAATGTACATAATTTTTCTTCTTTTTAGTTTTTCTACCATTTAAGATGTGGAGAGTCAATAAGAATGAAATTGGACTGCATTAAAATTAAAAACTTTAGTGCATTAAAGAACACAATCAACAAAGCAAAAAGCAATCTGTGGAAGGGGAGGAAATATTTTCAAATGTTATATTTCATTGGGAGTTATTAACTACAATATATAAAGAACACCTACAACTTCACAACAACAAAAATTAAAAATGGGCAAAAATATTTGAATAGACATTTCTCCAAGGAAGATCAATAAATGGCCAATAATCACATGAAAAGCTGCTCAATATCATTAATCATTAGCAAAATGCAAATCGGAGGCACAATAATATCCCATCTCCTGCCCATAAGGATGGTTGCTGTAAAGAAAAGAAAAATAAAACAGCAACTTTTGGAGAAGTTGTAGATTAATGAGAAACCCTGTACCCTGTTGGTAAAAACATAAAATGGTACAACCACTGTGAAAAACAGTACGGTAGTTTCTCAAATAAACATAAATATGCCCAAAGGAATTGAAAATAGTATCTCAAAGAGAGATGGGTACACCGATGTTCACAACTACATTATTCACAATACCCAAAGATTGAATCAACTCAAGTACTTATCAACAGATGAACAAACTGTTCAGAGAAAGAAAGTATGGCATATTCATACAATGAAATATTATTCCATCTTAAAAATAAAAGAAATTCTGACACATGTTACAACATGGGTGTTACCAAATGAAAATCTTAGGCTAAATAAAATAGGTCAATCACAAAAAATGAATACTATATAATTTAGTATATATGAGACACCTAACGTCATCAAATTCATAAAGACAGAAAGTAGGAAAGTAGTTTCCAGGGACCAAAGGAAAGAGA
The DNA here is from genome assembly GCF_048772815.1 of Callospermophilus lateralis. Taxonomy (NCBI): domain Eukaryota; kingdom Metazoa; phylum Chordata; class Mammalia; order Rodentia; family Sciuridae; genus Callospermophilus; species Callospermophilus lateralis. The sequence goes on along the minus strand of NC_135311.1, from coordinate 67,430,748 downwards.
GAAAAGGGAGTTGTTGTTTAGTGGATATAGTTTTAGTTGTGTAAGATGAAAAGAGTTCTGAAGCTTGGCTACACAGCAGTGTGAATGTCCTTAACACTAGGAAACCCAAAATGGTTAAGATTATGAAGTGTATATGTCATGCCTGTTTTGCTTCAGGTAAAATTTTTTTTATAAAAAAGTCATTCTTAGTTCATGACCTGTACATATATAGGCAGTGGGCCAAGTTTGCCCTATAGGTCTTATATGTCAAACCTTGGCCTTATGTGCAAACGAGTAGCAATTGGTTCCCTAGTCCTCATTTCAATTTCTATACTGAAAATTTTATATAGATATAGCCAGATTATATATACATGTATATGTAAAATATTAATTTATTCATTGGTTTTTCCATGCATGACATATGGCATGACATAAAATAGACACAAATAAAATACTATGGGAATATGGAAGAGGGAAAGATTACTTCTAGTTGGACGTAATAACTCTGTTGTCAAATTTTGTGATTCTCCCAAGTGTAAGACCAGCTGAGCTGAGCTGAGCTTTAGAATAGATGGTATTCAGACATATGTAAGTGAAGAGGAACAGGCAATATAGACCAGAGTCAGCACCTGAGAGACAAGAAGAGGATATACAATCAATCAACATGGGGGCGGGGGCAGCAATCAGTAGCTCAGCTTGAATGGAGCAGTATAAGAACTTGAAGATTAGATTGGAAATTTGATTTGGGGCCAGGTCAAGAAACCCAGAATAGCTAAAGCAATTCTAAGCAGGAAGAGTGAAACAGGTGGTATCGCTATACCAGACCTTAAACTATACTACAGAGTAATAGCAACAAAAACAGCATGGTACTGGCACCAAAACAGACTGGTAAACCAATGGTACAGAATAGAGGACACAGAGACTAACCCACAAAATTACAACTACCTTATATTAGACAAAGGTGCTAAAAGCATGCACTGGAGAAAGGATAGCATCTTCAACCAATGGGGCTGGGAAAACTGGAAATTCATATGCAACAAAATGAAATTGAATCCCTATCTCTCACCATGCACAAAAATTAACTCAAAATGGATCAAGGATCTAGGAATCAAACCAGAGACTCTGCATCTAATAGAAGAAAAAGTTGACCCTAATTTCCATCATATGAGGTTAGGCCTCAATTTCCTTAATAAGACACCGATAGCACAAGAATTAAAACCAAGAATCAACAAATGGGATGAATTCAAACTAAAAAGTTTTTTCTCAGCAAGAGAAATAAAATGTGAGGTAAATAGGGAGCCTACATCCTGGGAACAAATTTTTACCCTTCACACATCAGATAGAGCTCTATCTCTAGGGTATACAAAGAACTCAAAAAGCTAAACACCAAAAAAAACAAATAACCCAATCAACAAATGGGCCAAGGACCTGAACAGACACTTCTCAGAAGAGGATATACAATCAATCAACAAATACACGAAAAAATGTTCATCATCTCTAGCAATCATAGAAATGCAAATTAAAACTACTCTAAGATTACCATCTCACTCCAGTAAGAATGGCAGCCATTATGAAGTCAAACAACAAGTGCTGGCGAGGATGCGGGGAAAAAGGTACACTCATACATTGCTGGTGGGTCTACAAATTGGTGCAGCCAATTTGGAAATCAGTATGGAGATTCCTTGGAAAGCTGGGAATGGAACCACCATTTGACCCAGCTATTCCTCTTCTTGGACTATACCCAAAGGACCTAAAAACAGCATACTACATGGACACAGCCACATCAATTTTTATAGCAGCACAATTCACAATAACTAGACTGTGGATCCAACCTAGATGCCCTTCAATGGATGAATGGATAAAAAAAAAATGTGGCATTTATACATTTTTTTGGAATATTACTCAGCACTAAAAAATAACAAGATCATAGCATTTTCAGGGAAATGGATGGCATTAGAGCAGATTATGCTAAGTGAAGTTAGCCAATTCCAAAAAAACAAATACCGAATGTCTTCTCTGATATAAGGAGAATGACTCAAAATGGGGTAGGGAGGAAGAGCATGGGAAGAAGATTACCTCTAGATAGGGAAGAGAGGTGGGAGGGAAAGGTAGGGAGAAGGGGAATTGCATGGAAGGTGGAAGGAGACCCTCATCGTTATACAAAATACATGTATGAAGATGTGTGAAAAATAAAAGAATAGTGAGACCTTAGATTAGGTAGAGAGAAGTGAGGGGAGGGGAGGGGAGGGGAGGGGATTGGGGGAAAGGAAGGATAGTAGAATGAAATTAGACATTATTATTACTGTGTGTATCTATATGACTGCATGACCAATATGATTCTGCAACCTGTACACTCAGAAAAATGAGAAATTATATCCCACCTGATTCAAATGTATGATATGTCAAGGTCATTGTACTGTCATGTGTAACTAATTAAAACAAAAAATTTTTTAAAAAAAGAAACATTAAATAGAAAGAGGAAAGTTTTTGCACAGAAGAGTGGATGATAAGATCAACAGAGCATGGTAATACAACTGGTTCACATGCATGCACGTTCAACAGAAGGAAAATATGGAAGCAGGAAAACTAGCTAAGTGCCTATTATAATAAAAACAACAGTGAAGGCCTATAGCAGGATAGCGACAGGTGAATGGAAAAGAAGTTAAGAGGTTCAAGTCAAATCATAAATGAAATCCATGAGATTTGACCACCAGCTGGATATGGGGGAACAAAGAGGAAAGATCAAAGGTAACACTAAGGTTTTTTAACCCGGAGAGTAGGAAGATGATAATGTTGTCATCAACAACAAAGGAAAAATGTGAGGTTGGTGTAGGTAGGGGGAGGAAGGCAAGTTTGGGAGGACCCACTAATTGTAAGGCCTCAGTGGATTATCCACACCTGGGTGGATAATGAGAACCAAGAAAGTTAGACGTCACTCATATCTAGATGGGGATTCAGGCCTAAGAGTAATACCTAGAGCCCTAGAGTGGTGAGTGAGATTTCCAAGGAAAGGATTCTAGAGAAGAAGGCTAAGGAGAGAACCTTGTAGAATACTAAAATAAGGGGTAGAAAGAAGAGTGTCCAAAGCATGAGCTACAAAAGTGGTTCAGAGAGGTAATAAAAGAGAAGACTTATATTTGTAGAATTACTACTACTGTGCTGAGGATATTACAAGGGGTACATCATTTTAATCTTTGAACCAATTCTTTAGGTAGGAATTATCGCTCCCATCTTTTAGAGTTGAGAAAACCACAGCTCATGGGCTGGGGTTGTGGCTCAGTGGTAGAGCGCTTGCCTAGCATGCACGAGGCACTGGGTTGGATCCCCAGCACCACATAAATGTAAAATAAAGATATTGTGTCCACCTAAAACAAAAATAAATAAATATTTAAGAAAATCACAGCTCAGAAAAGATAATGTGCCCCAAGATACACAGTAACTGGCAGACCTGAGGCTCCTACCCAAGTCCTTAGAAGAAAAACCAAGGGTATGTTTGTCAGGACAATGGAGTAGAGAGCTGCAAGAAATATTTTGGCCCCAGCGGCATTAAATGCATGGAGGGAGTAAGCTGATAAACACTGAAAAAGAAAACTAGTGACCTCATCAGATTTGTTAACTAGGAAGTCACTGAAGATCTTTGGGAGAGTCATTTCCTTATGATGTGGGAAATGAACATTGTATTGCAAACATTTAAAGAATGTGTTATGGTTTGAAAGCAGTGATCAGTGAGTAAAAACCTTTTTTAGCCAGCAGTGAGATAATAAAAGAAAGAGGAGATTGTATGGGAACTCAAAGGGGTTCCCAGATCAAGAAAAGGGTTTGTTTGTTTGTTTGTTTTTTAATTGCTTTATTTTGGTTTTGTTTCTTCATATTTTTCCCAATAGGTAAACCCTGGGCATATTTTTTGGCAGAGGAAAGGAATCAAATAGAGAGTTTGGAAATAAGAGAAAATGAAGCTATATTAGCTAGGCATAATCAAAAAGACCTATGATAAAGACAAAAAACAGAGTAGGTATTCATAAGTACTAAGTACAAGACAATTCTTTACATAGAAAATTGTAGATTGGTTCAAACCACAAAATAGTAATCTGTACTTTGCCAGTATGTTTTGCTCAAAGACTCTCTTTTTAGTGATTTAACGCATGCTGCAAAAACTGGTTATATAAAGCAAGGCACGAGGCTGGAGGGCTCCCACTCCAATTTGACAACACCATTGTGTCTTCACACCACCTGTCACATCTATCAACATTTTAACTAATGTCAGAGTTCTTCTTTTGCTAATGAGCTGCCGCTCGGAGAAACATTTCCCCTCCCCGTCCGCCAGCTACAGTATAATGAGCAAGAATGAAAGGCCGGAGCATCCTCTCAGAGGCCCCTCTTTGCTTTGGAAGACCATCACTGTCCTTTATCTCTTTTGTCACAAACTCAAATTGAGTTATCCGAGGCATTCTTAGGTGGGTTTTGTTTTGATACAATAAAAAATTGAATAGAAAATAAAAGAAACTCCTCTGTCCCTCGACATCACCTCTAAGGTTGACACTAGTTATGGCCTAAGAGCTGTGGGTGAGTGAAACGATTGTGTCCCATGCACCTTAACAGCCCTCCCCTTTTCAAATATGATGGTCTCCTCCGCCAGAGAGGTACCTTTTTAGGAATATGGACTCTTCTCTCAGTAATATCAGACATCAAGTGCTCGTGATTCCCTGATTTCCTTCACCTGAGCTCATGGTCATGCTATTCTACCTGGAAGCCACCTCTCCCGCGCTCCCACAGGGGGTAATACTATTGCCTCTTCTTTTTTTTTTTTTTTCCCCCTCCTCTGTGCTGGAGGATGGACTGACCCTGCTTTAAGAACCTGCTGTGGCATCAACTCCAGAAAGTCCTGAATGCCCAGGCTTGGTTAAATATCCCTTTCATTTGTGTAAGCCTCTATCCTGGCAATTGCATAATATCAAAATGATTGGGTTTTGTATTTTTTTTCCCCCAAACTGGACCATAATCTTTTTTATATATGAGAAAGTATTTTATTTCTTTTATCCCCAGTGGCTCAGCGTGGTGAACTGAGGCTCTTCCGAGGCAACTACACATCATGAACATGGTGTAGACACATTTACTTGCGGTAATAGATGACTTCCCTTCCCTTGGTTAGCTTGTACTTCCTGACTTTCAGTCCCTGGCTAGAGTAAATTCGGAGGAACCAGCAGTTACCCAAGGAGTAAGATATGGAAAGGACCTCCTAGTGCAATTGGTCTTTCCCCAAAGTGTGCTCTGGTCTGATGCTATGGTCACTGGAGTCCATGTTCCTAGGTGTTAGCAAAGGTTCCATACTATCCAAATGGAGATTTTAAAAAAGTGCATTTAAAAGACTCTAAGAAGTGAAACAGTAAACAAATTGGTTTACTAGAATTTAGTGTTTCTAAATTAATTAATTTGACTAATCATCCTCATTGTGGGGGTGGGGGATAGGGCAGCTAGTAAGATCTCACAGTCTTCGTGTTCTCAGAAGATATTTGATAGGAGATTTTATCCTATCAAAATTATCCTGACAGAGTCATTCAAATGCACCCTGGGAAAGGCTGAGATACGTTCTTTTGAGGGATCCTTGGAACTCTTCTACCTTGTTTCTTCAGTTATTGTTCATAAAGATTATTTCTAAAATAGATTGTGGATTTGACTATGTATGTAGGAAAGAATGGTGTCTGTAAAAGATAAAAACTTCAATCTCAGAGAGGAAGACATTCTGGGGGTTAAAGATTTCCACCATCATATCCTAAGCATTGTCCACGTGTTCTGAGAGACCATGGAAAATAACTGTATTCCTGATGAAGCTTCTCACCTTCATCATTTATGGTGATACATCTGAAACATACTCATTCTTGGTGAGGGTTTACAAATTTAAAGAGTCATCAGATGATCCTCTTAAGGATTCTATATTTTTCACAGAGAAATGTTCTGCATGATACCAATCCCAGCCTTGTGTATAAAAGAGCATATACATACATATGCATGCATTTATTGCTTATGAATTAGATATCAAAATAAAATTATATACCTAAGGGTGTTTAATTTAGCATACCCAAGCATTTCCTCTCTCTTTATCAAAAATAAGCATCTCTGTTAAAATCATTTTAATATTAATCCAGTACTTTCTGTGAAAGCTCCTTGTCAATGAGAAATATTGTAATCAAGAATGAATTACTGGGCTGGGGATGTGGCTCAAGCGGTAACGCGCTCACCTGGCATGCGTGCGGCCCGGGTTCGATCCTCAGCACCACATACAAACAAAGATGTTGTGTCCGCCAAATACTAAAAAATAAATATTAAAATTCTCTCTCCCTCTCTCTCACTCTTTCTTAAAAAAAAAAAGAATGAATTACCATGAACATACTTACTGAAAGCCTACTATTGATAAGATTCTTTATGACATAATGACCATAATAAGTTATTTATATTACATTACTTCTTTGTATATATCTATAAGGATAAATGTACTGTTGTCTTAATGTAAGATTAATATCCTTGAGAATTTAGGTATAACTTTAGCTTAATTGTTTTATAGAGACTCATTCATCCTTATTGCAACTATCAATGAGGGCAGAAACATTTTCAACATGATTAGCTTTTTTGTTATGTAATTACTATCTGATTAATGGAATCAAAAGACAAAATAATGTAAAGCCTAGTAGGCAAATAATCAGAGATTTAAAATTCACTGCAATCAATACTATGTAGATGTATAACAAAGTAATAGAAAATTTAATTGGGAGAACATTAAAAAAAAAAACCAGAATACTCTGAACCACAAAATTCTTTTACTTGTGGCCAGGATCAATTTTTCATTTTGAAATTTTAATATTTACTTAAACACCTGAAATGTTCTGCCCTTAATTAAAGTATTACTTTTCTACATTGGGAGAATAAGCAACACATATAGGCTAAGATCATGAGATGTGTGTGTGTGTGTGTGTGTGTGTGTGTGTGTGTGTGTAAATATATGTACTTAAAATGGGTTGTTGGCTGAGATTAGGTTGTTCTGTGTGCAGATGGAGTGATAGTTATGATAACCAACATTGTCCCTTTTCTGAACTAGAAAGAGATGACATCAAAGCTTTGTCGACATTGTGTACTGACCCCTTCTAATTTAGTGCAAATCGTGTCGAAGAACTTCTCAAGGCAATGGGGTGAGCTTGTGAGTTAGAAGATCATTATGTGTATGTATACCTAAGTTAAATTCATGTTCCAACCCTACAAAAATTTTCTAGAATTCCTAATAAGATCTCTGTCAATAAATGCAAATTCAGCACTTCCAAGCATCTTTCTGGTCCCTAACCTAGATTTGGTCATTTATTATGCCCTGCACTTTCCATTTTATAAAACTCATCATTCATAATTATTAACTGCTTTTCCTTGCTATCATTTAATCTATGTCATAGAATATAGATTTGTCTTATTTTTCTATTGTATTCTCACGGGCTTTTCCACAGGAAAAAAATGTGGAATAAACCTTTGTAAAAGGAAGGGATAAATATTTTCTGTCAATTATTGTCTTCTTTTTCAATTTAACCTGTAAGCCCCTTCAGGGAAGAGATTTTTGCATACTTTATCTCTTAGTCAACCCTAAGTGTGCATTTCCCTGCATTTACATTTAAAATTTCTCATGTCCATGTCCTATCTGTCTTTCTAGAAAAAATCCTGAGGTCAATGACTGTGCCTTACTTTTGGGGGTGGGGGGGGAGCACCAGGAATTGAACCCAAGAGTGCTTTACCATTGAGCTACATCCCCAGTCCTTTTTATTTTTTTAATTTGAGACACAGTATTGCTTAGTTGATTAGGACCTTGCTAAGTCACTGAATCTAATTTTGAACTTGTGAACCTCCCAAGCTGCTGGGATTATTGGTGTGCACCACTGGTCTCAAATTTTTACTCCCATCATTTAATACATGTTCTGGTGCTGAGATGATGAATAGACAGTTTCGAATAATGAGTGAATGGAGTGAAAGTCATAATCTTGTGCAGTAGACAGACAAACAAGTCTACTATAAAGAAGACTGTTAACAATATTACCACATCATTGACAGAGCCCCACTTCTTGCTATAATAGGAACGAAAAGTGTGAAGCAAGAACATATTGGAACAAGTGAGACTTAGTTAGATGAGGCAGATCTGAGAAAGTTTCATAGAGAATGTGACAATCAAGCAGACCCATAAGGATGAGTAAAATTTCAACAAGCAAAGATGGTGCAAAGGAATTGATGCTGGAAAACAAATCGAGCGCTTGCATTTGAAAAAAAGGGGAGAAGAGGTAAAAGGGAAGTTAAAGCTAAATCATATGAGAAGAAAATGAAAAGATGCAGGAGAGGCGTGTTAAAAACACAGAAAGAAGAAAAGACTTTAATGTGACTAAGGACTTTAAATGCGAGTGGATTAAAAATAGAACAGACTTTCTCCTATAGTCTCCAAATGTCAGCTAAGACCCTAAAGTTAAGAATGGGTAATAAGTATGCCACATTTTAGTGTGGTGCTAGATACTTTTATGTAAAACTTCTCAGAGTCAGCAAAGCTTGCTCACCATCAACAGCCTATATAAGAGTCAGGTATTTTGTTGAGAAGAAGATTCTTTGAAGCATGGTGAATGCAAGGAGTGCTATGATGCTTGCACTTTATCAATCCTTAGCCAAGTGAAGAGGATCTCAAACGAACAGTCACAAGGTCTGGAGTTAATACCTAGAGGATAGATTTTATTCTGAGACTCAAGTTAGATGCTTATTTAGAAATAGGAATTGGTAGGCTTTCCCAGGGCTAGTATCACAATAGAACTCATAAAGTTTCTGGGCAAGCCTCGGAGCTGGGTCCAGGGTCTAGGGGGTCGCATGAGAGAGAAAGAGGATGGTGCCTATTTGAGACTGGGTGGAAGGAAAGACCAGAAGAGAAGAGCAGGTAGCTAATAGAGTATACACCCCATTGATGGGCCAAGGACTGGCAAGTTTTCCAATGGGCCACAGAGAAGAATAGAAGGTAGCCTGACTCTGGTCGTCCCTAGTGGTACCTACTCAAAAGCAATCCCTGCTGGGGAAAGGAGATTCCAGGTAAAAGGGACAGAAGTTTTTCACAGGAAGAAAGGGACTGAGATGCATAAGCATCTGAGGCAGGGAACCTAGGGTCTCCCAACAGGGCATAAATATGTCCCTGAAGGTAGAGTTAACATGGAATGCAGCATGATACAATACATCACAATTCCTAGAGAGCTGCAGATTCAGATTCTGTACATTTCCTTTCTCCCTTCCTCTCCTCTTGCACCCTAAGGATCTAAAGAAGAACTTAAGATTAAAAAAAAAAAAAATGAAAGGCTGTGATCAAATCCCTTCTTCCTGGCCAGTGGTCCCAAACCTTAGCTAAACAGAGAGGAGATGCTTTTTAATAAAACAGGAAACAGAAGGTTAAAATTACATTGGCTTGAATTATTAATACTGAAAAAGAGGTTTTTCTAATACCCAAAAGTAAAGAAAGCAATGGAATCTGCCCAAAATATCATCAAGTGTGGTGTCAATGTTAAAAAAAAAGTATTTTCCTGATGGTTCCAGTCAGTTATATCAGGGTAATAATCTGGGCTTCTTTTTCTTCTTGTGATATATGATCAACAGGTTATTTTTAAGGAAAGAAAATGCTGTGAACAGATTTCCGTTTTGGAGATACCACTTAGGTTAGGGGATGCCACGTAACTTAAGTTATGTACAAAGCCCTGAAATAATGGCCACTAGCTCTTGTGTGAGGACTTCACAGACTTCAACTTCAGGATATATCCCTACATGGTAGAAGTGAGATGAATTTGTCAAAAAAGAATGTATTTCTTTTCCTTCATATTAATTCTCAAACTAGGATGAAAGTCCTTGTTATACCATCAAAAGTACCCAGAAAAAAATATTAAACCTGCCCATGGTAACTTAATGGACTTATGAGCATATCTTTGATAATGTAGAAGTCCTTCCGTTCAGACTTGGGTGTCCCTTTTTAATCATTGTGTGTGCATCCTGAAAGTACTTTGTAATTGAAAGTATCTCCCAAGAAGATAGCTTTGTGACACACACTGGCAAGACCAGGTGAATCCATCCCCAGTTTTATCCACAGAGCTGCTCCCTCCACCCCTGGGCCTCTGCTCTTTACTTTAGGAACCTAACATGCAGAACAAAGTGATGCAGATAGTAAGTAGACTCTTTGGTCCTGTTCACCAGTGTTATGAAGATATAAAAATAAGACTTAGACAATGCAATAGGGAATTTGATATATTTAGATGGTCACAAGCTGAATTTTGCTCGTCACTGCTATAAAGAGGTGAGGAAAAGCTTTTTTAAAAACTGTTTTTACGATGCAAGGTGTAGGGAGTTAAGATCATCCCCATAACTTGCTAAAACTGATTCTAACAATACACAGTGCCACTTTCAATCTGTTGGACTCTTATGCAACCAGACCAGGACTGGCAATGAGAGCTGGGTCAAGACCAATAAACTTTCTTCCAAAACCTATATTTGCAGGACCTTCACGAGCCCTCAGGGGCCATCACTCCCCCAAGTCTTTTTCCTCCAGAGTAGAACCATGTCAGCCTGGTGGTTAGGACCAAGACTGTGTTCTCTGTCCTCTCTTCTTCTTGTCTCTCCTCTTTCCCTCTCCTCCCTTTCTCTCCCTTCCCCTCTGTTCTCCTTTTCTCTCCATTAGCCGTCTTTTGGTCAAATTTTGAGGACTCTCTCCTTTTCATCTTGCAACCAGAGAAAAATTCCAAATGATATTATGCAAACTATAATAGAATCATTCCAAATAGTATGTTTCAGTCAAAGTAGTCACTTGTAGTGATATAGACACAATGTCATATATTTCTGGGTCTCAAAAAATCATGCTGTTATTTACAACTACCAGTTAACAGCTCAGCTGAAAGTTACAGTTCAAATGAGTCAAAATAGAGCCAACCTGAAGGGATAACTTGAAGCCAGGGTTCTGGATTTTGGTCCATTGTCCTGAAATATTTTATATCTATTTCACAACTAGCACTGTAACATGAAAATAGAACATGTTAAGAATTGGTGTTCATTTCTGTCTGGAAAGCTGCTTGGTTTTTAACAAATGGCACTGAGTGGTCAGGCATTTCAAGTCAAAAGTGAGGCAACTGAAAATCAGGATTAGTTGGAGGCACAGCCAAGGCCAGAATAGCTACAATAAGGAGTCCTGTATACCAAATTAACCTTCCACTGCTTCCTTTATAATCAACAACAACAACTGTCATTTTGCCATAGAAGAGTACGTCATCTGATAATCCTTAACACAGGTTTGATGTAGAATCTTCATTTGTCACATCCAGAGCCAGTCATTGTCATCTGCATCACAATTTCCCAATTAATTAAAAAGATGAATAATTATGAAAGTCTGCCTTACTCTTCTCAATCGTGTATTTTGAAAGTTAAGTTTTTCCATACTTCTATGAGATGTTCGAAGTACATGCTATAAAAGGAGGGGTTTTGTACGTTTCATTCTAGCATTAGGTAAAATACAAGATAGCAACCCAATATCAGTATGATTTCCTGTGACAAGGACCTTAAATTCTGCATGATAGCTATTAACAATGGAATTGGAGGACATTTTTAAGTTTTGACCATGTGTTCTTTGTCGATCATATACGCACATCTTTATAATATGAATAATACAAAAGGTTCAACCAAATCAGTAATGCTAATGTACCTTAATGTACCTGCCCTCCAAACAAACAAAAGTGGAGTTGTAAAAGCTAGTCCAACAGCATAGCTATAGGACATGGCCATGCGGTGCTACCCTGGAAGCAACTGACAGTCCCTACTGGTAGCCAACGCTCCGCAAATATTACTTCCCTTCTTCCCTTTCCATAAAGTGCTGCCTACACTTTAATCTGATTTGGATTCTTTTCTTTCCTGCACATTGATCATTCAGTGTGACAGAGTGCCTGCAGGGGGTCAGGTGCTTTTCCATTTCCCTGGAGAGCAGTGATCAGCAAGGGGGCAGCAGTCCTTGCCCTCACGGTGCTTATGTTTAGGGAGGGATCAGACAACAAACATGTAACAGATAAACAGGACAACCTGCTATGAAACTAATAAAAGAAGTCAGCATGACATGGAGGAACTATTCTCTGAAGAGACCACATTAGAATTGACAATGAGCTTTTTGACCCTCTTGTTTCCTGATAAACACATGGTGCCTAGAGATGGTAACTAATAAACATTTGGTAAATATTTGTTGAATGAATAAAAGACTAGAGAAGGGTCCACAGCTGATGTCCATCTGTGAAGGTGCAGATGAAGGAGACAGTTGGCACTTCTCAGTGGACACTCACCCTCTGCTCCTTAGCAACATGGATGTGTAAGCCACATCCTCAAGAGGTCTACCTCCGCAGGTGGCTACCCTGAACTCCAAATGCTAAGAATCAGCTTTGATTTGGCTCCTTTGTAGAGTGTCTCCAACACCCAGGGTCTCCGCACCCAGAGTCTTCACAAAAGCTCCAGAATCTGCTTCCATTTCTCTCTTAGGGAGTCTCATACCTTCTATGACAGCGCCTCTAGTGGCCTCCGGCCTCCCACCACACCACAGCACACAGAGGGCAGGAGCTCAGCGCCTTTCGTTCTGCTGGTTCATCACTATGGCACTCGAATGCTTCCCAAATGAGTAAATTCCAAACCTGAGTCCAAATAAAAGATCTAAAGGAAACATGCTTAGATATTTTTTCCTATTTGGGGATTCAGTAACGGTTAACTGTATCTATAGCCTCTGACCTTAAAATGACATCATCTACAACAAGGCAAAAGAAGGCAAATGTGCTTTGTCCACTTTTTCCTGACTGGAACAGCATGTGACTTTGGGTAGATCATTGAACCTTGCTCGGTGTGCCTGTGTGGGCTGGGGAGGGAGGGGAGAGCCTCACCCTGGCAGGACACACTGAGGGTGGGCGAGGCAATCAGGAGGGAGGCAGCGAGAAAGAAGGGACTAAAGTTCCCTGGGATTTCTAAGTGGCATGTCCACTATATCTCAAAATTATAACCACAAGTCATACAGGCTTATTTGTATCTGGAGGGCACTTTCGGAAGTTGGTTTTATTTCCTTTTTCTGAGCAAATCTAAAAGAGCAAACGCATGTGAAGGAAGGTGTCTGGTTGAGATAAAGGTCAGTCACAGAAAGAAGCATTGACAACTTAATCATTGCTTATTAGGATAACCGTTTTTAATTAAATATTTAAAATTGAGAGGGAGTCATAAGGAAGCAGTTTACATGTGTATTTTCTTTTCTGACATCAATACTGCCATTGATGAGCAGATGCAATTTAGTTTTACTCTGAGAGAGCAGACAATGGTCAGTTTTCCTCCAGCTGGCTTATTTTACAAGCATTAATGAACAATTAACCAACACTGGCACTCTTTCCATCTGTAATCCTGTGGTAGGATCACTAATCTCTACCACTAGCAGCTAATGATGAAGGTCTCTCAAGCTTTGCTTCTTATCTCTGCCGGTTCTTAATACTTGCATAAGCATGCTTTCTGAGGAGGGGCCCCCTACTGCTATGCAACCCGGGAACAAAAGCCCAGAGACATTTTTGAAGGGGTTTCTGTTCAATAACACTTCTATGCTTATGTTTGCCTTCCTCCTACAACAAACACCAGTGATCAACAGAGGGCTCTGGGGGTCACGGAGGGCTCTGTTTTTCCATACTTCTAATACTCATAAGAATGTATTCAGACCGTATTATACACACCCCACCCCCAACTTTGCACAGGCAGACACCCTAAAGTGGGGAGAGAAATGTGGCCTAAATAGAATCAAACAGTATTTTTCTCCATGAGTCAGCTTTGATTTGGCATTGAATAACACTGAGTTTGAAACCACATTGTCATTAAAAATGTATATGTGAGAGGCAGATTTATCTAGAAAACCCCACACAGGATAGGTCTTCGTTTCTCTGAATTAAATGGAACTTATATTCAATTGTCTCTCTCTAGTGGGGCAGAAAACAATTCACCATTTCATTAGAACTCCTCTGTAGGGTCAAGATTTAAAGAAAATGCAGGGTCAAGATAAAACAAAAAAAAATCCGACTGTAGAGTGGCACAACTGTAGGATAGGGGCTCAGGCTGAATGGCACAGTTTTCATTTGAAACTACTTTTCAGACACAACTTCCTGGGAAAGTTATAATTTCAGGGGAAATTGTACTCAAGACTTGATTTCAAGACAAAATTATTAGGGAAGGTTTCGGCAGCACAAATTCTGCTGGCCTTGGAGTGTTGGGATAGATGGAAGCTGTGGCAAAGATAGCGTTAGGGGCTGTGTGTATTGGTTTTGTATTCAAACACTAAGCACAAACAACCATCCTTGCCCAGCCAAGGCCAGAACTTCAAATTTGCTACTTTTATAGTCTGCGGCCCTCAGAAAGTGGGAACATATTATAAGCTATGTTGATTTGAAAACAGCAAAAGAACCAGGGTGATGTTGAGGGTGACATGGCCCCTAAATGACTGAGCACTCTGAAGTGTCTGAATAGAACGATCCTGAGGACATTTGCTGTCTGATTGAGGAGCAGGGTGGGAAAGGGAAGCCACTCATTTCTTGAGCCTTAACCTTCTAAAGGCTCCAATGACCCACATCACCTTCAAGGTACTACAATTTTGGAACTGGAAGAGTGTATCATGCTCTAATAAAATGAATCAATCAATAAAAAAACTATTCTGCAACAATCACCCAAAATGAAAAGGAAGTTTTCTCCAGTCATGTTACTCTTTTTCCTTAACCATTTAGAATGCTGAAACACTGCTTCTTTTCTCCTCTAACATTCTAAGTTGCCCACAGTGGAGAGAGGGCTTAGTGGACAGAGTCCTGGACTAGAAGTTTGGAAGCTGAGTCCTATTCACACACAGCTACTGACCCCTTGTGTGATCTCATACAAGTCACTTAACCTCTCTGCCCTTCTGCTTCCTCAGTCATTCCACGGAGACAATGCTACCTGCCCCTCCCTACCTCTAGAGCTGCCAGGGTAAAGGAGCTATGTCTGCACAGCATTTGAAAACGCCACTGGTTGGTACAAGGCTCAGTGTAAAACACTGAAGAAAAAAAAAAAAAGACCTGTAATGTGATAACACACAATGAAAATAAGGATAGATTATAACCTAGGGAAGCACAGAGGTCAGGAACCTTTGCCACCGAAAATTCAGTAGTCATGAGCTTTGAAAGCATGTCTCAGTGACGGAATATTCACCTTTTATGCTCTTTAGGACTCACTGGGCTGATCTATCTAAGTGAGCAATTGGACAAGAGTAGTAATATTTAAAGGGGTGTGAGTAAAAATTCTATATCCTACGAATCTCAAATTATTGTCTCTGAATCTCCAATTTGGGAGAAATAATTCAAGATTACTATTTTCATCCTCAGAAGGATTGTCTTTACTGCCCCATGAATATACATGCTCATTTCTACTCCTGTCATTCCACCTATTGCATTCAATGTTCTCCTTTCTACCCATTTAAATCCTACTCATTTTATCACATTCCAATTAAAGTTTCACCAGCCTCTCCCATCAAGGATTCCATACTAATCCACAAGGCCACATATTTGCAGGTATCACAACTTCACGCCCAGTATCCAGATGTCCCAGTGGATTTTTTTTTTTTTTTCTCATTTCATTGTCTGGAATTAGCTTACAGCTACTTGTAAAATCTGAGTCCACCACTTAGTCATTTTTGTATTTGCTGATGCATGTCACACAATGCCTTGAACAGAGTAGGTGCTCAACAAATAACTCTAAACTGAATACAAGTGACCCACCGATTAAGAAATTGATGTGTCAGTTAATGATGCAACTAATTTTTGAGTGTCCCTATGTCCCAGGAACTGTCACACACAATGAGAATAAAGTGCCCCTGCTTTCAAGAAACTTTCAACATTATGGGAAAAGCAAATCTATTGCATTGAACCAAAGAAGCACTAAACTGCATTATATTGATAGAATGGAACCAGAAAGTCAGAGAGAGATGAGCATAGAGTGGAAAGAAAGGCGATTCTAACATAGCATCTCCTCCCTACCACAGACTGTGCCCTCCACGTCCTCCCATCAGTCTTCCTCCTTCTCTAGTCCACTCAGTCCAATAAGTACTGCTTTGACCCACCTATCGTGCCTGTATGCCTGTCTCTACACAAGAAAAAACTATAACAATAAAAGAGATGAGCAGAAAAAAAACCCAATATCTATATTTATTTATTTAAGGCTACTGATTTTAGGGGAGATTCTTGGGAGAAAACTGGAGAAATTCCAGGTTATTCCACAAGTTCAAATAAAATGTGATTTAGACAGACTCCCCCACACTTATTTGAGAATTTCTCCTCATCCTAACTTTTCATTGATTTCACTAACTGCTCATCAATTTCATAAACAAGAGATTTCAGTCTAGAGAAGTAAGACACATATATACATAATCAAAATGGAGAAAGAAGGTGTTAATTGCCTTATGAGAGGTGCAGATGAAGTGCTGTGAGATTACTCCTAGCCAGAAGAGGTCAATAAGAACTCCATCAACAAGAAAGAGCATGAGCTGGACTTCAGAGATAGATTTGGAACTGGGGCATGTAGAAATGATGGGGAAAGAGCATGATCAAAACCATAGAGAAGATTTTCAAAAGTACACACCAACACCCCCCCCCCACACACACACACACAGAGAAGAGTTAGGGTAGCTCGATTTATTAGTTGTACAGAGGGTTGGAGTTAAAGATTCATGGAACATGGTGTAGAGGGAATTAGACCTCAGTGTCAAGACAATAGGGAGCCAACAAAAGTTTCTACAAAGGGGAGGTGCTGTGCTACCCCACAATTTCAGCTGTTTGTGCTGAATAAGAGTAAACAGTAAGTAAATCTATCATTTAACATTTTCCATAATTCTAACTCTCCAAAATTGGTACTCTAACTACAGGGTACTTTAATTTTCATTTCCATTGTTCTACCTTCCCTTTAGAAAGGAGTTTTATTGCTTGTGCTATGGTAGTACTGGAATGTTCTCACTCTGTCTTGGCTGTGTCATGTCATCAACCTAAAAATAGATGCTAATTAACAAGGTTATTTCTAACTTACATTGTTAAAAGAGAGGAAAACAGTGATGAAACACATATAGAGTATCAAATTAACCAAGAACCAAATTCTAGTTCAAAATTCCCACCTCACAGATATTCAATTCACTAAATAGTCTTTTTTTTTTTTCTAAATCAGATAGTCATTATCCAAATTTCCTATCCCCGATGTGATAATATAGTGTGATGAGACATGCCCCAACAGAACACAAATTGACTTTTGGATCCTGGATGCTACATGGAGTGTGTGGAAGGTAAAGCAAATATCTCACTCTATTATCTGTTGTCTCTGAACCAACAGATTACATGGTTCACTGACTAGCTGAATAACTTTTAGACAGTTTGTTCATGTCTATTTACACATAGTCCACAGAAATATATTAACAACTAAGGAACAGCTGTAAAAATTATATGGCGAGATGGATAGATGAGAGCAATAATCTCTGCATGTATGTTTCTGTAGAAAAGACAAAAGTTGTACATGGTAAAGGAAATTGGGAAAACAAAACACAGGCACATTTGTATGTTGCTGCCACGACAAAATGTGACTTCCACCCAGTGATAGAGGCAGGCAAAGAAAGCATATCACATAATCTCCCAGAGACCTCTTTCATCTATCAAGAACATTACTATAATATATATTTTTGCAGAAATGGGTTTAAGATTTAGGTTTCTTTTCTAAAATGTTTTCCTGGACAATTGAATTTTTTAATAAGAAAGCCACTGTTCACATTCATTCAATAACCACAGAAATAATGGAAGTTTTTTGACTTACACTTTTTGTTAAATAATAAAATGTTTGCTTTCAACTCACTCTTAATCTCCTCTCCAATCACATATATCTCACAAAAATGTATTATTAATAAATAAAAGAAGATTGTCATGTCTTCTGCAATAGCACAGGTTATTATTCTGCTTTAAAAAGTATAATCATGCTGCATAAAACTTTCTTCAGATAAACGGTGCTTATCACTACGTAAAATTCCAAACTGAATTTAGGTAGGAAAATGGGTATTTAGATGGCATTGGGATTATGTTGCCTAATATTTGGTGGAAAAAAGACTAAATACATATAAGCTGGAAAAACCCTGAATATTGTACCTTTTAAAGATTCAAACATGCATTCCTCCCTTCTAGAAGTACCATCTTCTTTTGATTTCCAGGATATTTCAGATTCCACTGGTCTTGCTCCTCTCTGGCAGCCCTTTCTCAATCTCCTTTATAAGATTATCCTCATCTATCTTAAGGTGGTGAAATGTTGGCGTCCTTCAAGGTTCAGTCATTGGCTGTTTTCTTGCTCTATACCTGATCCAACTCTACGCTTACAATCTTATCTGATGGCTTCTAAACATGAATCTTGGCTTGGAGCTTCAACCACATATAGACATTTTCTCACCCGAGAGCTCCACTTGAATATCTCCTCCAATCTAATGTGTCTAAAACCCTCTCCCCAAAGCCCCAGTTCCAGCCCTACCTCTCCTTCAGCTCGCTATCCCAGGTTGGCACCATCATCCTTCCAGTTGGACAAGCCAGAAGACCCCTTGTAGGTGGCTCTGACACCTCAGTCTCCCTTACTGCCTACATTTTGCCTGTCTCAGGGTATGATACTTTTGTTCTTTCATCTCAATTTGCTTCTTTTTTTTTTTTTAAGGAAAATGCTTGAGGCAGGGTTGGTTGTTTTTTTTTTTTAATAAACTTTATTTTATGTGGTGTTGAGGATTGAACCCAGATCCTCACACATTCTAGGTGAGTGCTCTACCACTGAGCCACAACCCAAGCCTAACGTCTATTTCTACCCATGCTGCCACCATATCCTATCTCTCACTAAATTTCTGCAGTAGCCTCATAATTGGTTTCCCCATCCCCTTTCTGGCCCAATGCATTCCTTAGAGTATGGTAAAAATAGCATTTATATGCAAAATCTCATTTGTTAATCTCCCACCTAAAATTCTTCAGAGGTTCCCCCATTGCTTTAGGATAAGGACTAAAATCCTCAGCAAAAACTTCTTTGACCTTGTCCCTGCTTCTCTCTCCAGACTTGTCCCTTGCCCTTTCTGCCCCACCTGCTGCTCAACAGTCCAGCCTTCTTTTAGCCACAAATCTGTGATACTCCTCAACCTCAGAAGCTTTCTACACACTAATCTCACTGCCCAGAACACTCTTCCACTGTGCCTATTGATTTTCTTTATTTCTACTTATTCTTTAGATTTTAACTCAAGCATTATTTCCATGGGGAAACTTTATCTGACCATTCAGTGCTATTCCATCCTGAGCCAGGATTCTGAAGCATTTGGAAAGCTCTCTTTGTATGTATTCTTCTCACAGCAGAAGTCAGAAATTCAAACATCAAAGTCTGAAATTACATATTTATTTGTGCTATGATTTGATTAATGTCCAATGCTTCATTCATTTTTCTATGAATTTCATCACTCAGAGACTGAGTCCTTATTTCTGACCACTGTATCTTCAGTTATAGCACCTGGTTCAAAATGCACCTATGGTAAATATTTAGTGACTAAATAAATGAAGCAGTAGGAGATGAGGTTGGAAAGATAGCGTGGGCTAGTTTATGAATAAAATTAGATTCTGAACTTGCTTTTCTTTTTCTCCATTTCTTCCTACTCTTCAATTTGCCTAAACTGTGATACAGTAGATAAGATAGGGTACTACAGACACTGCCAGCCTCCATACTTCTGTTCCTGCTGTTCCTTCAGCCTTAATGCCTGATCTTTGCCAAGGCACAACTCAAAATTCACTTCCTTTATGCTTTCAATTTTGCATTAATTAAACTTAGTTGCATGCATTTTGTCCTCTACTGCCATAATATATACTCCTTAAAGGATATTTGAAAGACTGTGTTTTAGTCATCTCTGTACTCTTTCGGTGCTTCATACACTGCTGGACACAGAAATGGCCCTTCTAAGATGAACTGAACTAAAGTCACCAAGGAGATGAACTAAGTCCTGAAAAACATGCTAAGGAAAGGGAAAGGCAGCTACGATAGTGGCAAAACCCCAGGATCCAAGAAGATCAACCTGAGGACCACACCACATTACTTGAGGTTCCCAAGGCTAAGAGCCTACTTATTAAACTAGCCTCAGCAATGCTCCATTCAAATCAAATGTCATTAGCCTCTCCTGTTGATTTTCAGATTTTATAGTTGATATATTTCAGACCATTTCTAAAGCCCATGTGGTATCTTTGGTGTATAGAAGCATGTCTTTAGAACTCTAGAGAACATTTCTGACTCAATGAGACTCTATAAAAACTATAATCAAAAGAGTTATATTCTTATATTAACCAAACAAATCAACAAACAATGGAAATCATAGGACCATCATCACAAGTTTCAGATCCTGCTCAGCCAACTCAGGTGAGCCTCCAGCAAAGGATCCCTTGTCACGAGAATCAGACTTTCTTAAACTTAGACTTTTAAAAATCCATATTGTACTCCAGACTCTTGGTACTTTACTTGTACTCCAGACTCTTGGTACTTTACTTAAATCCATGTGTTCTAGTGCTTTAATGCCATAACTCAATTTTGGGAAAGGAGGAAGTAGGAAAACTAATCAAACCCTTCACATTCTAGTTTTCCCATCAAAGTATACCTAACTAAACCTACAGATTAAAGCAAAGATTTATTTCCCTGTTTAAAGCTTGTCAATGCTTTCCTCTTATCAACCATAATTTAGAATATATCAAAATCACCATTTTTTATAACTACATTACCTTAAATTATTTTTTGTTCAAAGGAACATAAACAGGTTGCTAACAAGCAGAAATAATTCTACTTTAGGTAAAAATGTTTGCTATCTCAATTTCATATTCATCAACTTCATCCTTATTTCACCTGATACCCAGTAATCATAACTACATTATTCTTTAGGTTGAATACCACTGAATTTCTTCTCCCTATACACAGAAATCACAAAATTAAAAAAAATCTTGTATGCCAATTTAAAATGAAAATGATTTCCAAGATTTATTTCAATGGCTTTTAATATTACCATCTAGGATTTGATGTTGTTTTTAAAGCCAAGTTTTAAAACCAAAGTTCCGGGACTAATTACCTTTTCCTTTTGCTGTTTAGCTGCCAAAGCTTCAGTCACTGAGGATAATCTTCAGAAGCTTGGCTTTGTTGCTAGAGCAACCAACCCAATTTTAAGTATTTTTCAATATGTTCTTTGGAGTATTTTAAATAACAATAAGATATACCTGATTGAGTCCATCGAAACAAGTACTAAGCTCATTTTTGTCATTCTGATCTATATATTAGAAAATTAGGCACCTAGTCTAGCAGGGATTAGAAACAACAAACATTCTTTGTGTGGAAGCTACATGGCATGTGCCACCTTCAGGCCAGGACCTCTTTCCCCAGGGCGAGTGGTCACAAACACAAAGAAAAGACTAACAAGAAAATTCCTGCTTCTTCCAGTTCAGATCCTCCAGTCATCTCAAGATTTGAATGCATCACAGACCACCCGTCTTAGAATGTCTTATATTTCTGTTTAGTGGTACTAATTAGGTGATGAGCTGATTTGGAATCTCTCATTGAATGGCAAAACACCAGAGCACTTGTATCCAAATGTTCTGGCTAAGTAGTACTATCAAGCTTGCTGCTTCCATTAACTGCTTCTTAGTTTATTTTTATCTGATTGCTCTGTTTAAAAGTCTGCAATACTTTTCAGAAGTAGAAGAGATACTGGGTTTAAATATGTACAGATACATCATACATAATATACGGGGTTCCTATGTAATTTACATTTTCCATAGTAGTTACTAGGCATTTGCTACCTCTTCACTTTCTACAAGAGTACAAACCATTTGCAAACAGCACAGAAGAACAGTTATCTGCTGGATCCCTTTGAGAAAGAGAAAAGCAGAGAGCAGTCTTTCTGGTCAATTGGTCAGCCCGGGTATCTACAAAGATTGACAACATGTAAGAATACCTGACATTTCTGTCTTGAGTAGTGAACAACAATCTAATGATCTGGGGTAGGATCACTGAATAAAATTGGAGAAAACAATGTTAATTGAGCTTTGGAGAAAAAGAGGTCTTTGTTAGTAATAGTTTATTTAAAAGGTAAGGAAATAAAACTGAGACATTTAGTAACTTGTATGGCTATTACTCAAACACACCCTAAATCAAAGATAATTGTCTTTGCTAAAACCACACTTCCAAGGCCAGAGTGCAAAAGTACCAGATTTTGATTGCTAGAATGTGAGATAAAATGTCTGAAATTATCAATAATACATTATATCTACTAAAAATCTATTTATTAACTTCAGCTATATATTGAGGAAAAGCCCAGTGGGTAAATTGCATATTCCTGTCTAGGACACTCTTCTTTTTAAAGTTTTTCTTTTTTTTTTTTAGTTGTAGATGAACACAATATCTTTATTTTATTTATTTATTTTTATGTGGTGCTGAGGATCCAACCTAGTACCTCACACATGCTAGGCAAGTGCTGTACCACTGAGCTACAACCCCAAACCCCAGGAGGCTCTTAAATGATGTTACAATGATTCTTTCTTTAAAAACATTCTGTTTTATTGAGATTCCCAGTAACTGACATGATGATTATAAATGTACTATGAATTATAAAAGATCGCACGCATTATTTTTACTGCTAGTTTTTAAATGCATAGTTCTCAAATGGTTCTCACTATGGCGATTCATTTCTCTGAACATAAAATTTGACCTCTGCAGTTTTCCCTCTCCTTACCTTCTCTGGATGTTTGCTTTTATGCTCCACTCACCTAAGAGACCTTTTTCCTTTCCTCTAAAATATAACAGAGAATCTGCACTTAACACCAAGCTCAGTTTAATCAAAATGTCTTAAAATCCCACCTTTTTGCAATACTTATTCCTAAGAAACCATCCCACCCTGATCTTTCCCCTTAGAGATCCTCCAGTATTTTAGAGGATTAGATACCTTTGCAGCATTTCATTCTATTTTGCCATTTCCCAGTTTCACCCAAGGATATATCTTGTCTCTCTAACTAAATGCCACACTTCCAAAGGAAAGGGATCCTTTTTAATTCTTTTATATGTGGATTGCCTATGATATGTTTGAGAACAGATTAGATATGTTATAAATGTTATTTGAGAAGATAGAAATAAAGATGAAAGTCTTTATGAGATGTGACATCTGGACTTAAATTACTCTTATATTTGTGGTGTTTTTAAAAATCTTGATATTTTCAGGTAAGACTTTTACATAATTGAGTTAGTGAATCAATATTGATTGGTGAATAAATAATCATCAAATATTTATTAAATATCTACTATGGGTCCAACACTGTGCTAGATGCTACAAATAATATGAAATTATAATTAATGCATTGCTCTTATCCTCAGGGTGCTTTTAATCTAGAAGTATCTAACGGCAGATTTTGCTGCTATGAGATGTGAGCAGGTACAAGTTAGTGCGATGATTAAACATTTCTGCAGCCTCAGAAATGTGCAACCCAGATTTCAAAACAGAATAGTTCAGGATATTAGGTACACAGTTATTTAAATATATAATTAAGCTTTAAATATTGTGAGAGGAGTCAAGTAAATAGTAGGCACTTAGAGTAAAATTTACAAAACAAATTAGAGTAAAATTTACAAAACAAATTAAAATCTATAAAATCATATTCATTTTTGCCTTCTTTCATTCTTTCATTTCAAATCAGCAGTGGTTTTATTGGCTTAACCAAAAGAAAGGGGGATAAAAAGGAAGAAGAAGGAAGGAAGGAAGGAAGACAAAGAAAAACAAAACCCTCTGTAATCTAATTCCCCAGTTTCAATCTCACTATTATGCTTTTAATTCAAATCCTTATCACTTCACCTGAATCTATAGTTTCTTAGTATGCCTGCCACTAATCTCATCATTACTCCTAATGAGTTCCTAAAAAGACAGATGTAATTATGTGATTTTCTTATTTTGAATTCTTCAGGGCACCACCTCACCTATTTGTGTAGCATGGCACACAGGACCCTGCACCGTCTGGCCCTAGTGGTTACCTCTTCTTCCACTGCTCATTCCCATACTCCAATGCAGACACAAGATACTTGCTGGTGCCCTCACTTTGATTACTGCCTTCATTTTGTCAAAATGTACTCTTTGCCTATGTGGAAAACCTTTCGCTGAACATTGGGGAGCTCGGTGAACTCATGGTCAAATGGGCTAGTGGTTACTACCACTGTGGCAAGATTGGCTTGCTCTCTTCCCTCAACTCCTACAGGAAGGAGGAATTCGGACATTTTGTTATTCAGACTGACAACCAAAGTGAGATCTTCATGGTGTCAGCTCCCCAGTATCAGTATTTCCACAGGATGACACTAAGCAGGAGGGGTCAGACAACAGATGGCATGAGAAATAGGTCACTCTACCAGCTTTAACCTACAGACAAGTAATTTGATGGCCTTACACAGAAGCCTATAGCTGTGTTCTAAAGAGAGAGGAGCAAGAACTGAGGTGAGAAGTCCTCTGTTCATCTGGAACCAGGGAGATAAAGGAGGAATTGCATGGTGGCAGCTCCCATAAGACCCAAGGACCTGCCTGTGGTGATTCCTCTCCAGGCTCAGCAACCACAATCCCAGAAGGAATCACGGACACAATCCGTCAGACTCAAGTGTCTACTTAGTTGATGTGGAAATGTGGAAGATCGCCAGGGCACCATGACTGAGCTGTTACCTACGCACGTGAAGACAGTTGTAGTATGATGCATGCAATAACAGAAAAAAAGCTCAGAACATTGTAGAACATTGGAGGGGATTCTGGCATAGTGATGCAAAATAGCTTTTTATACTCATCATCTGCCATTTCTCCCCCACAAAGGTCTGTCCATCTCAAGCCCAGGCCAAAAGTTATTATTTCTTTGTGTTAAGAAGATTCAAAATCCTATCAACTATTTTTAAATATTCAATTATTTGTTATCAACCACATTTATCCTCCTGTGCTATAGGTTGTTAGTAGTTAGTTATTTCTCCTATCAAATTGTACCCCTATATCCATTATATCCATCCTCTGGCCATTCCTCCCTCCCTTACCTTTCTCAGGCTCTGATAAGCACTATTCTATTCTCTATTTCTCTGAGATCAACTTAGTTTCTGCATATAAGTGGGAAATATGCACTATTTATTTCTTTGTGCATTCTCTGGTATTCTTTAAATTAAAATTTTAAAAGAATATTAAGAAAAGGACTCTATGTACCTGTGGATAAAGTCTGTATCTGTCATGGTCACCACCATAGCCCAAAGCCTACCTCACATATATACTGCTGTAAGGTCTAGGAGCATGTGTTCTAAATCTAGAAGCTTTATACTTGAATCTGGCTTACAAGTTGTGAGATCTGAGGGCATGTTTATTTAAGCCTCCATTTTCTCTTTGTGAAGTGGAGGTAATAATATTGTGGAAGGGATTAAATAAACAAAGTGTTCAACTGAGTGTACAGCCCAAAGTAAGAACTCAATCAATATTATTAAAGTCTTAATAAATATCTGTTGATTGAATGGCCTTTGATGAATAGCAAAGTACCATAACTAACTGCTGAGCTTAATTGACATGCATGTGGCCATGCCTTATCTTGTGTCCTACTATACCATTTCTAACCATTGGTTCCTTCTCCTTCTTTGTCCTTCGGGCTTGTCCCTCAGTCTGTGTCTCTGTTCTTATTCTCCCTGCTACTTCCTAGCATCTCATCTCCAAATATATTTCTTATTTGAGTCAACAGACTGATAAACCAACTCCTCCCATCACCATGCATTCCAGCTCTGCAGAGGAGTGCACATATGCACTGTGCACATATGCACCAGTCACATGGTGCAGCTAAGCTCTGTGAAAACTGGTCTCATTTTTGACCAGCTCTGAGGAGTGTCTTGAACACTAACCCTGACTTGAAAAATACACTAAACTACATATAAGACAATAGGACAGAGCCTTTGTATTATGAGGATCATAAAACTGACAAAGAGGTAAGAAACAACAGTAATAGGAGACTTTAACTATAAGGACATTTACTGGAAGTCCTCTCAACTGCAAAGCAATGATTCTGTAAGCTTTTACCTCACCTTGTTAACAACTTCCTGTCTCAGAACATAGAGATAGTGACAAGTGAAACAATTCATCTAAATTGAATTGTAATCCACAAAAACTGGGTGATAAAGTATAACTAGAGTCTATAATAGAGGAAAAAAATAAAGATGTGGCAAAACCACAAAAATCCTCCATATTTTAAAGGGGTAGATATGTTATAAATCCCAGAGAAAACAAGCATGATTCCATTATATGGTCCCAAGAGGAGGTAACTTGGAGCCTGTAAAAAAAAAAACCAAGATAATAGAAGAGGATTGGTAAGATTTCAACATGAATGCCTCATCCCAATTGGGGTGGGGTGCGGGGAGTAACAAGGGGAGATAATGGAAGATATTTGTTGGTTCCTTCTCCAGTATCTATGCCATCTTTCTCATGCCAACAAAACTTCTGTTTTTATTTGTGGATTTTATCCCTTCCTTTATTCATAGATCAATGAACTAAGCCTTCCAAATGCTAAAATGACCCATTCCTGGTTTCCATTCACTGATTGGCTTAGGGATGGGCATTATCCCAATTAGACACAACAGGACATGGAAAGCTGTTTTCTAAGATTTCTGTCTAAGAAAATCCTCCTTATTCTTCTGTAAAGTTATCAGAAGAGTCTATTTCCTCTATATAAATGACTACACATACATAAGGAAGGACATAGAGCCAAGATTTATTGGAAGACATATTCCCATTATGAGGGAAGTGCTATCTTGAGACTTAGAAACAACAAGAAGGAAACAGAGCCACAATATAGAGA
Source organism: Callospermophilus lateralis (assembly GCF_048772815.1). NCBI lineage: Eukaryota > Metazoa > Chordata > Mammalia > Rodentia > Sciuridae > Callospermophilus > Callospermophilus lateralis. The sequence goes on along the minus strand of NC_135311.1, from coordinate 67,403,821 downwards.
AACTAGGATGTAAAGAAATTAATTCCTAGTTTTAAGCTGCACCTGAAGACTTACTGTAATACATCCTATTTACATATGCTAATAAATTTGCCTAATTGTTTAAGTAAACTTGAATTGGACTGAATGTTTCTTGCAACATATGGAGACTTAGTGGATACAGATCATAAAAGCTGCATAGGGAACTCCTTAGTGATTTTTTAAAATAGGTAGAAAAGACACATAGGATGAATACAAGAACACATTTGTTCAATAAAAATGTTATTAAAAAAATGAATACCTAATTTTATTTTATTTATTTATGTTTATTTGTGGCATTGATGTCTTTTTTATTAGTTGTTCAAAACATTACAAAGTTCTTGACATATCATATTTCATACATTTGATTCAAGCGGATCATGAACTCCCATTTTTACCCTATATACATATTGCAGATTCACATCGGTTACACATCTGCTTTTTTACCTACTGCCATACTAGTGTATGTTGTATTCTGCCTAATTTTAAAAAAGCCTTAAATGATAATATTAACAAAATGACCTTTTAAAGTTATATTTAGGGTAAGAAGAGCAAGGAGGCTACAGTTTAGAATTAATAAATGGTAAATATTAAATTTCAAAGCATCAATTCTAAATATATTCTAAGAATTTAAAGAACCTGTTCTCAGTAATTTAAATAAAACATAATAACAATGACTCAAAAACAAGAGAATCCCACTAGAGATGTGGAAACTATGAAAAAGAACCAAATAAAAAGTTCTAGAGTTGAAAATTACAATAGCTGAAATGAAAAATTCATCAAATAAGTTCAGTAGCATTTTTGATACTATAGAGGAATAAATAAATGCCAAGACAGATCAATAGAAATTATCCAACCCAAAGAACTTCTACATCTTGTTCAAAACATTGAAGAAAATAGAGCGAAATCTTGGCGATCTAACAACATTAATCTTACTAACGTTTGTAAGATAGAACAGGAGTTCTAGCCTAGGGAACAATTAAAGGACAGAAAAGAATTTGAAGATATCATGGTTGAAAAACTCCCAAACTTAAGGGTAAACACTAATCTATATATTTAAGAATCTCAACAAGTTCTAAATAAAAAAAAAGAGATCCACACCTAGAGATATCACACCCAGACTTCTGAAAATCAAGGATGATGAGAAAAAAAATTGGAAAGTGGTAAAAGAAAAAACAACTTATCTTGTACAAACAATTCAACTCATAACACACTTTTTATTAGAAACAATGTGAAGGAAATGTGTATCAGGGAGCATTGGGACACAAATTCCTGAAAAAGGAAGAAATCCAATCAAGAATTCCATATCCAACAAAACTATTCTTCAAAATAATAGCAAATTAAAGACATTCTCAGGTAAACACAAACTGAGAGAATTTATTGTAGACCTAACCAGTAAGAAATACTAAAGGAAGTTTTTAGGGCTGAAAAGAAATAGTCTATTAATTATCAGAGCAGAAATTAATAAAATATGAAAGAGAAGAAAAGATAATCAATGAAACTAAAGTCATTTTTTGGAAAAAAGTGTTTAAAATTTGATAAGTCTTTAATTAGACTGTCATAAAAATAACATGAAAGACACCAATTAACCAAATCAAGAATGAGCAAGGGTATAAATGACAAAGACAAAAAGAAATTATGGAAATTTAATCCAACAAATTAGATGAAATAGACAAATTCCTCAAAAAGCACAAATTACCAAAACTGTCTCAGGAAGAAATAGAATATTTGAATCCACATATATTAAAGAATATGAATGAAAATTCTAACCACCACCCATACCCCAAGTCCAGAACACTTCACTGGTTAAGTTCTAAAAGTATTTAAGGACAAAATAATATCAATCCTTTCAGAAAATGGAGGAATAACTTCTCATTTTATTAGGACAGTATTGCCCTGATGAGTCAGATAAAAACATCACAAAAAGAGAAAACTACAGATCAGTAGCCCTCATAAGTATGAGTGAAAAAAATCATCCAGAGAAGATTAGCACACTGAAACCCATAATACATTAAAAAATGTAATATAACATGACCAGGTAAGAATTATTCAAGAAAAGGTTAATTTAGGATCCAAAGAGAATTAATGTAATACACTATGTTAACAAAAAAAATGACCAAAAAATGATTATTTAAATTGACACAGAAAATGTATTTGACAAAACTCAACACCCACTCATGACTAAAAAGCTGGGAAAAAAAAACTTTCAACAGACTAGAAATGAAGAGATGCTTCCAAAACCCTACAAGAGCATCCATGAAAAACCTACAGGTGAGTCACAACGGTGAAAGACTGAGTGCTAACATCAGAAACAAGGCAAGAACATTTATTCTCACTACTTCCATTTAGCATTGTACTGGAGGTTTTCATCAGTGCAGTTAGGCAAGAAAAAGAAATTAAAGACCTCATTGGGATGAAAAAATAAATAAGACTGTCTTCTCTCATGGGTGATTCAATGTTGCATAGAAAATCTTAAGAAATATATTATTTTTTTTAAAATTCTGCTGAAAAAAACAAGCAAGTCTTTTAAGATCACAGGAACAATATATGCACAGTATAACAAAAAAAATATTGTGCCTCATACAATGGCAATTGACAGTTTAAAATAACCTTAAGAAAACAATTCCATTTAAAACAACACCAAAAAGAATAACAATACTTTGAAACACATTAACAAAATAAGTGGAACTTCAAAAACTACAAAATATTGCTAAAGGAAAGTTTAACACATTTAAACAATAACACATTTTCTTTCATGAAAAGGCTCTATATTTCTAAGATGGCAACTCTTCCCTAGAAGAAACTTTTGTGAAAATTAATGATCTGAATTTAGAAATAAATTTTTAAAAAAAGATCAGATGCAACTTTGAAGAAGCACAACAAAGTTAGGGAAATGAGACTAATTTCAAAACTTAAATAAGTTTACAGTAAGCAATAATAACACACTAATAACAGTGTGGTATTAGTATAAGGACAGACATAAAGAATGGAGATTCCAGAAACAGATCCTCAGTATATGATCAACAAGGTAGTTCACAAGACAAGGATAGTCTTTTCAACAAGTAGCCCAGGAACAAGTGACTATCCATATGCCATATATGTGTGTGTGTGTGTGTGTGTGTGTGTGTGTGTGTTTGTGTGTGTGTGTTTGCATAAATTTTATATATATGATATATATATATATATATATATATATATATATATATATATATATCACTTTTTGAAGGGAAAGGAAGAAAAGGAGGAGCAGAAGAACTTCAACCTTCACTTCACACTATACCACAAATGAAATAATTTAGAATGGATTGCAGATGTAACTATAAAAATTAAAACTGAAACTTCATAAAGAAAACATAGGAGCAAATCTTTGCAACCATGTGGTAGGCCAGGCTTTCATAAATATAAAATCAAAAGCAGAATCTATTCAAGATAAAAGTTGTTCAGTTAGACCTCATCAAAATTGAAAACTTCTACTCTCTAAAAGGCACTATTAATAAAATGAAAAATCAAGCCACAGATGGGCAGATGATATTTGCAAGTGCCATATCTGACCTGTTATGCTGCCCCCAAAGCTTGTGTATGATGTAATGCAAGAAAGTTTAGAATGGTTTGATTGTGAGAGCTATAATCTAATCAGTGGATTAATCCATTGATATGGATTAAGGCAGGCATGGTGGTGTGGCTGGAGGAGGTGGATCACTGGGTACATGCCTTTGAGATTCCTATTTGGTCTATGGTGAGCAGAGCTGTCCCTCTACCTCTTGGCTGTCATGTCCTGAGCTGCTTTCTTCCATCATGCCCTTCTGAGATGACATTCTGCCTCACCGTGAGCCCAGAGCTATGGAATCAGCTGACCACGGACTGAACCTCTAAAATTGTGAGTCAGGTCTTGGTCACAGTGACATAAAACTGACTAAAACACTGATAATGATTTTGACTCAGAATATATGAATTTAACTCAATAATAAGACAAAAAAAACTTTAATGGGTAAAATATTTGAATAGATGTTTTACTAAAGAAGTTAAACAGATGCCAATAAGTTCATAAAAATAGGCTCAATATCATGCTTCATTAGACAAATACAAATTAAAACCAGAGATATCACTACACATTCATTAGAATGGCTGTATCAAAAAGTATGATAATGCCAAATGTTAGCAAATATATGAAGCAACTATAGCCCCTATATTGCTGCTGGAAATGTAAAATCATAGTTAATTAGAAAAACACTTTGGCAGTTGTTTTCTCAAGTTAAATATAAACCTGCCATAGTATCCAACAATTTCATTCCCTAGGAATCTAACAAAGATAAATCAAAATATGAGTGCATACAAAGCCTTCCACATGAATGTCCAGAGTAACATGATTTAGAAGAGGCAAAGTCTAGAAAAAAAATGTTCATCAATTGGAGAATGGACAAACTATATGTGATATATCCATAGAATGGAATACTACTCAGTAAGAAAAAGGAATGAACTACTATTAAACATAACAATGTGAATGAACCTCAAAAGCTTTATATTGAGTAGGGAAAATATACACAAATGACTATATGATAGTGAAAAGGCCAGAGGTAGAAAAGAGATTTAACAAATAAGCAGCTTTCAAAGTCCTGAGAATGTAGCTCATACCCTCTGAAATCATCACGGACGCATTCCCAGGGAACAGAGCTCCCCTGGAATGACATTGACTAGGCAAAGTTGGAGAGCTCAGATTGAGATTCAGAATGGAATAGGCTAGAATCATCCATTCACTTAAAAGAGTGTACTATAGGGATACTGCTACATCGATGTTCATAGCAGCACAATTCACAATAGCTAGACTGTGGAACGAACCTAGATGCCCTTCAATAGATGAATGGATTTTAAAAATGTGGCATTTATACACAATGGAATATTACTCAGCACTAAAAAATGACAAAATCATGGCATTTGCAGGGAAATGGATAGCATTAGAGCAGATTATGCTAAGTGAAGCTAGCCAATCCCTAAAAAACAAATGTCAAATGTCTTCTTTGATATAAGGAGAGCAACTAAGAACAGAGCAGGGAGGAAGAGCATGAGAAAAAGATTAAAATTAAACAGGGATGAGAGGTGGGAGGGAAAAGGAGAGAGAAGGGAAATTGCATGGAAATGGAAGGAGACCCTTATTGTTATACAAAATTACATACAAGAGGAAGTGAGAGGAAAGGGAAAAAACAAGGGAGAGAGTTGAATTACAGTAGATGGGGTAGAGAGAGAAGATGGGAGGGGAGGGGAGGGGAGGGGGAATAGTAGAGGATAGGAAGGGTAGCAGAATACAACAGTCACTAGTATGGCAATATGTAAAAACGTGGTTGTGTAACCGATGTGATTCTGCAATCTGTATACGGGGTAAAAATGGGAGTTCATAACCCACTTGAATCAAATGTATGAAACATGATATGTCAAGAGCTTTGTAATATTTTGAACAACCAATAAAAAAAAAGAATTATCCATTCACTCTGATTATGATGGAGAGAATGAGGTGAGAGGTCACCCTGTATTGAGTGCTCATCTGACAAGCAGTGAGTCTTCTAGTCCTTGACTAGCATCTCATTATTTAACTCTTACAACCACCACAAAGGATAGTCTTAAATTGATTCCTATATAAAATGAAAATGATAAACTCACAGAGGTGAAATAAATTTCCAAGAGTCATACAACAAGCAGATGGCAGAAACAGGATGCAAACCCAGGTCCATTTGACTCTCAAGCCTTTGCTTTTCCACACTGTATATTCTGCCCCACTTCACAAATATTAGCAGAGTGCCAACTCTCTACAAATCAGTGAACTTGGCCTGGGGATGTGGCTCAGTAGCAGGGCACTTGCTTAGCATGCATGAGGCTCTGAGTTCAACTCCTTTTACTATAAAACAAATTTTTAAAAATGAACTAAGTATACTATTATAGTTATGGCTCCCTTCGTTGTGCAGAGCCTAAGATAGGAACATAAACGATTTGAGACAATTCTGAAGATATGTCACATTTAGTCCATAATGCCTCCATGTCCAGTTTTCTTTCCTACTCCATGACTACTAGGAATCTTCATTTCAGGATTTAATCCTTTTTCTAATAAGATAAAAAGTGTCCAAGAAGTCCACCAATTCTAAAATCTGTCACAGAGTCACTATGAAGGGAGCAGTGATGATATCAAGGGAACTTAGGGGCTGTTTATTTCTTACATGCTTGGTTACGTTGGGGGTAAATAGGGTTTGAGTGACAGACCTAACAGATCCCTTCCTTCCGAGGCATAATAAAGCTTCAGCATTAAAAATCACAACCTTGTCTACATAAGTAGGATGAGCAACGAATCCACCCGCCTCTGGTTACCAGGAGATGGTAGTGCAGTGGTCTCATGTGCATTCTGATTGAAAATTCAGCTGCATAACCTTCCATGAACTGTTTATCTTATGTACTTATTTAACTAACATTCAAACTGACAAGACTCCTATTTCTGGGCCTTCTTTTATACTTTCATGTAGGAACGATCAGATGAAGCTCAGATACCACAAACTTTGCATGTTTTTGATTTTGCACATAAACTGAAGGTTAGAATTCTAGTCTGTGTCCTCAGTCATTCAATTTTTTTTTTTTTTTAGATCTTTGAACATGACTTCAAACCCTGCCAAAACACAACCCAAATACAGACTAGCTTCTATGTCTGTACAAATACGTAAAAGAAATGGGTATGTCAACTTTCAATGGATACCAGCCTAATTGAAGCTTTAACTACTGTCAGGGAACAAAGGCAGCCAGAGCTAACTAAGTCTGCTTTGTTCAAGGGTAAGAAGACATTCAGAGAGATGAGGGATGCTTAAGCACGGAGCACAATGGGAATAAACCCGAAACTTCGCTGGCCACTGCAGTCCACACCAGCGTCTCTGATTCTGATCTCCCACTGGACTTATAACAGTATCCAACCATACTAAATATTTAATTATCCACACTAAGTAAAAAAAAAAAAGTAGTTGCTTTTTGCTTCATGTCTTACATATAAAAATAATTATAATTGTGTGGTATTTCAGCGCTTTCATACATGCTATCCCATTTTAACTCTATAATGGCTACTTGAAGTAGAGAAACCATGTAGAATTATCTTGATTTCACAAAGAAATTAATTCTGCAACAGTATTCATTCAGTGGAGAGCTAAGAATCTAAGCCTATCTTTGGCTCTGGATCCATTGCTCTTTCCCTAATATCACCCAAATTTGAAAGCAATGAGATGTTTGCATTTCCCTGTAACAGAGCTGCAGAGGTGCTGTGTAAATACTTGCTCACACAACAACTACCTCTACTACACCATAGGTAAAGAAATCTGTGGTAGAGAAAGTAATCAATTTTAATTTTTCCAGAAGAGTCCATTAGACCTTAAGAGCAGTGTACATTGAGAAAACAATCTTCCAGCTTTCAGACACTACAATGACTCTTCAAAATTCTTTAGATCTTCAGAGAATATACTGTCTTCACTGTCCATGTGTTAAGTTCAACCCATATCCTCCCCTGCTGTCTGCTCATAGAAGCTAACAGACAACTAAATGCTGCCAGTTCATCAAGGGTAAGAAACCCAAAGTACAATAGAGGCACCAGGACTTTCACCTAATTAGTGCATCTATCTCCTGGTTCCCCGATTTTCCCACAACCTTTCTTAGGTCTAGCTATTTCGTCTCTACATTCCAATCTTCCTCTTCTGAATGTTTTTTCTCCTGCTGGGTCACTCTGGAAATATTGTAATAGGTGTTACAACAGCTTTTTCCCCATGATATTTCACCAAAACAAAAAGACATATACTCACGGAGAACAACACACAATCAATTTGACTGGAATAATATTGGCTGGCTACTTGTCTGACTCATCCACCTTTACTCGATCCAAAAAGTCAAAATTACAGAAAGTAACACAAATAAGATCAAAAGTGGTAGATTATTGTTTAAGGACAACTCTGTTAGGTTCCGAGAATTCATGTTACCAGGTCAACATCACAGCTGTACAGCATCAAAAAGAAAACAGAACCAGAGGTCCTTAATTCCCAAAGCCTTTCCCTGTTGCTCTTGGTTCTGTGTCCTGGTTGCCTAATGTAGAGACTTACCAGCTGGATGATACCTTATGCTTCATGCCTTCTTCCCTCACCCACAATCTCTAAACAAAACCCATTTGTTCCAGATCTTGTTCACTCAAGGAATTGCTCTCTGCTACTTTATTTGAAAAAATGCTAAGGAATTTTTGTGTACAGGATCCCACAGGTTAGTTCACATCCCATACCATATAACACATGTGTATTTTAATAGAGTTTTCCAGAATCTACACCTTCATTCAAGGGCATGGATTTAAAGGTGAGGGTTTTAAACAATAGGACAAGGGACTCTTCATCACCCTGCTTTCAAGACAGCTGCACTTCCACCCTCCCTGGCCACAAGCTCCAAGTGATCCAAATGCAAATGAGCACTGGGCTATTTTTTACTGTTTGTTCACCAAACTTGTTTACCAAAGCAAGTCACTGGAGGTCAGATGGGTAGTCATAACATTTTTTTCTCTGGGTATTTTTTTATTTGTTAAGTCAAGATGGATAAATTTAACCTAAATCATTAAGAATGCATTGGGTACCTTTGTGCTATGCTCCATGCTAGGACCACAAAATGGATGAGGGACAGTCCCTGCCCTCCAAGATCAACATTTTGACTAATCATTCATCCAGTTAACCTAATAAGCCTGTAAGTCTGTTTCAAGTTAGCATATTGCTTAGGTGCTTTATTGAAAAATTTAAAACTAATACTCCATCATCACCATGAATTTACTTTAGAATCCCTTAATCTAATGAAGTTAATAAACCCACCTACATTTTGAGGGATAAACATAACCCCAAGGGATTGTGTGTGGTAAAACTTAATCCCAAATGACAGTGTGGCAAAGACACAGCTGACTTACATGGATTTGTGCAACCCCCAAAAGCCAGATATCTGCACTACCCAAGCCAGATCAGGAGAATTGCTTGTCACAGATGATAGGGTGTGGTTTTGATACTTCTGGCGTTCACTGCTTTTTAATAGTATCCCACATCCCTGTGGTCCAGTCCCCATTGCCTATAGGCCAAGAACAGTAGTCCCTTAGTGTGCCCTGGAGACTCTACAGTCCTAGTTACTTGAATCAAAAATTCCTCTATGAAGACTCTTCACAAATTTCAAAGCACTTCCAGTGGAAACACTCTTTATTTTATTTCTGGATTTTTTTCTGTATTTTTGTATTATTTTTTTTTCCTTTTTCTTTGCCCAGTGCTTACCTCTGCCTCTCTTTCTTACAACAAAACATCATCCTGTCATCCTATTTGGATCACACAGCTGCTGCTTTTCCCTTACCCTGCACTGAGTCTGTGAAGCCAGGTCTGGCAGTATGGGAATGTCTCAGGGGTTCCATCACAGCCTGACACAGCCAGGGAACTCTGAAGCAATTGTATTAGATATTTTTCCCTCTCCCAAAATAATATCCACTGTTTCAGACCTCAATGACAGCTATTTTGCATTGATATTAACACAAACTATTAGCAAGTTACAACTTTTTTAGAAAATAAAATCTGACAGAAGACAATGTCTTAGACCCAAGACAACAGAATTCAAAGAAAGACATCATTGGGATAGTGAAGGCTGAGATGGAGCCGACTTTGTGAGAACTCATCAGTAGCACTTCAAGTGTCTCTGAGTTCCAAAGGAACAGCCACTGCGGGCCACAGACCAGACTAAGTTGTTTACATTAGCCATTCTCAGCCTGTCATTGCTTAGTTTGGTTTTGTAGAGTAACCCAAAAGAGTAAATAAATAGGGAAAAATAAACCATCTTAACAAACCATGCTAGATGATACTATGTCATTGGCCTGCCAATAGCACTTTCTATAATCCAGCCACTTCCTGTTTCCATCCATAGATGAGGCACTTGGAGAATATCATGGTATTGGCAATGCCCTAATATGTTTCAATCAAACAAAGGTACCAGACAAAAATACTAAACTTTTCAATCTACAGCAATGTCTGTCATTAGTTTAACATTCTCACAAAAATTCAGGAAGAAATGATTTATAACATCTAATAAGTTTCTAGCTGTAGTTAGCACTAGGCTTGTATTATCACAAGCAAATAACATGGGCCCAACGGTTGCCTTCCAGGACCTTAAAATCTCCAGGCAACATATTGAGTGGACAGAAAGCTCCAAGATGAAAACTCTGGCTCACTATAAAAATATCTAGTGGGGTAAAGTAAATTAATTCTAAAAGTATTTTAGAGATGGAGCTTGGAAGAGTAGGTTATTGAAATTTGAGGTCAAAGACAATAAATTTGAAAGAATTTTTCTTTGAGAACTGGAAAACAGGAAAAAGCAACAGAATTGGGTCTCTCTTGTGCTTTCTATAGCGATTGGGGCAGGGAGGTGAGAGGGATGTGAGCCCTTTGCTAATCCAAGACAAAGGTTTCACCAGGGAAGTAGGATTTCAAAAGATATTAAAGATGGTGTGGGCAAGGTATTTGGCTAGCTTGGGAAGAGAAACGTTTTCCAGGTGTGCTCATTCAAAATTCATGTACTTACTTACTCAGAACCACTGGATACATTGAGAGATATAGAGGTGAACCATAATAATGATTCGGAGGTAGAAGAACAGAAATAAAGTCTCTAGTATTTCTACTTACATACTACTAAATCACCCCTCTAACCTATATTTATTCATTCAACAGATATTATTTGATTCTCTACTCCTTGCTAGGCATTTGCTAAATATCACAGAAGACAAAAAAAAAATGATGAATAAGAATCCACTCTCAGGGAGTTTAATAGGTGCAGTAATAATGGTAACAGTTATCACAACAATATACATTGGATAGAGCTAAATGCCTGAAGGAGATAAAAATGAAGTGTTTAAGGGTTTTTATACTTAGCCAATTCATGCAATCTTCAGGAATTATGGTTATCTCCTGTGAATTTATTATGCACCTTGTTCATTTAATTGGTGCTTATATTTTACTGCTTGTATTAATCAACAGGGAGTTCATTGTCCATGTCTATATTCCCTATATTCCCTTAAAGATTATCATTCTTCTCAAAGTATCTTCACCAAAGTACTTAGCACAGTGCAGGGTATGTAGTAGGTCCTCAATCATCTCTTAGTGGAAGGGATAGAGTTCCTTAAACTCATAGGAGTTTCCGTTGTAGTTTTTAGGCCCTACCTCTTGTCTGGGATTTTCTTAATTAAGGGCAGAAACTGTGCCTTATTGACCTTTGTAACACCACCCTCTAAGGTTTATACATTATGGTACATGATCAGTGTTGGATACATGTTTGCTGAATGAATAAATAGTGGGGGAATCATAAAGGGATCATAATGATACCTTACATAGATATAGTGATTCGAAGTATTTAAATTGTTCTAAAATGGGTCAGGCACCATGGCACAGGCCTATAAACCCAGCAGCTCAGGAGGTGGAGGCAGGAGGATAGTGAGTTCAAAGCCAGCCTCAGCAAAAGTGAAGCACAAGGCAACTCAGTGAGACTCTGTCTCTAAATAAAAATACAAAATAGAGCTGGAGATGTGGCTCAGTGGTCAAGTGCCCTCAAGTTCAATCTCTGGTACAAAAAAAAAATTGTTCAAAAATGCATGACCTCCTTTAATCTTTTCAAAAGAATTGTGGAGCTGCCACTGAAAAGACCTCCGAACAATTAACAGAACAACATTCAGAGAAGGTCAGTCACAAGCCACTGAAACAGATCTGAGACTTGCCACTATGCCAGGCTCCCTCTCAAGGGGTCCTTCTGCTTTATTACAGAAAGTAAGAATCTCACAGTGAAGCAACTTGGTTGGGCCTTTAGCTCCAAGCCATAGTTTGGTATGATGATAAGTATCAGGAGACATGTAAAATCTCTTAAGTCTTCTTCAAAGTCATACCATGACAGTGTGGTGACTCAGACCATCCATCCAAGCCCAGTTGAAATTGTTTGCCTCAGATGGCTGATCCTGTTTGCATTATAGACTGAATGGGAATAAACCACCCCTAAGAAAGAAAATCAGACATGTTCAAGGGATTCACATCAGGAAAGAAAATCCTTGGAAAGGCTGATGAGGTAAACACCAAGTTTCTGTGGGACCTGGGCAGTACAACAAATAGGAAGTTTAGATCCAGAATGGAATCCAGGCCAAAATGGTAGAATTTTGGAAAGGTCAATAAATTGTCTGACACAGATGTTTAAGATATCCTTACTAATAGGTTCCCTAGGTCTTTAAACACCACCAGTATCTCCCCAAATCCATCTTGTATAAAAATAAACTCTGAGGTTTTTCACCCAAACTCAAACTTCAGCCGTTCTAACCCTTCTTCAGCCATCAATAGACATAAGCTGCTTTTTAATGCGTTCCTTGTACTTGCCTTGTCTCCTGTCAGCAGCCAGAAGTTGGATTTTTTTTATCAGGAATAAGATTCAAAGCGCCTGCCCTGCAGCCATCCCATACTGCACTTCTTTGTCAGAATCCTAATGACGAATTCTAAATACATAAGAGACCGTCTCCAGCTGCAAAAGTGAAGAGCTTCCGGGGCCTGTCGAGTTCCCTGACCCCAGACCTATTTTTATATTTTGATCTTGGGGACCGTGCCTCATGACTTTCAGAACCCTTAAGTTATCCCCGGGGTTACGGAGCACTAGCTTAACCAGTCATAGCAAGACTTAAAACAGGGCAGCCAGGATCAAAGTGGCCAATAAACCAGTGCATTAGCCACTGGACCAGCCCCCGAGAGAGAGGCGCATGAAGCTGCATTGAGCAAGTGGTTAAATTCTTCTCATGAAAAATCCTCCACACTCAAGGCTTTCAGTTGCGTAGATCTGAATAACCAATTTAACAGCTACCCTCATTTTTATATAAAATGTCAAAGTGGCCGTTTAATGATTGAAGTACAGAGAAAACAGTGAACAAATTTTATTTTATTTTTTGTGTGTATATAAAGCTGCCTAAACCCCCAAAGTTTAGTGTTCCTTAGTCCACATTTTCCTCAGGATGCTATTAAAGGGTCTTTCCCCCATTCAAACAGGGAGCATGGGTGAGAGAATGTTAAAAAAAAAAAAAAAAAAAAAGGAAAGAAAAGAAAAATCCCAAGGAGTCTGGATTAAGAATAACATAGCACAGAGAGGTTTTGTCAATGAACTGACACTTCATTTTTCCTTCCATTGTCTGCCTACCCGAAGAGCAGGAGACTAGCAACTGGGATGATCACACGAAGGCGGGAAAAACACAACTGTCAGGCTCCAAGGACAAAGCCTACTCTTAACAATACCATTCCTTAAATCCAGACATTAGAGCCGGAGGAATGAGAAAAAAGCAACTCGCTCATGGATAGCTTACTGAGGATACTGCAGAAGATTATGCTAATCTTTACTTCATTGTCCTCTGCAAAATGTTTTCATATCAAGCCTTTTATCTGGGGAAGAAGAGATGCCCAACCTCTCAACTCAGTAACAGCCAGCACTTTCTGTGTGGTTTCTGCGTAATTAACACCAGCACTAGACCTTTTCATTTGTGCTACTCAAGCTTAGGGCCTTTTGAGGGTGTCCACAGGGGAGCGGCCCTCACCCTTTGCCTGTGGCCCGAGAGCCACAGCTTATGCTTAGATCTGCGTGCCATCTGTTAATGGCAGAGAGAGCAAAACTTGAGCTAACTTTTCCTAGACTGCCAGAGAATGCAAGAGACCAAATCCACCAGGACAAGATGAACAAATTATTACTTTATTAGTGGGGAAAACTAATCTAGAAATTCAGGCAAACTGCCTGATTTTCCACATCAGCTTTTTGTCTCATTATAGCTCGTTTTCATTCAGGACTTAAAGGGCATGAAAGCATGAGCTTAGGTGGAACTTGAATGGACCAAAGGGATACTTTTTTTTTTTTTTTTTTTGGATTGAACTTCAGCATCTGCCTCATTTAAGAATTTTGTCACAGATGAGCCACATACAAGCTCTCGCTGCCCAGAGGCTATCAGTGGCCCTCTTGGGAACATATGATTTAAGGCTGAATTTTCCTCTCTAATCGATTTCCCTGGCTTTTGCTGGCTTAGGTCAAACTCATATGGATATCATAAAAGCCAATTTCATAATGATGAAAGTCACGTGGAAGTGTCAAAGAGAGACAGTCTCTTATCGTGCTTTTGTTTGTCATAATTGTTGGTGTGAGGGTTTAGTCATTAAGAGTTTCCCAATTAATAGAAAAGGTTAGCTGTATATAAAAACACCTTTTCCTCCAGATGGGGCCTGGTAACCAAAAAGTGAAAAACAATTGTAAGTTTTTTTTTTTTTTTTTTTTTTTTTTTTTATTCACTTCTTCTCTGAAACAATTCATTTCTCTTCAGAACCTGATTTTTAATCCACTCCAAACTAACTGTGTGTGATCTACAGGGGGAAAGTCAGGTAAGCTCTGGTCTTTCATTGACAACATGAGATCACCAATTCCCAAACTGAGGTCACAAAAATCTCCAGGAATCTTCCCCACCTCCAAATAGAATGCCCTTCCTGAACTATTTGCAGTTAGTTGTTAGTCTGGATGGAAACCAAAGTTATGGGTAAAATCTTGTAAATCTTTCAAAGTGTGGATACCATACAAATAAGATAATAAAAAGAGGTCTTGACTGAAGATAATTGGGGAACAAAAAAAAAAAAAATCATTTGAAGTTTTGCAATCCTCTCCTCTGGTCAGTGCCCTGAACCAGATGAGTAGTGTTCTCTGTAAGAAGCTTATGATTTGGTGCCCATGTGTAATGGGCACCATTTGGTAATGCAATGCTCTCAATGAAGTTTTACGAATTAATTATAACAAATGACTTACCAGGATTTCAGTGGCTAGGGAAAGATGTAGTATGAGTCATTACTGCCTGCCTCCAAAACATACCAACTCTAAAAAGCTAAAACTACCACTTTCCAAAGGTAGGCCCCACTGAATGAGCCTGCTTTAGAAAAGCAGTCATGGACCCGCTGAGTACACTGTGTGGACCCCTTTCTGCAGTGAGGCACTCAGCCACGACCAGAGGGCTTGCTCTTTGTCCATTCCAACAGTTTCTGATGTGGAACATACACTGGTTATATCAAATGTTTTATCATTTAAACATGGGCCTTTCCTACTCTTTATTTATTGTTATCTATAACAAGCAGAGATTCCTAAACAATGGCATTATGGATTCTTATTAAAAGATTTTAGAGGAAAAGTAGATGAAAGAAAGAAAAAGGCTATAAAGAATATGCTGAATTTTCTCCCTTCAAAATGTTCAAAATAGTGATTTGGTGGATTGGATTTCTGAATTTCAGAAATTTAAAAATTTGACCTATGATATATCTTTCTTCCTAATTACATTAGAAACAAGAGTATTAGAATTTAAAAACAATTCTCAAACCTAGGGAAATGACAACAAAGATTTTCTCTTGAGATTTTAGTGTAGGATGAGATGATGACAAAGGACAAAACTGGAAGTATTTTAATATTTGTTCTTTTATGGGAAAAATAGCTATGGATATCATATACAAGTCAAACTTTCTATAGTATCTATCCATATAACTTGCCAAAAATTTTATTATCATACATAACATTTATATATGATACTTCATATAGAATCTAACCTAATGTAACTGTCAGTGCTCTGGAGAATTAAAAAGGCATCACCTGATCATCTGAATTAACTAGAGTGAACATGTAAGTTGTCTTGATAAAAGACCAGGACTCTCTTAAAGTTAGGATACCCTTTAACAGATAAAGCATCTAAATGTAAGAGGCCACCTGCTTCCTCCAACAACCACACAATTTAGTGGAATTAAACTATTCCAGAGCAGTTTGATCTCGGGAAAATTGCATAGCTGTGAAAACACCATTTACTGACTACCAGGAGTTGTACTTAGTATAAGCTGTTTAGACCACATGAAATCTGCAATACACTGTTAGATCTTTACAAATTTCATGAAATCTTTTTCGGATATCCAAAAAATCCTGAACTGCTTGAATCTATTGTCTCCCAGCACTGGGGACTGACCTATAATCTCTTTCCCAGCCAGGATACCAAATCTGTACCCAACCTTGTCACTGATTCCGGCAGCTGCTTAAATTCACCAGAGGGGATGGCAGCAATCCTACTTCTAAAAGAACACCACAAGGGCTTACGTTCACCATGCCTTGAAGAGCATCTGAAAGGAAGGTCAAAGGTGAAGAAAAGATAAAGTGCCAAACAAGGAGATCAGTAACGTGGGCCTTCTTGATGAAATCCTAATGTCTGATTCTTCAGGGTGCAAACCTCATAACTTCATTTCAAAAAAGCCTCATCTTGCTGGTGTTTGTGTGTGCATGTGTATCTGTGGATTTGTGTGTGTGTGCAGTGCGGGTTTTGTTTTGTTTTTAGGTCGGATCACTGTGCATCTAAAAGCCGTATTCAGTTGTCCTTGTCCCAAGTACTTTGTCTTACACAGGCCGCATTACTCTTGTAAACAGAGACCGCATCAAAGTGAGAGCGAGAGAGTCACATCAGTGGATTAAGGCCCCTGCATGATAAAGTAGCTACCTAGGGGGGGATAAACTTAATATGTGAAAGAATGTTATTGAGAGGAATAAAGTGCCAAAACTCTGTCATTCTCTTCGTAATGTCCTAATCTAATGCCTGACACTGGGGCCTTAGGCCAGGGTTAGTGTTAATCAATGAAATACCCATCTGTGTTCCCTGTCCTTATCGCTATTTAAAACTAGCCTAAACTCAATTATTGTCCCTTAGAGACCAAGATGGGATATTAAGTTGATTGAAAGGAATTGTGTTCCACAAAGAAATCCCAGTGTTGAAATGCAGAGGTGTCAAAATTGCTAACTAAATTTCAGCTAAACAGAGATTAAATGCTAATTCTTAGAACATGAAAACGTTACACAGATGACATCTGGCTAAAAATCCTTATTTGAAAACTACTAAGTTCTGGTAAACAGAGGAATCAATCCCGAGTACATTGTACTCTTCAGAATAAAATACATCATCGATGTTTCCTATATCATTTATAACATAAAAAAAAATTTACAAGGAGGCTATTAAGTTCAAATAAGGATTCATATCAGAAGTTAATAAGAGACTGACATTCTCAAATTCATAAAAATTGCTGGAATCCTGGTGACTATTGGGAGGATATAAAATTCAGCCCTTAAATAACTGAAAGGCCTTCCCTAAACTGCTTTATATTAAGTAAAAATGCATTTTTTAAAGGGAGGAGAGTTCAAGAAAGAAATATAATCTTATAGCTCAGAAATGTTCATAAGGATCTTAATAATACTTGGTTATTACATGCAGTCTTTTCCATTTTCATTCATCTCTACTTTGTTTTATGCCTAAATTTAATGGCAGGTTGCTTTTAGAAAACATCAAATTTTCTAAAACTGGGTTTCTTGTCATGGTCATTTGATATATATATATATAAAATATCCCTTTGAGAAGTTTTGAAATAAATAAACGGAAAAACAGCTCTTTAAATGTGTAAAAAGCTTAGTCTAAAACAGCATTAGTAAGCTTTTATTATGCTTATTAAGGTTACATGTATGTTTGAATGCAAATGGATTTATATGATACTATTTTGTAAGTTAATAACAAAGTTATTAAGAAGCTCCCCTGGCAACTACTAATACAAAAAAAATCCTCATTCCTTTTTGGATATTAATTTAATACCAATTACTAATACAAGTTAAAATAGGCAAGATCATAGCACAAGAACCAATGGACATGTCAATGGAATGAAACAGATGTTCAGACATGTATTAACTGAATATGTGATATAGAATGGACAAGAAAGCAGAAGTCTACAGTGATACCGAGGGGAGGAATACTGACTCAGAAAACAGGGCTGTTTTCCAGCAGGAAAAGAAGTCAATTCAGTCACTATCTTATATCACAACATAAATACCAAGTGAATAAAACAAAAGTCCTGCTATTTTTTTAAAAAAAATTAAACACAGCCTAGAAGGCAGTATAAAACACCAAAGTTATAAAGAGAAGCTTCAATTCTAGGCTTAAAAGAATGAAAGAAATCACAAAGTAAAAAGCCTGTGACTTAACTCACATAAGTCATTCAAAGAATTAAAACTGAAAACAGCAATCTAGGAAAAATATTTGTCGTAAGTGTTTTATAAAAAGAGCTAATATTTTCCTTATCAACAGAAAAGAACTGTAACTTTTTATAGAACACAAGACAGTGAGATCAGTGTTCAGATCTCTAATCATGACCAGTTTGGCAGGCTAGAGATGCCCCTAGGGTGTTTCTAAGTTGTGGAAGTAGAGTCAGGGGTCAGGTAAGAGGAGCAGACATCGTGGGCACAGGCCAGAGAATGTACCTATCAGCAGGAATTACCTTACCCCAAACTCACCCATTTTGTGTATGGATGACCAGAAAGTACCAATACCAATAATGCATATCTTTATGATACAGAGTTATCATGACATGTCCAGATTTGCAATTTTCCAGATTGCTGTCTCCAATAGCTGGCATTGTCATTGACTCACCAGCCTGTATTAGATAATAAAAGAAATCCTGTGGTATACTTGTATTATTGTCAGGCCATGGTATACAATTCAAAGAAATTGTTTCATATGGAAAATTTTACATTGCTTGTTTATAAAAGATCAGTTGGAAAATAAAAACTGAAAAAATACTTATTAGATATAAAAAGTGGCATTCCCATTGTAGTCTGTATTTAACATTTCCTTTTTCAGGGAACAATTCCCATCTCATCACTATAATAATAATACTTCATATTAGTTAGCATTTTTATCTTTTTTTTTTCAAAAAAGTGACATATATTACCTAAAATAGTCATACTCACAGGCTTCAGTGAGTTATATTGAGAGACAATACAAGGAAGTAGAACTCAGAGTTGCAATTTAGAAATTGGTTTGATGTAAAAAATAAATAAATAAATAACAACATGAAGCCAAGATGAGAGGCCCTTTTAAAAAGAAAACTTATAAAATCTAAAAGTGAAAGTTTTTCAAAATTTGTTTAGGACACAGAAGATGAAAATAGTATTGAAATTTTTATCTATTCCTTGAAATATTTGGCAGATTGAGGCCAATTTTTTTTTAATTGTTCATTACATTGTCATGATCAAGTGCCAGTCAGTGGGCAGGCCCTTTATGGGCAGTCTCTCTTTCAGTCCCCCAACAGCCCTGGAAGGTAAGCATTCATTCCCATTATACAGAATAGAAAAGTAAAACTGAGAGCAGTTAGATGACTCAGGACAAGCAAGTATTGAATAGAGAATTCACACAGAGTTCTTCATTAGAGTCTTGAAGAACTACAGATTTTAAAGAACTATGTGTCATGAATTAATCATTCTAGAATGTCTAGACTTTTTCTTCCATATATTTAAAAAAAGAAGCTTCGAATCTTTAATTGTAGGGTATGGGTTAAAGGTAATTTCAATATTTGGCATTTAACAATTCACTTGTGTTAAAAAATGATGTCATATTGGATAAAACAAAATATCATTTCAGCCATTATTTTACCAAATATAATGATAATAAAATAGCAGAAAAAGGGCATAAACCACTCCTAAAATCAGAATTTCAGAGGGAAACTCTTGTAAACTTTGGAATCTAAGATAAGTTATTGATTTTTTCAGTTCAACTTTTACTTAATATTCTCTTTAGTAAAGGCCAACATTTATCTATTTGAACATTAGCACCGTGGGCAAATATAGGCCCATTTTAAGATTCATGACTTTGCCTGGTCTCACAACATGGCTCTCGCAGGGAATGGTTGCCTATGCTAGATGCCAAATCTGTTTCCAGTAGTTCAAAATCATGTATCCTTTATCCACCTTTAAAGTTAGTTAGCAGCTGATTTATGGGAGAACTCTTTCAGAGGAAGATGGAGTGATAAAGTTAACAGATACTTGGAATTTTTGTCTGACAGTTTTGCCCATAAAGTTTTAGGAACTTTAACCAAGTCTTGTTTCAAATAAAATGTCTTGTTCATTTGTATCCACGCAAGTGGTCAAACACCCAAAGAGCCAAAAAGAGAAAAGTAAACAAGAAACACATCAGAGGTGCTGATATTGACATACAGTTATAATTTCAACTATCTTACCATAATTCCAGAGAGCAGTTCATGATAATGTGATCCTATTTACATATAACAAATAGGAAAATGCCCTTTATAAAACCCAGTCATTCAAGTACAGCTGATATGAGGGCATAGGACGGAGGGTCAGCGCCAGCCAGCGAGGGAAATGGTTCTGAAGTCAAGAGCATCCAAAACATCCTCCAAATGTCAAATTGAAAAAAAAAAAAATGAAAGGAAAAGATTGTTATCTTTCAGGGACTGAAGTGGGAACTGAAGAGCTCTCCCTCAATTAGGCAAAGTGTGGTGCAGATGATTAACCTGAATGTTACCTTGGTAACCCACGAATTACACTGTAAATGAAATACGTTCAATGATAGGTACCTTTCATCAGACAAGAGCCACATGAGTATTTTGAGCAAGAGAGCCATAAATCTTGGGTTTTTGGCACTTTAATCATTCATGAAATAACAGTCTTTTTTGACAAGAGGCAAGCATGGCCACTACTTATTAAATAAGTAGTAACAGAACATGTATTCTAGTATAACCGTGAAATATCCAAGGCTTCCACCCCAGACTTGATAATTATAAAACAGTCCCTATAGAATACAGTTAGAATAATATTGATTGACATATATAAAACAAGGTTACTTAAAGGCCTTGTGATTTTTCAGCGGGGCCTATTTTACAAAAGGCTATGTTGCTGCAATAAATTCTTTTAAAGTATTGTTTTCCTTCTTCAAACTCCTCCACACAAAGGAAAACCACCACTGTTATTTGTTGCATTGACATTCTTTCTCTCTGCATTACCTATCCTTCAAAGACTTCCCATAGAACCAATAAAATATAAATCGTCAGTGTGTGTGTGTCTCTGGGTGGTGTGTGTATGTGTGTGTGCATTGCAATTTTCTCCTATAATAAAACTAGTATCTTATTGAAAAATTTATGATAATTAGATCCTGGGACCCACTCATTTCTTGTACTTCTACTGAATTCTGAAAGCCTCTCTTGGCCTTCCAGGGCTCTGGGAGCACTGATAAACATTTGAAAACTAAATGAAGCTTTTAAAGTGCTCAAACTGCCTCCGGGACATGCTTGTGACCATCATCTTGAACTTGAATCTAAAGAGTAAAGTCCTAGGGCCATATTTACAGCTTTAAAGACACATTTTAAAATTGATGGTGAGTCTTTTAAAACCTGTGATCAGGTGTGGGGAAGAGGTCAGCCATTCATTCCTCTTTGTGGCTGTGACTCTGCCAAGGGACACCTCTTCCAAAGATCTCAGTGCCTTTAGTTCTATTATAGAGAGAAAGAGATGGACAGACATACTGACCTATACCACAATTTCTTTCTTCTTTGGGAATTTTGTTAACCCTTAATAATACATTACCCTAAGGCAGTTTTTCTCAGTGTATTCTAGGGAATGCTACGTGAAATATTTATAGGATATCTTCACTGAAAGGGTTCAGAGCCAAATGAAATGCTAGGTTAAACAAAGTGTAATGTGTTACTTTGTTAAGGACTTTTTGGAGCCTTATGTGTTAATATCCATTGCCTTCTGCCAAACCCAGGGTCTAGAGTCGGGAATCAAATAGCCATGTTTCCTGTCAATTGGAAACGAACACTTCAGATAGCCTGCTAGAACATATAAGTTAAAATGTCATCCTGTAGTTTATTTGGCACTTTGTTTCCCAAGGTCCTTTGATACTTTTTTACAATAGACCTGGATGTAGTGGGTATTAATATCCCTAACTACACCCACAAATTAACTTGTGTCTCTTACCTCGATTAATGCTCTCACCTTCTCAGTGATTGAGGCTTGAAAACTAACAGTCCTCTTGTACTCTCTCACCCTAGAAGCCAGTTGTTATCAAATCCTCACGATTTCATTCCACTTCCATACTTAGGCCTAACTCCTAGTTGATACTTTCAGTTCTCACATGAACCAAAAATATCACCTCTCAACCAGTCCCACTGTCTCAAGAACTTCACCTCCCCCAGACACACACACATACACACACACACACACCTCTTCTCTTGTTTATAGCTGTCCAAGATATCCCACATGCTGCTCCCAGAATTACCTTAATTTCTTATTTTGATATGCAAAGATCTCCATGAATTGACTTCAAAAATTAGTGTTCCCACTCTTATCTCACAACAGTCCTCTCTTCCTCTCTCTTTACCCACCAAGTTCCAGCAAGTTCAGTCTATTTAAGAACTGAAAAACCTGCCATGTTTCATATGTGCCAAGTGAAATATCATTGACTTTTCTAGTTTAAATTCCACATGAAGTCTCTCTTGACCCCTTACCCTCATACTCAGAACTACCTTCTGCCAGGCACCATGGTGCACACCTGTAATCCCAGAAACGTGGAAGACTGAGGTAGGAGGATAGTGAGTCAAAGCCAGACTCAGCAAAAGTGAGGCACTAAGCAACTCAGTGAGACCCATCTCTAAATCAAAATACAAAATAGGGCTGGGGATGTGACTCAGTGGTCGAGTGCCGCTGAATTTAATCCCTGGTACCAAAACAAACAAACAACAACAAACAAACAAAAAGAAAACTGCCTCTGTCCCTGTGCTTCCACACCATTTATGTGTGTTTCTAGCCTAGCACAGATCAAAGTCTACCCTGTATTCAAAGGTTTTTTTGCATTTGTCTGTCTTACCTCCTACCTGTGAGACACTGGAAAACAGAGACTCTGTCTTTTTATATCACTACAGTATCTTGTACCAATGCACAGAGACACTCACTACACATTTGTTGAATGGACTTGGACAAATTAGATTAGAAAGTGTGGGATCAAAGTGAGATCCATAACAGGGCTGTACACGGTCTTCATTAGAAGGAAAACAGCTTCTACCGGGTGACCAAAGGTGCCCAAGGAGACATATGCAGATAAATTCAAATGCTGTGGAGGGAGTAGTAAGAAATTTCAAGTGCACTTACAAAAACAGAACCATGTGCCAATTTCAGCTGCAGTAGATGTCTTTGGAGCCCAGGCACTCCTTGGAAAATACAGGAAGGGGAGGAATAGAAGTAATGAATGGACAGCCCATTGAAACAATTGTTTCTAACCCCTTACACTTGCAGGTCTGGTCATTGTTTCTCTCCATCTTTGTTGCCTATGAGTTTACACAGTCCACAGGGTCCTTCCCTTATGAAAGATTCTGTATGTACATTGAGGTAGAGAAATTTCCAGATATCCACTCTCCTCTTCTTTTCACTAACGTAAGTCTCCTCTGAAGAGGTATGTAACTGCCCAACTAAGCTACATTTTCCAGCATTCCATTAAAGTCGATGTGACCTTGAACGTAATTCTGGCCAACAACATTTAAACAAAAGTGATTTGTGCTACTTTCAGGTAACATCCTTAAAGGAAACGTCTTACCCTCCATGTCTTTTTTCCCAGTGTCTGTGGAATGAGATTCTGGCATGACGGTGGTGGGTCTACATGGGGATGAGAGCAACATCTAGAAGACAGTGGCAGAGCATGATAGGAAGAACCCAGGCATTTGGACTAGCTCATGGCACAAGCCTATCCCACTCCCCTGGAGCAATTGCGGGCTCAAACTTTCACCAAGAGAGAAATAATTTTACCGTTTCATTCAAGCATTCATTATTTCAGTCTCTGATAAAGGAGCCTAACCATTATCTGACCTAACAAATGCCCTTATGTACCTCATGGCACCTTAAACACTCTGTTCCAAAAAGTAGCATCTAGGAGGGGCAGCACATGAGCACTCTGGGGTGAGTCTATTTAGCTGGTTTGTCTGTCATCCCCAAAGGAGAAACAGAGCCCAAGAGGAAGGCCTGTATAACAGATATATTTTGCAAGAGAGAAAGATAGGAAAACCAGAAGGATAGGGTCCTTGGGTAGGGTACTCTGTGTGGTTCATTATTCTAAGAAGTGGGGAAAAAAAGAAAGAAGCAACAAAAGTAGAAAAATAGTCAGCAACGTGACCTATTCCAGGGTTTTTTTCAAACAGATGACTATGTAGTTGTTCACTATTTTAAGAACTCCTTGAGGAAAGGGGCATTTCCCCCTCCCCCAACTATTCCAGTGCAAAAAAAATAAGTGTTTTTCAAATGGAATAAATAAATGAATAATCAACTGACAGTAGCCGATTAATTATTCTATTTTAATACCTAGTTCCTGTTAATCATTCAGCTCTCATAATAATGCTAATAGGAACTTTAAAAACACCATTAAATAAATTGGACTTTGCTACACTCCTGGGTAGCAATGAAATCCTCAAGTGTCTACCTGTCAGAGCAATCTCAGGAAGCAACAGGGAGCAACCAGAAAGGCAGGTAACAGATGCCAAAATTAGGAGGCAGTTTACACTCTTCCGGTTGAAGAACTGTAAAAGGAGTGATGGATTGTGGCACAAAGAGAACCCTTTAACTAGGTTTTGCTCTGCATGGCGTCAAGTAAGTAGCATCGGCTGCATTCAGCAAAGTAAAAAAAAGTGTCTGTATGCCGAGATGTCAGCTTGCAAAAGTGTCAATCTCTAAAATAAATCAAGTAGCAAATGGAAAACATATAAATAACTATACTTGAAGCCAGAAACACCAAGTAAGAAAAAAGCCATTGTAGAGGAATCGTCCTTGTTAACCACACAGTGAGTTGGGCTTAACAGGAGGGTTTTCTAGACTTGCAGAGAAGTTTTCCCACTTATCTAAAGTATATGTGATTCAGGGTCTGGTGGAAAGAGAACAGATGGCAGAAGGCCAAACCTTGGGTTTGCACCTTCTCTCTCTTGTTATGACACAACCTGTGTCTCTTGAGAATTTTTACTTCCCTAACTTCCAGTTTCTTCTTTATAAAATGGAGACTGCAAACTTATTTTCTTTCCTTTCCTGCACCCCACCTGCTCACATAGTTAAAAAAAAATGATAATGACACTACAATCATGAGCTCAGATTTGGAGACTAGGAACAAACTCTTACCAGAGAATAAAGTACATGACTTCAGGGACGCTAAGAGAGGGCCACCTCCCCAAAATATATCTGGCCAACAACAGTGGTAAAAATTTCTTTACCATGAGTCAAAACCTCACATTCTGTGGCATGAAATGCAAATATTCCCAACAATGACATCACACAAGTTTGAGAGAGCAGATGAAATCACTGACTTTAAGATTAAGAGATCCAGGTTCAAATCCTCGTTTGACCCTCTATAAAGCGTGTGACTTCAATAAGCTGCAGTTTTCTCACCTGTAAATCCAGGCAGTGGTGGGATAGAATATCTACAGGTCAGCAGAGAGAAGTAAATGATATAATCAGGTTATCTATGCCATAGAAAGAAAATATTTTATCCAAATATGAGCAGGGCCAGAGCCTTAGTAATTAAAACAAACACTTGTCTGCAGGTGGTTGAGAGGAGCAAGAACCTTCATTGCAGAATCCAAAGAGCTTTCTTTGTGCCTTTAGCTTTGCCTGCCAACCTTTGGACTCTTGCTTTCAAAAGCTCTTTCAGGTCCTCTGTATCAATGGAAAGATTTCATCAACTTGTATTTTTAAGTTTATGAGTGTCTTTAGGTTGGATCTCAATATTTCCCTGCATCTTGATCCAGTTGACTATTGGAGCTCTGAGATATTTCTGAAAACCACACAGTTGTCATATTTAAAAGTGTGAGGTTGAGGATCAAGAACTGAAACTGGCCAGGTGCGGTGGCACACACCTGTAATCCCAGAGGCTCGGGGGGACTGAGGCAGGAAGATCAAGAGTTCAAAGCCAGCCTCAGCAAAAGCGAGGTGCTAAGCAGCTCAGTGAGACCCTGTCTCTAAATAAAATACAAAATAGTGCTGGGGATGAGACTCAGTTATGACACAACTGAGTTCAACCCCTGGTACCCGCCTCCAAAAATAAAAAATGAAACTCTTTCTCTCCCACCTTCACTCCACTCTCTCAAGGATTTGCATTTTCTACAAATTCTCCAAGTGCCCACATTGCATAAAACCTACTGAAATATTCACTTTATGATAATAATAATATTCACTTTATGATATTAATCTATTTCCCCCTGAGGTTATTTAAATCCTGAATTTTTGCCTGCAATTGAAAAAAGCATTTAGAATTAAAACAGTTGTATAGCTATTTCTGAAAGCTATACCTATATTTATACCCTCCTCCTTATTTAAAAATACATATGCACATCTACAAAATTATCACCTCCCGTGATCTGATCTAATTCTGTCAAATAGCTTGTACTATAGAGTTTTCCCTTCAGGATCTCTTAATTTTGGCCTCATTCTCTTCCTTGGGTCTTCAAGTAAACTACTAATACAAACAATGATAATTGGGAAGTTTTCTAGGTTGGAATAGTTGAGTTGGTTCTAAGGCCACCTGCTGCATCCACAGTAATTACTTCATGGTGAATAATTCAGTGGGCTCAGGCCAACAGTTTCCTCAGTAACATCCCTAATTTTCTAGCAGATTGATGTCCTCTTTCCTACACATATAGATTTTCTGTCATGTAAATGTTCTTTCACTAGTACAGTCTCAGTCTTGCTATCACTGAGAGATTCTCTATATGTAACAAGTCCAATATATTATGCATGTTCTATTGCTCCAATAAATAAAAGGATTAGCTTGTTTATAGCTGCCAGTGTGGTCTGATAATTTGGCCTTTCGTCTGACTATGTCTGACTACAGAGACTAAAATGAAGCTTGCCTTCATTTTTCATTTCTCCAGAAACTTCAAATGAACAGGTTAGCTTTCCAACTCTCCAACTTTGGTACTTGAAATGAAAAATAGGAATGTATGTTTGGTGTTTTTACTTTTTCTTTCCAGTCCCTTTCAACATAGTTGCTGGACAATATTTTGGTTAGTTATATGATTATTTATGATCCTTATGACTCTCACAACTTGCAGACAAAACCTTTATTTAGGACAAAAAAGTAAGAAAAGATATATAGTCCCTAAATAATAATTTCAGAAACAAAGCCTTGATCGTGATATTCGCAGCCTTAAGCTTCCTGGAAGGGAAGATCTCCTTTTCCTGGGCCTTCCAGAAAGCAGAAGCTACGTCATCTATCTACAAAAATATGTTTCATGAAATTTGGTAATATGATGCCCATTCCTAAAATTTCAAAAAAAAAAAAAACTTCATTCCTACATATTCTAATTTTTCCAAACGGACTATTCTTCCTTTGCCTTTTTCTCTCTCATCTCCTGAAAAAGCTTTTACAGACTTTCCTAGACTAGCCACTATGTCTACAATCACCTTCTTTTCCTCAGATAATGCCTTCTTAACACCTCCCCTGTAGATGTTTCCAGAACTCGGAGTGTACACCCAAAAGCCGACAAAAGAACAAGCTGTCACCTGCAGCAAACTGAATGACCTTTCAAGTTCCTTTCAACCATGGATCTATGATTCTTTCACTCCATTTACGTGCCTAGACCTTGAATTAGGGCTGTAAGCAGTGGGAACAGAAGAGATGAAACAAATTTGTTAAGATTAAATTCACCAATAAAAAACTAAAGATAACTCCAAATGAGACACTTATGACATGGAGAATTATTATCATATTGCCTTCATGTCTCGTGTACCTACAGTGGTTTTTGAAAGGCAGGACCACCAACAAAGACCAGCATTTAGACTCCTTTGAACTGTTTTGCATATGGCATGAATCTTGCAAAGCTCAGTTTCCTAAAATATTTAAAGGGAAAAGTAGAAAATAAATCTTACATCTTTTCTACAAGCTAACACTTTGAGCATTGCAAACTAGGTTAAGAGGAGATACAAGAACAGAGTAAGAAGTGACCAGTTGCTCACATCTGACACCAGCTACAAGAGCAAATATCTATTAATGTTCATGTGTGACAAATATAAAGCCAAGAACTTCACAGCTATTGCCTCATTTATTCTCAAAACAGCCCTGTGATATGGATACTGTTTTTCTTTATTTTACAAATGGAGTAACTGAGACTTAGAGAAGTTAGATGATTTGTTCCTGGCCAACCAGTAAAATTCAGATAAAGCCTGAATCTAAATCCAAGCCTATCCACTCCAGAACCCAAGCTTCTTCTACCCAATCCTTACAACTGAAAGACTCTCAGGTTTGATGCTAACACCCGAAGTACTTATTACAATTCTATCCTAGGTGTGGTGAGACAATGTTGATCATAATAATAGAATCCTAGACTTAAACCCAATAGATAATCTACATTTCAGAGCATAGTAATGATGGCTTCTTCCCAGAATTGCCAGAGCAAGTTCAGTCTAAGCCCAGCTGCCAGGAATATGACGTCATCAAATAAATCCAACACCAAACGTGATCCTCATGTTTTGCCAGCCAGGTGGCCCTGTACATATGGCAGCCCTGCTTCCTAGCAGGAGAAACATAGGGGGAAACAACTTGAGTGATGGAAAACAGCAGGCATTTAAATACTTCCACTCAGACAGCAGGTAGCTTGTTACCTGAAATGCCCAGGATCCATCACTTGGCAATGAGAGCACACATACTAGACACTGATTTCAGGATCGCAGCAGGAGAACATCACTGTGTACAAATTCATGGTGTAGAGAGATGCTTTCTTTTTCAGATCTGGGTTATCTCTAGTACCCCTTATCCCTCCCCCTTTCCTTATTATAGCCACCTTGTAACAATGAGCTCGGAACTTTTCTTTGGAAATCCAAATAGGGCCAGGTCCATTTCTCTCCTACCAATTTGGAGAGCAGCAATATAGCAGAGATGAAGAGCTTCTAGTATGCAACGGTGCATTTTGGTGGATTGACATTATTCAAGGCTATTGGAAACCCCGGAGTTCCTAAGGGTCTGAAGAAGGGCATCACTGTGTGTTAACCAAGAAATCTGATGAGTAAGGAACGCTACCTGGTGCCAACCTCCTGCCCTCCTACAAACAGCAGTGGCCTAACCAATAAACTTTTCTTACTTTCAGAAGAAATCTTGACAGGATTCTTAGAAAGCACAAAGATCCCATACAATATTTTCTGAGGCTCTGCATACCACTCATCTGCAGATCATTCAACTGAATAAAAGCTAGTTGAGGGTTGTGAGCTCAGATGATCTGGTCTACACCAGAGTAACCAAAAGGCATCACAAAGCAATATTTCAGTAGAGCAGGAAAAATGCCCCTGCCAACCATCCCTGACTTATAACAGATTCTGGGGGTGTAATGGATGTTGTTCCCTTGAAGGAAGAAGGAGTGTTACTTATTTTGTAAAACGGGTTTATGTCTGGTTGATTTGATTGCAAGGGACAGAACCTCACACAGACTGGTTCAAGAAAATTTGGCTGGGAGGGAAAACAAGTAAGTTAAGATACACTGGAGTAATAACTCCAATAGGGACCTTAAAGAAATGCAAGAACTGAAGCAGAACTTGGCAACTTCCATTTCTGAGGCTCTGGATTAAAATGCCTCTCTCCATCTCTCTTAGGGGTCTTCACGTTCCACCTGTGATTCCCACTGGTGGGTGGCTCCACTCTCTAGCAGCAGCCTCCTTGGCTTTCTCAGTCTAGATGAAGCCCACCATGGCCTTTCTCCATCTCCAGGCATCTGTTGCTGCATCCTGTTAAGACATGTCCCTCTCACTGACAGCTTCTTCAAATTTCCAGAAGAATCCCATCCATCTTCTCACATCTGGTCTCAAATCTCCCCCATAACCTTCCCCTGATGTCGCCTGAAATAAGTCCATCTCTACAGAAAAACACAAGAGGTCATTACGAGCCAGATATTTGCTCGGGAGGCAAGGGGCAGGAAAAGTGCATTTCATTGCCACTACAAATACTGGGTTTTTTTCCTATCCATTTTGTAGTCATACATGATCTTTTCCTCACAGGAATGAGCCACAAGATAAATTCAGAATTTAGGTTCTACTTTTGGTGCCAATCTACAACTTGGGATAAATAACTTTTGTGAGCCTATCATCTGTAAGATGGGCAAATATCCCTCAGCTGCCATTTTCTCTTTCATAAAACACTAGTAGATCCAATGAACTGGGATCAGCCTCTGAAGAATCTGAGGTGAGAGTTTCCCTGTAGATAGAAAGAACCTGTTTCCCATATCACTGGGGAAGAGATTTGCTGCTGCTCACTTCTTCTAAAGACCCTGGCAAATCCCCGCAACCAGGTATACAGCTTCCTAAAATGGGCCCAGAAGACGAGTGAGTAGTATGGAAAATGACATGAGATCCAAATCTAGCTTCTCATTTTGTTAATTAATCCTTCTTTTTGCCTGTGCAATTTTGATGTGGACAAGAATTTAGTAAAATTATGCACAAGGGATTTTGAAATTTCTGAGTTCAAATGAATTAGACATACATAATTAGAACGTTAGGTAGTATTTTCCAGGTATATAAAAGGTACTTTAGTCCCAGTGACAAGCTCATGGAGACAAAACTTACATCCATCTTGTGCTTTGAATATTTGATATCATAGGCTAGGAAAAATGATGCTGATTAATTTGGGGTGCTAAATAGCAATAATGGTAACAACACCTCTCGTGGAGTTCCAGCTATGTCCTATTCAAAGTTTTTGCAGAACCATTAACACATAGATTCCCTGAAAAAAAAAAAAAAAAAAAGGTGGGGGGAGACATGAATGGTTGCTACTCTAGGACAAATTTGTGTTTTTTAACACCTCCACCATCTTTCTGAACACTGCAGATTTTTGTATAGTCATATATCCTGTAAAGGAAACATTTATTAATTAAGAATATTAATTAAAAATACATGTTGCCACCAAGGTTAAATGTTGCCACATAGAAAGTCAGTCTCTGTTTTTCAAACTATAAATACTTTTCTCCCACAGCAAAAGATTTAGGATTCTACAAATTACCCACACATTTACCTTAAACAAATCCATTCCATCCTCATACCTGCCTTGATTAAGTCAACAAGTGAAGGCAATTAAGAAGAGTAATTAAGGTTATTTGAATTCATATAGGAAGAGTACCTCAGAATTTAAAATACTGAAATATACATCATTACATTCACCACCAGAGATTTGGGGAATGTTTGGAGTTAGCACACCAAAAAATAATAAGTCACTGAGTATTAACTTCTAATCGTCTTTATACCTATACAATAAGCTTACAAAAGGTATGAAAAGTCAAGTTTGTGACTTTAGAAAACAAATATTCCTTATCACATTTAAACACCCTCACCAGTAAGATATATATGTGTGTGTGTGTGTGTGTGTGTGTGTGTATCTTAGTGTGTGTATGTACACACATGTGCATACACAATTACACATGTATGCACACTTACACATTGTAGACACATAGTATGGGCATCCATTTTTTTTCACTTTCAATACATAAATTCACCAACTTGAAGTGAAAATTTAAAATTTTAGAGAAAAATAACCTAAAGGTCGGCACATAGCTTTCTTCATTGATGAAAGATTTGTAAATGCTTTTCTCAGGCCCATTTGTATACCAGAGCCCAACCTACTCTCTAGCACAGTGCCAAACAGTTATATGATAAGACACAAAATGAAGGAAGGACGAAAAGGAGAGAGGGAGGACAGAAAGAGATGAAGTGAAAAATAGAAAAAAGAAGGGGGAAAGTACCTGCGATTCCTAGAGGTAACCATAATTTCTATTCTCAGCCCATAGCACATATTCAAATATTTCCTGGCTTTATTTTCTGTATCTCCTGGGTATTGTCATTCCAAAGACTTAACTCAGTTGTTTCCAAATCCATGACTTGACATCTGAGCCTGCTCTGTTCCTCCTGACCCATGGTCAAGGGTACAAATATTCTATCCAATGTTCCTGCAGCTATTTTTTCAATGACACAGAGATTCCCACCAAGCTCCAACTCTCATTTTTCATCTGAAAGCTTGAAACCTGGTGTGGGGACACTGGTTTGTCCTATTACCTACTCTCTGGATCTGCCTCTTCATCTGGATCTTTCAAAATGACACCTGGACTAAATTTCCTCCATAGCTCTTAGTTGGGCTTCTCATCCTGAATCCAGTCTCCCTAGAGTCCACATTCTGGAACCCCTAGGCCAGGTCTACTCCAGTCTTTGGAAACCAACCCCATCCAGTGTCCAGGTTCTCATCATCTGACAGTGGAGTTCCACATCTGGTGTTCCTGAGAATCACTGTTGGTGAGAGTGTAACCATCACTAGGTAACCATGGTGTTGTTAGTTACCTTGTGAGAACTCCTGTTTTAAGTTTCATCATCAGAAAGATATAAATAATAAGAATAATGTCAACTGTAAAAGAAATGCTCTATTTTTTTTTTCTGGTACTGGGAATTGAACCCAGGGCCTCATGCACTCTGGGCAAGTGCTCCACCAATGAATTACATCCCTGGACCTGGGATGCTCTATTAAACATTAAAATATTGTGGGGAGTGCTTCATTAAATTGTTAAAAGCCATGCAAGACTAGGATTTTTTTCAGAGATTTCTTAGAGAACTATATCAGGCAAAGGAAACAAACAAAATGAAACAACCCTATACTCAGCTACACTCCATACCAAAGCTAGAGCCCCTTCTTTTGCCAGTCCTACAACAGAATGTAATATTACACCATAGTGTTCATAACAAAGATTGACTGTTTCTGGTTTAGTTATTTATCTTATCCCCAGCAGAAGAATGAGTGTGTGCTTCCTGTTTTATGCTCACCACTGTAGTTTGACAAGAGACCGGAGAGAGGTTTTAAAAGAAGAGGACAAATGCCACAAAAAGAGACACAATGCTGTAAATAACATGGAAATGACTCCTGGAGAGTATCTGGGACCTGAGTGGGACTCTCACCATAACTCAGTGGCCCGGTACAAAGAGCAGCCCTGGTGCACAGGGGATGTGCTTGGTGATTGGAACATGGGGCCGCAGCATACAGTGCTGTCCATCTCATTGAAATCCACCGCATGGGCAGTGCTTTCCCCAGTTCTTATATGCTCCCAAAAAGATACCCCACTAAGTGGGTAGGGGATTATATTTTTATGTTTTAACATCTTCAGGAAGCCCCTACAGCATCTCAGACCTAATTTTAGGAAGAGAAGAAACTCAAGAGTCCATTATTTCAGAGAGAAAACCCGCATCTGAGAGCACTCAGTTCCATCACTGCAGTTATTTCTGAGGTTAAACCAAATAAAACCTTCAAAAGTGTGAGTAACTGCCCTGAAATTTCTTTTCCTGTCAGGAGCACTAATACTAAATTAGATTTAGGATTGCAGATGCAAGAAATTGCTGCGGGAACTTCTCCCTCCTTTTCTTACTTTTCCCAAGAAATTTTTCATTGTAGACACTTGGATTAGCAGCACTGTGTCATTTCTATTACTGGGTCCCCAAATTAGTTAAACTACCAAAATGTATCGTCTTTAAAAGCAAGCATACAGTTCTCATTGTTCACAGTTGTAGCCGGGGTAGGTGCCAGTGCGATCCTGTAATACGTTCCCCACTCATTATTTTTCAAGTGAAATCTTACTAGCTCTGTGGTGTATAGGATGTCAGTTCATGCCATGATTTATATGTGAAGAGAGGGTTCCCTATCTGTAAGACAAGCAATACTTTGCTTTTCAGCATTTCTAGGGACTAAAGATATGCATATGAATGACAAACATACCTACAGTGAAAGTTCATGCCTTCGACAAGCATTGACAAAGATGAGGCGCAAAGAAGTTTGACAGTTCACCCAATATCCAAGCAGAGACGCCAGCTCAAGTCCCTGATCCATAAGACCGGTTCTGCTACATCCCACTGAGGTTCCCTCGGGAATCACACAAACTCTAAGGGGAGATCAGGCAGAGATGCACACTCATCCAACAGTCTTTCATTCATTCAGTAAATAAAATTTGTTCTACTGCATACCTATCCAAGTGACAAGCACTACCTGGAATATAAAAGAATATGGAAAATGTTGGCCACAAAAGAGGGACAAAGTGCTTTAGGCAGGCAGGCGAAGAAATCACTGACGTGCTTCAGTAGGCTTCCAACAGGAGGTGATGATAAGATGCTTCCTGAAGGATTAATCTACAAGTAGGGACAGCCAGAGAGGAGCTTCATGCTAACTGAGGGGGCCAGTGTTTTAGAGAGAAAAGGAACAACAGAGCATGTGGTATGAATTAAGCATAGCCGATTAAAAAGGTTGAAAGGAACAGATTGGGTCCAGATCCCAGAGACCTTTTTAAATGACAGTAGAAAAAGTTTGTGTTTTATTTATTAGGCAATGGAATTTGCTGAAAGAGTTTAACTGAGGAGTTATTTAGTCAGAATCACTTTAGAATGATGAATCTAAAGTAATTCATCATTCTATAACTGAATGGTGGGCAAGAGCCTAGAGTCCAGAAGAATATGGCTATAGCCCAGGTGAGAGCTAAGAAACAGTGTTGAGACAGTGACAGCAAATTGGGGGTAAAGCAGATGAGATGGGATGACTTATATGAATAGCATAAGATAATAGTGTCAATTTATCCTCTAGTAGCATTCTCTAGAAATATAACTCAGTCTCAATGCAAACACTGAGTTTGGTGAGTTTATAACATCCTCAGCAGCTCCACTGTCACTCAATGCATGCAGCTGCCTGACTTCAGAAGATACCACATATCCAGGCACCAGAATCACCTCAGGATGTATCCCTAGGCACAATTCACTCTGGCCCCTCTTTCTCTGAGGCAGGAAGGAGAACAGTGATTCTCTCACTCAGCCATGTAAACTCACAGAGTCACAATGGGACAAAGATAACTTTCCAGAGCCATTTAAGCATACATATGCCAAACCAAGCAGCTAAAGGAAAAGAGAAGGCTGGGTTCAGGGAGGGAGAACACCAGGAGAAAGAAAGGAGACAACGAAAAAGCAGTTATAGGTGAACTACACTCGAGCTTCTCTTAGTAGGTCTAGCTGCCCTAAATCATCATCTCTCCTTCCTGCTGACACCCTCCTGCCCCCATCATGCACGGAGAGGCAAGCGGGGTTTTCTTTTCCCTTATTTGTTCATGCACTCAATCATCCATCCGTTGAACACAACCTGGTAGGTGCTGGGATTTGGTCCTTAAGAAGCCACGGCACGGAGTGACACCTGCCAGTGTACAGAATGAAGAGTGCAGCCACTAAAAGAGTGGGGCTCCCCACCTCAAATGGAGATGGAGCTGTGATTTGCCCTATAACCCAGTCCAGCCCAGTGCACAGCTCATGGCTCAGGTCAGATTGAGGGTGAAAGGCCAGACTAGGATGGACCCCATACATTTCTACCCCAGGGAGAGGAAGAGGGCAGAGGTTAAAAATAAATAAATAAATAAAGTCCTACTTCTTTTAACAGCCTATTTCTAGAGTGGGCTCCACAGTGGTGTGCAGAGAGCCTTGAGTAATAAAGCACACAACTGAGACTCAGACGTACCAAGAGCCATTTTATCCTCCATGAAAAACATCAGCTTACATAATAAAGTTGGGGCAGAATCGTTCTGAGTGGTGTGAGTAGAAATGTTTTGCTGACTGCTGTTGAAATGGGTAACAGACTTTGCATATTATATCACCATTTTTTGTTGTATTTCACATGCAGTGTTTTTCTGCTCTTGACTTTGAGGTGTGAGGGGGAGGCTCTAATCATATGGCCTTGTGCAGATGCTCCATTTGCATTTCTATTAATCCAGGCCCTCCTGGAGATGCTCGAGCAGAGACACAGCATGCTTTGTGTTTGAACTTGTGAGAACCCATACCACCGCTTAATAACTTAATACATATGTATAGCCTCCCTCAGACAGCCCACTAGGAGGCAGAAGCAGGAGGAGGTGCCACCAGCTTGCAGACTGCAGGGCTCTGCGGAAATGTGTTCTGACAGGAAGGAGCACCTTGCTCAGCAAAGAGCCCCTGTGCCTTAATCCCATCTAGCTAGCCACCCACCTGCCTGGCTGGGGAAGCCTGCTTTGTAAGCTTGGATCCCAAATATTCGGTCTCAGTGGTCAGAAATAGCCCAATGGGGCTGGCAGGGGCCCTTGCAGTATTGAACTTGATAGTACAGCAAGGGCTGTCTTTTGTTTCAGGCATGAATTAGGTGCTACAGGATTTTTTAATGCAGGTAATGTAGGGAAGCAGGATGGTGTGATGCAGACAGCACTTGCTGTACAATCGGACACGCTTTATTTTAAACCCCGGCTCCATCTCTTACCAGTTGGGTGACCTTAGCAGATAACTCTTCTGAGTCTCAGCTTTCTCATCTAATACGAATAGTATCTGCTGCGTAGGTTTGCCATGAAAATTAAAAAAAAAAAAAAAAAAAAAAATGGCACACACGGAACACCTCCACAGATTGACCATTTAATTAGTTGTAGCTATCATCATTATGACAATATTTTGTTGCACCATGCAGCTTCCTGATTTGCCAGTCGATTCATTGACTGTTTTGCAAGAATAAATGAAAGAAGGGCAGGATGAGGGAAGGTGAATGGTTATGTTTAGGGCTTACTGCCCTATTATAGTGACACATGAACCAAACTGATTCTGAGGAAACTCTTCTCTGAACATTTTGTGAAGGAAACATTGTTTTCAAATGGAGTTTCTTTGTGCCTTCTGAATCTTAACGTTGGAAAAAAAGAAATCTATGAAATTGGCAAACATGAATGAAAACCACTCCAGGTTCTTCTAAGAACTCTCCAGCAGAGTAGCCTCCATGACAATCCTCACTTCTTCTAAATATCACAAGACTTACTTTCAATTGATGAGATTATACAGCATTCTAGAAAGAAATCTCACCACCTGTTAAGATTTCTCTAAGATTATATGAATAAGAAATATTCCTTCGTTTGCCTTTCTTTTATTTTCTGAAATAAACTGGAGTTGTACTTGAGATGTCAGAATTACAGATTCTCATTTTCCTCATCAATGCTTTTCAAGTTTTTGTGTCCTATCAGAGGATCTAACACACTGTCCATTGATTCTGTAAATAGCCAATGAGCAGAATGAGATGGTATTCTACTTGCAAATTAGCCCCTATCTAGTCCCTTTCAGTCTACTTCTGGAAGGTGGCAGAGAAGATGTTAATGGAAATTAAGTTGATGGCTTATGGCACTTTTCTAGGCCACTCTTTACCACAAGAGCAGTACTAATGTGAGTAGGATGGGAAAAAAAAAAAAAAACTGTCCATAATTTTAATGTCTGTCAACAAAGATCATTGCATTCATGTTATGATTCCACACCAGACTCCATGCATATTAGATGTTGAATAAGTATGGAAAGAGTAATCTATTAGTAATTGAATTCTAACAGATTCCTAAGAATAGATAATAGTAATCTATTAATAAAAAGGTTGTTTGTGAGAATCCATCCAAAATACATTGAAAGCAACTGGTTATTTCAGAGTATCCCACAATAATTTTCAGATAATCAGGGACAGCAACTAATGGTTACAGCTTCTTTGCCATCATCATTATCACCATGCAACTTTGTTTGAAGTACTCCATGCACTTCCTAGTTTTATTTGTTCTACTTATGTCATAACCCCCACCCAATTAGATAGTGGATTTTAACCCAGCTCTGCACCTTGTCTTGCACCAGCCTCTGCTTTGTTTATACAAACTCTTAGCTGTGTTCACCCACCTCCTTTGGTGTCTAACCAATGAATAATCTCCTTTCTTCCCCCTATGTCCTCATAGGAACTGGGTGCCCCTTAGCCTTGAGTGATGAGAATGTGGAGATGTGGCAAAAGCCAGCCATGGGCTGTGTGTGTATGAACTATGTCATTGAGCACACAAAGTGAACTGAAACCAACATTGCCCCTCGGGTCTTTTCGCTTGTTCTGTCTTGATCCCCACATGAGATGGGCATGGCCTCCCTAAATGTCAGTCAATCTGCTGACAGCAGACATCACTGAAGCTAGACTCAAGCCTTTGAAACCTGACCCCTTGACTCATTTGAATGGCTTCTCCCCAATAAAAGGGTTCAGCACATGTTCACTCTCTTCCCACAGACCCCCTAAGGTTGAAGAAGCCATCACAGAACCCAAAGAAAAAGGTATTTCTCTGTTTCTGTGTGATTATTTCATGCAGCCCAGTTCATCTGGAGCGACCCTGAGTGTTTAGTTGGGAGACACGACACTCCTGATATCTAATCATAAAAGAAATAAGGGAAGTTGATAAGAAAAAGAATAACCCTACAATAGATCCAGTTTTATCCAAAAAAGTCTGACATTTGGAGATCCCTTCTGATTTGTTTTATTCTGATGTCCCAGAGGTCGGCACCTTTGTACCAATAAAAAAACAAATGCCCATTGGGTAATGTTCTGGCTGTCTATGAGTCTCCAGAGCCTCTGTTTTTCCTTTCTAGCATAACATGAGGCAGGGATTATACCTACGTAGCTTCTCTTTTAGATTAATTTCAAGAAGGTGAAGAGAAAAACACAGGATTCAGAAGTGGAAACAGCAACCAAACAAAACATGGGCTCCAGAGTCAGAGTCCCTGCGAATTCCCAGCTCTGACACTCACTGGCTGTTTGACATGGACAAAGTCATTTGCTATCTTTACAACTCAGTGTCTTTACTCATAAAATCATCATAGTAGTTACCACATAGTGTTGTATGAAATAAGCTAATACATGTAGAATACTTCTTAGCACATAGTGAGCATTAAATTAATATTCTCTGTCACTTTCACAATTATTTTATGAACATATATGATTCATTCCTTCCCCCTCATTTTAAAAGGATATTTTCTTGTCATTCTTTGGTATATCACTTAAATTTATTTTGTGGGATTTTTGTGATAATCTAGAGCTATTTATTGTTATAATATACACTCCACAAGTAGGCCATGAGTTAAGTCCTTTTATTTATTTATTTATTCTTAATACTAAGGTACTGGTTGGATTCTCTGAAGTTATTCCAAAATGCTCCAATTCCTCCCGTGACCTTTACACTTACACACAATTACTGGTGGTCCTTATTACATATCAACAGGGATGGGTTCTCAAGGAAGCCAGCCAGGATGGCAAAGGATAAGCCCCAAACTAAACTAAGGTGGAAGATAAAGAGCTACAAAGCAGAATGCGGCTGAAGTTCAAAGTGGATGGTCCTATGGCAAAGCCAGGTGGACAACAATTTAGCATTGCCTGGACATTTTGGAAGGCCTTTGTTCTATCTTTCCTCTAAGCCATGCTTTAAAGTATTTCTTTTTTTTTTTTTAACAAAATTCCAAAGAATCAAGGATTTATCAGAAAGAAAGGAAGAAGAAGAGGGAGGGAGAGAAGAAGGGAGAGAGAGATTCCAGTATACATCCTGAGTTCGGAAGTGTCATTCTAATCTGCTGTACTTTCTGTATATATAATTCATTTTGAAAACAAAATCCACTTTTATAATGATGGCACTGAATCACAATAAGATCTTCAGGAAATGAAGACTTACATGAATAGCGATATAAGAATTAAAATGCATTCACCATACTCTAGTAAGGCAGAAAATAACCCAAAATATGTCATCCATAAAAACTGAAAAATAGAAAAGTTTTCTAACTAAATCTAAAAACAATTCAAAATTTCACTGATTATAATGGGGACAGCAAGAAAGATTTCATTTTATACAACTGCAGTCTGTTGGTAAGAACTGCTAGATTATTGTGTTGAGAAGGATTCTGAGGCCAATCCAGGTTGAACAGGAAACCACACTGTGAAGAATCGATCGTATCTGTCATGGTTGATATTTATGGAATATATTCTGTATTCTCACACTTCTGGTAAGTGAGAATGATATTATCTAAGAATTCCAGTTAAAAAATCAAGATTTTGCTACCCATGTCACCATTATTATTAAACTAATGCTGAATATGAACTATTAGTCTGAGCAGCCACAGAATTTGCAATAAAATTAAAGTCCCAGAGAACTCCTACTTAAAAATGAGACTGTATCCACATGTATGATGAATTTTTTTTTAAGAATTTACTTTTATTTTGGCTTCACTATATTTCAAACACTAGCTTAACCCTCATCAGCATTATTATGGTTTAGATATTAGGTGTCCCCCAAAAGTTCATGTGTGAGACAATGTAAGGTTTAGAGATAAAATGATTGGGTTATGAGAATTTTGACCTAATTAGTGCATTAATTCCCTGATAGGGATTAACTGAGCTGTGACTGTAGGCAAGTAGGGTGTGGCTGGAGGAGGTGGGTCATTGGGGGCATGCCTTTGGGGTACATATTTAAGAGTGGAGCTCTCTTTTTCTCTCTCTGCTTCCTGGAGCCATGTTCCCGGCTGCTTTCCTCTGCCACATCCTTCCACCATGATGTTCTGCCTCACCTAGGACCCTGTGGAATAGAGTCAGCTATTGATGGACTAAGACCTCGGAAACCATGAGTCCCCCCAAGTAAACTTTTCCTCCTCTAGTTGTTCTTGTTTAAAGTCTTTTGGTCACAGCAGCAAAAAAAGCTGACTAAAACAAGCATTAAGATGTTTACAAAAGTAACCAAATAATCACAACCACCCCATACTGAGGTGCCACTGACTGCATCAATAAACACAAGTTCCAAATCACTCGCCTCACATTTCTGATGATATATTTGAAAGGAGTTTGCAATTTAGGCACATTCTACTTTAGTTAGTGAAGGTCTTAAAATTTTAAATACTGGGATCCCCAATTATTCCTACTTGCTTGTGGGCATCTAATTCTACATCTCAGAGATAAATCATTTTATCATTTAGATTAGTGGCCCTTAGCTTTTTGACCTTCTGTGCATGTTTAAGTGTCTTTTCAGTCTGGCTTCTCCTTAATTAGGAGAAAAAGCCCTGTATTTTAAGAATGTCACTGTTTTAAAACAATGTGAATTTTACATAACACATTTGCCTTGAAGCATCTGCAGTGAACTTATTTTTATAAATCAAAACAAATATGAATTTAAAACCAACCATTAGGTTCTATAGCCAAAATTATGTTGTTCTTGACCCTGTCGGTATAAAAATTCCAATTCCTTTGTTGAAGATTGTCCCCTACAATAATATATGATTTTCATAAATCTCTTTATTCCTAGGAAGTTCAAAAGGAGCAAAGACAAAATTTGTAGAACAGCACCAAATTAGCAATTAAAGTCTGTAATGTAAGGCCTGAACCGTAATGCCATATTCCAAAAGATTAAATATGGAGCTTTCAGAACACTTTATTCAATTCCATAGAACAGAAAGGGCAGCAGAGAAATAGTGCAAACTTCAACATTAGTTGCTGAGTTTAGTGTTGCTTACAGTTTTCTTCTTTACTCTCAATCCTGTTACAAATAATGCAAACCTGTTTTTATTAATTTACATTAAGTTCATTTAACACTGATGAAACAGACCAGAAATGTATAATGAGGAACATTTAACAAGCTCCCGCATTAGGGCTAATCATGCTCTGTTTACGAGAGCTTATCTCATTCTTGGAAAATATCCTGGTAGAAAGCTCCATCCTTATTTAACAAGTAAAAAGGGGAGCGTCACCAGCTACTGATAACAAAGAAATGAACAAGCTTAATAATCTCCAATTTGGTTTTCCACTCCACTTAATGATGGAGGCAATGCGAGCTCTGTGGCCAGAGTACAGGAGGAAGCACCCACAAGTACTGAAAATTTAATTAAAAGTCAGAAAGCCATTGCAATGAAGACTCAGCAGAAAGCCATTTATTTTTAAAATCTAATATATTCTTCATGACTAAAGGCTAAAGCACATGCTGACTTACACATTTAGCTGTAACTGATTTAAGCTACTTGATGATTTTTTCTTTTTTTTTTCTTTCTTTCTTTTTTTCCCCCTCCTTCCTTTGGCTCACAGGGTGGTGCTCAATTTGCAATGGAGTAAATTGGCAGAATTTAATTTGGTGGATTTTTTTAACTCTGTAAAAAGAATCCTCATTAAAGCCAAACGATCAGCTGTATACTTTTTTCATCATTAACTAGCCTAACTGCAGGTAAAAGAGATACAATTATGGATTTATATAAATCCTATTGTCAATTTATAGCTGAAAGACTGGTGAGTTACCTCATTTTAAATAGGTTATTTTTTCCCCTTAACCTTTCTTTGTTTTAATGAGGATTCAGTTTGTCACTGTCTGAGAAGTCTGCTGGCAGGAAAGTTTCTCAGGAAATTATAAGGAATAAAAAGTAGGAATGGGAGAAGATACTTGGCTAAGTTTCAAATTTGCTGAAAGACTCA
The DNA here is from genome assembly GCF_048772815.1 of Callospermophilus lateralis. Classification (NCBI taxonomy): domain Eukaryota; kingdom Metazoa; phylum Chordata; class Mammalia; order Rodentia; family Sciuridae; genus Callospermophilus; species Callospermophilus lateralis. The sequence continues at coordinate 67,361,616 of NC_135311.1, read as the reverse complement.
ACATTGGAAATTCATCTCCAAAGCTGTCTATGTATCATCTCTCAGGTGCTATCTGACAGAGCACTAGCCAAAACAATAAACACACCAAGGACTTATGAAGAAGGGGAGAAAATCCCCCAGATGTGGTGGGATTGGGAAGAATTTCCAATAAAATGTTGGGTAAAGTTGTTTCTTCCATACAACTTTGATATAGGTGTATTTTCCTTATTTCTCCTTAAAAAAAAAAAAAAAAGATTTGAAGCAGCTGGCAGATCAACACAAAATAATACACTTAGTCTGAGTCCTCAATGTGAAACTTCAGAAAGCAGCAACACTTCCCACCATCCAAGAGATATCACCGAACCTCTCTGCTTTCCTAAATTGGGGTGATCTCCCAGCGCTGATCATCTCATTTTACCTCTGATACTTCCTACAAAGGAGGCAAAAAGAAAGTAAGAATTTTCCAATTGGGGCAGCATAAATCTTCAGACTTGTCCCTGGCACACGAGAACATCACTATAATATCTGCTAGTTATTTTTTTTTTTTTAGTCAGTTATACAAAGTGCATGATTATGAGTTCAGATACTTTTAGACCTTCTGTCTTCTTGTATTTGTAGCTATTCCTGCCTCTGAGCCCAGGAAACACAGAAAACCAAATACTACTATTAGCTCCCACTTTCTCTGGTGCCAGTTCCTCCCTAGGAACACTGAAGCCCAACCACTTTTCATTGCATGTTAGATCCAGTTTCACTTATCAAAAAGCAAGCTTCTTGGAACCTAACAATCCTGGCTTTATATAACAGTGTTCATATTGAAAGACTTGCTTCCATCTACTTATATGATCTACATGTGGATCTACATGGATAAGCCTAAACCAGACAAAATAGCTCTGCACTTAGGCCAATAGAAGGTTGTTTTTCCAGCTTTTGACATATCATGGCACTTGTGGTGGTTGGTGTCCAAATGAAGTAGTCTATTTCTAACTACAGATGCTCCTTGACTTTCATCCTGATAAATCTATGACAAGTGGGAAATACTATAAGTAAAAAATGCATTTGATACACTGACCTCCAAACATCACCACTTAGCAATACACTATGCCATAGAGCATCAGCTCTCCTCCTTGTGACTGTAACCCTAATTAGGTGCTGCAGATTCCCAGAATCACCCAAGAGTACCCTGCCACATATCACTAGTACAGAAGATTCAAATTAAGATTTTGAAATATGGTTCAATCCCCACCATAGTGGGGTGTGGAGAAAATTTGAAGTAAGTTTTCTACTAAATGGGTATTGCTTTCCCACCATTATAATTTTTTTTTCCTTTTTTTTTTTTTTTTTTTTTTAGAGAGAGAGAGAGAGAGGGAATTTTTTTAATATTTATTTTTCTTAGTTTTCGGTGGACACAACATCTTTGTTTGTATGTGGTGCTGAGGATGGAACCTGGGCCGCACGCATGCTGGGCGAGCGCGCTACTGCTTGAGCCACCTCCCCAGCCCCCACCATCATAAAATTGAAAAGTCATCCTAAGCTGAACCTAAGGAGGGACCATGTATACTTGAGAAGGATGAAGATACTCCAGAAGCAGATGACTGACAGCCCTGAGAAGCCTTCAGAACCTGTTAACCCTGCAGTACTCGCGGGCACTGACCTTACCACATCCTTTGATGGCCACATCACCATGTTTGAAAATCCTGAGGATGCAAAAGACACATAACCTAACAGCTGCCCAAACTACCAGATAGTCTTCAAGGAGGCTGGGCATCCAGATAAATGGGAACCAGCCCTCAGTTTATCTCCCTATTCCCAAAACACTTTCCAGAGGCTTAAAAAGTTCAACAATGAGAAAACAAGATAGGATTTTCACTGAAACAACACCAATTACAAGAATTTTAAGTTCCTCTTCCTTCCCAGTGCCAGTTTTACCCCAACACTGCCATTGACACCTTCTTTCAAATGCTTTGTTCCACTCTCTCTAATTACAGTGTTTTGGTTCCTACTTCCTAGGCTTTTGTTTCCCAAGTAGACAACTATAGAAGAGAGCCTCAAGGAGCTACATGTGACATTTATTCTAGCTTTTATAGGGGGGCAAAGGAGCCACTTTGTATTCTGATCAGCAATACAGTCTAAAAAGAATCCAGTCTTAGGAATCTCCTGGGTATGATGCCTCAAATGAGCCAAGGAAAGTCTTGCCAGCTTGTTCTCCAATGCCCACAAGATGAACCCAGTGTTCATTTTCTGGCAGCTTTTCCAACACTTAAGGTTCTTGTGTCATCAGCTATTCTTCTGCCTGTTAAATCTGGACTGACCCCAGCCCTTATAGTGAGTCACTTTTATCCAAGTACCACCTACAAGTGATACACCTAAAAGTGATACAAAGATCAAATCTGGGTTTGGTAAAACTCACTCTGGCTGCAGGAGAATGGCCATGAATGCAATAACAAAGGAATCACTAAAACAAGAGCCTAAATGGCAGGCCCCACCTCCATGGGGCAAGTGTGGAAGGGGTGCTCGTACCCCATGTTGCTGGAGCATCAGGGCTTGCTAGAATGGGGTTTCCTTTCCTAACATTAGTACTCGTGTCCAACTTCTCTTCCTGCTTATGGTTTTTCTTTGTTTTTGTTTTATGTTTTGATAAATATTATGCAATTTCCACTCCAAAAAGAACAAATAGAACCTTAATACAGACAGGTCTATCATGCTTCCAACCCTGCCAAAACAATGAAATGTTTTCTTTAATAGATTGGGAGCTACATATTACCAGTGACCTGCTATGGTATGGGATTTGAGTGAAAAAACATGAAAAGATTGTTACAATAATTCATATAAGGTTTAGTAAATATTTCACCTAGATACTACTGGGAGAAATGGAGAAGAGAGAATAAATTCAAGAACTGTTGTTTTGATTTTTCTCTCATATTTGGGGATGGAACACATGGGTGTCCTACCATTGAGTTACATTCCCAGTTCTTCTTATTTTTTATTTTGAGACAAGATTTCACTAGATTGAGGAAACTGGCCTTGGACTTGCAATCCTGCTGCCTCAGCCTTCTGGAGTCCTTGGAACTACAGGAGTGCACCACTACGCCTAAGAACACTTTAAGTGATAAATTGGTAGAGGTTGAGGATTGATTTAAAGTGGCAGATTTCTATCTTGACATCTAAATGAATGGTGGTAGCAACAATCACAATAAATGACATGGGACACAAAGGGGAGGAGAGAAGGGAGAAGTTGGGAAACACTCAATTTCAAGTATCTATGAAAAATATTAAATGGAAATATCCAGCATCGAGTTGCATATAGAAATAAAAAAAGGTCTAAATTGGGAATAAAGATTTGGAAGCCAAGAGCAAGAGGATGATATTTAAAATCACTAAATACATGAGATCACCTAAATGGATTATGTAGAAAAAGAGGAGCAGGGGGCTGAGGGAGAAGCAATTAGATGGGATGAAAGAAAGAGGAGCAGCGAAAAGAGGTTAAGAAAGATCATCTTTCCTAACCTCAACCTGAATTCAGCACATCGCAGCTTATGATACAGGGTAAAATGAATCTGTGCATACCCATGCACATGAGCGCACTCCTATGTGTAAAACTTTTATGAGAACAGAGAAAAATACTAAAGAATTTTTACCAGATTGTACATGTAAGTTATAGGATTGAGAAAGGAAAAGAAGGAATGGATAAAGGAGAAGAGAGGATAAAAAAAAAGAAAGAGTTTCCATTAATATTCTCATTTGCATAAATTTCTGTATGTGTATATGTGTGTGCACATAAAGAAAGAAACAAAAAAAAAGGACAATGCTAGATGTATGTCTACTCTCAAATTTTCCAGGATATGCTTGCAAGTTAAAATAAAATAAAATAAAGATTAATGTACTTAGTGGTCCTATTTCAATATAAAAGTTTTAAAATATGACAATAACTTTAGTAAATGGATGCACAAGAAAGGTGCAAAGTGTGGAAAGGCCCACACCAGTCAACTGAGTTCTTCAAGAGCATGGCATTTGCTAGGTGTGGTGGCACACTCCTGTAGCTCCAGTAACTCAGGAGGCTGAAGCAGGAGGATCACAAGTTCAAGCCCAGCTCACCAAACTAGTGAGACACTGTCTCATAATTTAAAAAAAAAAAAGGACTAGGCTGTAGCTCAGTGGTAAAGTACCCTTAAATTCAATTCCCCAAACTAATACTACTAGTAATGATAAAAAAATAATATGGCATGGGAAATGGAAGGAGCAGTGATGACTAGTGTTCTCCTATGCAACTTTATATTGTGTCCCTCATAATAACTAGAACAAATTACTTTGCAATATAGAAAACATCAAATTATTATTTTTTTTAAATCAGAGCAGTGGGTTGCTTGACATTCAGGTTCAGGTGCAGCAGGTAGCTCAGAGAGGCACTTCATCTCCTCTCTAATGCCATGTGACTCGTTGCTGAGCCAGAGGCCAGCCAAAGGCAACTGTCTGGAAATCCAACACACCATGACCCTGCCTCCACTGACTCCTGGGAGGTTCATCAATCTTTTCTTCCAAAATTTTCAAATAGAGTTTATTTCCTGTAACGTCTTACATTTCTTTGTCATCTTAAATGTTCACTCCTCTTAGAGTTCTTTAGTTTATATCAGAGAGGTCTCTCTAAATTATCTTCAGATGAATAATTGAGTTATTCTGTTGTCATTGATCTCAGGACAAAATTAACTTTTGTTAAGTTAATCATAGCCTTTTCAACAATATAGATAAAAATATCTTCAAATGTCATGTTATGTGTTCTTATTTCTTCAGTCTGTAATTCAGACTGAAGCTAAAAGACTGAGGATCATTTAACTGTAATATGATGATACATTAGAAATTAGAGGACATTCCTCAGTGATTTCCAGGATGAGGTTCACCAAAGAAAACACCACAAAAATAGCTATAGAATATTGCCATGGGGGACAGCATACCCATGCATTCCATGGTAAGCTGCTTGGACTGAGATCAAGAGCAAGACTAACAACTGATTGAGATGATATAATGGAGACAAACGAAACCTGCCTGAATATTTAACGCTTTTCTCCTCTGCCATGAGTGACATTGTTTCTTCTGCTTACTATGTTAAAAAGAACAATTAACTCCAGGTAAAATTGGCCTTAATTAAAGATAAAAACAAACTTTTAGATTTCACATAGAACCCTAAAAAAAATGTCCAAGAATTATTGCAGTCTCCTAGGATCACAACAGAAATTTTCCCCAGTAGAATATCATGCCAGTTTTTGATGTCCTGGTTTTGTGCAGTGCTGGGTATTGAACCTAGGATCTTGTACATGTTAGACAAATGCTCTACCACTGAGTTATACCCCTAGCACTGATGTTCTGGTTTTTTCCTAGCTCGGGAGATTGAAAAGATACACAAGTTAGGCTCCAGCTATTTCCCATCCATTGTTAAAAAGACAAAATATATCAATTATGATCATGGTTTGACAACATACAGTGGGTTACACAGTCACCAAGAGATGTAATAATTTGGCATAACTGAAAAAAAAATGCGTTTTTAAAATAAATTTCTTTCTACTGTGCAACACAGTTAACACTTTTTTTTTTCTAATCAAAACGGGTTATTTAGTATACTTTTATCTAAGGAAAAGGGACTTCACTGCCACCAACTTGAATCTTCCTTCTAGAGGGGATGTGAGTGAAAAACAAAGGGTGACTATGAGACACAAGAGCCTTCTGCCTGTGAGGCAGCTGGGAGCACATCGCTTGTTGGAGGGTCTAGGTGGGAAAAGTGGGACTCTGGCAGACAGGACAAAGCAGTATGGAGATGGAAGACTATCAATCAAGATGGCTCCAGGCCTATGCCTGAGAGAGCCCAGGACTCACAGGATGCTGAGGGTTGTACTGTTTACCCTGGAGTTACTTTAATAAATAAGAAGGTATGGTCTGTAAGCACTCAAAATTTCTGCTTGCATGCAGAAATTTTTGTCGATGTGTTTCCTGAAATTCTAAAACCCTTCCCCCTTCTTAACATACAAGGATACTTCTTGGTAGGATCATGGCCCACTCTGAATAGCCTCAGTTACAGAAATCTTCATCACACTGCAAATTCTTGAGTCTTGGATTTTTTTCTTCTTCTCCTCTTGCTTCAGTCATGCAGAAGTAAATGCAACATAAGCAATGTAAAAATCAAGTCTTGCTAGTTAAATATAAGAACACAGAGCAAAATATCTGAGAAAGGTTACACCTCTTTAAAGATGCAAATTGATAATGGAGCTCAATATCAAAACAACAGAGCGCTGTTAATTTTTAAAAAGGTGCAAATTGCTAATCTTACTTAAGGCTTTTTCTAAATTGCTTATTAAGAGTCCTAGCACACAAAAAATTAAACAAAAGAAACTCTTAAAATAAGGGGGAAAGGGCTAAACATGAGCTGCACTATAATCCTTTGCTTAGTTTTATTGCTGGTTTCAATAAAAGTTGCTAAAATTTGGAGACTTGGTATTATTTACTCCAAAGTCAGTCTAAAAGCCTCCACATTTGATTTATCAGTTATATATTGCTTCAACAGTGCTATATAACAACCACAAAACCTCAATGGTATACAACAATAATAATTTAGCTCACAAGTTTGGGGGTTCAGCTGATCGTAGCCAGCCTTAGATCAGCTCATCTAACTTCCTTGATGCTTCTGCAGTTAGCCATGGATTGGCTAGGGGGCTCTGCTGATCTTAACTGAACTTGCTCACTTATCTGGGGCTAGTGATCTGTGGACTGAGGTGACAGGGTAATTGGTTTCTACCCGTGTTTCACCCTTTATTAGCAGAGCCCAAGTATGGTCTCATGGCCATGATAGAGGAGCAATTGTTAAAGGAGACTATGTAAGCATTTCTTCCAATCATCTGAAAGTACCACACACACATTAACCTTTGTGTTTTAACCATCCTGAGAAGATGGTAGGACCTCCCTCAACCTTTCAAAGGTTGGATGTCAAGACTGAGAACACCTCACACACTATATAAGGGATTCACAAAGGGACTTCTGAGGGGAGCAGGGTAGACACAAGACAATCTGGAATGGCAAAACAGAAGAAAGTGGATAGGGCCAGGTGGGGATGGAGAAGGGATTATCATGTGGGTTAGGGTGTTCATACTCTCCTATGATGCCAAGAGCTCAGGAGATGCCCATGTGTTTCCTTGAGTATCTGATACATGATGGGTGGGAAGGGAAGACTCTAAATCCTATCAACAGTCTAATATCAAAATTGGAGTCAAGACTCTATTACAAATTCCATTGGTCAAAGAAAATTAGGTGGCCAAACTTAGAATCAAGGGCAGAAAAAATAATTTCAATGAAAGAAATTACAAAATAATATAGCAAAAGTTCATGGATTCAGGAAGGACACAGCGTTGAGGTAATTAATGTGATCCAATGAGAAACCCAAAGAGTTAATGAGTTTTATGTGGCAACCCCACAAAAGGAAAAAAGAAACTTGGAATCTAAAAATCTTCAAGTGGGGGAAGTTACATTCCATGTATGTATGATATGTCAAAACACATTCTACTGTCATACATAACTAAAAGGAACAAATCAAAAAGAAAAAAATACAATAATCTTCAATTAAATCTGACAATTGGGGATGGTTGGAGGAGAGAAGAAGAAGGGCTGGATCCCACATTTGATGTTTCTCATGTCTCAAGCCATGATGTTAAGTCCTACACAACTCAGTGTAATTGTCCATTAGAGTCCTCCTGAAAAAAAAAAAAAAAAAGAATTCTAACCTGGTCATAAAGCTCCACAAAATTTATCAAAGTGTAACCTCTCCTTCCCCTATCCATTTTTTTAATTTGAGAGATATAAAACAATTTTAATACTTGCCCAGGTAAAGTTCAAGAAGAAGGGAGTATCTGCTGACCTCCAATATCCCCTTCAAGTCTCTCCCATATTAATAATTTAACATAAAGATAATACACTCTATGTTGGGAACCATTCAGAATTCTTACTCCCCACTTTCCACAAACACCTAAAGTTCACCTTGTCTATAAGCTAAGTAGGTGAAGCTCTCTGTGTTTCCACCTCCACGACACCAGCACCACAAGGGACGCTGCACCCCATCATCTGCTTCTTTCAGATGCTGGACTGTTGGACCATCGATTCACCTCAGAAATATTAGGGCTGGAAGAACATTATCCAAACCCAGCAAAGGTAGAAAAACAGAATTTCATGGCTAAAATCTAGAATAATGTTTTCAATAGCCAAATAAAAACTTCTAAATTTAGAGTCTTTAGGGAAAAAAAAAATCCCACTTGAAAAGGATAATAACTTTTAGGAAATTCTAGAGAGAAAATATACCAATGAAAGCAAATCTATTCTAAATGGCCCCTCTCTTTCACCTCCCACATGGAATCAGTCACCACTTCTGCCCATCTGATCTCTGAAGTATCCATCGAGTCCATTCACTTTATCTATCTCCTTAATGTGCACACAACCCAGATACTTATGTACCATCCATTCCCAAAGGTTTGTGGAATGAATCCCTAACCCTATGACACAGAATAGATAACTACACAAAACTCTTTCCCTTTTTTCATTTCCTCTTCTGCCCAATTAAGCCCTGCATCTTTCACATACATTTCCCTAGCCCACCACATTCATCAGGGCTCCATTCTTTTGTAAACCATCTCTGCCCTGGAATGCCCCTCCATGCCCAAACCATTTCCAACTAATGACAAGCCATTTTGCACAAATGCCTCATATGCTGTGAAGTTTTTCCCACCTCTTCCAGACAGAGTTCATTGTCCCAGGCCTCTGCATGCTCAGAACATTTTCCATTTATTTCTACATAGCCCAAATCATAACTGTACCAATAACCTGTTCAACTCTTTGTTTCTGGTTAGAGTAGGAGCTCCTTGAGAGCAGGGACCATCTCGTTCTTCTTTGTCTCTGTCCCCATCTGGCTGTTTGTACAGTGCCTCGTACTTAGCCAGCACACAATACATGTATACCCATGAAGGAAGGAATGAGTCCATTGTTTCTTTCTGAAGATCTCTTCTTCCTCACACCAACAGAATGGTGGTCACGGGCAAAGACTAAACCTAGATTCCCCCCATCAGTAGCAGTACCTACAAACTTCTGAGGAGTAGAAGCTACAAGATAGTTAAAGAAGCACAATGAGAGACATATGGAGAAGTATCAGAGAAGTATTAAATAGGGAAGAGCCAGGAGATGATAGGAGTAACAAACAGATTGAAAGGGGTTTTGACAGGTGAATGTAAAATAAAAAAGACAAGCAAAGCAAGGTGAGATCCGTGACAGTAAAGAGCTTCACCAAGAGGAGAGGATGGAGAGGCACTATCACAGAGAAACACAGGGACAGGAGAAACCTAGGAAACTAACAAGAACCAATTAGAAGGAAAGTAGAAAGACTTATTCAAGGAATATCGTGTTAAAAAGTAAATGAAGTGAAAAAATTGTTTAATTCTATCCAAAACCATACAAAGGAAAAATTTTCACACAGTGAAGCTTAAAACAAGTACAGAAAAGGTATTAAAAAGTTTTTCACTTCTGTTTAATGGTATAAAATACTAAATCATACTCATAAGAAAACTCTCAGGGCAGAAAGGAAAATATAAATGAATAAAGAGTGGATAAGGCACGTAAAAATCTATTAATCAGTTTCTGAACCCATCCCAATGTTTTTAACATACTATTGTGTCCTGCAAGTTGTATCCTAGGTTGACCAAAAGTCAAGCCCAGGAAAGAGAGAGTTCTACCTGGCAGCAAACCTCAAGTTCATTCAGTTTCTTGATTTAGAGATGTGGCCAGAGATCCAAAGAGAACCCAAAAGAGGTTTGGCAGGGTCAGGAATCCAGCCTCACATAGGTTGATGATCCTCCACAGCTGGCCTCTTCCTTCCTCCATACTTCCCATGGATTGTGTCCTTATATACATAGAGGGGTTTTCCAGCAGCTGTTTCAAAACCCCTGTGTAATGGTAATTTGAATTGTCAACTTGATTGGATTAAGAGATGCCTAAAATGAAGAGGCTTCTGAGAGTTATCAATAAAGGTGTATCTAGGAATGATTGTTATGTGGGAGATCGAACTGAAGTGGAGACCCTCCCTAAGCGTGGGCAGCACCATCCAACAGGTTGGAGGCTTGGATGGCATAAAATTTGGAAGAAAAAATGAAGCAGCAGCAGATGCAAGTTCAATTCCTCTTGAAGGGGTTCTTGATTGCTGCTGCAATCGCCTAAGGACATCAGACTCTAGCTCCTTCACTCTTCCAAAGCAGACACTGCCAGTGATTCTCCAGGGAATTTCCAGAATTCTTTGGTCCCATACTGTGGTGGCATTGTTGATGCCTCTTGTTCTGAGGCTTCAGCATCTTGGACTGCACAATTGCTGGTTCCTCTAGTTCTCCAGGCTGCAGAAAGCCATTGTGGGACTATATAGTTTCTGGTTGTGTAAGCCAATCTAATAAATCCCCTTTTAATAATCATATACACCCTGAGATATCTGGGTCTCCTTGTCCCCCAGTGTCCTTATGTCACAGTCGTTATTTCTGGATTGCATTCACCAGTCTGCTAACAGTCCCCCCTACTAGACTACAAATTCCCCAGAGGTCAGAGCTTGTGCCTCCGTCATCTCCATCCATCAAGATGCCCAGTATGAAGTGAGTGATACGTGAACCAACTGAAAGAAGAGATGAATAAATAAATAACCAAATTATAAATGCTGCTTAGTATTTAAGCCCAGCCCCCTGGGGGTTTGTGACAGCTCACTGGGCACTTAGCTACAATTTGAAATATTCACCACTAGATGGCACTATTTTAATGAGGGAATAAAGCCCTGACTCTGACATCTTTACTGTCACATGCAGGTGTAGGCTTTAAGCAAAGAGCAAGTAGTAGTACTTCAAAAGTGAAAGTTCTAAATCTGTAATTTCTCTCAAGTTTCCATAATATCTAATGTTTTGTGGTCAATAGTTTCTTTTTCTAGTAAATTATCTAAATTCTCGCTTTCCCTGAACCTATGATTATGGCCATATAAATCACCATTAGAAAGTTGAATTTTTTTCAATAAGCCCAGAGTACTAACCTTACTAGGACTTGTCATTGTTATAGATATTTTCAACCTCACATACAGGGGCTCTAACACCACATCACCTGTGGACAGCCCTAGACAATAACCACATAAGCAGGCATGTGTCCCATGGCATTTGTGAAGTCTATCAAAGTTTAGACTCCCAGGCCACCGTCACAACTGCTAATCAGAATGAGGCTTAATGGTGGTAACAGGCAGTCAGGAAGTGGAGGGGACTCAACACAGTGTTGTCAGCCTCAAGGAGATGGGCAACCCATGTCAAAATGGGATGGAAAGGCAGATGGGAACATGGAGGGCATTTCCCCCATGCTTTCCCTACCCACCTCAGTGTGGGCTGTTCCTAGGGCCCAGAGCATTGGATGCTCTCCATTTAGGCTCCTTGTTCTCATGAGAAGATAAAAAATAAATCAATTAGCAATATCACCACATTTTAGACACACATTAACAAGATTATTAGTAAAAACTATACCTCTTGCACTAGTTGTATTCATTTTAAATAAGCCTTATACAGGGCAATGATGTCTTCTTGTTTCCAGTAGCTTCCTCACAGAGGTCATAAGGAGCAGGCTGACCTTGGGATTCTCCAGGTGCCCTCTACCAATAGCTACTTGCATGTGGTTGCTTGTCATACCCACGCAGCTCCCTCTTCTGTCTCCCCTATCCTTGCTCCCACTGATGTTCAGCACCCGGCACAGTTGAGTGCACAGTCCCTCACTCACCCAGCTGGAACTCTTGGAGAGCAAAGATTATGACTTTTGGAACTTTATACCCTTTCCATTGCCTCGCACAAAGCCCATTGAATAAAAATAAGAAGGAGGATGAAATAGCCTACCTTTGAGCTGGAACTCGGCAATTAACTCATCCTCTGCAGAGGTGACAGGGCAGCTGAACATCTTAACCTATATTCGGGTCTGTGTCATCAAAGCCCAGCATACTTAGTTCCAACCAAACAGCATCTCCTCTTCCTGTCCTTATGCCCCACACCTTCCCTCCACCTCAACTTTGCCCTTCTGTTGATGACACCATGGCTCCCCCAGTCATCCAAGCTCAAAACCTCACAGTAATTTTTGCCTCTTTCCCCTGTTTACCCCATCCTTGCTTTTATTCATCTCTCTTTTATCTCCACAGCCATTTTCTGGCCCTTGTCACCCTCTTGCTTTATAACTTTATAACCTCAGTTCCAAGGTTTTTGAGAATGAGAGCCTTTATTTACAGACTTTCTTATTTTCCTCAGAGTCTTTCACAATACAGGTGCTCTGTTTATTAATTTATTTCCTTGAGAATATAAGGTAGATGCTGTCAATAAAGCAATAAATAAGACAGGAGATAGACATACATATACACAAAAAGAGAGTAATGAATATCAGGACATTTTAAGGGAACATAAGAGACTGAGCTTGAACTAACCCATGCCAGCAAGCCTTCTCTAAGTATCTTTCATTTAGAAAAAAAAGATGTTTTCTGGTATTATAAAATGCACAATACTATATGGAGTAGGACCTGAATTACTTTCACTCAACTATAAAACCAGTGAAAAGAAAATGAAATTGTCCAGATTTGGACATAGAAGAGATATTATGACAATTTAGTATTGAACTATGTTTAGAGATGACAGAATATTCTATGCTCTGAACCTTCCCTGACTTCCTGCCCAAACAAGAGACTTGCAAATCTGATTTATAATTTCAGAAATGATGGTAAAGGATCGATGCACAATGCCTTCCAGATTACATTTGCATTTTAATAGAAGATGTCAATGCCTCTGTCTCCAAGGGTGATAAATACTGGAACCTTCAGGTGCCCTGGCAGGTGACTCATGAGGGTTATTCCTTGCCACTGAATGACATCACACAGGCTTTACCCTTTCACAGGCAGGGATAACCCTAGTACTGTTGCGTCCATCAAAGGCTCTCAGGCCATGGAGTAACAATCTGGCCTGAGACCCTTGAGGAATGATTGTCAGGCATCTCAGAGACACAAAAATGCTGAAAAGCACAGGCTTTGGAGTCAGAATGATTGTCATTGTCATTGCTGGTAATGGTTGTCATTGTCATTGCTGCTGCTGTGACTGTTTCGACTGTGTTCAGTATTCAGTATTTTCCTGCTATACCAATCCCAGCTCATGTCCAAGGTACCATGAGGTATCACCAGCACCTCCTGAAATCTGACTCTGAGTTCTGGGTCACATCAGGCAGAGATGATATTCAGTGGCTAAAATATTTACTAGATAAGATATCTGAAGTTTCTCTAGTCATCTAGCTGCCCATATTCCTTCTAGGTCCTAGGGCACTATCCCACAATCCACAGTTCATGTTTATTGGTTGTTTATCACAAGTCAAGAGCTATGCTAGGATTTTATACACATGACCTCATCTATTCTTCACAGTGATCCTCTAGAGTAAAATGTATTAGTATCCCCATTTCAAAAGAAGAAAATAGAATTATAAAGGATTCTCTTGCCTCAGGTCACATGGCCAGCATTTCTGGTTCTTTTTAGCCTCATTTCCTCCAACTTTCTACAAAGACATGTCCTATTCTGTTCCCAATTTCCATTTTTAAATTCCTACCTTGATAATAAACCATAGTCTATTAGTAAATTAATTCCTGACATTTAAGTCATTTATTTAAGTGCTTGGGTACAAATCTATATCCATGAGCTAAACTTGGCCAGTATCCTTAGAAAGCAAAAAATACATATATTGATGGTATATCAAATAACTTGTAAATAAATAAGACCAAGGTTGTTGTTTTACATGTGAGAAAATTAAAGCCCACGTGTAAAACATGTCTTGCTCTAAGTATTGTAGCAGGAGAGAAACTGGAATCCAGGGTACTTCTCTTCCCAAAGCGCTCAGCTCACCCAATGAGACTGACTCTGAACAGAATAAAATGGTTGTGTATTATGGGTTCTTCCTGTCAGATAGCATAGCATGGTGGTTAAGATCAGAGGCCTCTGAAGTCGGAGCAAAGCAGCTTTCTCTAACTTCCATCACCATATAACCTTGGGCAGCCAGTGGTGTTTTAGAAGGGCTTTAAAGGAGGAATTAGACTTTACCAGGCTGGGATGCAGGAAAGGGCATTCTGGGCAGAGGAAACATTAGAGGCAGAATCATATAGGCATGAAATAGCATGGAGGACTCATGCAGAAGAGTAAGATATTGCTAGTGCATAAGAACCAAGGCACAGAGTGGAGAAACGAGGAAGCTGGAGGAGTAAGTAGAGGTCAATGATATGTCAAGGCTAAGGAGCTTTCCTTGATTCTCCAGCTGTCAAGGGACCAGTAACAGGTTGGAAGCACAGTAAAGACAAGTTCAGAAGGATCTTTTGAATAGCTCTGTTGATCTAACTACAACTTCCCTCATGTTTCCAGCTGCCTGGAATAACCCTGAACTTCCTCTTCTTCAAGACAAATTCTTAGATTAATTTCAAGGTCCTGGGCATAACTCATTACCCTGGAAGGCTTTGTCTGGCTGTGCCATTCCATGGTGCTCTTTCCCTTTGTCTGCATTCCCTCAGCAAGACCAGGACTCACTAGTTCCTACCCTGAAATAGTCTTCCAGACCTCCAGAGACAAATGTGGGATTTTGTTTTTTTCAGAGTAGGATCCCATACTCTTCTTTGGGATCCCTCCTAGTAGCCCACACCCAGCAACTGCTCTCTGCAGACAGCTCAAAGAGGCCTCAGAGGGAACAGCTGCAGCTGCCAGAGAAGTAACAGATTGCTCATCCTGCACACGCTCCACGTGTTCAGAAAACAGAAATATTTCCTCTGAAATCCTGGGCTTCTCCAGAATGCAAGGGTTCCCAGGGAAATTTAGGTCACTTGGTCCTTGGTTCTCCAGGGGCCTTCTTTCCACTAGCAGAAACACAAGTGCCTGCTACCAGGGCAAAGCTATTCAATTAGCTCTCATTGAAGTTTCTTCTTTTCCCCACAGGTGTAAATTGGGTGCTTGGCATGTTGTTTTGAACTTGACTCAACATAAAAAGATATTTATTTCCAGGCTGTTCCTGGCTCCAAAGTAGGAGGGGAAGACACACGTCCAAGGCCTACAAAGTTTACCCCATGTGCCCCAATTCCTACCTGAGGGAAATCATGCAGAGGGAGGATTTTGCTAAGCAACTTCCAGGGCCCTTCATTCTTCCCAGGCCTGCAGAGAAGAGTGCAGCCAGCAGTAGCTGAGATATTCTAAAAGCAGTTTCGTCAACAGCATATGATTGTCATGCACCAAAGTAAATTTCTCTCAGGAATTAAAAAAAAAAAAAAAAGAGTAATTGCAAACTCAGAGTTACAGAAGCCTATGCTTTTCAAAAGAGGTTTGATCTAAGGATGCATCAAATCTTCTGGCATGACTCTTACCTACATCTGACAGCAGAAACAGAGCTGTTTTCTCAGTTGCTATTCTAATCATTTTAGTTACATTCATATCATTGTTCTTCAGTGGCTCCCTGTTAACACACAGCATATAATTCATTTCGTGATCGGTCTCTGCCTCCCTGTCACCTCCCCAGCTCTACCATATACCTTCTGCTCCTGCCAAACTGATCTCATTGCATTTCCTCAAACAGACCATATTCTGTCTCACCACTATTCCTTTTCTCATGCTGTTCCTTCTTCTTAAAACATAGTTCTAAATATCCAACCCTATCCTCTCAATTTTCTGGTTAAATCCCATTCCTATGTCGATTCGTAGAGCCTCCAGTCCTCCTGGCACTGCATCAGGCATTAATATGTCAAACGCAAGTTAAGACACGACTCCAGAATCCAGCTCAGCAGTACCTTCTTCTGAATCCATCCTCACCCACTTCCTCTTCAGGAATCAAAGAAGATTCCTTCTGTACTTCCCTTTATTAGAGCTCTTATCAGGCTCCATTATAACCAGTTGTCTACTGACTGTGTCTCCTATCAGGCTGTGAGTTTGTTGACACCAGAAAAAAAAAAAATGTCTTCCATTCCTGTCCCATCACCCTAAAGCCTAACACTTAACATTTGTTTAATAAATGTTTATCAAATAAATGAAAAACTAATGAATTTTACTGTCAGACTTTGCCCAGCAATAGACCTTTATCTAGAGAAGTCATTATGTAGTTTAGAAAAACTCCTACACCTGTGTATTCATCTAATCAAGAAATAGAGCAATGATGTTGCAATGAACCAGATTGACTCAGTTCCTGTCCTTATGGAATTTATATTCCAGAGGGGAAGACAAAGTACAAGTCCAGAAAAGCATATGCAAAGGCCCTGTAGTAGGAAAGAAGTGAAGTCTTCAGTGGAACTAAAGTATGGTGAACAGGAAGAAGAGCATACAGAGGGATGGAAGAACAGCAGAAGATAGGTCATAAGTGGCCTTACACAGACCACAGTTGGAAATTGGGACTTCTTCCAAAACACAATAAAGAGACGTTGAAGAATTTTAATTAGGAAATTACCTCATCAGATTTGGATTTAAGAAGATCCCCTTTTCTGTTAAATAGAAGACAGAGTGAATAATATTGGGGATAAAGTACATCACTAAATTGCTTCTACTTTTTGCTTGAGATAACTTCATCATTTGTCTGTTTAGCACAAAGTTCAGGGAGCATTTGTGTAGAAAGGTAAACAATACATATTTGAAACTTCATGGTGTATATGGTCATTGCCACAATTACTCAACTCTGCCATTGTAGCACAAAATGACAGAATTAAATCAGACAATACATAAATGAATTAATGTGGCTGTGTTTCAATGAAACTTTATTTATAAAAATAGATGGTGAGGGCTGGGGATGTGGCTCAAGTAGTAGTGCGCTCGCCTGGCATGCACAGGGCGCTGGGTTCTATCCTCAGCACCACATAAAATTAAATAAAAGATGTTGTGTCCACCAAAAACTGAAAAATAAATATTAAAAAATTCTCTCTCTCTCTTCTCTCTCTCTTAAAAAAAATAGATGGTGAGGGGCTGGGGTTATGATTCGGTGGTAGAGTGCTCACCTTGCACATTCAAGGCCCTAGGTTCCATCCTCAGTACCACATAAAAATAAATAAATAAAATAAAGTTTTTTTTTTTTTTTAAAAAAAAAGATGGTGAGCTGGATTTGGCCCATAAACCATGATATGCTGACTCCTGCTGAAGAATTTTGTTTAAGTAGTTTCTGTCTATTCCTATTCTGTTTATTAAGAATGGCTGTTTTCTCTTATCAGATTCTTCTTCAGCATCTATTTAATCATATAACATCGCTCTCATTGTGCTGAATGGTTCTTATCAGGTGTCTATGCTATAGATATGCTAGCCTTGTAGTTTTGAGTAAATGGCCTCTGGTTACACTTGTATTGAAATTTGTTCCTCCATAAAGAACAAGAGAGGAAAAAACTAAGAGAGTTGCTGACTTTTTTGAAAAGTGTGAGGAAGGTAGATTAGAAGTGTCTAGTATAGCAGAGCAGAGAGAAATTTAAATTTAAACACCTGCCATGTCAGGTGACACAGGTCACCTAACTAGGCTTAGGAATTAAAAGCAACATGTGGGTAAACCTCAACTAAATGATGAGAGTTTGAATGGATAACAAGAGGACTGGTTAAAAATCAAAGAAAGATTGTCAAAGAAACAATCCAGTGGCCACCTGTAGCTCTGGTCATGATAGAGTTAGTCAGAAGACAGTGGAACTACATCTTGAAAGTACTCAAGGAAAAAATATCAACTTACCTAGAAGTTCATAGCCAAGAAAAATACCATTTAAAAAAGGAGCCTTAAAAAAAAATTCGGACACATGCTATATCATGGATGAATCCTGAGGATATTAAGGTGAGTGGTTAATTATTAGCCATCTTAAACCAGTCACAAAGGACAAATATTGTGTGACTTTACTTAGATGAGATACCTACAGTAGTCAACTTCATAGAGACAGAAAACCAAGTGGTGGTAATCAGAGGTCAGAAGGACAAGGAAATGGAAAGTTACTGTTTCATGGGTATGGATTATCAAGTTTAGAAAGATGAAAACATTCTAGAGATATACAGTAGTGATGGTTGTACAACAGTGTGAATGTACTTAATGCTACACTTAAAATGATTAAAATGGTATTTTACCACCACAAAAAAATAGTTCATAATTTTTTTTAAAAAAAGTAAGATTTGAGACTTCAGATCATTATGTTCAACTGTGAACTTTGATAAGAATGCAAGAATTACTAAGGAAAATTTCAAATGGTAGACAGACAGTTCACTGGTTAGAGACCCCAGGACTGGAAGAACAATATAGTGGTCAGGCGTATTATTCCATCCAAGTAAAGACCTAGGTCTGATGTTTCCTGACCCCAGCTTAACAGCAGAAGTTTCCCAGATAGGCTCATTCCTTCCACAGATGACATGGAGGTGAGTCTGGCAGCACTGACAAGATAAAAGGGATAAATTAGGAGCCCCAAGAAAACAAGATCAACAGGAGAAAGACTATGCTTTTCCACTTAGAGATACCAGTTGACCCAGCACAGCATCAAGGAGGATCCCATCATAACCGTGTAACAGTTCTCCTGTTCTCACCCCACCCCAAAATAAAATAAAATAAACTTGAACTGGAAAATGCTTTCCTCCCCTATTTCGGAATCCATTACTCCATACACTCCAGGTGACCAGGAAGCTCTGCCACACCAAGCACCCAGCCCAGGAAGAGTCTACATGCCCACAGGTGGAGACTACCTTCCCCTACCACAGACACCCAGAGGATGTCCTGCAGAAACTCTTCTGCCTCTTCAGGCAGCACTGGTGGGGACAGGGGAGCCCAGCAGCAGAAAATAAACCAACAGTCTAAAAGAGCACCGTGATGCTGGAGAACAGCTACATGGAAAGGTGGGTGACTGAGGGAACACACTGAGGTTCCACAGTAGCCAGACATGGAGAGACTCAGAGATTCTGATCACCAAAACACAGCAAGAGGGAGTTCATCAGTTCTGAACCTCCCTGCACCCTACACTGCCAGCAGAGAAGTGACCCAAAGGGAGGGAAAGAGAGAGGCAAAGATGGAAAAATTGCCTTGGAGGTAGTGGGATGAGAGAAAAATCAGACTGAATTTAGTAGATTGAGAAGCTGTATTGTGGGTAGATGAGCAAGCAGCACCCCACCTCTCTCAGCTAGTGAATGGAGAGCTGTTTGGGGAAGCCATTTCGAGAAGGCCATGCTTAAGCTTAAGATTTGGGAAATACAAAGTCCTGTGCCTTCCTCTCCTCTGGAGATGCAGCAGATATTGTCACAGGGGAATACCTTTGAAGCAAGCCATCTAAGTAATATATATGGTGAGATTGCTGGGGAGATCTACCCCGGACTGGAAGGGGAGCCAGCAGAATGGGAACGTTCCAGAACATGGGAGTACAGTGCTTTCCCCGAACACCAAGACCTTCCTGGGCATGCAATCCCATCACCCACACCTGGGAGGGTGCCCCTCACTGGTCCAAGGGCTCACCTCTGTGCAAGCAAAGACTCTCCAGTGCCTGGGCCCACAAGAGGGACTTACAAAACCCCTTAAGAGTGAACAGACAGTAGGGTGAGGACCATGGTGATGGCCTGGGCCATGTGACTGTGCAACGAGGGGACGTCCACTCTGTGCTCCCAGAAAACACACTGATGCCCCTGTTGAACTGGTGTTAACAGAGCTGCAAAAGTTTGCACCAGAGTTAGGGTGAAGACTGTGAAGGTGGGTTCTGGAGCCTGAGTTATGGGCAGGGTTTTTATTTCCTATTTTTTTTCCTGCTGTTGGTTCTTGTTGTGAAGCAGGATGCTGAGCTAGACATGGGGGGAAAGTATAAGATGCTCCTAACACTCGTCACGTTCCAAATATGCAAGTCCCTGAAAGAAGTCCCTCCACCACAAAACCTTGGCAAGGAGGAATTTTAGTATTTTTAATGCTAGTATTTTTGTTTGTTTTTGTTTTGTTGGTATTGTCTGATATGCTGGGTTGCTTCAATTCCCCTCATTATTCCTTATTGCATAATTTTACACAACTTTATGTGTTTTTTTAATTAATTAGATTATTTTATTTTTTCTCATTTTATACTTCTCCCTTCTGTTTTTTCTTCCCCTTCTTATTTTTCTTCATCTGTCTCCCCTCTTTTTTCCTCTTCTTTTGCTTTTTCTCCTCTTTCACTTTTCTATATGTTCTCTATAGCTTTAAATTAACTTTTCATTCTTTACTGCCTAAATTATCAGTCTATTCTGTATTATTACTCCCCCTTTCTTCTCTTTAGTTAATGGAGTTATAGAAAACATTTTTAATAAGTTATTATAATGTATTAACACACAGTTGGCCTCGGATCTGTCATTGTTACTGGTGTTTAGTCTCCTCTCAAAGAGGTGTTGAGGATTGAACATAGCACTTTAAGCATATTGCGTTGGTGCTTTGAAATTGAGATATGTTTGCAGTTTGGACCATATAGAGGGAAAGCAATTCATTTAAAAGGCTGTAACATAACAATGGAAGAGATATCCCTCCCAGATATCAACATAGAAACACAGAAAACATGAGAAAACAAGGTAATAAGGCACTTCCAAAAATTCATACCTCTTCAATAACTGAATTCATAGATATCAAAGTGGAAGAAATGCTGAACAAAGAATTTAAAATGTTGATTATTAAAATGATACATGAATTTAAAGAACAACTTTGAAACAAACTAAGGAAGACAATGTTTAAGGATACAAAAGAACTTCTCTATAAAGAGACAGTGATTCTGAAAAAGAACCAAGCAGCAACCTTGGATATGAAAGACTCAATAAGTCAAATAAAAAATTCAGTGGAGTATCTCACCAAGAAACTAGATCAAGATCAAGCAGAATTAAAAAATATCAGGGCTTAAAGACAAAGTGGATGAAGTAGAACATTTACACAGTAACCAAGAAAGAAATCCTAAACTGAACAGAATATACAAGAACATTAAAAGACCAAATTTATGACTCACAGGTCTAAAGGAAGGAGTAGAGATACAGGCTAATCTCATTTTTAAAAAAAAGCTTATAATAACATAAATTTTCCCTAATCTTGGGAATGAGATGGTCATGCAGGTACTGGAGGCATTTAGAAAAACAAATCAAAATGACCAGAAAAGAACATATTATATTTAAAATGTCAAAAACCCATAACACCAAGTCACATAAAAGAAAACCCATCAGAATAGCAGAAGATTTTTCAGAGGAAACTCTGAAGTCTAGGAGGGCATGAAATGATGTGTTCCAAGACCTAAAATAAAATAACTGCCAACCTAGATTATTATATCTAGCATATATATCTTTCAGAATCAAAGGAGAAATAAAAACCTTCCAACATAAACATAAGCTAAAGCAATCCATGACCCCAAATCCAGCATTTCAGAAGATACTTAAAGGAATCCTATATACTGAGAAGATAAAAATAACCAAAAGAGCATAAGAAAGAATAAATCTCATTCAGAGAGTATAAATTAATTGTAGATTTTAGAAATGAATCAAACATTAGAAATAAAACAAAAAGACAGAAATACATATCTCTGTATAGTAACACACTGAATGTAAATGGTTTTAATTCTCCATTTAAAAGATGTAGACTGGCAGATTGGATCAAAAATCAAGACCCAACTGTATGTTGTCTACAAAAAACATGCCTCACTGACAAAGACATTTACAGATGGAAAGTGAATCCAAAAGAAGGAGTAGCTGTTACTATTTTCAACAAAGCAGACTTAAAGCAGAAATTAATCAGAAGAGACAATTAATCACTATATATTGATAAAAGGAAAAACCAACAAGAAGAGATAATAATTATAAATATATATTCTATGATTATTGGTATACCCAAGTTCATAAAACAATACTACTCATTATAAAGGGACAGATAGGCCACAGTTTAATAGTGGGTGACTTCAATGCATCATTCTCACTAATACAAAGATCATTCAAAGAAAAATTAACAAAGATACTACAGATTATGCTATAGACTTAAAGTATACTTTAGATCAAATGAACTTAATAAACACTACAGAATATCCCATCCAGCAACTATTAAATACACATTTACAGCTGCTAAAGAATTTTGTCCAAAATAGATCATATATTAGGCTACAAAGCAAGTCTTAGCAACACACCAAAAAAAATTGAAAAAGTTCCTTTCATCTTGTCAGATTGTAATTAAATTAAGTTAGGAGTCAACAGCAAGAAAAACTTCAGTAATGATACAAGAACAGAGATTGTGGGTCACTAAAATCAGGGGAGAAATAAAAACTTATTAGACTCAAATGGTAATATATAAAGAATATACCAGAAATTGTGGGATATAGGTAAGGCAGTTCTAAGAGGAAAATTTATAGGTATATCTGCCTACATTTAAAAAAAAATTCAGAAAGATCTAAAATAAATAACCTAATTATGTATCTCAAGGTTTTGAAAAAATTAAGCTTAAAACCAGTATAAGAAAAGAAATAATAATAACTATTGCAGCTAAAATTGATAAAATAGAGAATAAAAGAATAATACAAATAATCAATGAAATAAAGACTATTCTTTGAAAAGATGAACAAGATTGATAAAACCTTAACCAAACTAACCAAAAGCAAGAGAAGACCCAAATTAATGAAATTAGAGATGAAAAAGGGATATCACCACAGACATCATTAAAACCCAGAAGATCATTAGGGACTATTTTGAAATCTTATACTCCAACAAATTGAGAAATCCAGAAGAAATGGAAAAATTTCTAGGCACATGTGACCTACCAAAATTGAACCAAGAGAATATAGAAAACCTAAACAAGTCAATAAGACAGAAAGAGGCTTTGTAGCCTATCAATAAAGAAATTCCCAGGCCCAGATGGATTCACAGATGAATTTTATAGGCCCTTTAAAGAAGAATGAACGGCAATGCTTTTCAAATGATTCCATGAAATAGAAAGGGATAGAACGCCACCAAACTCGTTGTACAAATCCAGCATCATCTTGATTCCAAAACTGAATAAGGACACATAGAGGAAAGAAAATTACAGACCAATATCCTTGAGAAACAGATACAAAAGTCCTTAATAAAACACCTACAAATCATATTTAACAATATTTTTTTTAAAATAACACATGGTGATGCTGCAATCTGGCTGGGCACAAATCACGAGCCTCTCAAGCAGGAACAAACTTTATTTCCGAACTCCACCAGCACACTCCCTGGGAACTCTCCCGAATGCCACCCACGAGGCTCCTCCAGGAATACACCACACACCAACCAGAACTCCCACCACCGGAACTTCACCAACCAACGCGAACTCTTCAGGAATCCCCGCTAGAGCTCAAGCGGAACTCAATGGGAACTCCGAGAGAACTCAAAAGTCATCATCTTAATGGCTCGCTGCGCTGGCATCACCTCTCAACCACTACTTCTGGCAAAAATGACATGCGTCATCCTGACTTGGCTGTGGCCCTCAACAGGTGATCAAGTTTTTTTATAACTCCATGAATTCAAGAATAGTTTAACATAATGCAAATCAATAAATATAGTATGCTACATCAATAGAAATCAAAGACAAAAACAACATTGTCATCTCAATAGATGCAGGAAAAAAAACCTTCACCAAAATTCAATACCCTTTCATGATAAAAGTCCTGAAGAAACTAGGAATAGAAGAAACTTACCTCAACATTATAAAGGCTATTTATGACAAATACAAAGCAAATGTGACATTGAATGGGAATAACTGAAAGCATTTCCATTAAAATCAGGATAGGACAAAGATGTTCATTCTCCCCACTTCTATTCAACATAGTACTTGATATATTAAAGCAAGTAGTCAAGAGAAAGAAATAAAAGGGATACAAATAGTAAAATAAAAAATAAAATTATCCCTATTTGTGTATCATATAATTTTATATTTAAAAGACCCTAAAACCTCCACTAGAAGACTTCTAGATCTGATAAATAAATTTAGCAAAGGAGCAGGCTATAAAATCATCATACAAAAATAAAGTTTTTCTATATAAATAATGAATACATCAAGAAAGAAATCAGGAAAATAGTTCCATTCACAATATTTTTTTAAAAAATTATTTAGAAATAAATCTAACCACAGAGGTGAAAGACCTCTACAAAGAAAATTACAAATGCTGAAAAAAGAACTGAAAAAGACAGAAACACTTCCTATTTTCATAGATAAGCAGAATTAATATTTTTCTAAATGACCACACTACCAAAGGCAAACTATAGACTCAGTGCAATCCCCATCAAAACACCAATGGCATTCTTCACAGAACTATTTTAAAAATTCTAAAATCTATATGGAAGAACAAAAGACTATGAAAAACCAAAGTGGTCCTGAGGAAAAAGAGGAATACTGGAGGCATCATAATATCTGACTTCAAATTATACTACACAGTCAGGATAACAAAACCATCAGGGTACTATTATAATAATAGACACATAGACCAATGGAATAACAGACTCATAGAAAGAGACAAACCCACACAGCTATGGCCATCTAATTCATGACAAAGATACCAAAAACACATTGGAGAAAAGACATCCTTTTTAACAAATTATGCTGGGAAAGTGGATATCCAGATGTAAAAGAATGAAATTAGATCCTTATCTGTTGGGGATACAAATCAAGTCAAGATGGTGCCTGGCACTTAACCAGGAGGAGTGGTTTGTGAAGCAAAGCCAGGGAGCCATTAAGATGATGAGAATTCCTTATTGGTTGACTGCTGTATCTAGATGATGTTAATTAAGTTAAGCTATGTGTAATTAGTTAAGTATATATACCTCTGCTGTCCGGAGAAGAGGCTCCTGCTACCTCAGGTGCCCGCTACTTTGAGTTCTCGCTCAGTTCCTGCTGAGTTCACTCGCAATAAAGAAGTTCCCGCTTCAACCCTTCAAGTTGCTTATCACCTCTCGGTTATTTAACCCAGCCAGACTACGGCACTTATCTCTCACCTTGCACAAAAGTCACTCCAGAGTAGATGAAAGACCTAGGCATAAAATTTTGCAAGTGCTAGAAAATATATCAGGGAAACACCTTAACACAGAGGCCCAGGAATGACTTTCTTGCTTAGGACTCCTATAGCTCATAAAATAACATCAAGAATCAATAAATGGATGATAGCACATTTAAAAGCTCCTGTACAATAAAGGAAACAACTGGATGAAGAGACAGCTTACAGAATGGGAGAAAAAGTTTGCCAGATAATCTTCCAACAAAAGGTTAATATCCAGAATATATAAAGAACTCAACACCAAAAAATAATTCTGTTCAATAAATGGTCAAATGAATTGAATAGACACTTAAAAAAAAAGAAGTACAAATGGCCAACAATGATATGAAAAAGATGTTCAACATCTTTAACCATCAGGAAAATACAAATGAAAACTTCACTAAAATTCTACCTCATTCCAATCAGAATGTCAATTATCAAGAATACAAGGATCAAATGCTGGTGAGGATGCTGGGGAAAAGGAACTCATATGGGAATATAAATTCGTACAGCCACTGTGGAAATCAGTATGGAGATTCCTTACAAAGCTAAAAATAGAACCACTATGTGACCCATCTATACCACTTCTCAAAATGTATCAAAAAAAATTAAAGCCAGTGTACTTTAGTGATATATACATACCCATATTGATCACAGCACAAGTCACAATAGCAAGTTATAGAATCTGCCTAGGTGTCCATCAACAAATAACTGATAAAGAAAATGTGGTATATATTCACAATAAAGTTTTATTCAGATATTTATAAAAAAAGAACAAAATTATGTCATTTCAGGAAAGGGATGGAATTGAAAAGCATGATGTTAAGCAAAATAATCCAGATTCAGAACCACAACTATCAAAAAAGTTTTTTTTCCCATATGTAGAAGCTAGAAGGAAAAAAGAAACAGGTCATCATGAAAGCAGAAGGAAGACTATTAGGGTAGAGGAAGAGGATTCAGAGAAGGGAAGAGGGAGGGGAGGGGGAAGTATTGGGAAGTGCAATTGATAAAATTATGTTATGCATGTGTGAATATGCCACAAGGAAATCCACTACTTTGTACAATTAATATGCACCAATAAAAAAATGTGGAGTTCAGGAATATTAAGATATATTGGAATTCACAAAACAGAACAGCAAGGAAGAGAGCTCTGGAAAGAGAATATGAACTCTGAAGATCTGGAAAGAGTCCTATTTGAGTATCAACTGAATGCTAATCAGCATAACCCAAGACAGAGGAAACAACCACTCATAGGAATTAGAAGGAACAACACTTGGGACTCACACAGGGACAGATATAGTTCCTACTTCCATCAGCCTGAGTGATAAACCTAATAATTCACAG
The DNA here is from genome assembly GCF_048772815.1 of Callospermophilus lateralis. Classification (NCBI taxonomy): domain Eukaryota; kingdom Metazoa; phylum Chordata; class Mammalia; order Rodentia; family Sciuridae; genus Callospermophilus; species Callospermophilus lateralis. The sequence continues at coordinate 67,335,275 of NC_135311.1, read as the reverse complement.
ACCATCGAGTAGTGTATTGAGAAGACTTTGCCTCTTCAACAGGAAAAGCATGCACCTGAATCAGCATTGCTTTGGTCATACCTAAGTACCAGATTGAAAGCAAGACACAATATATATTACAGGAAAACAAAAGTATTTGACAAACTGAAAAAAAATAAAAATAAAATAAAATTACTAATTCTGGCATCAAATCAGAAATTATTAGACATTCAAAGAGGAAGAAAAATTCTGCGCAGAATGAGCCAAAATAGTCTATCAAAACTGATGACCCAGAAGACAAAACTGAAATGACCCAGAAGACAAAACTGGTTTAAAAAAAAGACATTAACATAGCTATTATAACTATATTTCGTGTGTTCATGAGGCTAGAAGAAAAATTTAGCATGTTAACGAGACATTTAGAAGATTAAAAAATATCAGACTTCTAAAAATGAAAACTATAATCTCTGAGATTAAAAAATATATTGGATGGGATAAAAGCATATTAGACTTTACAGAAAAAAAAATGAACTTGAAAATACACAATAGAAGTTTACAACATAAAACATCAAAAGGAAAAAAGAATTCCACCTGGCTGAATTTATATGTAATCTTGAAGTAACTAAAGAAAGTGTGAGATAGGGACAGAAAAAAAATACTTGAAAACATATTACTGAACATTTTCTAAACTGATGAAACTAAATCCAAAGATCAAAGAAACTTGATGAACTCCTAGAATCATGAATAAAATTATACCAAATACAACAAAATCAAACTCTTTAAAACTGGTAATGAAAAGAAAATATTAAAAGCAATCAGAAAAAAAAGACAAATTACATAAGCAATCATAAAATGACAATAGGCTTATCATAAACAATACAAGCAAGATGATGGAGAAAATTTTTTAAATTTCTTTTCCAAACTAATATCTTATTTTAAAATCTATGGTTAGCAAAACCATTATTTTTTCAGAAAAGAGTACTACAAAGTCCTACATTTATAACATTTCTCATCACAAAGGTCATCAATAGAGAGAATGAAGTTTTTTTCTTTCTCTGTATTTTATTTTATTTATTTTTTAATTTTTAATTCATATATGACAGCAGAATACATCACAATTTTTACTATACATATAGAGCACAATTTTTCATATCTCTGGTTGTATACAAAGTATATTCACACCAATTCATGTCTTCATACATGTACTTTGGATAATAATGATCACCACATTTCACCATTATTAATAACCCCATGCCACATTCATTCCACCATTGTCTCCTTTTCCCACCCCTCCTACCTCCCCCCCTCATCCCCCTTCTTCTACTCCACTGGTCTGTTTTCATGGGATTCCCCTGACCACCCCCCTGACCTTTTTCTTTTTTGTTTTTTCCCTATTTTGGTCTAGCTTTCACATATGAGAGAAAATAGTCAATCCTTGACTTTCTGGGTCTGGCTTAGTTCACTTAGCATTATGTTCTCCAGTTCTGTTCTTTTACTGGCAAATGCCATGATTTCATTCTTTTTGTTGTTGTTGTTCTTTTTAGGTTTGCATGACAGCACAGTATATTTTGACATATTATACATACATGGAATATAACTTATTCTAATTAGGTTGTGGTTGCACGTGATGTGGAGTTACACTGGTTGTGTATTCATATATGAACATAGCAAAGTTATGTCTGGTTCATTCTACTGTCTTTCCTATTCCCATCCCTCCTCCCTTCCCTTCATTCATCTTTCTCTACATTATTTATGGCTGAGTAATACTCCATTGTGTATACATATACATTTTCTTTATCCATTCATCTATTAATAGACACCTAGGCTGGTTCCATAGCTTGGCTATTGTTAGTTGTGCTGCTATAAACATGGATGTGGATGTATCACAGTAGTATGCCAATTTTAAATCTTTTGGATATACACCAAGGAGTGGAATAGTTGGGTCATATGGTGGTTCCAGGTTTTTTTTGAGGAATCTCTATTCTGCTTTCCAGAGTGGTTGTGTTACTCTGCAGTCTCATCAACAGTGTATAAGTGTACCTTTTCTCCACATCCTTGCCAATATTTATTATTGTTTGTATTCTTGAAACTCACATGCTTGAACTTTTAAAAGACCAATGTAGAACCACAACCTTACTAATCAATGAAACATTTAAACAAATTTCAAATATATGAACCAACATAATGGTAGATTTCTTCTAAGTCTACACAAATCTGGGCAAATTTGGCATCACAGGTTAATGCAATGATAGTCTCTAATATGCTGAATTTGGTATGACATATTCAAATAAGCATAACTGTATTATAGTTTTTCTTAAATAGAAAAAAATCCTTTTATTCTCCAATAGGGTAAATATCCTTTCCCCTTATTATCGGGATTTGATTATTTGTTTTGCTATTACTAGACGACTACTGTAAACATTCTTGTTTTTACCTCCTGGTATACATTTATAAGAGTTTCTTCTGGGATATAAACTGAAACATGGAATTAATGAGTTGTAAGCTATGTGAATGTTCAACTTTATAATATCAATGGTTTTCCAATTACCTATAACAAAAATATGGATGAATCTTGGAAATATAGCATTAATTTTTTTAAAGTTCCAATATATTTTATACAGTTTTTTGCTTCTTCTATAAAGCTAAAAATAACTAACACTGAACAACATTATTTTAGGAAGGTAGATAGGTGGCAGGTAGGTAGACAGACAGACATTTTTTTAAAAAAAAAAACATAAGATTTGGGATAGGTAAATTCAAGTAGGGAAGACTGTGGACCAGGAAAAGGAGGGCCATATTCACAAAAGCTTTCGTTTCCATGTTGAATTGTAGGTATACGGTTGTTTATTTTAATAATCCATTTTAAAAGTCAGGGCTGGACCAATGATGAGAAAATGACATGAAACAAGGATCTGGGAATCAAAATAATAAATAAAATCCAAATCTAAATCAAGACAGAATCAATCTAAAACCTAGTAAAATGTGAAAAAATGCTCAGACCTCGACTAACAAGGAATCAAGCTCTTCTCTGTCACTGCCTTTGGTAGTGCAACTTCTTACACACAAGATAGAGATGACCAGATTATAAAGGAGACATTTCAAATTAATGGGGCAAGGATGGATTAGAAAATAACCAGAAATAGAACATCTAGCTAGCTAATGACCAAGGGAGGGAGAGGAAAGACAAAAACATGAAGGGAGAGATAGAGGGTGCATCACTATATTGCTTCTTAGCCCAATAAAACTTATAGAGTATAAAAATAAAACCTATGAATTTATTAGTATAAACATGGGCCAACTTATTTATAGTCTTGAAATTAGAAAGACCTTTTAAAACAGGACAGAGAACGTGAAATTTTTTTAAATGATCAATTATCTAGATAGAAATTCATTAATGAGGTAAAAAGACAAAATACCTGCAAAAATATGTTCAACATAGATGCAAAAAGTTGATTCTCATCAGGTATGGTGGCACACTCCTGTAATCCCAGCAACTCAGGAGGCTGAGGCAAGAGGATCACAAGTTCAAAGGCAGCCTCAGCAATGGCAAGATGCTAAGCAACTCAGTGAGACTCTGTCCCTCAAATAAAATTAAAAAATAGGACTAGGGATGTGGCTCAGTGGTGGAGTGACCCTGAGTTCAATTCCTGGTAATCTGCCCCACCCCAAAACAATTACAGACAATATAAACAGTTTTTGGCATTAGCATATGAAAAAAACTCAGAATTCTTGTTAGAACTTCCATTCTTGGTAGAAAAACAAATTTTCATAATTTTTGGATAAAAATTGATTATGTCTTTCATAAGACAGGAAATAATCTAAATGTCTACTAACAAGAACCAGTTAATATACTCTAGTGTATTAATACAATGGCATGCCATACAGTCAACAAAAATAATGAGGTTTGCCTGTATGTATTTAATATATATTTACATTTTAAAAACTAGGATCCTATTTATGTAAATTAAAACTGTACTTATATATTACAAAGTACATATACACATATACATATGTTCATATTTGTGCTATTTTTATTTCTAAACATACAGATGTATCCATAAACACTTTTCCTCAGGAAATATATACAAAAGTAGAGATATGATAGGGTGGAGATATTCTACTTTTTATTTTATAAATGTACTGTGTGTATAGATATATATTTGTATTATATATATATATGTGTGTGTATATATGTAAATATGTACACGAAGGTTTAAGTAGATTATAATATGTAAGGTATCTGGCACAAAGTAGAAATACCCATAAATATGAATGCTATTGTCCCTTAACATTCAGAGTTAATAATTCTTCTCTGGACCTGCTACCTCCCATTTTCATTTAAGTTCACAACATTGGTTCTGTATAGATGTAAAAAATAACTCAAGATCTTAGCATGGAAAATTCCTTAATGCCTGCAGTTTCCAGGTGAGAAAGAATAACTCAGAGTCTTAAGATGGGAGATTCCTAGATAGAAGTAAAAACAATTAAATCATCCTCCTAACTTTTTTCTTTAAAGTTATAAAATCTTAAATTTGATACTCTTAAACATTTAAAATTTTCCTCCTAAATCCTAAGCCCTGGCAACGTTAGTGTGTGGACTGTTTCCAACTGGCTTCCCTTCATTCCCAGATTGTCTTGTATTAAAAAAGAAAGCTCAGGGGAAATCTTTTGATGATCAGAAACTGAAATTTTAACTCAAAAGGGCACATATTTTACTGATTTTTCTATATTAGAATTGTTCACTCCTCAAAAGAGAAATGGGGTTTAATATCATAGCTAATATCATAAAGTATTTTTTAAAACAATAAGCAAAAACGATCATATCTCAGGAAACACTGCCATTCTGCACTTCTACAAATGGTCGTGTCTCATCTAGGCTTTCAGCAGTGTCATGCCTGGACCCGCCATCCTCCTTACGCTGAGCTGTCAGTGCCAGCATCTGGCCAAACTCTAAGACAGAACCCACCCCCAAGGGCTCACATTGTTTCTTCATTGCCTCTGTCTATAGTTCTTTACTGCCTGCCACTTGGTATTTGCATGTTGCTAAACAGCTGCCGTGTTGTTTCCCTGGAGATATTCCTGTACATCCTTACCTATTTCACAGGGCTGTTGGAAAGCTTAATTAATTAATGTTTCCTGAATGCCTTGAGATTTTCAGATGAAAAGTGCTAGATAGAAGTGTAGAGAGCCCTACAAAATCTCCAGTTTTATCCCGGAGATTGAAGCATCTCACCTGGTCTTGATTCCTAGCACACTGGGAACATCCAGTCCCCTTATCTTGTTCAGGACTCTAGATCATGGTGAGGTTTTTGCCCAGGTCATCATTTCACCTTCTGAGAGGTGACAGGTTATTCAAAAAGTCACACAAGGCTACAGGCCAAGACCACATTCTTCTCCTTCAACCATAGTCTGGATATGTATAATATAGAATGTCTTTTCTCATAGTAGACCATAAAATAACCCTGTCAGATTCTAGAATGGACCTAAAGTTGTTTCAGTGGTTTGAGAGGTGTTTTTTGTTTGTGTATGGGGGTGTTTTGTTTGTTTGGGGGGAGGCATAGTTTTTAAGAGATATTTTTAAATGTCAAGGTTTTCAGAACAAAAAGATAGAGACGTTTCAAAGAATGAGAAACCTAAAAGGCCAAAACTCATCAAAGTGTATCCAACATCACTAGAAAACTATGAAATATAAATTAAAATACGATTCCACACCTGTCCTATTGGCTGGCCATGCCTTACCATTCTGAATGCTAACAAGGATGCAGAGCCAAGAGAAAAGTCAAAACCTGTCGATGGACACACAATTCCTGGAGAAGCAATCTAGCAAGGTCAATAGCATGTAGCCATCCTGTGGGCCACAAATTTCATTTCTTATAAAGAAACTCTTATACAAGTATATTATGGTTTGGATGGGAGCTGTCCCCCAAAGCTCATGTGTCAAACAATGCAGGAAGGTTCAGAGGAGAAATGATTGGGTTCTTGTTGGGAGTTGCCCCAGCTCTAAAGACTAACTTCCCCATCCCCTGAGAAGAGACATCCAATGGTGAGCCCTGCTGGCTCACATGATCCTTACCCACCAATCAGACTAGCCCTGCTGACTCACATGATCCTTACCCACCAATCAGACAGCACCCCATGCCAACTGTCAAACCATTAAACAGTTAAACTGTCATAACTGTCAAACCACCCCCGGCTCTATAAATATGCAGAGCTATTCCTCAATAAACGGGAATTTTCTCTGATGGCAAGCCTTGATCGTTCTTTCAGTTCTAAGAGTCTTAACTCAGTCAGTGAATTAATCCCCTGATAGGGATTAACTGAGTGGTAACTGAAGTGGTAGGGTGTGGCTGGAGGAGATAGACTGGGGCATGGTTTTGGCATATATTTTGTATCTGGAAAGTGGAGACCTCTCTCTGCTCTCTGATCATCGTGTGAGCTGCTTCCCTCGGCCACACTCTTCCACCATGACGTTCTGCCTCACCTTGAGCCCCAAGCAATGGAGCTGGCCTTCTATGGACTAACACCTCTGAAACTATGAGCCCTCAAATAAACTTTTCCTCCTTTAAAATTGTTCTGGTCAGATCTTTTAGTCACAGAAGCGAAAAAGCTGACAAAAACAAGGTATGGTTGAAAAAGTTTGAAATATTGATAGCAAATTCATTTTTAACTGCAAAAAGGGAAATTATCTAAATGTTCATCAGTAGTAGAAGAGAAAATAAGTTATGTATCTAATCAAATGCTTTAGATCAGTGAAAACTAATGGACAGGAGCTATTGAACCAATATGGAACTATTTCACAAACACAATATTGAATGGACAAAAAACGTTACCATATAATACATAAAGATGATGATGCTTATGTTAAGATAAAAATGTAAAATGGAACCATATTGTTCAGGTCTTGAAACATATGGAATAAAACTTAGAGAAAATGTGAAACTCCAAATTCAGAAGAAGAGCATTGAAAAAGAGCAAATGAAGGCTACATGAGTAGTAGGTAGACAGGGATGATTATATTATCATTTGTACCTCTTTATCTTTATACCTTTATGTGCCTAAAATATTTATAAATGAAAAACTCTTCACGCCCACTGTAACAAATGTAAAGCTGGTGCAGGATGTGGGGGTGGAGGAGTCTGTCATCTGTGAGGTCAGGGAGTATACAGAAACTGCGTTTTCCATCCGTTTTGCTATGCACATAAAACCATGCTAAGAATAACATTTATTAATTAATAAAAGAATAAAACTACTTGCTGTTAGCCTTCATGGTTTATATGACCAATATTTTTCATCATAATATTATATTTAAGGAACAGCAACAGGCAAATCAATACCTGAGCAGAGCTTCCTTTTTGAAGCTCACTCATCTCTCTAAATTCTTAAATAGCTGGCATTTATCAATATGTTAACAACTTTTTGAAAAAAATAAGTAAAAATCACTAAGAAAGCCAACTAGCTGCTGCCCAAGTCACACTGCCTTCCAAGTATTCACATCATACCTTCCAGGTCCAGTCACACTACCCCCCCTGAAAAGCTTTTTTTCCTCTAGGACTAGAGCATTGGCAAATTTGGCAAATTCATTTGCCCATGATGGTGAGACTTGGCTATTTGGAGGCATTAACTTCCAAGCAGATAATTCTTCAGATGAATCCATAAAAAACTGCAAGAGGATTTCTGTATCCAAAATAAAAACACAGAAATGACATCCTACACACATTAGTTGTATTAAGTTTCACCAGTTACCATTTGCTTCCACTTTCTGATCATTATTATCCAGAGTAACTTCATGACTTAGGCAGAATTTGAGAAAACAGGAAAAGTGCTCAATTTGGGGAAGATAAGACAATACGTAAAATAATTGGAGAATAATTAATTGCATTTATTTTATATAATTATCTACTATAGTTGGTAAGCTTTAGACTTGAAAGGAGTCAGATAGTAGGGATAATGATGAGACTGTCAGAATAATTTGAAAGAAGGGCTTTCTAATTCTAGTGTTGTGCAAGCAGAGAAAAAATAATTTTTATTTTATAAATACATTATAGCAAGAAAATCAGTTGTCTTTTTTAATTTTCTGAAGCTATAACATAATGCCTGAAGCTGGGTAATTTACAAAGGCAAGAGGTTCACAAAGCTCAGTTCTGGAAGCTAAGAAGTTCAAGATTGGCTGGCTGCATCTGGTTAGGGCCTCATGCTCTATTTCAAGTCATGGCAGAAAGCAAAGGGCAAGCAGATGCATGCAGAACAGACAAAGCACAACCGGTAATCTTGTTTTATAAAACCAACTCTCATGCAGTATCCAATTCAGTCCTATGAGAGTGAGAATTCACTCCCACAATATGGCATCAATCTGTGCATGAGGGCTTTGCCTCCAAGGCCCATCCCTTTAAAACAATTTACTAGTGCTCACCAAATAGTCATGGATGATCTTCCATTCCAGATGCCCTGGTAGTTAGTTAACTCAGATATGATCTAGCCAGTAAGATATGGGTAGAAATCATGGGCTGGGGTTGTGGCTCAGTGGTAGAGTGCTCGCCTAAGCATGTACAAGGCACTGAGTTCAATCCTCAGCATTACATAAATGTAAAATAAAGATATTGTGTCCACATAAAGGTTAAGAATAAATACTTAGAAAAAAAAAGATATGGGTAGAAATCATATAAGTTGCTTCCATACTTGGAAGTGCAATAATAATAACAACAACAACAACATGATGGTGCTTTATAATTACTCATGAAATATAAAAAATATCTCCAGGCTTACACACACACACACAGACACAAAGAGCTATTACCATTAGTTACAGATGAAGAGTCTCATTCACAGCAAGGTGAGGCAAGGTGATCATTCTCTAGGTAAGAAGATGTTTCTTAATCATGTGTCTTTCATTTCTGTGCCTATTTGTTGAATGAAGTAACTAACCTTTGTGTACAAATCAGGCTCAAACTATACACAAACAGGCAATTCTTGTAAACAATAGAAGTAGATGAAAAATAATTTAAAATGCTAGCAATCATGTCACTTTTTCATAGTCCATGGTATTTTATGGTTTTCCTCCCCCTGGTAGTATTTCAGTTAGCAACCGATGTCAGCTTTAGTTGTTTCAAGTGACAGGGCATAATTTCCCTTTTTTTCTTGTGATCCCAAACCATTCTCTTTTGGGGGTGCGGGGGGGGTGTACAGGGGATTGAACTTAGGGGAACTCGACCTCTGAGCCACATCCTCAGCCCTATTTTGTATTTTTTTAGAGACAGGGTCTCACTGAGTTGCTTAGTGCTTCATTTTTGATGAGGCTGGCTTTGAATTCATGATCCTCCTGCCACTGGGATTATGTGTGCCACCATGCCTAGCCCAAAACCATTCTCCTTTTTTTTTCATTCAGTGACACCCTAAAATAGATACAAACCAATCACAACACTCCAACCCCATCCTTGGCAATTCTGGAACAACACCTTCTAGAATGTCCTTATCCTGGGGTAGCATCTCTTCCATGTGTACATCTAGGAGGGTTAAAGAAACTCATCTTCACAATAGTAAGCTGCTCCATCATCTTGTTTATTCTCTGAACTGGGCTCGCTTCTTCCTTCCTTTCTCTTTCTCTCTCTCTCTCTCTCTCTCTCTCTCTCTCTCTCTCTCTCTCTCTCTCTCTTTTCTCACTTCTACTGGAATTTAGTGAGAAAATGGCCTCAACTAGATCAGTGATAACAAGAATGAAAATGAATGGTGAAGAAAAAAAAATCAAACGGTTTGCTCTTTGAGATATAATTTAGTGTCTGGCAGGAATAATTCAAGAAAATTGTGTCCACTTCCTGATCACATAACTAAACAAACAACGAGGGGGGAAGTCCTGCTGAGAGACATTTTCACATTAAAAGGTGCTAAAAATGGGCTAGATCTCCTCACAGCCCTGTTGGAAGCCTCCATTCAATTTTTAGTCATTTCCTCTCTGTCCCCAGACTATAACAACAGAAGAAAAAGGCCAGGCTGCACCTCCATGCTGACCCACCCAGGAATTCAAGAAAGGATCAGAAAAGGAGGAAAATCTCCCCCTTCCCAGACATTTTCAGATGCCTTGCAAGCAGTGAAACTAAGAGGGAAAAGGAAAAAACAGAAAAGATTAGAGGACTTCTTAGGACTGTTCTAAGGTAGATGTCTAAAGCAAGTCTGAACCATACTAACTGCTAAATGTGATTCCCTCACAGATGTCCAGGTGTCACAAAAAAGATGCGAACTAGGTGTGTTTAATTATATAGCAAGAGACATATTCTGTTCTATGAAGCTATTGGTACTGTCTTTTGAGTATCATGAATAAACATCTAGTAAACATGCAAATGTCAGAGTCCGTAGTTAAGAGCCTTCCATAAGTATTTATGCAGTCAGAACTTCCAATGTCATGTCCTCTGCATCAATGGCATTCATGTAAGAAATGATTCAACAGTTTGAGTGTCTACTATGGACCAGGCATTACACTAGATGCTAGATATATAAAGAAGAATGAGACTTTGCCCTTTGGAATTCACTCTGGGGCAGGATTTCTCAAATACTATACATACTATTGACATTTGGGGCTGAATAATTATTGTAGGGCTATCTAACACATTGTAGTATATTTAGCAGCATCCTTGGCCTGTACCCACTTATAGACCAGTAATAACTCACCCTAGTTTTGCAATCAAATGTTGTGCAAAAATGTCCCCAGACATTGCCAACTGTCCATGTGGTAAGGATGGCAAAATCTCACAGCCAGTACAGAACCACTATTCTAAAGAGAGAGACAGTTTTCATAAGCAAATAATTACAACGCAATGAGAAGGGGTAGAGTTTGTATGAAGTACTATGGGAGCATCCGGAAAAGAGCAACTAGATAATATGGAATAGAGGAACCACAAGGTGAATATCCCTGCAGGTATTATGCACACCCTGATGTAAAATTGAAAGAGCAGACAACATTTAATAATAAATAATGATATTTACAGGGTATTTTCTGCATGTCATTCACTATTCTAAGCATTTTATGGACATTAACACATTTAAACCTCACAACAGTCTGATGAGATAGACTCTGTGATTATCCTCATTATAAAATAAAGAAACTAAGGCATAGAGAGGTTAAGTAATTTACCCATTCCTACAGCCAGTATGTAGTGGAGCTGAGATTCAAAACCTAGGCAGTATATCTCAATAAAGCTACTTAAAAAGAAAAATGAGGAGGTTGGGGTTGTGGCTCAACAGTAGAGTACTCACCTAGCACATGCAAGAAGAACCTGGCTTGAATCCTCAGCACCACAGAAAAATAAATAAATAAAATAAAGGATTATGTCCAATTACAACCAAAAAATAAATACTGAAAAAAAAAAGAAAAAGAAAAGCAGCCTGGTTTTATCAAATATATTTTTAAACAACATAGGTAATAAAACAAAGAAAGTTGACTTCAAAGAGAATAAGCATTTCAGTAGTGCAAAGACAAAGGATACAGAATACATGAAGCAAGAGAAGCGTGTCTTATTCTACAAGATTCAGAAGAATATGCATTCTACTGCTCTTGGATACAAAATACATAGCCCATAGCCCCTACCCCATGAACCACTTCCTCCAGCCCCACCCACCTGCCTCTAGCCACCACTCCGTTAACCCCATCAGGGATTTTTTTTCCCCCACTGGTTAGATTAAGGCTATAGCCCAATCGTTTCTTCTGCAAATCTTCTTGAATTATTGTCTCACACATGAGCTTTTGGGGAACACTTCATATCCAAATCATAACAGGGAGTTTTATACATTTATTTCTTCTGTTACAATATAAATATTTACATCAGATTTCTATCTGAGCTCTTGATGCAGTCTGAGGAAATCTCTAAGTCACAGGAGAGTTCCATTATCAGAGTAAATAGGCAGGAGCCAGGGAACAAAATACTTTAAACACAGAAGGGGACACTGATGCCCTCCAGCTCCAGGGGGTGGCAGCAGTGAGAAAAGGTGCAGCTTCTTCAAAGTTAAATACTCATTCTAGAGCAGTGTCTGGAGCAGGTATAGAATATTCTATACAAGCCCAATTCTATTGGTGAGACAAGGGCAAACATTTTGTACACAAGCAAAACCCTGAAGAAGTCCTCAACACATTAGGGGAGACAGACACTAAGAGAGGCCGAGCTGGATTTATAGCTAATGTGGCCTTTGTGGCCTTCACATTGTTCTTTGATGTTGTCCTTCGGAAAGCTGCTTGGGGTGCCGTATTCCAGGGTGCAGTATTCAGTTTCAAATGATATATTAGGAATAGGGCACTCAGCAGAGTAAGACCACATTGTATTTTGATTGCCTGTCTACTTTTGTTCTTTCATCACCCTACACTGCCTCACTAAGGTATAAGTTCCTCAAAAGCAGTAATTGAACCATGCTTCTCTCTGTACCTCAAATACCTAGCATAATATCAAATGCACATGACAGTATCACAAATATTTGTCAAATAAAATTAAACAAAATTTTATGATAGCATTTGTGTAGTTGTCAAGTTCCTGCCATTAGTCAACCTTATACTTTTATATGAACAAAGATTACTCTTTATAATTTATATTCCTATGTCTAGCCCTGAACCTGATACATTGCAAGTTTTCAAGAAGTTTGCAATGTATGTGTAGATGGATAGATGTATCAATTTAGGATTTCCTACAATTCTTCTCCTTAACAATTTGTAATATTTTTTTAAAAGATAACACCATTGTCACCAAAATCCTGGTTTCTAATACCATTCTCCAACAAAAGGAGCAATAGAATCTTGGATAAATGATTCTAGGATAATTCTAGGGCTGGGTAAGAAATGAACCAAGAGCATCTTATAGTTCTAGAAAGTAGGAATTACTAAAAGGAAAAGAGATTTGTCAAAAGAACATAGCAGTAACCAACTGAAAAAGCTACTACTAGCCAAAGTTAGAATAGTTTAAACCACACAATTAATAAAGTAGTATCAGATTATAACACGAAGTGTAAAATAAATATTCATAAGTCACAATGCTTCAAAAATTAAAATACTTAGGAATAAATCTAACAAAAGAGATGACGGACCTCTACAATGAAAACTATAAATCACTAAAGAAAGAAAGTAAAGAACTTACAAGATGGAAAGATCTCCCATATTCTTGGACAGGCAGAATTAATATTGTCAAAAAGGCCATACTACCAAAAGTTCTATACAGATTCAATACGATATTCCAATGACATTTTTCACAGAATTAGAAAAAGCAGTTAGGAAATTAATTTGGAAAATAGGAGATCCAGAATAGCCAAAGCAATCCTTAACCAAGAAAAGCCAAGCAAGAGCATCACAATACCAAAACCTCCAATTATACTATAGATCTATAGCAACAAAAATAGTATGTTACTGGCACCAAAACAGACATGAAGACCAATGGAACAGAACAGAAGACTCAGAGACAAATCCACATAAACACAGTTATATCAAAACACAAGAAATAAAATTTAAAAATCAGTAAGTGGGGTGCTATCAAATTAAAAAAGCTTCTGTATAACAAAGGAAACAATACATGTATGAAGATGTGAGAAAAAAAAAAGAATAGCATTACCTTAGATTAGGTAGAGAGATGTGATGGGAGGGGAAGGGAGGGGCTAGGGAGATAGGAAAGATAGTAGAATGAAACAGACATTATTATTACTGTGTTTATGTATGTGACTGCATGACCAATATGATTCTGCAACCTGTACACTCAGAAAAATGAGAAATTATATCCCATCTGATTCAAATGTATGGTAGGTCAAAATCATTGTACTGTCAAGTATAACCAATTAAAACAAATTAAAAAATTAAAAAATAAAAGACAAAAGCATGAAGAGAGAGCTTACTGAATAGGAGATGATCTTTGCTACCTGATAGGCCATTAATATCCAGAATGTACAAATAAATCAAAAAACTTCACACCAGAAAAACAAATAACCTAATCAATAAATTGGCAAAAACTAAACAGAAACTTTTCAAAGGAAGAAATACAAATGATCAATAAATAGATGAAAAAATGTTCAACACTTATAACAATTAGGGAAATGCAAATCAAAACTACGTTTGAGATTCCATCTCAGTCAGAATAGCAATTATCAAGAATGCTAATAATAACAATGAGCATTGACAAGAATATGGAGAAAGTTACACTCATATATTGCTGGTTGGATTACAAATGAGTGCAACCACTCTGGAAAGCAGTATGGAGATTCCTCAAAATCAGCATACTACAGAGACACAGCCACATGAATGTTTTTGGCAGCTCAATTCACAATTGTCAAACTCTGGAACCAACCTAGGAGCCCTTCAACAGATGAATGAATAAAGAAAAAGTAGTACACACAGTGTAATATTACTCATCCATAAAGAAGGATGAAATTATGGTATTTGCCAGTAAATGGATGGAACTGGAGACTATCATGCTAAGTGAAATAAACCAGTCCCCAAAAGTCAGACAAATATCTTCTCTGATATGTGGAAGTTAATCCAAATAAAAGAAGGTGGTTGGTGAGAGAGAGAAAAGAAAAGGTAGAGGGAATTTTATCAAAATAAAGGAAAAATCAGTAGAATAGACAGAAGGGATTGAGGAGGAGGAAGAAGAAATGGGAAAAGGGAAGAACAGTAGAATGACTCTGACGGAACTTTCATACATGTATGCATGGATGTGACATGGTCGGTCCCAGAATTTGATGTAACCAATCAAAAATTATAAGAGATAGACTCCAGAATGGGAGAAAATCTTTGCTACCTGTACCTCAGATATAGCATTAATCTCCAAGATATGCAAAGAACTTAAAAAAACACCAAAAAAAAAAAAAAAAAAAACCCAAAAAAACACCAAAAAAAAAAAAAAAAACCCCAAAAAAACACCAAAAAAAAAAAAAACCCAATCAATAAATGGGCAAAGGAACTGAATAGGCATTTCATAGAATAAGAAATATGAATATATTTCTATATATCAAATATATTAAAAAGTGTTCAGCATCTCTAGCAATTAATGAAATGCAAATTAATACTGCACAGATTTCATCTCACTCTAGTCAGAATGGCAATTATCAAGAATACAAGTAATAATAAATGTTAGTGAGGATGTAGGGGAAAAGGTTCACTCATACATTGATAGTGGGACTGAAAATTGGTGCAATCACTATGAAAAGAAGTATGGAGATTCCTCAAAAAAACTTGGAGTGGAACCACCATTTGACTCAGTTATCTCACTCCTCACTTTATGCCCAAAGGACTTAAAAAAAAAAATCAGCATACTACAGTGAGGCAGCCATATCAATGTTTATAGCAGCTCAATTCACAATAGTCAAACTCTGGAACCAACCTAGATGCCCTTTGAAAGAACGATCAAGGCTTGCCTTAGGAGAAAATGCCCGTTTATTGAGGCAGCTCTGCATATTTATAGAGCCAGGGGTGATCTGACGGTTGAAACAGTTTAACGGTTTTTGGATTTATATCAGGAGTGAGGGATAGCTGATCCACATTAGCCAGGAGGCATTTTAAGGGGGAGTCTGCAGGGAGGGAAGAAGAGGCCCCCATAGTGGTCCCTAAGAAGGAAGTGGGAAGGTGGGAAGGGTCCAGACCGGAACAGAATTGGATGAGCCTCCTCACAGGCGTCCCCGTAAGGGGGGCTCAACCAATATGACTCGGGAGAGACGGGGCCGGGAGGACGGTGGAGTCGTCACCCGAGAGTCCAGCTGGCAGGCCCAGAACGGCTGGAAGTCATGGACCACCTGGCACCAAGCCTTTCGGTTTATTTAGGCCAGGAGAGGGACAAGGGTGGTTAAAGAGAGAGAGAGAGAGAGAGAGAGAGAGGAGAGGAGTGCCTGTTCTTCCACCCCTCAGGACCTCCCGCTCATGAGATGGGTTCCAGAGAGTCCACCGTGACCATGAAGGTCATGGTGGGGTGCGTTTTGTCCTCCAGATTGGGCGTCAGAGGTTTGCCAGATGATCACGGTTAAAGCTCCTGCGTAGCCCGTCTGAAGTTGGATACCCGATAGGGGAACTCACTGAAGAGCCGGTGTTGTGAGCAGCGCTCAAAAGAGTGGATGAGAACAGCAAGCCTTGAGAGAGGGGGCTCTTGAGCAACGAGGCATTCCCCTTCCCGGGTTTTGGCACCAATGAAAGAACGATCAAAACTTGCCTTCAGAGAAAATGCCCGTTTCTTGAGGCAGCTCTGCATATTTATAGAGCCGGGGATGGTATGACGGTTGAAACAGTTTAATAGTTTAACAGTTTTGGCAGCTGGCATAGGGTGCATTCTGATTGGTGGGTAAAGATCATGTGAGTCAGCAGGACTCACCATTGGACTGCGATGGGGAAGTTCTGAATTGGTGGGTAAGGATCATGTGAGTTAGCAGGGCTCACCATTGGACAGCTCTTCTCGGGGGATGGGGAGGTTAGTCTTTGGAGCCAGGAGGACTCCCAATACCCTTCAATAGATGAATGGGTAAATAAAATATGGTATTTATACAAAATGGAATACTCTGCCATAGAGAAGAATGAAATTACAACACTTGCCAGTAAATGGATGGAACTGGAAATTATCATGCTAACTGAAATAAGCCAATCCTAAAAAACCAAAGGCCAAATGTTCTCTCATATGTGGATGCTAACCCACAACAAAGGAAGGTAGACAGGGGAAGAGTAGAAGTTCATTGGATTAGACAAAGTAGAAGTGAGAGATGGGTAGAAATAGGAAAGACAGTAGAATGAATCAGACATAACTTTCCTATATTCATATATGAATACACCACCAGTGAAACTCCACATCATGTACAACTGCAAGAATGGGATCCTAATTAGAATAAGTTATACTCTGTATATGTATAATATATCAAAACATACTCTAATCTCATGTAATCTAAAAAGAACAAATTTAAACATTTTTAAAAAGATATGTGGATGTTAATCCAAATAAAAGAAGATGGTGGGTGAGAGAGAGAAAAGAAATGGTAGAGGGAATTTTATCAAAATAAAGGAAAAAATCAGTAGAATAGACAGAAGGGATTGAGGAGGAGGAAGAAGAAATGGGAAAAAGAAGAAGAAATGGGGAAAGGGAAGAACAGTAGAATGACTCTGATGGAACTTTCATACATGTATGCATGGATGTGACATGGTGGGTACCATTTAAAAATTTTTTAAAAATTTTTAAATTTTTAAAAAGAATTTGATGTATCCACAGGAAATTAAATTTTAAAAAGTAGTAAACTATAAATGGATTGAAGAGGAATTAGTGGAGTGGAGGGAAGGAAGTAGATTTGGGGAGCAAAGGGGACTGAGTACTACAGACTGAATTGGAGCAGGTTATGTTCATGCTTTTGTGATTATGTCAGGGTATATCCTGGTGTTGCATATAACTAAAAAGAATTTTTAAAAAACAATTGAAAAGGGCTGGGGATGTGGCTCAAGCGGTAGCGTGCTTGCCTGGCATACGTGCAGCCCAGGTTCGATCCTCAGCACTTTTACATACAAACAAAGATGTTGTGTCCACTGAAAACTAAAAAATAAATATTAAAATTCTCTATCTCTCTATCTCTCTCTCTAAAAAAAGTTGAAAAATAAATAAATAAAAGATTCATAAGTCTATACTGAAATAAAGGACCAAATAAAGAACCTGGAAAAATAGATAAATCCCCCATGCAGAAAAATTCTAAATAATTTGTATAGACAATCTGTCCTTAAGGAGGTAGAGTATAACTCCGCATATGTTGAGTGGATGACATAATTTTCTCCCAGAAAGGACAGTGTGGAAAGGGAGGAAATGAGCAACTTCATAGTAAACAAACATGACACATACTATGTCAGCCAAGTGGCCAAGGTCAGTTTCAACAGTGATATGCCACATTGACAGTATGTACCCTTGATATAATATGGTGAGAATCACATTTTGACCTCTATTGTCTTCCTGCAAATCCATAAACCAGTCTAATCATAAGAAAAACATGAAATTGATGGATATTCTAAACAAAAACAAAACAGCATCCCTGAAAACCATCCAAAAACAAAAAACCTGTTACAACCAAGAAGACAAATAAGTGTAATGTATATCGGGAATGAGATCCCAGAACAGAAAAAGGATATTAGCTAAAACCCAAGAAAATCCGAATAGATTATGAACCGTAGTTAACAATTGTGTCAATTTTGGTTTGTTAATTATTATAAACACAGTCTACTAATGTAAGATGTTAATAAGAGGGGAAATTGGGTATGGTATACATGAGAACTCTGCACCATCTTTGTAACTAAATCTATTTTAAATTAAATTTTTTTTTTTTTTTGGCTTTTATTGAGGCATCCATAGTATCTATCCCTGCTTTCCCTCTCCTTCTCCCTCCCCCTCTTCCCTCCCTCCACTCTACTGGTCTTCCTTTCATTCATTTGTTCATTTATTTTTAATTGGTGATTTATAGATGTGCATAAGGTGTTATTCATTGTAGTTATTTATACATGTGCATACTGAAATTTTGTCAAATTCGTTCCACATTCCCCTCTTTCCCATCCCTCCTCTCTCCCTATCTCCTTTTTCTACTCCACTGATCTTCCCTCTATCCTTGTGATATGTGACCCCACACACACACTTTTCTGCCCTTTTACTTTGCTCTAATTTCCACATATGGGAGAAAACATTCAAACCTTGATTTTCTAAATCTGGCTTATTTCACTTAGCATTATGTCCTCCAGTTTCATCCATTTACTGGCATATACCATGATTTTATTTTTCTTTATAGCTGAATAAAACTTCATTGTGTATATATATTTTCCCCATTTTTAAAAAATCCATTTATCTGTCGATAGGCACCTGGACTGGGTCCCTATCTTGGCTATTATAAATTGCACTGCTAAAAACATTGATGTGGCTGCATCTTTATAATATACTGATTTTAGTCCTTTTGGATAAATACCATGGAGTGGAATAACTGGATCATATGGCAGTTTCATTCCTAGTTTTTTTGAGATCTCCATACTGCTTTCCACAGTGGTTGTACTACTTTGCAAAAAAGCTTAATTTGTATAAGCACCGTAAAATAGAACAACTGGATAATAATAATACTACTATCTATTTTGTTGATTTCTAGGACCTCAAATAATTTTCTGTTTCCTTTCCCTATGGTCATATTTCTTATTCTACCTTAAGGTCTGATTTTTATGGCCTCTTCTACAAAGTTATTTCTCTATGATTAACGTCATCACTGAAATTCTTCCTACTTTGTTTTGGGGTTTGTTGTTGTTTGGTTTTCTAGTTTTTTTCATAGTCAAAGAAGACCTTCCAATGATCACTCAGCCTCTGCCATTCACTCCCTTCCCTGGCAGGGTGTGCCTCCGTCTCCCCTTCAGACTCCATGTCACTGCTCCCCTCTCTGAATATGCCCCAAGTCACCAAAATAATAGCTGAGTCTGGGGGTTGGCCAGTCATGGGAAGTAGGGCTAGACAGGTGCAGAAACCCAGCTGCTAGGCCTACCTCCGACTTGGCCTTTTCTTTCAGTGAGCTGAGTCATTTCCTCTGGCCCCTTTTTATCCAATTGAGATTAAAATCTGCCTTTCTATTTGCGACTCAGTGCTCCTTTGGTGTCTAACATCTACCTTTATCCTTTTGGACTCGTCACTGATCCTGAAGGAAAAGATAAAGTTAAGCTGGAGGAGGCTGCCTGAGGCCTCAGCCCACTCAGCATGGCAGGCCGCAGTAAAACCCTTTCTCCCTCTTCTTCTGGAGCTAAGCCTGTCGGACAACAATTACCCACCATTTGTAGAGAGGGTGGTGGGAACACCGTCCCAAATGCGCTTCCCGAAAAGCAGCCCCCTTAGAAAGCTTGATATTTGCAAGCACCATCAGAGAGTTAGAATTAATTGAATGGAAGCAGGTATCGGGAAGCATATTTGAATGTATTCCTCATACAATGTTCATTCACATGCGAAGCCCGTTTGCTTCATGACCAGCCATTTCTCAAATTGAGAATTCTTGTTTTATTTCCCTTTGCAGGCAACTCTAAATTAGATTGTAAACAAGGACCTGGGAGGAAGCAGAATCAAACGCAACTTTCATAATTATTAGAAGTGTTCATTCTCATTAACAAGGGGTAATTGTTTCTGTTTTGTAAATTGATCTGAGATGAAAGGAGTTAGTTAATAATTTATACTGTACTAAGGAAAGGGGGCTGTGAAAAGACTCTACGGAAGGATTTGAATTAAACAGCCTTTCACCCTTTTAATATCTCACAAGAGATTCTTCTGCACTGGTTCATTTAATTTAGTGGACACCGCAGTGTGGCCCATTGATTGTGGACAAAACTTCTGAAGGGCCTGGTGTGCACCCCTGTTAAAACGTGGGAAGAGAGTAAAGTTGGATGTGAATTAATTTGATTCTGTACATAATTCTTTTTCAATGGGATTCTGTGTCCCATTGCAAAGGCATGAAAAAAGGAGACACTGAGTTTGATTGCTCAATATTCATCTACATTTTCCTCTCTATGGGCACAATATGCTTGGCTTAATTAACTTTTCTCAAAGGTGAAGCAGTGCGCACCATCTGCTGTGAGACAATCACATTTGTATGCCTCTCAGAATAATCCCTTTACTACTGAAAACAGCTATCATATATAGTAGCCAAAACCCAAACTTTCAAACATTTTTGGCCTGGGAGAGAAAGACCAAATCCATTCTGGTCCAGAGGCACAGTGCTGGGAAACAGCACTCTGCAGAGCAAAGGTTGTTGTTTTTGTTACGGCCCAACTCCTTGCTCACGAATGATTCTGAGTTTGCCTTGTCTTCCCTACACCACCAAATTAAAAATTCTACATGCTTCATTTAAAGCCCAGCTCAAGAACAACTGCACAGCGGGAGCATCCTCCTTTTCTCCTACCTCTTAATTTCAAACCAACAGAAGAATAGGAAAGTGCACCTTGAAAAGAATCATCAAGTCACTCAAAATCCCAATGCAAAATATTGAGGCAAAGTTTAGCCATTTAATTTTTTAATCAAGCCTCAAGGACCACACAGTGTTATCAAGGGCCTGCTGAACTTGCTCGAAAGCTGGGTCATTATTTGATCTTTGTGGCTGGTAATCTGATTATCTCATTGTGGAGGTAAACTTCAGACCCAATCTTGTTAGCAGCTGGCGAAGCTGGATTACTACAGCTACTGAACTGGAAAATGAACTGAGCAGTCCAGCTTTGGCCTTGCTCTCTTTGAGCCCACAGTTGGCTACTTCAGGGTATATACTTTTGTGTCTGAATCAGCACTTTATTCTAGAATCTTGCACTGCCGTGTAAACATATTCTCTAATGACAATGTCAAACCCCAACTCTGATACACGAGCATATTTTCACCTACCCACATCTATATACCAATGCATGCTCACACACACCCCAGCTCCAAAGAAGCCAGGACAGGTAGCGCTCTGGTCAGAAAACTATATGGCCCAAGATCTTTAACGAAGGAAATTAATGAGCAGCATTCTTTGCTTTGAGATTCACACTTGACAGAGTTGCTAAAATATGCAAATACTCACAAGAGTTGTGTGGTCCCTGCTTAAGACACTCACAGTTTTGCTTGTGGTCTCACTGAGGCATTGACTGCTTTTACAGTGAATGCCCAGCCCCGTCAAAGCCCAGAAAGTCTTGAAACATAGCTTGAAAGAGTTCAAAGGATCTAAAAGACAAAAAAGGACTAAGCTGGGATTTTTATGTACACTGAAAAGAAGAATAAAATATAAGTTCCTTAATGCAGGCTGTTATGGCAATGTTCCCCATATCAAAGCATTATGGTGCTACGGAAGAGGGTTGGAAATTTTCTTGCACGCCATATGCAAAAGAGAAATAGGAACAATTTAGGCCGGCGGTGATTTTGTGACATGAAACATTGAATGCTCTTTTTTGACACACTATTGAGTGAACAAGGAATTCAAAGAGTTTGAATTCGAACAAGTTTTCTGCCTCAATAAGCCATAATCAGCCCCAAAGAACTGAGTACTCCTCAGAGTAGTGGTCTGCTCTCAAGGCTGCCCAGGGTGGGTTTTGCTGGCTATTATAACGTGCATCAAAGCAAGGGCTCTTATGTTGGCTTTCCTCTTATCAATTCCGCTAAAACCTCAAGTCTTTGGTGCGGTTTCTGAAACCAGAAAGCCGATCGGCAGCATTCCCCAATATCAACATCTCACACAATCATCACAGAACAGCATTAGTATACGGAGCAAGTTAGACAGCAAGAGACTAAAAAGAAGGCATCTTTGCTGGGCGGGTGATAGCATGGACATTATTTAGTAGCATCGACAATGGTCCTTGATGTATTTCCAAAGTCCAGTGAATGAGGCAGTCTTACTATATGATTTGAGTAGAAGCAGAAAAGTGGATTTTACAAGAGACTGTTTGCTTGGAAAAGAATAGCCCTCCCTGCCGCCCTTGGAAAAGAACAGACAGATTTAAAATGCACTTTTGCATTTTAATTCTTTTCAGAATAAATGTATAATTCATTTTCATAATTTTCTTTTCCAGCATTTAAATTTTAAATTTAGACTGAAAATTTTTAATTTCAATGTGCAGAAATTCTTAATGTTGATATTTACCATGAAATCTGGTTGTTTTTAGTGTCTGGTTGATTAATATTTTGGTAGCATGATATAGAAGCATAGGAATATGTCATCAATTACCAGAACTTCCTTTTTATTTTTAAGACAAAAATACACACTTAATATTTTCAGCTTGTTAAATGATAATTGAATTTTTTACTACTGAACAACTATAATCACAACATTAAAATACCATACTGATGAGACTATAGTCAAAATAATCATCTGACCTATTTCTAGGAAAATTTTCTATAGTGCTTTATGCAACTAATTGTGTCCATGTTTAAAAGTAACAACCAACTCCTAGAATAATAGCAACTTGTCAGTTTCTTAGCCTGTCAGGAACTGTGGCTATCAGATCTGTTTCAACAGTGCAATCCAACAAAGTTTAAACAGGGATATTGAAAGGAAAAAACAACAACAACCATAAAAAAAAAAAAAACAAAAAACCTTTTTACATGAGAATTCAGCCAAGGTAAAAAAAAAAAAGGTCCAAATTAAACCTAGAGCAAATATTTTCTATAGTGAGCTTTTTGCACACATTACTAGGAAAAATAACATTCTTCTCAATTTCAGACAAAAAAGCATAATTTTCTTGTTTGAATTATTCAGCAAGCCCCAAATTACAAAGTATGGCTTTTCAAGGAAAAATGGAGGATAGAAGATGAGCTCTTATGTCTAAATTTAGATCTGAATTTGCAAGGAACACCTTTTAATTAAGCATGACATTTGACACAATCAAGTTTGAAGTTACCTGCGTACCTTCACACCTGTGAAATCATCGTTAAGCTCTCAGTGCAACTTAACATGCAGCATCTTACATGCACAGCAGTCTACCTGTGATAGACACATCCACAGGAGAATTTGCTTTTTAAAGAATGTGGATGCGGTTTATTGTACTAATTGATTTTTTCACCTGTTCATGAAATGCTCTAAAATAGTTCTTCTTAGCATGTAGGAATATTATTTAAAAATTTTGGAGGGGCAGTACTTGGGATTGAACCCAGGTCTCTAGCACTGAGCTACATCCACAGCCCTTTTTATTTTTATTTTTGAGGCAAAGTCTCATAAAGTTGTTGAACCTGGCCTGGAACTTGAGATCCTCCTGCCTCGGCCTCTCATATTACTGGGGTTATAGGTGTACACCACCTACCTGGATCTCCTGTGTCCTTTTGACTATATCTTATGGGGATTTTGTCACCAAATGTTATAATAAACTTGTACATCTACTATTAGAAGAGAAAAATAACCAAAAATAAAGGTGAGATGATGCTCTACTCATAAAATTTTTGAATATATAATTTAATAATATAATCTAAAAATAATTTAATATGAAGTTTGGTTTTCTACTTAATAATAATGCATGCCTTAAAAATGAAAGCATATGCTATAGAAACTAAAAATACAGCTTTCATTTGCGAAGTGCTGACAATATGATTCAAGATTCAAGAGACAAAGTATATGTTATATACAATAGCCTCAGAATAGTAAAATACTTGGGAATAAATCTAACCAAGGAAGTGAAAGACCTACCTCTACAGTGAAACTATAGAACACTGAAGAAAAAAAATTGAAGAAGAACTCAGAATATAAAAAGATCTCTCATGTTCATGGATAGGCAGAATTAACATTATCAAAATGGTCATGTTACCAAAAGCAATCTACAGATTCAATGTAATCCCCATCAAAATACTAATGAAAGTCTTCAGAGAATAGAATAAAGAGTCCTGAAATTCATATGGAGGAATAAAACACCCAGAATAGCCAAAGCCAAAGCAGTCCTGAACAATAAGAGTGAGATTGGAGGCATCACAATATCTGTTTTCAAATTATACTACAGAGCTATAGTAACAAAAACTGCATGGTACTAGGATAAAAAACAGGCATGAAAACCAATGCAATAGAAGACAGAGACAAATCTACATAGTTACAATCATCTAATTCTTGACAAAGGTGCTAAAAACATACATTAGAGAAAATATAGCCTTTTAAACAAATGGTTCTGGGAAAGCTGGATATCTATATATAGAAGAATGAAACTAGATCCCTATCTCTCACCCTCCACAAAAATCAACTCAAGGTGAATCAGAGACCTAGGAATTTGACCAGAAACAGTGAAACCACAGGGGCAGCACAAGCACTGACTTCTTTAATAAGACTCCTAAGGCTCAAAAAATAAAACTGAGAATTAATAAGAGGGATGGCATCAAATTAAAAAGATTCTGCACAGCAAAGGAAACAAAAAGTATGAAGAGAGAACACACAAAATGGAAGAAAATATTTGCCAGCTACTATTTCAATAGGGGATTAGTATCCAGGACACATAAAGAACTCAAAAAAACTTAAAACCCATAAAACAAATAACCCAATTAATAAATGGGCAAAAGATCTAACTAGACACTTCTCAAAAGAAGAAACACAAGTGACCAACAAATATATAAAAGATGTTCAATATCCTTAACAATTAGGGAAATAAAAATCAAAACTACACTAAGATTTCATTTCACTCCAGTTAGATTGGTACTCATCAAGAATTCAAATAACAATAATTACTGGTGAGGAGGTTGGAGGGAAGGTAAGTTTCTACATTATTGGTGGGACTACATATTAGTACCATGTTGGAAAACAGTATGGAGATTTCTCAAAAGACTAAGAATGGAACCACCATATGATTCAGGTATCCCACTCCTTGGGATTTATCTAAAAAACTAAAATCACCGTACAATAGTAATACATGCATACCAATATTTATAGCAGTGTAGTTCACAATAGCCAAGTTATGGAACACACCTAGGTGTCTATCAGGAGACAAATGGATAAAGAAAATGTGATATAAATACACAATGGAGTTTTACTCAATTATAAAGCAGGGTCATGTGCATATTAGTCAAGCACTCACCACCGAGATATATCCCCGGACACCAGAAATGAGTGGATGATGTGACCTGTAAACTCAGCAGTAGATTAATCCATTTGACAGATTAATAATTTGAATGAATTACTGGGTGGGGATTGTAGGCAAGTAGGGCATGGCTGGAGGAGGTCAGTTGTTGGGCGTGTGTCTTTGGGGTACATATTTTGTCAGTGGTGAAGGGAGTGTGCTCTTTGCTTCATGGCACCCTGTAACTAGCTGCTTTCCTCTACCCCACACTCACCTCAGGCCCAGAACAATGGAGTCAGCTGACCATGGACTGAGGACCTTGAAACCATGAGCCCAAAATAAACTTTTCCTCCCCTAAGTTGTTCTTCACAGGCATTTTGGACACAGTGATAAGAAGGTGACTAACACAGTATATGGAAACCTTATATTACAAATATGACTTAAGAGTAGGGAATAAATAAAGATGTTTTTTAAATAATTAAAGGGACCATATCTTTTTCATTTTTAAATAAAAATAACACTCTCCTTCCATTTCTCTGCCTGTGTACAAAGTAAAATAAATTTAATTGATAGAATTTAATCCAGATAGGTGTCGACGTTCAGGTGTTCACCTTAGATCATCCTAACAATCCTGTCATTGCTGTGGTGTATTTTGGACTTGCTTTTTAAATAAATGCTTTGGAGTAGGTTTAGAAACATCTACCAAAACTGAGAATAATATTTTGGCTATAGTTTGGGTCATAAATGTCCCCACAATACCCAAGTATTGAAGTCTTAGACCCCAAATTGGTGCTGTTGGGAGGGTGTGAAATGTTTAACTGGTGAGGCCTAGTGGGAGATTTTAAGTGGGTGGTATACCCTCAAAGGGAACTGTGGGACCCAGAACCCTGGTCTGTCTCTCTCTCTCTCTGTCTCTATCTCTGTCTCTCTCTTTCTCTTATCCTCCTCCATGAAGTTAGCAGATCTGAGCGACTACACACTCCTTACCATAGACCCAAATGCAATGGAGGCCACTGACCATGGACTGAAACCTCTGAAAGCATGAGCCAAAAGTAAACATCCTTCCTATTAAGTTGATTATCTCAGGTATTTTGTTACAGTAATAGAAAGATAACTAAAATAAGTGTTTAAGAGTCAAAAAGCCAAATTTTAAAGAACTAAAATTATAATACATACTTTGAATACCTTTCCAAATTATTCAACAAGCTAGGTCCTGAATGACCTTGACTCACTCTCAAAAATAAAAATCATCTTGCAAGGAATGAAATCCATAGTTTCTGGTAGCAATTCACCAACAGGATAAGATTATTTAAATGATAATAACCGACATCATAGTAATAAGTATATAATCATGAAAATGACAGCTTTGAAAAGGGTCACATTTCTTTGTCATCATTCCTTCATAGGCATATAATATTTAAGAAGCTAATATTCTATAAAGTACTTAGCACTGTAAATACTCAGTAAATGGTTTACTATTATCAGTGTATTTTATAATAAAAGATAGTTTTAACAATGGTGACTATAATCTCTCTATTGGATTTTTTTAAAAGAGAGAGAAGTGAGAGAGGTAGAGAGAGAGAGAGAGAGAGAGAGAGAATTTTAATATTTATTTTTTAGTTATCGGTGGGCACAACATCTTTGTTTGTATGTGGTGCTGAGGATTGAACGCGGGCCGCACGCATTCCAGGCGAGCGCGCTACCGCTTGAGCCACATCCCCAGCCCTCTATTGGATTTTGTACTCCATGTTTGTATAAATATGTCAAAATATACTCTGTCATGTATAACTAAAAAGAACAAATAAAAAACAAATAATTTTTTAAAAAAGAAGAAAAGAAAAAATAAATAATAATAGACATCAGTATGCTGTGTTTATGTGCATAAAATTTCTGGGGATATTTTATGACAGTTATTTAGATAAGGGAAATAACTGTCTCTGACCATTCACTGATTAGCCTGTTCATTATAGTTACCATTCTTCGAAATGCTGCCACATCATTTTAAAGATTTCCTTCGGTAAACATATCTTTTGTTTCTTTGACACCCTCTGGCTTGTAAACTTCAAAATTCTGTTTACTCTGTCATTTCAGTCTCTTATTTGGAGATAATGCCATTGGGTCAGTTTATAATACTTTTGACAAAATCCATTGCAAAGCTAATTCAAGAGATAGTAGTAGGTGTGGTGTGATTTGGAATAAGTTAGTGAGTGGATACCTTGGTGCTCTTCCCAAATCCCATCTTCAGGGCTGGTTGATCCATTTTACCATTTACTAGGGGATTTATCACCATGGTAAGGCCTCCAGTAAATATACTAACACACTGTAAGGAGAGCTCCTGGAAGTTTGGAAAATCAATGGCCCATGTTAAAGTAAAAAATCACAGAGCTGCTATATGATTGGAAAACAGGGAATTAAAAGTATCAGAGAGAAAGGTTTCCTAGAATGGGAAATACCACATAAATCCAGAAGACTTACCAGCCAACTATTTTCATGAAAGGGCTGAGAGTACACTCACTTACCAAAGTTACTGATACAAATGTGCTAGGGAAAGAGAAACCACCATCATTGAGAAGTATAGTGGCATTCTCTATAGGCCAGGGCTGATGATAGGATGTATTGTTACAGAACAGAGATTCCAGAATTCTGAAATAAAAAAGGTCAAGACAAAATTTAACCATTAAAACCAAGATGAGCATGATTATTTTAATGACTGGCAAGATTGAAATTGTAGCCAGGGCACCTAAAGACCTAGAGAGATATGGATGGTTATTGGAACACAGCGCTCATAGAGGCAAAAAAAAAAGGTAAGCAGGCAACAAGGGTATTGATTAATTTGTACAATTCTTTAAAAATCAAGAATGAATGATTAGATGATCAGGAAGCTAAGGGTAGACCCTCTAGGAAAGCAACAATTCTTACTCAGACCTGAGCCAGTTCTCAATTCAAGAACCTATTAACTGAAAGAGAGGCCAAGTCTATAAGGATGGATCCTGTAACATTGCATCAAATGTATTCAGTAGCAATTTTCCTCAGTCCTTTCTTAAAAAATTCATGACATTCACTTGAACAACCGTGTACTGAAGACAGGAGACCACTCAAACCTGTTAAGGAATGTTGGACACAAGGTCTTAAATAACACTGATATATGGGGACAAAGCACCATCATGGCTTCCCTTTTAGAGTAAGAACAAGGGGGCAAGGTAATAAATGAAGCTATGGTCCAGTTCTGGCTCATGTTGGGTTGGCGCAATCCACTTCATCCTACCTAGAGACCTCTTCCTGGTCCAAAAATATATAATTGTACCAGACAAACTTTGTAGTCATTAGAACCTTCATGTTGGTTTCTTACCCTGTATGGGAAGGGCTATTATAAAGTCATGCAAAAGCTTTGGAAAGTGTCTCCCATCCCCAACCAAGCCAGTAAATCAAAACCAACATCATGCTCTGGAGAGAATGGCAACATTAATGTCATGTAAAATATTTAAATAAGGTAAGGACTGTAGTTCCTTTTGCATTTCCACTTAATTCATCTATCTGGACCCTACAAAAACCATATTGATCACAGTGGATGAAAATGGAGTACTGCAAATATAACCAAGCAGTAGTCACAAGTGTAGCTGCCATGCCAGATATGATGTCTTTGCAAATGCAGAAAACACAGAATTGGTTACCTGGTATAAGGCCACAGATCTGGATGATGTATATTTTTCCATTCCTGTAAAAAGAAACTCATAATATAGATCACATTTGTGTGTAACTGATAACAATATACATTTATAGTCTTCCCTGGGGCTATATTAACCCACCTTCCCCATATAATTACATAATCAAAAGGGACCAGTAATTCTCAACTAGGGAAAATTTACTCCACAGGGGGTATTTGGTAATGTCTAGAGACATTTTTGCTTGTCATCTCTAGGAGAGGCAGTGGGGAGGACTCCTGGCATTTAATAGGTAGAGGCTAGAAATGCTGACAGACATCTTAATATGCACAGGATGCCCCCGCCCCCGCAAGAAAATAGCATAAACCCCAAGGAATCTGGAACAAGGATAAGTCATTCCTGTCATGTTACAGGGACCTGATAGGAAGTAACCATGAAGACAATGCTTCACATCATGATCCGGGTTATGTCAGATCAACAAAGTCACTGGGTTGATAAAGCAAAACAACAATCACAAATAAGATGGAATTACTTAGAGAAATGCAAATTAAAACTACACTGAGATTTCATCTTACTCCAGTCAAAATGGCAATTATCAAGAATACAAGTAACAAGAAATGTTGGAAAGGATGTAGGGGAACAGGTACCCTTATACATTCCTGGTGGGACTGTATATCGGTGCAACCACTATGGAAAGCAGTATGGAGATTCTTCAGGAAACTTGGAATGGAACCACAATTTGATCTAGTTATCCCATTCCTTGGTTTATACCCAAAGGACTTAAAATCAGCATACTACAGTGAAGCTGCCATATCACTTTTTATAGCAGTTCAATTCACAATAGCTAACCTATGGAACCAACCTAGGTACCCTTCAACAGATGAATGGATAGAGAAAATGTGGTGCCTACACACAATGGAATTTAACTCAGCCAAAAAGAAGAATGAAACTATGGCATTTGCCTATAAATGGATGGAACTGGAGACCATCATGCTAAGTGAAATAAGCCAATCCCAAAAACCAAAGGCCAAATCCACTATAATATACAGATGTTAACATACAACAAGGTGGGGGTAAAAATAGAAGTTCCTTGGATTAAACAAAGGGGAATGAATGGAAGAGGGGAGAGGTTGCAAATAGGAAAGACTATAGAATGAATCAGACATAACTTCTAAATGTTTATATATGAATACATGACTGGGTAATTCCACATCATGTACAACAACAAGAATGAGAAGTTATACTCCATATATGTATAATATGTCAAAATACATTCTATAAATGGATTTATAATGTATCTATAAATGTATCTATAAATGTATAACTAGAAAGAACAAATTTTTAAAAAATTTAAAGATGAAATTGCTATAAACTTAATGTTTGTCCCTCAAATTTATATGTTGACTCTCAATCCCCAATATAATAACATTTGATGGTGAGGCTTTGGGGACATCACTAGGTCATGTTGGTGGCACCCTCATTGATGGGATTAGTGCCCTTATAGGAAGAGGCCAGAGAGGTATCTAGCTGTCTTTCCACCACGTGAAGACACAACAAGAAGTTGGCAGTCTGCAACTTGGAAATGTGTCTTCACTGGTAACCAACCATACTGGGAACCATTCTGATAACCATTCTGGTATCTCAGGAGTCCAGCCTCCAAAACTTTAAGAATTCAGTGTTTATTGTTTCAGCCACCCTGTTTATGGACTCTTATTATATCAGCCGAATCTGGCTAAGATAAAAGTCATGCATTCAAGTTTGGGAATGTGCAGGGTGAGAGGATGTAAGTAAGCTGCGTGAACGGGTAAGACATACCACCCTGTTGTTGGTGAAATGAGTTATAAGAGACTTAACTGAATTAATGTTAATACACTTGTAGGGATAGGCAAGTAGACTGTGGCTGGAGAAGGTGGGTTGTTGGGGGCGTGTCTTTGGGGTACATATTTTGTCAGTGGTGAGGGGAATTCTCTCTCTGCTCCCTGGTGCTATATAACAAACCACCTTCCTCTGCCACACACTTCTACCACAATGTTCTGCCTTTCCTTGGGTCCAGAGCAATGGAGTCAGGCAACTATGTACTGGGACCCCTGAAACCATAAGCCCCAAACTAAACTTCCTACTCTAATTGTTCTTCTCAGGTCTTTTGGTCACAGCAGCAAAAAAAAAAAAAAGCTGATTAAAACAGAAATTGGTATTGGAATTTGTGGGAGGAAGTTTAAAAAGTTAAGCAGTACAAGCTGGAAAAGCTTTAGATTGTTGTAAGTGGAGTTTAAAGGGGAATTCTGGTGGGAGCTTCAAAGACCAGAATGCCAAAAGGACGGTGGGCAAGAAACTGAGCTCATGAGGTTTCAGAGAAGGGGGACACAATTGGGAACTGGACTAGAGGACATTTATGTTACGTTCCAGCTATGAGGTTGTCTACATTTTGCTGATGTCCTGAGACTTTCTGTGAGACTGAATTCAAAGGTGATGGACTAAATAATTAGGCACAAGAAATGTCTAGGCAGGATAGAATTCAGGCAGTACCATGGGTATTCCTGGCAGTTTTCAGCCACGTTTATTGTGATAATCGGGAGCAGAAAGCAAAGCTGAAAATTTTGAAAAGCTGCAAGTAGGGCTAAGGAAGGTGTGGTTGGTTTTATGTCTGTTTTGATACTAGGGACTGAACTCAAAGGCGCTTACCCACTGAGCCACATTCACAGCCCTTTTTTTTTATTCTTATTTTTTTATTTTGAGACAGGGTCTTGCTAAATTGCTTAGAGTCTTACTAAATTGCTGAGGCTGGCTTTGAACTTGTGATCTTCCTGCCTAAGCCTCCTGAAACTCTGAGATTATAGGTATGCACCACTCAGTGGTGTGATTGTTAAAGATATCACAGCCACCCAAAATATGCTAAATACTTTACTTGGTGACAATAGGAAAAATGGCATTCCTTGAGGGCATCTCAAGAATTGACCACATCCATCTCAGGTTCAAGGGTGTAAAAGAAAAAAAAATTCTTTGATAAGAGAACATGGGGGCACTTGGCTTGCATAAAGGGGCCTAGGAAGTTTCATAGTGCTCAGCCACCCAAGTACTCAGAGGCTGCTGCAGCCATGGTCCCTGAAGGCTTGGTGACCCTTGGGTTCTGCAGGAATGCAGGATGCTTGAGTTAGGGGGTCATGGAGGCTTCGACTAAGAATTCAAAAAAGCTTAGGAGGCCAGGCAAAGTGTAGCAGAGTCAGACTCCCTGTGGACAACCCCTCCCTGGGGTTTTACATGAAGCTGTGAAGATGAAGCTTTAGGGGACCAGGGCAGAATTTTATGGTTTAGATATCTGGAGTCCCCCTCACTGAGACAATGAAAGAAAATTTAGAGGTCAGATGACTGACTTATATGAGCCTTAACCTAATCAGTGGGTTAATCCAATGATAGGTATTAACTCGATGGTACCTTTAGGCAGGTAGGGTGTTGCTGGAGGAGGTGAGTCGTTTATTAGGGACGTACCTTTGGAGGTGAATTGTTGGGGATGTTCCTTTGGAGTATATATTTTGTCAGCGTGAGGGAGCTCTGCTTCTTGGTGCAATGCTCTAAGCTGCTTTCCTCCACCCCACTCTGACACTATGATGCCTGCCTTGCCTCAGGCCCTGAGGAATGGAGTTGGCCATCTATGGCCTGAGACCTTTGTAACCATGATACCCCAGATCAACTTTTCCTACTCTTTTTATTGTTCTCGTCAGGTCTTTTGGTCATAGCAGCAAAAAAGCTAACTCAAATACCTACTCAGAAGATCATGAAAGAAAATAGTAGAACAAAATTTTCCCAATAGATAGGGCTCCGGGCAGTCTATTTTGTCATCCACTTCATATGAAAAGAGTATTTGTTTGGAATAAACCATACATAGACCATGGGAAATAGAGAATAGACTGCCTAATTTCTCAGGGGCTTGGTGGTAGAGAAATGGATTAAAGGATTGGGAACAAGAAAGTGTAAGGATGGATACATAAGAGTAGGAATAAAGTTTGAAGATTTTTGCATCACATATTAACGGCCACCTCTTCTATTTGCCATAGAAGAGGCAATAAATAACCAAAAGGACAGTATGACTTGGCCAGTTGATATTATCCAGGCTCTATCATTTTATAACAGGATTGTTATATTTCATTAATGAAGTAGTTTTGACTGTAGGGATGGAGGATATGCAAGGGTCCTACAGCACAGGCAGCCCACTTACCCAGGCTGATCTAGTTTTGCTACTGTCAACCTGGCAGCAACTGAGATCTGTGCTAAGCTCCCAATATAACACCACACCTTGAGACCAAGTATTCCATTGGTGGCAAGACGACTGACTGTATGAGAATCTTTCTGCTCTTGAAGGAATAAAAATTCATCTCATATGAGATCAACATTAGGATCAATCTGAGGTCAGAATATGAGATTATATTTCCTACTCCTTGACCTAAGCCAGTATTGCCAAGAATTTAGAAAGTCCTTGATTTACTGGCATGTAATCTCACACAGTGCAGCCAACCAAAGACCTGCTTTATAGCCAAGGTGTGGAGGTAAATATATGGCTGGGGATCCACTGTATCAATCAAATACCATACAATCCAGAAGTATTGGCCTTACAGAGCAGAAAAAGAAGGCTCTTAAAGGTGAAAGTGAGGGAATTCTGCAACCCCTTGAGATGTAGAAAGCTGGAGGATGGCCACTCCCACCCACGCAAAAAGAAAAGTCGAGATAAAGTATGAATTCTTAACTTCTCTTGAGTCTATCAGAGAGCTAAAAATCATAGAGCAACCAAATGGCCTGAAACATGGTCTTCCTAAAGAGACCAAAAGACAAATGCCAGCTCAGATGTGTTAGAGCGCAAGAAGAAGAGATTCAAGGGACCACACATGAAGGTAAAAACAGTTTAAAATTTTTCATGTAGACAGTGTTCACTAACGTGTGTGTATAGAACCCTTAAGAGCTGCAGAAACAAAGAGAGCTCACAATCTCAAAAGCTCTTCTCTAGGCTCTATTATGTGTACAAGTCTTTAGGTCAGAGCAGGAGATGAAAGTTTCCTACAGATGCAAGTTGCGAGGAGGGGAATAAATAGCTGCTACTGCCAGAGAGGCATAAAACCCCATTCCACCTCTGCTTCTCCACAGAACAAAATCTTTAAGATGCTGCAAGGAGTTCAAATCCAGGCACCCCAGTGGCACATGGGTAGATCCACTGTGGAGGAGGGAAGGTTAAAGCAAACAAAGGGAAAAACTGTACCTTTGGGGGAAGGAACAAGGGAAACAAACCCATTCCAACTCCTGATCAAATTAACTCAACTCTTCCTTCTACCATCCCACTCACAGTCACACACACACACACACACACACACACACACACACACACACACGATCTAGAACTAAAAGATGTATGCTGGTTTTTAAGCATACATACTATTTTACCTCAGTCTCTGCTGTTCTATGATGACTAACATTGAATCAAAACTTTCAAAATACACTAAAAGTAAAGTGGGTGGGGGATAGTCAAGAGATAGCACAGTCAATCAAGTCAGACCCAGATATCAAAACTATCAAACTAGGATTAATATATCAAAGTTTTCATTTAAACAAACAAGATGCCTCTATAAAATGATACCAGAGTTGGAAACTATAAGAAAGGGGAAAATGGAAATGTTAGACATACAAAAATATCTGGTATTAGTGATAAAGTATGCTTCCCACAGGCTCATCAGTTGAATCAGTCCAGCCAAGAAAAAACAGTGAAGTTGAGGATAAGCCAATAGAAATCACCTCACCTTAAACATCAAGAGAAGAAATATTGAATAAAACAGAACAGCTGAATTAGACCTTGAAGTGCATATACATGAGCTTTTTAACTCTGAGCAATGGAAAAAAAAACAGAACAGAATATTTGAAAACTGTAGGACAATATGAAGTGGTCTAGTATGCCAAAAAAAGAAACATTTTAAAAGATGATGGCCAAGAATTTTCCTAAAATAATGAAAGATGGCAAACCATAGATCAAGAAGCTCAGAAAACCCTAAAAAGAGTGAATACTAAAAACAAGAAGCAAACAACCATACACACACACACACACACACACACACACACACACACACTTCAAAGCACATCATATTCAAACTGCTAGAAAGCAGAGATAAAGAGAAATTCTTGAAGGCGAGGAAAAAAATGGATAAAAAAGACATACAACATGCTTGGGAGAAAATATAAATTGTAGCAGATTGCTTGTCATAAACAATATAACCCACAAGACAACGGAGTGACAGATGACTTTAAAATGCTGCAAAGAAAAAAAGAAGAAAACTTACCTCCTTGGAATTCTATACCAAGTGAAAATACCTTTCTAACAAAATCTGAGATAATTCATTATCAGCAGAGCTACACCATAAGAAATATTTTTAATTCTTTAATAAGGAAGAATATG
Source organism: Callospermophilus lateralis (assembly GCF_048772815.1). Classification (NCBI taxonomy): domain Eukaryota; kingdom Metazoa; phylum Chordata; class Mammalia; order Rodentia; family Sciuridae; genus Callospermophilus; species Callospermophilus lateralis. The sequence goes on along the minus strand of NC_135311.1, from coordinate 67,299,748 downwards.
TATCAGGAAGAAATTTGAATTTGCACAATGAAATTAAATATCCCGTGAGGATTAAAATAAATGTAAAAGATGTTTTTCTTATTTTAATAACTCTAAAAGGTAACTATCTAAATTTAGAATAGTAGTAAAAAATTGATGGTTTGTAGTATACTATATATAAAAGTAAAATGATAGCACTAAAGATAGGAAAGGAAGAAGTTCAGATTGGGGGTATGAGGTTGGGAAGTTTTTATGCAATGTGTGAAGTAATATAATATTATTTGAAGATAGATTTGGTTTTTTAGACATATATTATAAGCACTTGGACAACAACTAAGAAAGTGTTTAAAAGAATTATAAGTAATAAGCCAAAATAAAAGTGGAAATAAAACGGAATTTTAAAATATCCTCAATGCAAAAGCTTCTGTCTTAAGAAAGTTAAAGAAGAAATACAAGTTAAACCAAAGTAAGCAGGAGAAAAGAAATAATAAAGATCCAAAACTGATGAATTTGAAAATAGAAAAAAAATACAACAATGAAATGAAAGGCTAATTCTTTGAAAAAAATCAATGAAATCAATAAACCTCTAGTCATATTGATTGAGAAAAAATGAGAGAAGATGAAAATTACCAGTATCAGAGATGAAAGAAGACATCATTATAGATCATACATTTTTAAAAAGCATAAGTATTACAAATAAATTTATGGCTATATTATTAATGAAATAGTTGAAATGGACAAATTTCTTAAAACAAACTACCAAAGCATACTCAAATGGGAATACATACTCTGAATAATGAATATTCCTGTATCTACTGAAGAAAATGGATTTGTGGCTAAAAAAACACCTTCCAACAGTGAAAATTACTGGACAGGTGGCTTCACTAGCATCGTCTGTCAGACTTGTAAAGCAGAGCAAAACTATTTTTAAGAAGCATTAATCTCTAGGATATATAAAGAACTCAAAAAAACTTAACATCAAAAAAAAAAAAAAAAAAAAACACCCAATCAATAAATGGGCTAAGGAACTGAAAGACACCTCACAGAAGAAATACAGTTGAACTGGGCTGGGGTTGTGGCTCAGTGGTAGAGTCCTCGCCTAGCAAACACAAGGCGCTAGGTTCGATCCTTAGCCCTACTTAAAAATAAGTAAATAAAATAAAGGTATTATGTCCAACTACTATTTTAAAAAAAGAAATACAATTGATTAACAAATATATGAAAAAGTGTTCAACATCTCTAGTAATTAGAGAAACGCAAATCAAAACTACTCTAAGATTTCATCTCACTCTAAGAATGGCAATTGTCAAGAGAACAGGCAACAATAAATGTTGGCAAGGATGTGATGAAAAATGTACACTTATACATTGTTCATGGGACCAAAAATCGGTGCAACCACTATGGAAAGCAGTATGGATATTCCTCAGAAAATTGGGTATGGAACCGCCATTTGACCCAGCTATCCCACTCCTTGGATTATACCCAAAGGACTTAAAATCAGCATACTATAGTGACACAGCCACATAAATGTTTACAGCAGCTCAATTCACAATAGCTAGACTATGGAACCAACCTAGGTGTCCCTCAGTAGATGAATGGGTAAATAAAATGTGGTATATATGGAATATTACTCAGCTTTAAGGAAGAGTAAAATTATGGCATTTGCCAGTAAATGGTTGGAATTGGAGAATACCATGCTAAGCAAAGTGAGCCAATCCCACAAAACCAAAGGCCAAATGTTTTCTCTAATTTGTGGATACTAATTTACAATAAGTTGGGGGACACTAGGGAAGAATAGCGTTACCTTAAATTAGGTAGAGGAAAGTGATGGGAGGGGAGCGGTGGGGATGTGAGGATAGATAGGAAAGATAGTAGAATGAAATAGACATTATTACTGTATGTATACATGTGACTGCATGATCAATATGATTCTGCAACATGTACACTAAGAAAAATGAGAAATTATATCCCATCTAAGTATAATATATCAAAGTGCATAATGCATTCTTTTGTCATGTATAACTAATTAAAACAAATTAAAAAATAAATAAATAAATTCCACATAAACTCCTAAAAAAGTAGAACTCATCCAAAAATAGAAGAGGAATGAACATTTGCTGACTTATACTTAGGTACTCTGATACCCAAACCAAACAAAGACATTACAGCAAACCATTAGTTTTCACGAATACAGACATAAAACCCTCACAAAATATTAGCAAATTAAATCCAACAGTATAGTTCTAAAAATAATACAGCATGACCAAATAGAGTTTATCCCAGAAATACAGTTAGTTTAATTTGGAAAATTCAAACAATACATGGCAAAAAAAAAAAAAAACTAAAGAAATTTTTATGGTCATCTCAATAGATGCAGAAAAAAAAATATTTGATAACATTCAATATCCATTCATGATGAAAACTCTTAACCAACTACAAGGATAGACTCTCTACTCTAATAAAGGGCATCTCTAAAAGACCTGCCACTGAAATCACACAAAATGATGTGTAACAAGCCTCCCAAGGAATAAAGCAGGGATAACTACTCTCACCATTTCTATTCAACACTGAAATGAAGGTCATAGCCAGCGAGAGAAAGCAAGAAAAAGAAATAAAGGCTACCTTAATTATAAAGGAAGAGGTAAAACCTCCCTTTCTCTGTACATGATGTCATTGTTTATTTAAAGAAAACATCCTAAAGAATCTCCCAAAAAGCTGGTAGACCCAATAAGTCAGTTTAGCAAGATTATAGGACAAAATATAAAAGCAAAGAGCAAATGAAAGTTTTTTAAAATACAATTTATAATATCAACAAAAACATGAAATACTTAGGTATAAATCTAACAAAGATCTGTATGCTGAAAACTACAAAACACAGATGAAAGAAATCAAAGACCTAAATAAATACAGATATGCCACATTTAATGATTGGAAGATCTAATGTTATTGATGGGCCTCTTCACACCAAAATGATTTATAAATTCACAGCAATTTAAATCAAAATCCCAGTGAGATGCTTTGTAGAATCTGCAAGCTGATTCTAAAATGTGCATGAAGAATCAAAGGAACTAGAATAAAATGTAGGTACAGCCTCCTTGCCTCAGTTTGGGGCAACTCAAATGACCAAAAGCTTTCAGAGCTCTCTATAAAATGAGCTGAGGCCTCAGTTGCCAGGGCACTGTGACAGCTTGCCCTGCCCAATCCTGCCTTTCTCATTTCTTTACTGGTGTGACTTAGGGAACAAGCTTCACTGAACCTTCTAGATACAACTCTTCACCTTAAAAGTCAATTTTCAGGAGATCCACTAATTCAGTAAGTTTTAATGAATTGCTACAAATTAAAATGTTGGATATTTAAGGTGTTATTTGATTTTTTTTTTATAAAGCAAATGACTATGTCATTGTGTCAATTTTGGAATATGATCTTTGAGTTTCTCTCTCATTCCTGAAAGAGGCTATATTTTTCTTTAAATGTATATGCATACAGTATGATTATATATATGTGTATATATATACACATATATATATATATATGTATATATATAAATGTTCTTTAAATGATAAAATTATAGAGAAAAGAACAGAATAATGGGTGCCAGGGCTTCAAGACTATGGGAATGGGAGGAAAGTGAGGTGGTTATAGAATGGCAATATGGGTTGGGGGAGGGGCCTTATGGTGATGGAAACGTTGGACATCTTCACTGTTCAATGTCAGTGTTCTAGCTGTAACATTGTACTACAGTTTGTAAAAGAAGTTACCATTGGGGAAGCTGGGTTTTGTTTTTGTGTTTTGTATTATTTCTTAAAACTGCATATGAACCTACAATTGTCACAAAATGAAAAGCTTACTTAAAAAAAATAAAACAAAAAATGTTTGTGTCTATGGAAAACCCTAATGGTCAACTTTTCAAAACTGAGCTTGAATGAACACATCTAATCTACCATAGTTTTGAGAAACAGGACAGAGTAAAAGATAGTATGAAACATCCGATCTTTTTCAAGTTACAGTTTGCAGGTTTCATTAGAAGGCTGGTGAAATCCTCAGTCTTTGCAATGAGTATACTGTAAACACAAGTTTTTGGAGGGCTTTATGAATCTAAGAAATAATAGAGTCATCAAATCTAAATATTTTAAATTTTCTTATGACTTCTGAAAGAAATTTATAGCAAATACATCTATCTTGTACCTTTTTTTTTTTTTTTTGTACCAGGGATTGAACCTAGTGGTGCTTAATCACAGAGCCACATCCCTAGCCCATTTTTATATTTTATTTAGAGACAGGGTCTCAATGAGTTGCTAAGTGCCTTAACTAATCTGCTCAGGCTGGCTTTGAACTTGTGATCCTCCTGCTTCAGCCTCCCCAGTTGTTGGGATTACAGGCTTGTGCCACCGCACCTAGCTTATTTTACACATTTTAATGGAAAATATGTTTTCTAACATAGAAAAGAGACGGAGACAGGAACAGACACATATCTAACTGAAGAGAATTCAAATTCTGCACAACCCATGAAATATTTTTCTTAAGCTTCAGAAAAGGCAAAAATGTCCACTCTTACCACTTCTATTCAACATAGTAGTGAAAGTTCTAGCCAGAACAATTAGATGAGGGAAAAAAATAAAAGGCATCCAAATCAGAAAAGAGGTGAAATTGTCTATTTTCAGATGACACAATCTTATATGTAGAAATCTTTAAAGACTACACACACACACACACACACATATATATAAAAGCTATTATAACTAAGGAAGAAATACAGTGAAGTTAGAGGATACAAAATCAACATATAAAAATCAGTTGTATGTCTGTACACTAACAAGTTACCCCAAAAGGAAATTAAGAAAACAATCTCATTTACAATAACATCAAAAAGAATAAAATACTCAGGAATAAACTTATCCAACAAAGTGAAAGACTTGTACATAGAAAATTATAAAACTTTGATGAAAAAAACTAAAGATATAAATAAATGAAGGACTCCCTGTGTTCTAAAAGCAATCTTAAAATCCATCAATGGATTAAAAAAAAATCTGTATGTGTGTTGGGGGCAGAATATTATTCAATATTATTCAGCTTTAATATTAGATCGGGACAGAGGAATTCATATTGTTAAAATGTCCATACAATCCAAAATGATCTACACATTCAATGCAATTGCTACAAAAAAAATCCAGTGACATCTTTCACAGAAATGTAAAGGACTTCCTAAAATTCATAGGGAACCACAAAAGACTCCAAGTAGCTAAAGCAATCTTGAAAAAGAAGAACAAAGTTGGAAGCACACACTTCCTGTTTTTCAAAATACACTACAAAACTACAGTAATCAAAACAGTATGATACTGGCATATATAGAGATCAATGGAATGGAAAAGAGAGCCCAAAAATAAACTCAATATTTATATGCAATAAACTAATAGTATATGATCTTTGACATGGGTATCAAGAATATACAATGGGGAAAAGATGCTCACTTTAATAAATGGTATTGGGAAAACTATATCCACACAAAAAGAAAGAAATTGGTCTCTTACACTATACACAAGGAGTGAAGACTTAAAACTATGAAACACCTAAAATAAAACATAGGATAAAATTTCTTGACATTGATCAAGTCACTGCTTTCCTGGATATAACACCAAAAGCACAGGCAAAAAAAAGTAAAACTGGAAAGTGATTTTGTCAAACTAAAAAATGTCTGCTCAGCAAATAATCAACAAGATGAAAAGGCAAGGATAACATAAAAAAAAATTGCAAACCAATGGGCTGAGGATATAGCTCAGTTGGTAGAGTACTTACCTCACATGCACAAGGCCCTGGGTGCAATCCCCAGCACCACACAAACACACACACACACAAATACAAAATAGAAAAAAAAATTGCAAACCCTATATGTAATAAAGAGCTAATACTCAAAATATATAAGGACCTCCTACAACTCAATGGTGAAGAAATAAATCAACTGAATTTTTAAAATGGGCAATAATAGATATTTCTCCAAAGAAGACATACAAATAGCCAACAAGTATATGAGAAGATACTTCATGTTACTAATTAATAGGGAAATACAAATTAAAACTACAATGAGATATCACCTCACGCCTGCTAAGATGGCTATTATTTTAATACTTGTACATTGTAGTTATGCATAATAGTGGGGTTCTTTTGACATAATCATAGGTGAATGGGATATAATTTGCTTTATTTCAATTCCCAATGATTTATCTTTCCCTTCCGTCTTCCTCCCCCCACTCCCTGTTCTCTACTCTCTCTTCCTTCTATTTATTTATTGTTTTTTTTTAATTGGTGCTTTACATTTATACATTTACATTCATCAAAAAAAGATGGTGGCCATTCTTTAAAATGTTGGTAAAGATGTAAAAAAAATGGAGTCCTGTACACTGCGGGTGTGAATGTAAATTGGTTCAGTCACTATCAAAAACAGTAAGGCAAGTCCTGAGAAAACTTAAAAATAAAACTAACATATAGGATCCAACAATATTACTTCTGAATATATATCCAAAGGAAATTAAACCAAGATCCTGACACGATGTCTGTGCTTTCATGTTCATCGTAGCATTATTCACAATAGGCAATACATGGAAGCAATCTGAAAGTCCACTAAGGGATGACTGCATAAACAAACCATGCTCTATACATAGAGTAGAATAGTCCCTTTAAAAAGAAAGAAGTCTTGCCATTTCCTACAACATGGATGCCAACAGGATATTATACTAGGTGAAACAAACTAGACACAGAATTGACAAATAATGCATGATTCCTCTTATATGAAGAGTCTAAAAGAGTCAAACTCATAGAAGCGGAGAGTAGGGTGGTAGTTGCCAGGGGGATCTGTAGAGGAGGGGGCAGGACGGAGGTGTTAATCAAAGGATATATAGTTTCAGCTATGCAAGATGAGTGAGTTCTAGAGATCTACTGAACAGTGTAGCACTTATAGTTAACAGTATTGTTATACACTTAAAAATTTAGCAGAACAGATCATATGTGTTCTATCACACATATGCATGTACACACAAAGAAAGAAATACATATTGAAATATATATATTTCATCTCTAAAAATAAGGCTGAAAAGACATGATATTAATATTTCAACTTAAAATACACCAACAAGAAAAGAAAAATAAATAAATAAATAAATAAATAAAGCAAATATGACTACATCTTCATATTTATTGACTCTGCTGATCTTTCCATGGGGTTTATTCTTCTAGTATCTTTATCTTAGTGTATATTTAATTTGGTTCATAATAAAAGTTTTTAAATTCAGGGGAAATTCTATACAGGTCAAAATGTCCTACGAATTAAGGGGAAAATGAACATCTTATTATTGATTTTTAGGAAATACTTCCTTGCAGTTTGCAAGTTATAATTTATATCACTGATTTGTTTTAAAGGAATGTTTGCATAATTGAGTCAATCAACATCAAGAATTGCAAAGAACCAAAGGCTGAATGTTTTTCTCTGATATGTGGTTGCTAATTCACAATAAGTGAGGTTGGTGGGGGTGGGGGAGAATAGAGGTATTTGGGATTAGACAGAGGGGAGTGAAGGGAAGGGAGGGGATAGAAAGGATAGTAGAATGAACTGGACATTATTACCCTATGTGCATATATGATTACACAAACTGTGTAACTCTACATCATGTACAACCAGAAGAATGAAAAATTATACTCCATTTATGTATGATGTGTGAAATGCATTCAACTTCATGTATAACTAATTAGAACAAATGAAAAAATATTAAAATGGAATTGCTAACTTTTCATGTGACAAAAAATTAACAGATAATATAGATCAAGATACTGTCATATAATGGAATGCAGTACTACAGTTGAAATAATGAGTCAAATTTCTGTGAATCAATTGAAAGTATCTCTAAGATATTTTAAGGTAAAATAGTGAGGCAAAGAAAAGAGCCATGTGCATGACACATGCAAAAATAAAAATAAATTAACCCACAGATAGACAGCATCTATCTGTCTCTGGTGGATATATGAGAAACCGCTGATACCAGTAGATAAAGGGTTTTGAGCATAGTTGTGATAGAGGTATGTTTCTCACTGCACATCTTCTTGGGTCTTCTTGGATCTTGGAATTTCGAACCTTAAATCAAAATGTTAACATTTAAAAGAAAAAAGTGAGCATATAAATACATGGATACATTATCCATTTAAAATTACTAGTAGTGACATGGAGTCACCAGTAAGTAAAATTTATCATTTATTGTTACTGTGGTCTTGGGCAAGTTATTTAATTATTTTACCTCAAATTTTGTAAAAGGGTGTTTCAGTGAATAAAGGGCTATTCAGTGGATTAGGTGTAACACCTAAAATAGCCCTCAAGAAGACATGCGACAAACGGCGGCTATTTTGCTGCTCCCTACTCTCATTACTCATAGAACTATGGCCCTAAGAGGCCAATGAGCTAGAATTAATTTAGCAGCTTTCCTTTCATATCTGAGAATGTTTTTAACAGCCAATAAAACACACTGAGAATCCCAATGGTATTCCCTATCCTTTTTTCTATAATTCCCATACAGCAAAGACTAGCTGCAAAACACCTCAATCTTATTTAAAACTTTATAAAAAAAAGTCTACACTAGATATTTAATGCCATTATCTTAGTTTGGGTTCTATCAAAAGCAGAGCCTGAGATGAGGCCTTCCATACAGGTGATTGACCTGGAAAGTGATTCCAAGAAACAGGGGTGAAGGAACAAGGAGAATGGGAGAAGAAACAAGGAAAAGCCAAAACAAGAGTGCACCATCAAGCTCCCCACTGTGGCGGGGAAAAAGACCTGATTCCATCAGTACACCTGAGAAGCGTGCATAATACCCCCAGAGCCGTACATCCAAAAGACAGGAGGTTGGAGCACTTACCACTGGTTCTGTGTGTCATTGGCTGAGGGTTGACCTCGGAGTTTTAACACCAACGTGCTTTGGGGTTGCATTTGAATGGCGATAGAGGAGCCTCGGTGGCATCAACAAAGCCCTGGGGAAGAAAGCAGAAAGATACACAGCGAGTACGTGAAGTCGGGCATGGTCAGGGCAAGGTGAGTATGAACTTGTATGGAACTGTCCACCACAGTCACAGCTAAAATCAGAGGCAGGCTGATCAGGTATGACATTGGGCCCTAGAGGCATTTTCTACATTACATCACCCAGAAAAATTTTGGTCCAGTAACCGCTGCTAAAAGAACAAACATGCCACAATTGCCATAATTTTTTTCCTTGTCTTCCTTCTCAAAGATGGCAGTAACAATTACGTTTTTAAAGCTTGTGGCATTTCTTCAGTGATCCAAATGCTGGGAGAGAACTTCTACCTATTTCTTTGACAAGCCTGAGGAGCTGAGCAGGCATTACCTTGACGCCTATATGTTAACTACTCTTAATACCTCTTATAACCCATGATCACTTTTCCATAAAAACGGGCTGAATATTCCAATTCAGGATGACTGATCAATAGCATGTTCCTTTTCTCCCTCCTCCAAATACAAAAATTAGAGAATGAGAAAAAATTAATCCATTGCAGTGTTAGCAGCACGGGAGAGGAGCCAGCTGCAGATCAAAACAAAACAGAAATTTCTGGGGAATATAAAGCCAATGAGAAAAAGCTGGCAAAGACAGCAGTCAGGCTTCTTCCTCTGTGTCTTGACCTTGTTCTCACTGACATAGGAACAGTTGTGAACATGGTCAACCTGCGGAAAGAAGAGTACTACAAAAGTAGATGCAACGTGGGAATCCTAAGCTTTAAAACACAGATGCCTCCAGCTTCAGTAACTTTGATAATGCTTATTTCTGTTATAGTAGCTAACCTTGACAGACTACTGTCAGTTATTGAGACTTTGCAACCCCGAGAACACATATTTTTGAGAATCATTGTAATATACTATTTTAACAGAGTCTACATGATTGAGTGGCTCACTCCCTTCAGACAAAACGTATTCCTACAAAGAGTGTAGCCTGTATACAAAAAGGTTTAATGAAACTCAAGTAGCATTACTTCTTCTTTCTATATTAGATAAACAACTGGTTCTTATTGGTTATTTGCATCCCCTCCTCTATATCTTGCCAATAGGAGAATGTTGGACTAGCAAGGGTCAAAGACATGCCGGTAGATAGGTGTTGGCTAGAACTATGTAATCAAGCACGCCGACCTTCATGTTCAGTCTGTCTGACCCAAGAAACAGGGATCGGCAAAAATAAGCTACATGTAAAGTCAGAATAAAGAGGAGGGCTTAGGCAGTGGGCAAGATAACTAATAACAACTCAAACAATCAGAAAACCCTATTCTTGGGTCTTAAATAGAGAAAGAGAAAATAGAGGGAGGTCAATAAAGAAATAACGGGGGTGGGAGAATGTCTAAGCTAAAGCAAGATTCTAACTTTCAAACGAAATGGGCCCACCAAATGTCAGTTAGAAAGAATTAAACTAATTTGTTCCCATGATGTAGGCTCCCTATTTACCTCTCTTATTGTTTCTCTTGCTGAGAAAAAACTTTTTAGTTTAAGTAAGTCCCATTTGTTGATTCTTGTTTTTAACTCTTGTGCTATAGGTGTCCTATTAAGGAATTTGGAGCCCGACCCCACAATATGTAGATCGGAGCCAACCTTTTCATCTATCAGACGCATAGTCTCTGATTTGATATCAAGGTCCTTGATCCATTTTGAGTTAACTTTTGTGCATGGCGAGAGGAGGGGATTCAGTTTCATTTTATTGCATATGGATTTCCAGCCCTAATATCCAGAGTATACAAAGAACTCAAAAAATTACACAATAAGAAAACAAATAACCCAATCAACAAATGGGCCAAAGACCTGAACAGACACTTCTCAGAGGAGGACATACAATCAATCAACAAGTACATGAAAAAATGCTCACCATCTCTAGCAGTCAGAGAAATGCAAATCAAAACCACCCTAAGATACCATCTCACTCCAGTAAGATTGGCAGCCATTATGAAGTCGAACAATAACAAGTGCTGGCGAGGATGTGGGGAAAAGGGTACTCTTATACATTGCTGGTGGGACTGCAAAATGGTGAGGCCAATATGGAAAGCAGTATGGAGATTCCTGGGAAAGCTGGGAATGGAACCACCATTTGACCCAGCTATTGCCCTTCTCGGACTATTCCCTGAAGACCTCAAAAGAGCGTACTACAGGGATACTGCCACATCGATGTTCATAGCAGCACAATTCACAATAGCTAGACTGTGGAACCAACCCCGATGCCCCTCAATAGATGAATGGATAAAAAAAATGTGGCATTTATACACAATGGAGTACTACGCAGCACTAAGAAATGACAAAATCATGGAATTTGCAGGGAAATGGATGGCACTAGAGCAGATTATGCTAAGTGAAGCTAGCCAATCCCTAAAAAACAAATGCCAAATGTCTTCCTTGATATAATGAGAGCAACCAAGAACAGAGCAGGGAGGAAGAGCAGGAGGAAAAGATTAACATTAAGCAGAGTCATGAAGTGGGAGGGAAAGGGAGAGAAAAGGGAAATTGCTTGGAAATGGAAGGAGACCCTCATTGCTATACAAAATTACATATAAGAGTTTGTGAGGGGAATGGGAAAAAAATAAGGAGAGAAATGAATTACAGTAGATGGGGTAGAGAGAGAAGATGGGAGGGGAGGGGAGGGGGGATAGTAGAGGATAGGAAAGGTAGCAGAATACAACAGTTACTATTATGGTATTATGTAAAAATGTGGATGTGTAACCGATGTGATTCTGAAATCTTTGTAATGTTTTGAATAACCAATAAAAAAATAAAATAAAATAAAAAAATAAAAAAAAGAAAGAATTAAACTAAAAGCTATTTTTTGATACAGTTTGGTAAATTGTCTTTGAACTTAAAAGAAAATCCTCAAGGCTGTAGAAGTGTAAACACAAATTTTATGTTAAATCAGACTTTACCCACAACTTTACACAGCATGAGCTAAGTTTTGAGGAAGAGTTGCCTTAAACCTGATATCCAGTCAAAGCCATCACTCAAGTCTAAGAGCAAAATAAAGACACTTTCAGGCACAAGGCTCAGAACCTTTAGCATTATAAATCCTTAATGGAAAAAAATTACTTGAAAAATAGCCACTAAAATAAAAATGAATTCAACAAAGAACAGGGAAAAGGTGATGAAGGAAACAGTAAAATATATGCTTAAGTAATATTGATAATATAGCTGTGGACCTTCAAGCAATACTAATTCCCAATAAAGTATAACCATAATCTTGTTTACATGATAACAATCTGTTGCTAAAATTTACATAATTTCTAAGAATAAAAATAAGAGAGGCTGTGGTGATAGGATCTAGATAGAGAAAAATTCATTCTTAAAAATATAAGTTCTATAAGAGAGCTCATGTATAATGGCATAATTTGCCGTGAACATACTTTATATACAGAGTTATGAAATATTGTGCTGTGAATGGATAATTATAAATGTGATGCATTCCACTATTGTCATGTATGAAATAAATAAATAAATAGAAACTTAAATATATATATATATAAGTTCAAATGTTATTAGTTAAAATAGAACTACTAGAAGAATAAAATATGTATGATGTCAAAAGTTTAGATTTTTTTAAACATAACAAATTGAAGTATGTTAATCAAATCAGCAAACACACGTAATCATAATCAATGAGATGTGTTCAACTTTCCTATTAAAGCAAAGATTCTCAGATCTATGCTTTGTCATTTCTGTTATGTTTTTAACCCAACTAAGCATTAGTTATTTGTAAGGAACAGCTTAATCAAAATCACAAAGGCGAAAACAAAGTGATGGGGCAGAATAATGAATTCCAGGTAAACCTAGAAGATTGAGCACATGCATGCATCTCTACACTACCCTGGAACCCTCCCAAAGGGCATGTGCAGAAAGTGCAGACTCAGAGACAGAGACTGCAGGAGAGGAGATAGTAAGAGCCAAGAGACACAAACAAATTTTTAGGAGAGGAAGCAGAAGAATAAAGAGAGCTGCGAAAGATGAACACTAAATGTTTATGGAGGGGCATGCCAGCTAAAATGGAGCCACATTTCTGTACCCTGGAAGCCATACCCCAGAACCTCCATATTGAGATGGCAGGGATGGGATTAGGCCTAGAAGTAGAATATTTGTTGCACATCTAAATGAGGAATACTGAGTACTAACATGGATGGCTTTCTATATCAAAGACGGACTTTTTACACTGGAAAATTATGTTTAAAAGACTTAAAATATTTAATATTTTTATTTAAAATGCTAAACTTAAAATCCACAAATTTTAATACTTATATGTCCCTGAGCCTTTAAATTCAACTTATAACCTTAATAATCTTTTTGTAACTATAGAAAATAACATAAAAGTGTTATCTTTCAGTATTTCATCAAACCAGTTTGTACACACTAAATTCACCTAATACAATCTCAATTACAAACTTGGTTTTTCAAAGAAAGCAAACATTTTAAATAATATTTATAAATTTAATGTATTTATTTTTAAGCACTAAAAATATTTAATGGGGGAAACATACAACCCTAAGAAGCAAAACCTATCCAAGTAACTTAATAATTCTTAAATCAATAAACCTACTAATTTAGTTTATAAAAGTAGTAACTCCAAAGTTCCGTAAGCCTTTCAGTATTGTTTTTTTGTTGTTGTTGTTGTGTTTTGCTTTTGGGGGTACAAAAAACTCAGAGGCATTCAACCTCTGAGCCACATCCTTAACCCTATTTTGTATTTTATTTAGAGACAGGGTCTCACTGAGTTGCTTAGCACCTCACTGCTACTGAGGCTGGCTTTGAACTCACAATCCTCCTGCCTCAGTCCCCCAAGTCACTGGGATTACAGGCATGTGCCACTGTGCCCAGCCCCGGTATTGTTTTTAAATTGCTTAAATCTCTTGTCATTTTAGCTTAACATACAAATCTAATGTCAATTTTTATTTAAATTTATCATAATGTTAATCTAATAGGAGTCTTTAACTGTGAGACATAAACATAGATTTTAAAATCTATGCACTTGCTTAAAATGTAAGATTAAAAATGCTGCATGATCAAAAATATGAATGTCCATAAACATTTAGTATTTCTTTTTTTTAGGTCAACAGACTCTTACTTTCTATTTTCAAAAAAAAATGATAACACCCTTGACTACTATTATCTCCTTTTCTTCATTAGCACTTTATATAAGTTGATTTTATGAATTTTCCTAAACTCACTCAAAAATATTATTATGCGTTTAATTTACTATCTATTCATGTTTAATTCTCAACCATCATGGGGTTCAAAGACACTGAACCATCAGAAAAATATGTGTACCATCTTAAGAAAATTGAGTTAATGAGTGGATAATTTACTGACACAATACTTAACTTCTCAGGTAGGCTCGGGTTACTACACAGTTGCATATAGTCAAGAAACTATGTCACAGAATCAGGGAGGTTACATCAGATGATTTTTCCTGAGGCTTCATTATTTTTAAAGTCATTGTGACAGTAAGGAACTTCAGAATTAGTCCTTAGATGGTCCTGGATTTGCCATCCCTGATCCTCTACATTTAAATTGCACTGTCAATTATTTCATGTGATATGCATAAACAAAATTGTTTTCATTTCCTTCCCTTAATATATTTATTTTTCACATTTCTCTTTGACTAAATCTAGTATCTCTCCATTGGCTCTAAAGATAACTTGAATCCATTCTACCATATCCTAAAGACTTCTCACATTTGTGCCACCATTCTAAGGAGAGTTAAAGCCCCAAGTCTACTCTTCATTGGAAGACACGCTTATCAAAAGAAATTCAAATGGGGGCTGGAGCGGTGGCTCAGTGGCAGAGTGCCTGGTCAACAAATATGTGAAACAAAAGTTCAAAATGTCTAGCAATTAGGGAAAGCTACATTGAGATTTCATCTCACTGCAGTGAGAATGGCAATTATTGAGAATACAAATAATAATGAATAATGTGAGGGTGTAGGGGAAAAGGTGTACTCATATATTTTTGGTGGGACTGCAAATGAGTGCAATATCTCCGGAAAGCAGTGTAGAGATTTCTAAAAACAAAACAAAACAAAAAACAAGAAATGGAACCACCATATGATCCACTTATCCCACTCCTTGGTATATATAAAAAAAAAAATAGCATATTGCAGTGACATATCCACATTAATGTTTATAGCAGCACAACTCACAATAGCCAAGTTATAGAACCAATGTAGATGCCCTTCAACACATGAAAGGATAAAGAAAATGTGATATATATATATATAAATACATACACATACATACATACAGTGGAGTATTACTCAGCCATAAAGAAGAATACCTTTATGGCATTTGCTGGTAAATGGATGGAACTGGAAAATATCATGCTAAGTGAAATAAGCCACTCCCAAAGACACAAAGGTTAAATGTTTTCTCTGATATGCAGAAATTAATCCAAAATAAGGAGTTCTGGCGTTCTGGGTCTTACCATATTCATATATGGACTTTCATTTAACATTCATATTCTGTCTGATGATTCCCCCAACCTCAGCTTACCTATGTTCCAAATGCAAAGCTTTTCAGTTTATGTTTCTCTGCTGACTAAAGTTCTTTATGCCTCATAAGGAGAGGCATAGTTGCCTTGCTCTGCAGAACTCCAGACTGAGCTCCACTCCCACGGAGGTCACTTGGCTGCTATGTATCCACAGCACAAGGCCATCGCTCAGCTCCCTCCACCTCACCGGACACCCCAGCACTGGAAGTAGACCCACTCCATCTTGGAAAACTTTCCTCACCATTTTGTGGTGGGCGTAGCTATCAGATCAGATCACCATCTGAGCAGGTACCTGATTTCCAATACCCACCCCTCCTGAGCAGCAGTAACTCGGCACAGTGACTGCCCCACACAAAAACAGCTTTCAGTTGGGCAGGTGTGCAGTGTGACCAGGGTGTTGCTCACCTGGTGTGAGCCTGGGGGTGAGAGGTCCTGCAGTTGGGATCTGATAAGTAAGAGAGGGGATGGGACTAAAATCTGAAGCATAACAGAGAGACCAGGATTTGGGAAATCTCCAGGCAAGAGCGGGAGATAATACCTGGGGCTCAAGTCAGATGAGCGGTCCCAAAAAGAGACCTGTGAGGTGCAATTTCCCTGCTGGGACTGCTGGCGGCACTCCCCACTTCCAGACGCTCTACACCAGGTCCAGCCTTCTCACTCTGGTTACCTACACCATCCTGAGGGCAGAGACACCAGTTTAAAACAGACAACCCCACCTACTGGATGAGAAGAGAAGCAGAAAGAAACGTATCTCTGAAACTAGCAACAACCCTGGTTTCTTCTTCCAAGTATTTTTTTTCTTCTTCTTCTTTCTCTTCTACCCTTCTATCCTCTGGCCCTTACATCCCCAACATATGTGGAACCAAGAACTTTGCATGAAATAGGACTTTGAGGACTGAGTCACCTGAATAATATAATATAGAGGAGTTGCATAAGCCCTTTTTCTTCTCTCTCTTTTTTTCTTTCTTTCCCTTTTTTTCCCTTTCTTCTTCTTTCACTCTCCAAATTTTAATATTTTTACATCCTGTATTTTCCTAAATTCATATGTGTGTTTGTTTTATGTACTCCACTGTCTTCCCACGTACTTGCCTACCCTAAATTACTTCCTGTCTATTCCCTGCTACTAACCCTCTTCATTAGATTTCTCCTTCACATTTCCTAAGATATATTAACTCAGTACCCTCACATCTTTTCCCCTCAGCATATCGTCCTACACCCAACCCCAAGTTCATTGTCCACTGCCAGAAACTGTAAGACTTGTTATGAAACTACTAATTATAGTTTAAATAATAATTGAATCCAACATTTCTGGTCATTGAGACTAAACTGTAAATGTCTTAATAACAATTAATTGTTCATAGGTGATGTATTGTTGATATTGGGATCTGTTAACATTGTCCTTCCCCACAAAGGAGAGATCTTGGAACCATATAAGAGCAATACAAATCTATAGGGTAAAAACAATAACACACCAGATTCACAGAGCTGGAAAGGAAGACAAACGAGCAACGTGAAAAGACAAGGGAAGAAAGTACCACAAACAAATCAAGACAACACATCATTAGAATCATTGGCAGCTACAGCAGAAGAAAATTACAAGAAAAGTTTCAGGATATACATGGTTAAAATGTTTTGAGATCTCAAAGAAGACATAATATAACAAATACAGGCAGTTAAACATCACTTCGATAATGAGCTACATAAACAAATCCAAGAAGCAAAAGATCACCTCAACAGGGAGATAGAGGTTCTAATATATATATATATATATATATATATATATATATATATATATATATATATATATATCCTTGAAATGAAAGAAATAATAAACCAATTTAAAATCTCAAATGAAAGCATCATCAACAGAGTAAACCACTTGGGAGATAGGACATCAGACAATGAAGATAAAATATATCATCTTGAAAAGAACATAGATCTCACAGTAAAAATGGTAAGAAACCATGAGCAAGGCATTCAAGAAATATGGGATAGCATCAAAAGACCAAACTTAATAGTTACTGGGATAGAGGAAGGTATAGAGGTCCAAACCAAAGGAATGAACAATCTATTCAATGAAATACTATCAGAAAGCTTTCCAAACATGAAGAATGAATTGGAAATCCAAATTCAAGAAACCTACAGGACACCAAATGTACAAAATCACAACAGATCCACACCAAGGCACAGTATAATGAAAATGCCCAACATATAGAATAAGGAGAGAATTTTAAAAGCCACAAGAGAAAGGAATCAGATTACATATAAGGGAAAAACCAATTAGGATAACAACAGATTTTTCAACATAGACCCTGAAAGCTAGAAGATCCTGGAACAACATATATCAAGCTCTGACAGATAATGGCTGCCAACCAAGAATCCTGCATCCAGCAAAATTAAGCTTTAGATTTGAAGATGAAATAAAAACCTTCCACGATAAACAAACGTTAAAAAAACTTAGATCTAAAAAGCTGGCACTACAAAAATCCTTAGAAAAATATTTCATGAAGAGGAAATGAAAAACAACAATGAAAATCAGCAAAGAGAGGTAGTACACACACACACACACAAAAAAAAAAAAAAAACCTATTCAAAGAGGAAAACAAAGTCAAGTTAAATAACAAAAATAAACAAATATGGCTGGAAATACAAACCATGTCTCAAGAGTAGCCCTAAATGTTAATGGCTTACACTCACCAATCAAAAGACATAGGCCAGATTGGATTAAAAAAAAAAAAAGACCCAACAATATGCTGCCTCCAGGAGACTCAACTGATAGGAAAAGACATACACAGAATGAAGGTGAAAGATTGGGAAAAATCATACCACTCACTTGGACTTCTGAAGCAAGCAGGGGATACCATCCTCATATCAAATAAAGTACACTTCAAGCCAAAGTTAATCAAATGGGATAAAGAAAGACATTTCATACTGCTCAAGGGAACCATACACCAACAAGACATAACAATCATAAATATATATGTCCCAAACATTGGAGCATCTATGTTCTTCAAACAACTCTTCTCAAGTTCAAGAGTCAAACTGACAACAACACAATAATCTTGGGTGACGTTAACACACCTCTCTTACCACTGGATAGATCTTCCAAACAAAAGTTGAATAAAGAAACTATAGAACTCAATAATACAATCAATATCTTAGACTTAACTAACATATATAGACTATTTCAACCTTCATCAAGCAGACACACTTCTCAGCAGCACATGGATCCTTCTCTAAAATAGACCATATAATAATGCCACAAAGTAACTCTTAGCAAATACAAAAATGTAGTGATAGTACCATGCATTTTATCAGATAATAATGGAATAAAATTGGAAATCAACAACAAAAAATAAAAATTTCTCCATCACCTGGACACTAGACAATATGTTACTGAATATACAATGGGTCACAGAAGACATCAAGGAGGAGATTAAAAAATTTTTAAAGGCAAATGAGAACATAGATACAACATATTAAAAATCTCTGGGACATTATGAAAGCTGTACTAAGAGGAAAATTCATTGCATGGAGTTTGTTCCTCAAAAGAAGAAAAAGTCAACAAATAAATGACCTCACACTACATCTCAAAGCCCTAGAAAAAGAAGAACAAATCAGAAGCAAAAGCAGTAGAGGCAAGAAATAATTAAAGTTAGAGTTGAAATCAAAACAAAAGAAACAATTGAAAAAATTGACAAAACAAAAAGTTGGTTCTTTGAAAAAATAAATAAAATTGACAGACCCTTAGCCACACTAATGAAGAGGAGAGAGAAAACTCAAATTACTAACATACATGATGAAAAAGGTAATATCACAACAGACACTACAGAAATACAGAAGATAATTCGAAATTATTTTGAAATCTTATACTTCAATAAAATAGAAGACATTGAAGGCATTGGAAATTTTTTAAGTCATAGGATTTGCCCAGATTGAGTCAAGAAGATACACACAATTTAAGCAGACCAATATCAAATGAGGAAATAGAAGACACCATCAGAAGCTTACCAAACAAGAAAAGGCCAGGACTGGATGGATACATAGCCGAGTTCTACAAGACCTTTAAAGAAAAACTAATACCAATACTCTTCAATTTATTTCAGGAAATAGAAAAAGAGGCAATAATTCCAAACTCATTCTATGAGGCCAATATCACCCTGATCCCAAAACCAGGCAAAGACACAACAAATAAAGAAAACTTCAGACCAATATCTCTAATGAACATAGATGCAAAAATTCTCAATAAAATTCTGGCAAATCGAATACAAAAACATATCAAAAAGATCATGCACCATGATCAAGTAGGCTTCATCCCAGAGATGCAAGGTTGGTTCAAGATACAGAAATCAATAAATGTAATTCATCACATCAATAGACTTAAAGATAAGAACCATATGATCATCTCAATAGATGTAGAAAAAGCATTTAATAAAATACAGCACCCCTTTATGTTCAAAACACTAGAAAAACCAGGGATAACAGGAACATATCTCAACATCGCAAAGGCTATCTATGCTAAGCCTCAGCCAACATCATTCTAGGGGGAGAAAAATGGAAGGCAGTCCTTCTAAAAACTGGAACAAGACAGGGATGTCCTCTTTCACTACTTCAATTTAACATAGTTCTTGAAACACTGGCCAGTGCAATTAGACGAAAGAAATCAAAGGGATACACATAGGAAAAGAAGAACTTAAATTAGCACTATTTGCTGACGATATGATTCTAGACCTAGAATACCCAAAAAACTCCGCCAGAAAACTTGTAGAACTAGTAAATGAATTCAGCAAAGTAGCAGGATATAAAATCAACACCCATAAATCAAAGGCATTTCTGTATATCAGTGACAAAGCCTCTGAGAAGGAAATGAGGAAAACTGCCCCATACACAATAACCTCAAAAAAAAAAAAAAAGATACTTGGGAATCAACTTAACAAAAGAGGTGAAAGATCTATACAGTGAAAACTACAGAACCTTACAGAGAGAAATCAAAGAAGACCTTAGAAGATGAAAAGATCTACCTTGCTCTTGTATAGGCAGAATTAATATTATCAAAATGACCATACTACCAAAAGCACTATACAGATTTAATGCAATTCTGATCAAAATCCCAATGGCATTCCTCATAGAAAAAGAAAAAGCAATCATGAAATCCATCTGGAAAAATAAGAGACCCTGAATAGCTAAAGCAATCCTTAGCAGGAAGAATGAGGCAGGTAGCATCGCTATACCAGACCTTAAACTATACTGCGGAGCAATAGTAACAAAAACAGCATGGTATTGGCACCAAAACAGACTGGTAGACCAATGGTACAGAATAGAGGACACAGAGACTAACCCACAAAATTATAATTATGTTATATTAGACAAAGGCGCCAAAAAACATGCACTGGAGGAAAGATAGCCTCTTCAACAAATGGTGCTGGGAAAACTGGAAATTCATATGCAACAAAATGAAATTAAACCCATATCTCTCACCATGCACAAAACTTAACTCAAAGTGAATCAAGGACCTAGAAATTAAACCTTTGACTTTGTGTCTAATAGAAAAAACGTAGGCCCTAATCTTCCTTTTGTGGAATTAGGCCCCAACTTCCTTAATAAGACTATAGTGCAAGAATTAAAACCAAGGATCAATAAATGTGATGGAAATAAACTAAAAAGTTTCTTTTCAGCAAAAGAAACAATCTATGAGATGAAGAGAGAGCCTATATCCTGGGAGCAAATCTTTACCCCTCACACATCAGATAGAGCACTAATCTCTAGGGTTATAAAGAACTCAAAAAGCTAAGCACCAAAAAAACAAATAATCCAATCAACAAATGGGCCAAGGACCTAAACAGACACTTCTCAGAAGAAGATATACAATCAATCTCAAATCTATGAAAAAATGTTCATCATCTCTAGCAATTAGAGAAATGCAAATCAAAACTACTCTAAGATATCACCTCACTCCAGTCAGAATGGCAGCTATTATGAAGACAAACAACAATATGTGTTGGCGAAGATGTGGGGGAAAAGGTACACTCATACATTGCTGGTGGGACTGCAAATTGGTGCAACCAATATGGAAAGCAGAATGGAAATTCCTCAGAAATCTGGGAATAGAACCACCATTTGACCCAGCTATCCCTCTCTTCGGACTATACCCAAAGGAGTTAAAAACAGCATACTACAGGGACACAGCCACATCATGTTTATAGCAGCACAATTCACAATAGTTAAACCGAGGAGTCAACCTAGATGCCCTTCAGTAGATGAATGGATTAAAAAAAAGTGGCATATATACACAATGGAATTTTACTCAGGAATAAAAGAGAATAAAATCATGGCATTTGCAGGTAAATGGATGGATTGCAATGGAGAAGATATTGCTAAGTGAAGTTAGCAATCCCCAAAAAACAAATGACAAATGTTTTCTTTGATATAAGGAGGCTGACTCATAGTGGGGTAGGGAGGGGGAGCATGGGAGGAATAGATGAATTCTAGACAAGGAAGAAGGGTGAGAGGGAAAGGAGGGGCAGGGGATTAGCAAGGATGGTGGAATGTGATGGACATCATTATCCAAAGACACGAATTGGTGTCAACATACTTTATATACAAACAGAGATATGAAACATTGGTGTAATAAGAATTGTAATGCAAAAAAAGACAAAGTACATGTATAAAGACATGAATTGGCATGAACATACTTTATATATAAAGATATAAAAAATTGTGCTCTATATGTGTAATAAGAATTGTAATGCATTCATTCCACTGTATTTAAAAAAATCAATAAAAAGATGAATATAAATAATTTACTTTTTATTTTTTAAATATATGATAATCTATGAGAGTTAATTCAGTTTACTCTAGTGATATTAGAAGTCAGATATTTTATATCACTAGAGATTTATAATTAAAAGGATAGGTCAAAAAATGAAAGTATCACTACATTTAGGCCTGTCTACGTGTCTGTCTACCATTTTAAAATATAAATAAACATAATTTATTTGGATTTTCCAGAAAAAATAAAATAAAATAAAATGAAGGAGAAAGAAAGGTTAGGATAACATAAAGAACCAACAAAATATAAATTAATAGACAAGTGAAAGTAAGTCCATTAGAGTAGAAGAAAGGGAAAGGGAGATAGAAGGAAAGATGGGAGGGGAAAAGAAGGGGAAAAACAGGGGGTCATGAACTGAAATCCATTTCCATGTATGAGTGAGTTTTTCAGGATTAACCCAACTACTATTATGTAACTATAAAGCTCTCATTTTAAAAGATTACATACCCCAAAAAAACACTAAAACTTATTAAATTGATATTATTTCAGCATAAATAAAATGCAGTAATTAAGACAGAAAATAAAAAAATAGAAATAGATCATGACTATAATCCAAGCTACTTGGGAGACTGAGGCAGGAGGATCACAAATTCAAGGTCAAGCTCAGTAACTTAGTGAGAACCTATCTCAAAATAAAAGGGCTGAGGATGTGGCTCACTGGTATAACAATGCTGGGCTCGATCTCTAGTATCAGAAAATAAATAAAAAATAAAATATTTCCAATATGACAGAGATGAACGAGGAAAATAAAACAAAGGTAGGTTTGTGTGGCCATATCTGAAAACACAGAATTCAAGCCCAAATTTCAAAAAGAATCAAAAAGGAAAAGCAACTATTAAGAATATGAAACTGTCATAAACCCTTATGTACCTAAGTGTTTGAAATGAAACTTTGATAAAACTGTTTAAAATGAAACGAAAATGTGGCAGAATCTCAATTAGGGGGAGGAATTCCATTTTCAAAATTGACAAATAAACAGAATACAAATAAATTTTAAAAGTAGGGTGTTTGAATAATACATTTTCAAATGTATGATTTAAAGTCTCTCATAGAGAAGTCTGTACCAACAAAGGATATATTTTTTCAAAAATTAATGAAGCATTGACAAAAGTTGACCATGTATTGATTCCTCAAAAAAATTTTCATAAAATTTAAAATATAAAAGTCAAACTCTCTAATACATCATCCAAACTTAGAGAATGGAGGGCTAGAGATACAACTCGGTAGTAAAGTGCTGGCCTAGCATGCACAAGGCCTGGGCTTGAACCCAACACCAGTTTATAAAAAAGAAAATAAGAGTAGAGAAGAAAGGAAAATAATGTGGTTGGCAATTTTGAAACACTCTTTGAAATAACTGTTGAGTTTTAAAAGATTAATAAAAAATAACTGAATAAAGGAAAGGGAAAGAACACATCTGAAAAAATTAAAAAGATTATTCCAAGAAAATTCTGAAAAGGAAGAAAAGAGAAATCTCTGCTTCAAGATATTAAAATGAACAATAATTGTACAAAAATTAAAAGTGTAGTATTGACCAGAAGCTCCAGCAATACATTCAAGCATATGTAAGGGTAGCACTTCAGATCAGTGCAGAAAGAAATATAACTGGTCAATAAACATTAATGAAAATAATCAACTTAATATTAATTAAAGACATATCAATTAAAACACCAATAATATGCCTTTTTTTTTTTTTACCTGGGAAAATGACACATTGTTGTTAGGATGGATAATTGACTAATTGACACAAACTTTTGAGCAGTATTTTGGCAGTAGATATCAAAAGTCTTAGAAATGTGTGATTTTTTTTTTTTTTTTTGAGAGAGAGAGAGAGAGAGAGAGAATTTTATTATTTATTTTTTAGTTATCGGTGAACACAACATCTTTGTTTGTATGTGGTGCTGAGGATCAAACCCGGGCCGCACGCATGCCAGGCGAGCACTCCACCACTTGAGCCACATCCCCAGCCCCAGAAATGTGTGCTTTATAATCAAGATAATGCACACGAGGAAATTGTCATAGGGAAATCATTAAGAATGCAAAAAAAACTGACTCAGTATATTTATCACAATGCTCTCAGGAAAAAAAATTGACAACAATTTAAACATTCACCAAATTACATATTCAGTGAAACAAATGATGATACACATATGTGGATTAAGATGCAGCCATTTATAATAATAGCACTGAAATATACTAGCTCATATATGAAACACACACTGGTAAAGAACACAAAAAGATTATTTAAGTGTAAAGGCTATCATTTATCAATTATCTATTCTGTTCACTTGTTTATGCCAAATGTCTAACACACAATAGGCTCTTAATCAACATGTTAAATACATGGACTATAAAAAACAATTACATATACTTTATATAAAATCATATATAATCATGCAGAATTTAACTATAAATGTTAATTCTATAATTAAAAATGATAAATTTTAATGTTAAAATGTAAGATAAATTTTAATAAGTTAAGAAAAATATGTTTGCCATCCCATTTAATAAAAAGACAGAATACAAATTATAAATATGGTAAATATGTCTACAAAAAAAGACTGGAAGAAAAGACTAGTTTTTTGGATAATAAAGTGATCATTGATTTTATTTTTCTTCTTTCTATCTTGATTTTCAAAGATTTTTGGCAATGAATATTTTTTAATGGAAAAGAAAGTACAAGTTCTAGAATACTATGGATTTTACATTATATTTTAAGAATACTCAATAGTGTGAAGAATTGTCAAGTATATTATTAAATAGAAACAATGGGTTGAAAATATTACATTCAGTATGACTTAGATTATGTGTATATACACATACACATACAGAATCAAAAGAAAGCTATCCAAGTTTTTCATTTCTGGGAAATAAATTTTCATCTTCCTTGTAATATTCTGTATTTTCCAAATTTTTTTACCCCCCAAAAAATTCTCTTTTGTAATCAGGAGAAATGTCGGCAGGAAGAAGAAGAGATGTTTTTGCTTTTAAAAAATGGAAAATATATGAATGGGGCGAAGGTCAAGCCATTAATCCTTTACAGATTGTCTCAGCATTGTGGGAATTCATTCTCAATGTTAAACTTATTTTTCTCTCATGTGAGTATTTTCTACGACTGTTCATGCTGTTGCCTCTAAAAACTATTAAAATATTAATGCATTCTTCTCAAGTTGTCCTCTTCTGTTGCCCACTTTCTGAGTAATAAATCTATACTTTTCAATCTCTGAAAGAGCAGAGCTACTTGCCCAAGGTGATGCAGGCTTGTTGGTGGAGACAGGACTAGAACACAGTAGTCCTGGCTCCCAGACCACAGTCCTCCTCTTGGAAAGCAAGTTTCTAAAAACCATTAAGTGATTTTAAAATGTTCAGGTTTTATGTCTCCAAATCGGGAACAGGGATAATTATGACCACTTCTAACTTCTATCATGGACCCAATTCCAAAAAGCCCCTTGGGGCTCTTGCCCTGTAAGGAGAGAAGAATTATGTAATCATAAAATAAACATTAATGTTGCCCATAGTAGTGAGTACATTAGGAATGTTTGGTACTACTTTTTATTTAATTTTTATACTGCTTCATTGGTAGAGGAAGCCTGCAAGATGAATTGCTGGTGCAGGAAATTGATGGCTTTAGCTGTCACTCGAAGTCTTCCTACCCATGTTTGATGTCCCCTGGAATCCTGGAAAGCTTCCACCAGCACCAGAAGGCTGACATGCTTGGGAAGAAACATTCACACTTATGCAAGGCATATATACGCTTCACACATAGCATTCTGCCAAGCCCCTCCCCACAAAAAAAAAAAAAGAAGAAGAAGAAGAAGAAAGGAGAAAGAAAAAGAAAAACCAAAACAACAAAAAACAAAACAAAACAGATTTCAACAATCTGTCAGATCCATAAATGGCATGTCATTTAATAATCTTCAGTAGGTTCTATAACACATCAGATCATTCTTTCAAATGGTAAATTTCCATGAACTATTAATGAAACAGCATTGCTCTCTTTTTAAAAATTCCTCAAGTCTAGCATTTGAATTTAATCCAACTCAGAACTCTTTAAACATCAAATCCAACTCTCATGCACAGTAAACACAAAGTCCTGAAAGCATCATTAGCCCTAAGTTAACCGTGAAGTGTTTGCTGCTGTTTCTTCTCATCATAATAAGAAATGCTACTCAATGGGGGATGATTAAAAAGTCCATATACCACATGAACCTCATGAATATACCTCTCTCAGTTGCTTAAGTATCAGTTATATAAAGCAAACTAATACTGTGACTTAATGTGCTTTTTACCTTGCCAAAAACTTCTCCCAACAACTACCCTCATTTTAAAAAGCAATAAAATCTAATTAATTTCTTTGCAAGGTAGTGCACCATTTACATCTCAGTATGTATATAGAGACCATTTTAATCTCCATCCAAAAGAAAGAAGAGCAGAAGCCCTTGGTATCTCTCTCGGTGTGACTTCTACTACCATATTCTCAATCATGTTACAAAAAGAAAATAAGTAATACCCTTAAATAAATAATTCCACTTGTAAGCTTTTTCATCCATCATGAAGTTCCTCTTTAGTCATAAAACAGAATTTCACATTTTGGAATTTAAGAGTGCTAAGATAAATATCCTTTTATGTTTAAGGAAAGCAGATTAACTTTTGAGGAAATCATCATTTCTTGTTAGAAAGACAAAATAGCACATCAAGGAAAAATATACTAATTGATGGCTTTCTAAATAAAGCATGGTCATTGAGTAGTACTAAATTGGTTGTCTTGTGTGTCAAATTAATCTCTTCATTATGTGGAACCAGACTGGCTATTTTGTGTTTCAATCCATCTTTAAGAGCAGCATTTGATTAATCAAGTTAATGATGACAGTTTTTAGCTAGTGACAAATGATACATTTATTCAGGCCCTTTTTCATATCATCCAAATTATTGTGAGCAAAAGAAAAAGAAACATCAATTTGGAAGGCAGAATTAGTATACCTAGTGTATACTCTATACTTACTTCAACAAATGAGATCAAAAGTAAGGGTTAATGAATAAATCTCTATCATAAAATATAGAGCAAACAAACTCTTTTTTTTTTTTTTTTTTTTGGTACCAGGGATTGAACTTGACGACTGAGCCACATCCCCAGCCCTATTTTGTATATTATTTAGAAACAGGGTCTCAACTGAGTTGCTTAGTGCCTGGCTGTTGCTAAGGCTGGCTTATGAACTAGCAATCCTCCTATCTCAGCCTCCCAAGCCACTGGGATTACAGGCATGTGCCACCAAGCCTGGCTGCGTCCAAACCCTTCCAGATCATTTTACGTAAAGGAACAAACTAAACAGCTATGTATTGGGGCCAATGCAAAGTTGGTAGAGCAACCAAATGCTTAATTTCAACCCAGCCACCCACATAGTGACATTACTAAGATCAGAAATATTTAGAAAACTCTTGTTGAAAATAAGTTTTAATACAGAATAAGAAGGCAGTTTATCTGTCCCTTTTCACTTACAGTAACTGTAAATGGTTAGCCCAATTTAACATTTATGCAAATGCCCTGAATATAGGGGATGAAAGATTGCAGCCTAGCTCACAAGCCAAATCCAGTCTGCCCCTTGTCTTTGTAAATAAAGTTTTATTGTACATACTACAGGTACATAGTAACTAAGAATGGTATTGGTATAAAAACAGAAGTATAGATCAATGGAGCAGAATAGAGATCCCAGAAATAAATCCACACATCTATAGTCAATGAATTCTCAGCAAAGACACCAAAACCACATTATAGAAAAGACAGCTTCTTCAATTAATAGTTTTGGGGAGGGCTGGGGATGTGGCTCAAGCGGTAGCGCGCTCGCCTGGCATGCCTGCGGCCCTGGTTCAATCCTCAGCACCACATACAAACAAAGATGTTGTATCCACCGATAACTAAAAAATAAATATTAAAAATTCTCTCTCTCTCTCTCTCTCTCTCTCTCTCTCCCCTCTCACTCTCTCTTTAAAAAAAATAGTTCTGGGGAAACTGGATAACTATATGCAGAAGAATGAAGATTGACTCTTAAGCCTGTTATCACATACAAAAATTACTTAAAATGGAAAAAAAACATTTAGGTAAGCTCTGAAACCATTAAAGTTCTAGAAGAACACATAGAAGGAAGACTTAAAGACATCAGTATAGGCAATGATTTTTTTTTTTTTTATAAAACCCAAAAGCACAGGCAAGAAAAGCTAAAGTAGAGAAATGGGATTACATCAGACTAAGAAGATTCTACATGATCAACTACAGAATGGGAGAAAATATTTGGAAATTATTTATCTGACAAAGGGTTGCTATTCAGAATACACAGGGAAATAAAAATAAATAATCTAGTTTAAAAATGGGACAAATGATCTGAACAGATTCTTATCAAAAGAAGAAATATAAATAACCAATAAGTATATAAAAATATTCAATATGACTAGCCATCAGGAAAATGCAAATCAAAATTACAATAAGATATCATCTTGTTCCATTCAAGATGGCTATTACCAAAAAAGAAAAAATAATAACAAATGCTGGCAAAGTTGTAGGGAAAAGGTAATTTATAAGCGATTACTGGGAATATAAATTAGCATGGCCATTATGGAAAACAGAATGAAGTTTCCTTAATCCCACAAGTAGGTATATATCCAAAGGAAATGAAGTCAGAATATCAAATAGATGCCTGCATTCCTATGTTTACTGTAGCACTATTCATAATAACCAAGATATGGAATCAACACAAGGGTCCACTGATGGATAAAGAAATTATGATAGATACACATGATTGAATATTATTCAGCCACAAAAATGAACCAAATCCTGTCATTTGCAACAAGATACAACTGGAGGACATTATATTAAGTGAAATAAATCATACATAGAAAAGCAAATATTGCTAGTTCTCTCTTCTATAAGGAAGCCAAAAATGCTAATCTCAAAGTGTAGAGAGAAAAAAAAAAGAAATACTAGAGGCTAGGAAGATGGGGGCTGTTGGGAGGTTAGGCAACAGGATGAAAACACATTTAGGATAAATAAGTGTGTTCTGCAGCAAAATAGAGTGCCTACAGTTCAAAATAACTAATTTTATAGTTTATGAAGAAATAAAAGAAAGAAGCTCAAAGGCTCCAAATAGGAAGAAATGATAAGAAGATGGAAATGCTAATTACCCTGAATTAATAGTATACATGGTAGACATGCGTTGAAATATAGCACTGTATACCATAAATACACACAATCGTTTTGTGTTACATTAAAAAATAAAATTTAAAAATACATAAAAATAGGGGTTGGGGATGTGGCTCAAGTGGTAGCGCGCTTGCCTGGCATGCGTGCAGCCCGGGTTCGATTCTCAGCACCATGTACAAACAAAAGATGTGCCCGCCGATAACTAAAAAATAAATATTAAAAAATTTCTCTCTCTCTCTCTCTCTCTCTCTCTCTCTCTCACTCTCTCTTTAAAAAAAATACATAAAAATAAAGTTTTAATAGGATACAGCTGCAACAATCATTTGTGTATTTCTGCAGCTGCTTGTGCACAATGGTGGCAGAGCTGAGCTGTTGTGTCAGAGACTACATGGCCTACAAAACCTAAAATGTTAACCATCTGCTCCTTTCTGGAAATTGGCTGACCCTTGCTAAAATATAATGGTTTACAAATTTTTAGAGGTCAAACCCTTTTGAATAAAACGTACCAAAAAAACTAACAAAATATCTGAAAGCAATATTTTATTAGTATACAATAATTGTATAAGTTAAATTGTATAATATTTACTTAGTATAAAGTCAATCAATGGAACAACCAGCAGTTTTGTTAAACACAGAATTAAACATAGGAATGGTAGGTGACAGTTGCAGTCATAGCAGTATCCCTATTTTTGTTTTGGGGGAGTTTGCGGGTGTGTGCATTTTGTTTTGGTTGCAGAGAATTGATTCACACAGATAAGTGGTTGCAAATAGTAACAGTTTTTTAAAAGCTCCCTGGCAAACTCAATATACTCTACAATTAAAAGATGATAGAAGTTTTATTCCAAGAAACTGCACAACTTAACCTGGCAGCCCAAGTTAACACATTGCTATTCTCTAAGGTTTCAAAAACATTTGGTTTGTGTCCTTTTTACTACCGTTTTTAAAACTGATTATTTCTAGTTTTTAGCTTGCCGTGAGAGTTGATTATATGTAAAATATATAAAACTGTCTGCCAAGTGTTCCCTCCCACTTCTTTCAGAAAATCTTTTCCCCAATCTTCAAACACCTGGTCTTAGTGAGAGTCTCCATATTTCTCATGGTAACACCTTCCCAGCACAGGGATTGACCCAGGCCAAACTAGTCGTACCTGCCTTACCAGGACACCTTATCTGGAAGTAGAGATATTTCACTTCTTACTTGAAGTGAAGATACAGGAGGTCTGAATGTTGCCAGGGATGATACTTTTCAGTCTTGTAAATATAGTACATACATAAGAATGATACTGACACACCATAAAAATCAGAGGAAAGAGATGAGGAGAGTCTTCGTGACACTGAAGTCTATGCTTCCAGTTATCCTTAATATCTAGTTGCCTCCTGTCCTCTCTGTGGTTTGGCTAGGAAGTAACTAGAATGCCAGATCAATGTCCAAAGCCAATAAATTCTCACCCTTTTCGTCTGTGGTAGTTTGAACTAGGTTTGAGTTGGTTATTAAAACTAAAAACAAGCACACACAAGATGAAAATTTTAATTGTAGTGTATGGGTTAAAGTCTGGAAAAATGCATATGATAGTAGATGTCTTTCAATCTTTCTATCTACTCCTCATAGGAGCTCCTTTCTTAAATTTGGGCAATTCTTCTTTCTATAAGTCTTAGTGGGAAGTAGAATCAAATTCCACTACATAATCTGGAATAAAGTTAACACTTTATATACTTAGTACATGTATCAGGAACTGTTTTAAGGTTCCTAGAATAAATAACTTACACTACAACTCCATTAAGCAACTGCAACTATTATCCTTATTTTACAGATGAGGAAACTGAGAAAGAGAGGTTGAGTAATCTACACAGAATTATAACCAGTAAGTAGAAGTATATACTGCAGCCCTGTATAGTTCCAGAGTCTCATCTCTAAAACTTCTCTGATTTTTGTCTCTGAAAAACCCAGATTATTTTTTCCCAAGTCATCATTGCATCTAGGCTATGCCAATCCAAGAACCCAGCCCAGTGGCAGAAACTAGGGAGATATGTATATTTGGCAGTGATGGTAGTTGCAGAAGGAGCCAGCAATTATGAACCTCCACTTATAAATTTAAGTCAATCAAAAGTAAATTTGTTAGTGCTCTTAAGAATCTTTTATAAGTATATTGCTAACTTAATTACTCCAGAGAATTATACTTAAGAAAAAGTGTTTTTTTCATTACTTTTTATATTTTAATATTGTTCTAGTTTTATGCCTCAAAAACTGCTTTCCTGGGACTGGGGTTATAGCTTGGTGGTATAGTGCATGAGGCCCTGGGTTCAATCCCAGTATTGAAAATAAAAAGTTATCCAGAACTCTTTGATCCATTTTTAAAAAGACCCTGTGTTTCACACTAAGTGCTTGGTCCTTATCGTTCATGCAATGGAAGGCCACTGGAGAGTTCTAAGAAGGACAATGCTCTGGCAGAGATATATCACAGAGCAGTATAGAAAATGACTTTGAAGAAGTCAACATTACATGCAAGAGGAACTGGAAGAAGTCAATTGTGATAGTACTGGAATCTCATTATCAGGGCTAAAAATTGGGTGATGTTAAGATAGATGGAAAGGAAGGACAGATTTGAGAGCACTTAGAGAGGCAAATTTGGTAGAGCTTGGTACCTATGTGGACATGGAGAGGACATAATGAAAGCTGTCAAAGATAATTTCCCAGTTTTTTGTTTTTGTGACTAGACAACAGTGATACCACCATATAAGACAATAAAGAAATGGAAGCAAGCTTATAAAAGATGAGGATGAATTCTGGTTGAACTTGTTGAGTTCTGAGTAGCTGTGAGATATCTAAAAAGA
Source organism: Callospermophilus lateralis (assembly GCF_048772815.1). Lineage (NCBI taxonomy): Eukaryota > Metazoa > Chordata > Mammalia > Rodentia > Sciuridae > Callospermophilus > Callospermophilus lateralis. The sequence goes on along the minus strand of NC_135311.1, from coordinate 67,267,379 downwards.
AATATCCACCAAGTTAGAAATAGCTACTTGATGTTCATTGATTCAATATAGAACAGAAGCAAACATAGATATACAACAATACCTTATCTATATATATATATATATATATATATGTATATATATATATAAGTTGATACTTATATATATATATATAAGTATCAACATTTAGATGATAACTGAAATCAAAAAAATGAGGATCATCTAGGAGAGCCTAAAGTGTGAGATATGATGAACAGTGAAATGGGAAAATTGAATGCAGGTAAATGTCAGATAGAGGCAAAGAAAATAATAGAATCTCATCAAAGAAATGGGGAAAAATAGAAAGTTTGAAGAAAAGCAATTAATAAGCAAAATTCAGAATCCAAAGGTCTATAGAACTTCAGAAATGCGTGCAGAAACATCAACTATGTGAAATTCAGCAAAAAGAAGAAAAGGATTGAACAACTTCCATGGATTTTGTAATTAGAATGTACCCACAAAGTGCATGTGAAGGCATTTTAGGGAAAGCTGATTTAGAAAGATTCTCATTTACAAAATGTTTTTAGGGACCTAGAATTTAAGTGTAAATAACAGTATAATGACACTAAGAAAAAAAAAGTTAATATATAGAAGTTCTGTGCAATTGCCCACTTCAAGTGATTGGGCTCTGGTTCTGGAAGGGGAAGGCAAATCTTTACATCTTCTCTGTAGGCTCCGAAACCCATGGAGTATGATTCTTCACTCAGCTGAAGGAATTACAAACGATCTGCTCTTGAATACGCATACACACACACACACACACACACACACACACACACGCACGCACAGTCCTCTGTTTTTATTACATTTTAAATAAGACTTTAAAATGCTAACTTATCAGAAATACACTAGAGGAAAAAGAAACAGCATGGATGTAACCCCCTACTAATGAGGCACTAATGCATAATTATTATTATACACGTACTTCTCTCTACAGACGAATATTTATAAACACTGAAACAGTCTAGTTTGCAATGAAGTCTTATGTACAGATTGTTTTTCTCTTGTGGTTTGTCCTTTTTCCTATTGTGGTAATATTTAATGAATTTCACAGGCTCTGCTCATTCTCTGAAACTACTGAATGAACTTTTACACATAATGTGTGCTGCCTCCAACGAGTATATAGAGATGAGGTATTCAGCAACATTAAACACCACCATCAGTAAAAGACAGTTATCTCCGTTTTGAATACTCAGAGTTCAGTTAAAACACAATATGTTTAAATCAAATCCACTTAAATTAAGTAGTTTCAACAAATGATATTTATAGAATGGGGACCTGTAATTAAAGTAATTCAGATTAAAAACTGATAAGATTTGAGGTAATTTGTTAAATAGCACCCTTTTCTCAGCCTGAACTCTTATCCAATTGAGAGCTGAACAAGAGATGGAGACCAAAACAGTATCAGTATTACCAACAAAGGCCAGTCTAGATTGAAGGACATGGCTTAGGTGTGTACCAACAATGAAGGAAAGTAAACCCATTCACTCACTCAATTCCATGCAGCATTGAAATGCCATCAGGAGATCAAATTGAAGAAAAATATTCTCCAAAGATCTCATTTAGCATTGCATAAATCCTACCTTTTGTTTATTCAATTACTTTTTTAGAAAATGTATATAGAAAAACATATTCAAATGTGTACTTCCTGAATGCAATTGTACACACATATACACAGAATGGGAGAAATTAGCTAGGCTTTGCACTCAGTTCTTCTCCTAAACACATTAGTTTCTCACTGTGCCTCTGCGATTTGAAGTAAGAAATAAGTCAAGAGAAAAATCCCTCCCGATGAAAACTAGAAGATTGAGTAGGAAATGACTCTCATTGCCCCTCCACTAAATGCAAATGGTTATTAACTGATTTCATTAGTTTGCTTTGCTTTTTATCAAGATGGGGTGCAAGGTCGGTATAAACATGATGCTATATATATCTCCCTGACCTTTGGATTTCTTTGTCAAGATTATGATCATAAGTCTATAGATATGCATTGAATATGTACATACAGACTCGCTTGTAGGGCTTTAGGCTGAATTACTGTTCCCTGAATAAAGATCTAGCTGCTGATTATGGAAAGTTAACAATGGAAACACATTCCTCAAATTACATTCTATGTATATAAACACCATCATTCAGTCCTTTGACAAGTTTTTGTTGAGAGTCAACTATATTCCAAGCAGTAGGCTAAGATATGGGATACAAAGATGAATCATGTGAAATTCATGACTTTTAAGAAATACCCCCTGCTATGGTTCTATATGGTTTGAGTGCGTACCCCAGTGGTTCACATATTGAAATTCCATACCCACAGAGTTATTAAGAGTTATTAAGAAACTTAATCTACCTAAGTTGTTTAGAGGTGGGGCTGTTGAGAGGTGATTTTTAAATCAACAAAAAAAAGAGTATTAAAAAATACATTCAGACAAAAACAGAAGACTGTTGGGGACCGCAAATCAAGTCAAGATGGCGCCTGGCAGTTTGCCAGGAGGAGTGGTTTGTGAAGCAATGCTACAGAGCCATTAAGATGGTGGGGATTCCTTATTGGCTGACTGCTGTATCTAGACGCTGCTAATTGAGTCAAGCTGTGTGTAATCAGTTAGGTATATATACCTCTGCTGTTTTGCAATAAAGTGGCTCCCGCTACCTTGGGTGCCTGCTACCTTGAGTTCCTGCTCAGTTCCCCAGCAATAAAGCAGTTCCCGTTTCAGCCTTCAAGTTGCTTGTCACCTCCCAGTTATTTTGCCCGGCCGGACTGCGGCAGAAGACAGATAACTTTCTGTCTCACTTGAATATGAACAAGTGGTCATTCATTGCACAAAGCAGAAAAACCTGAAGCCTGAGACAACAGAGGGGAAAGTCAACTTTATTCATCACACTAGAACCTCAGGAGAGCGATAGCATTTCAGGTATCAGGAAAGTTGAATTAATAGCTTATTTTAAAACTTTGTTATTTGAGGTCTATGAACAAGCAGCATAGGCATTTCTATTTTTTATTGATCTTTTTAGTTATACATGACAGTAGAATTCATTCTGACATAATTATACAGGCATGGAATATATCTTATTCTAATGGGGACCCCTTCTTATGGACGTACACGTAAAAGCATATATGTACATATTAGGTTCCATCCAGACCTACTGAATCAGGATCTGTACTTCAACAAGATTTCAAAGTGATCTGTAAACACAGTAAAATATGAGAGGCAATGATAAAAGTGATGCATTTTCCAGCACTCCTCCCACATCCTACAGAGACACACAGCTGCTCCCTCTCACCCCAGGGAAGAGGTTTTTTCCTTGGTGATACTAAGCCAAAAAAGTCCCAGACTCAGAGACTCTGCATCCCCAAAGACAGAAGAGAAGCAATCAAATGGAGATTCCACTTAAGCCTACATAATGAGGAGCAAGGTTCACCATACCCCCAGTCTGCTGGCAGTCCAAAGTTTAACGGCTTCCATCCCCAGGAAGAACACTACAACTTTCTACTTGGGGGAACCAACCAGCTCAAAAGACCAAACATACTGACATTTGGAGACTGCCAATGAAAAATTACATCATACCTATAATAGAGCAAGGCACATGAGTCTGATCCAAATTAGAGTAGAGGAGCAATTTTATTTGCCTGTCTAATTATTTGAATAAAATGTGCATTGTATCTCTCAGACTAATCACTGGACTAGCACATATAATAATAAAAAAAAAAAAAAACAAGTTCTCCAATCCATGGATAATATCTGTCCATGACACTCAGGCAGGAAATAAAGATGTGATTCATTTGCAATGTGTACCACAGATGTGAGAGGGAATGCAGTCATATAGGTGATGATACTCCATAACAACCTACATCTATTGAAGAACTATGATTCATCCTCTTTTTTTTGTACTCACTCATTCAGTGCTCATGATTGAAGTTGATACTATTCTTACGCCTTTCAACAGATGAGGAATTTGTAAGTTAGAGAAATTAAATGGATTATTAAACAACAGATTGAAAATACACCTACCAGGGCTGGGGATGTGGCTCAAGAGGTAGCGCGCTCGCCTGGCATGCGTGCGGCCCGGGTTCGATCCTCAGCACCACATACAAAGACGTTGTGTCTACCAAAAAAAACTAAAAAATAAATATTAAAAATTCTCTCTCTCTCTCTCTCTCTCTCTCTCTCTCTCTCTCTCTCTCTCTCTCTCCTCTCTTTAAAAAAAAAAAAAGAAAATACACCTACCAGTTTGTTCCTTCCAGAAATACCACCCATTTTATTTCAGATAAGGCTGACAATATTTTGAGAAATGGAACATCAGTAGAGAATGGGAATGACTTAGTGGACTCAAGAGCACAGAAATCTTAGGTTGGCATTGAGTAAAGCAGAGAACCAACCCAATTCATAAAGCAGAATCCTTGCTATGGCTGGGAATTAGAATTCCAGTTCTTCAGAAAGTGAGGGTGAAGGAGGAGAGATGCCTAAAAATAAAGTCAACTAGCTGAAACCTTTGGGAGAAGGAGAAAAAGAAGAAATAAAAGGTTGTCATGAGAGAAGGGAAACCATTAGGGTAGAGGAAAGGAAACTGGGGAAATATTAGAAAGTAATGTTGACCAAATTATGTTATATGCATTTAGGAATGTACCACAATGAAACCCACTCTTCTATATAATTAATATGCACCAATAAATAATTCTTTTAAAGAAAGAAGCACTCATCCCTACATCTCCTCCTGCACTCCTGCTCATCTCATATCCAGGAAAGAGGACCAAAGATTCTCTGCAGAATATTAAAACAGGGTCTTTGACTTGTGGAATACTGAGTACAGTTAAGGACATGAGTGCTGTACTGAAAATATATTTCTATCTCCTTGAGCCCCAGAATACTGGCCAAACATGAATTCTTCCAGCAGGAGATTGCTAGAATCAGAAGCCCCTCCAGAGTCCCAAGAGGAAACTCCTAAAGATACTGGCCCTAGAGTGTTCCAACCAGAACTTTCAGGTAAATCACAGTAACAAGATGCACTCATGGTAAGAGGATGCACTATTATAATTATTATACTAAGCCAAAGAAGTCCCAGACTCAGAGATTCTGCATCCCCAAAGACAGAAGAGAAGCAACCAAATAGAGATTCCACTTAAGCCTACATAATGAGGAGCAAGGTTCACCATACCCTCAGTCTGCTGGCAGTCCAAAGTCTAACAGCACAAGATTGACAAAGCTAAAAATATGACAAAAACCTAATATTGGCTAGACTATAGGGAAACTGGCTCCCTCATACATAGCAACTAAGAATGTGAATTGGTGCAATTTTTTTACCCTACTGTGCTGGGAATGGAACCTACAGTATCCAGTGTGCCAGGCCAGTATTCTACCACTGAACCACACCCTCAGTCTAGAATAACTCTCTGAAGAGCAATTTGACTATCTTTCAAAACAACTTAACTGCCAGGAATTCACCCTTCAGCAATTTCACTAGCAATTTACTTGCAAAAACAAGCCAAGTTATATATGAAAAGATGTTCACTGAAGCATGTATCCTAAAAAAATGTAAGGGTTAAAGATATAGCTCAGAGCTAGAACATTTGCCTAGCACACAGAAGGCCCTGGGTTTGGTTCCACAACACCAAAAAAGGGGACATGAAAAATATAAATAAATGTATTAAATAACCAACAACAAAAATGCAGGTTAAGAAATTAGGTCCACTTGTGTAATGGAATACTAGGAACCATTAAAAAGAACAAAGTAGATCTATGTGTTTATATTATATGATCTCTGAGGTAGAATGAAAAATGGAAAATATAGCATGCAGATGACTAAATATACTTATCTTATTCTATTTGTGCTGCTATAACAGAATACCTGAGACCAGGAAATTGATATATAATAGATATTTTTTCCTCCTATTTCTGGGAAGTTCAAGATCAAGGCACACTATCAGGTGAGTCCAATATCTGCTTCCAAAATGGTACCTTGAACTTTGTATCCTCTGGAGGACATCAACACTGTGCCATAATATGGCAGAGGTAGAAGGGCAAAAGAGAAACAAATTCACTTCCTCAAGCTCTTTTCCATCTGCCCCCCATGATTCAATCACAAGGCTACACCTCCCAACACTGTCGCAGTGTGCAGTGTGTGCATTACAAAGTTCCCCTTTGGGAAAACCAACTCACTCAAAGGACTTATACATAATGACATTTGGGAATCCTAATAAAGAGACAGCTGGTCACTTTATCATCCCACAGTAAGAACAAAGTAAGGCACAAGCCTGCATATAGGAGGAAACAAAAAAACACCCAAACCATTTCTACTTGTATACATGTGTATATACTTATATTTACACACACTCCTATTTATGCACATATGCATATATGCTTGTACTTAAAGAAAATGCTGGATTATACATTTCCTAAAGCTACTAATAATAGCTAAATCTAGAGAGTGGAATAGTGTATCTGGTGTAGAAGAAAGACTTAGTTTTGGGTTTTTGCTTTTATTCTATACATGTGATTTTTACCATATGTGTGTATTTTTAATTTAAGATAAAAATATTGACATTTTTAAGTTGTGTAATTTTATCTGAAGCATTAGCTACTATTTGAAATAAAACATTCTTAAATCTATATCCTTGACCTAAAATTCTATCTTTTTTTTTTAATGGTGCTGGGGATTGAACCCAGGGCCTTATGCATGCTAGATAAGTACCCTGCCAGCTGAGCTATATCCCCAGCCCTAGAATTCTATCTTGATGCTGGCCCATGTGAAACTAAAATTCAACATTCCAAGCTAACCTCCTGATCTTGCTATCTCAACCACTGCTGCCACCACCATCACTCATGTTTGGGTTATTCTTTTTTTTTTTTTTTTTTCGTTATTCATTTGTAATTTGATCACCCTCCATCCAGTCTCTTGAGTCAGAAACCTGGAAGGTATACAAGATTCCATCTTCTCCCTCACCTCCTATATTCAGTCACCAAATGCTGTCAATACTTATACCTTCTATATATTATTTTTAGTGATTCTTTTTAGTTATACATAACATCAGGATTCATTTTGATATAACTATAAGAGAATAGAATATAATTTGTTTTTATTCAGTCCCCAAAACTTCCCTTTTGCTTACCTTCTTCCCTCCCCCTTTCCCTTGCCTCTTCTACTGAACTTTCTGTCCTTTACTTACAAATTTTTAAATTAGTATCTTGTAGATGTACATGATGGTGATATTCACTGTGGTATTATTCATATACATACATAGGAAAGTTAGTTCATATTTATTCCACTGACTTTCCCTATCCCATCTCTCTTCCCTTCCCTTTATTCCCCTTTGTCTTCTGCACTTATCTTTCTTCTATTCTTTCACACACACCCCACCCCCACTTATTTGGATTATCTTTCACACATCAGAGAAGACATTCAACCTTAGACTTTTGGGGAGTGGCTTATTTCACTTAGCACGATATTCTCCAGTTCCATCCATTTACCAGCAAATGCCATAAAGGCATTCTTCTTTATGACAGAATAATACTCCACTGGGTATATATAACACATTTTCCTTATCCATACATCTGTTGAAGGGCACCTAGTGTGATTCCATAGCTTGGCTATCATGAGTTGGGCTGCCATAAACATTGATGTGGCTGTATTACTGTAGTATGGTGATTTTAAGTCTTTGGGGTATATGCCAAGGAGTGGGATAGCTAGGTCATATAGTGGTTCTATTTCTAGTTTTTTAGGAATGTCCATATTGCTTTCTAGAGGGGTTGCACTCATTTGCAGTCCCACCAACAATGTATGAGTGTACCTTTTTCCCCACATCCTCACCAACATTTATTGTTACTTGTATTCTTTATAATTGTAATTCTGACTAGAGTGAGATTAAATCTCAATGTAGCTTTAATTTGCATTTTTCTAATTGCTAGAGATGTTGAACATTTTTTCATATATTTGTTGACCATTTGTATTTCTTCTTTGGAGAAATGTCCAGTTTCTTTGCCCATTTATTGGTTGTGGGTTTATGTGGGCATGGGGTGTTTGTTTGTCTTGGTGTTAAGTTTTTTTTTAACCTCTTTGTATATTCAGAATACTAATGCCCCTGAAGATCAGATGGCAAAGATCTTCTATTCTGTAGAGTCTCTGTTCATGCTCTTAATTATTTTCTTTGTTGTGCCAAAGCTTTTTAATTTGGTGCCATCCCACTTATTGATTTTTTATTTTATTTCTTTTGCTTTAGAAATCTTGTTAAGGAACTTAGTTACTCTGACAACACATTGGAGTGTTGGGCCTACATTTTCTTCTAGCAGCTACAGATTTCTGGTCTAATGCCTACATCTTTGATCTACTCTGAATTGATTTTGTACGGGGTGAAAGAGAGGTGTTAAAATTCATTCTTCTACATATAGATTTCCAGTTTTCCCAGCACAATTTGTTAAAGAGGCTCTTTTCTCCAAAGTATGTTTTGCCTTTGTCTACAGGCAGATAACAGAATTTATGTAGGTTTGTCTCTGTATGCTTATTCTATTCCATTGATCTTCATACCTGTTTTGGTGCCAATACCATGCTAGTTTTGTTACTGTAGCTCTATAGTATAATTCAAGGTTGGTGTTGTGATGCCTTTTCTTGGCTTTCTCACAAGAATTGCTTTGGTTATTCTGAGTCTCTTATTTTTCCAAATGAATTTCAGTACATCTTTTTCTAGTTCTGTGAAGAATGCCATTGGAATTTTGTTGGGGATTACACTGAATCTGTATTGAACTTTTGGCAGTATGGCCATTTTGACAATATTGATTTTGCCAATCCAAGAACATGGGAAAGTCTTTCCATCTTTTAAGGTGTCATCAATTTCTTTCTTTAGTATTCTTTAGTTTTCTATAGTAGAGGTCAGTCACCTCGTATTTTTAATTTATATATAACAGCAGAATGCATTACAATTCTTATTATATAGAGAGAGCACAATTTTTCATATCTCTGGTTGTATACATAATATATTTACACCAATCTGTATCTTTATACATGTACTTTGAATAATAATGATCATCACATTCAACCATCATTAATTACCCCATGATCCCTCTCTTCCCCCTCCACCCCTCTGCCCTGTCTAGAGTTCGTCTATTCCTCCCATGCTCTCTATCCCTATCCCATAATGAATCAGCCTCCTTATATCAAAGAAAACATTCGGCATTTGGTTTTTTGGGATTGGCTAACTTCACTTAGCATTATCTTCTCTAACTCCATCCATTTACCTGCAAATGCCATGATTTTATTCTCTTTTATTGCTGAGTAAAATTCCATTGTGTATATATGCCACATAATTTTTATCCATTCATCTATTGAAGGGTATCTAGGTTGGTTCCACAATTTAGCTATTTCTTCACCTCATTTGTTAGATTGATTCCCAAGTTGTTTGTTTGTTTTCAAATTATTTTAAATGGAATAATTTTCCTAATTTCTTTTTCAGCAGATTCATCATTGGAATATAAGAACATGATTAGTTTGAGTGTTGATCTTGTATCCTGTTACTTTGCTGAATTTATTTATGAACTCTAGAAGTCTTTTGTGGAGTTTTTTTTGGGGTCTTCCAAATATAGGATCATGTCATCAGCAAACAGAGATAATTTGAACTCTTCTTTTCCTATTTGTATCCCTTTAATTTCCTTCTCTTGCCTGATTGCTGTGGCTAGAATTTCAAGGACTGAATAGGAGTTCTGAGAGTGAGCATCCTTGTCTTGTTCCTGTTATTAAAGGAAATGCTTTCTTTTATCTCCTTTACTGCTCACAAATTAATACCCAACCAGACATCCACTGTGCCTTAATTAACATAGTAATTAAGCTTACTTCAATGTTCTTCTTATCAACTTTCTGCATCCAGTACCTCTTGAATCTATATTTCCTATAATCCTCAGGGTGATCTCTCAATAATCCCAATATTATCAAGGCATTCCCTGACTTAAAGCCCTTGTGTTCTTCAGAATGCAAGTCTTGGGAATACAAGGTCTTCACAATAAAATCTAAATTACTTGGCATCTTACATCATTGTGAACTGGTCCCTGCTTTTCTCATCTACCTTGGCAATACTTTCTTTCCTCCCCTCAACACAAAAACCTGCCACTCCATGTACTTAGACATTCCCATTTTCATCCTGTGAAGCAGATGTTGTTCTTTTGAAATGCTTTTCCTCTTTTCTACCTAATTCCCATTTTTCCTTATCACTGTTTCACTTGTATCTCAACTCTGAATATGAACATATAGACATCACCTCTTTTATTTTTTTATCCTCAGATCCCATTATGGTGCCAGATATATAATGAGATCTCATTAAATATTTATTAAATAAATGAAGCAAGCTAGACAAAACAGCTGTTGTCCTAAAGCAGATAGTGACAACTCTTCCCACCCAAAAAACATTCTTCCTTAAAAACAATGAATGTGGTCAATTCATCTTTTTATTCTTGTCAGTGGTCTCCTGACTCACACCTTCAAGATACCTTTGATGTATAATGCTTTTACATTGTGCCTTAAAAATCGAATCATCCATCCGACACAGAGAGGCCCACTGAGAGAACTACTGATGAACTGTGAAACAGAATAAATGACTCAAATCAGAAAACAAGAGTTTCCAATCAATTAAGGGTAATAGAAATAAATTGTAAAGTATTAAAGGACAGTTTACAGGCTACCTGTGGTTAGTCCTTTAAAATCACAACAATGTATGTGGTATAGGAAAAACTTAAATCCATGTAACAGAGGAAAGGTTATAGATCATGATAAATAATATTTGTAAGAACAATGGAACCTGGAAGAGAAAAATTCAAACCATATAAAGCCCCTGTGTGGGATGTAAAACATTCAAATCTCAACTCATTTTGCTGTTGCCTAAATGTCCTGTACTCGCAGAAACATTCTCCATCACCTTGACAGTTTTCTTTTGTATACAAATTTTATTTACCTGAATTATTAATGCTGCCTTTTGTTTGTGCCCGTATCTTAATTTTTCTCTTTTCATTCACCTGTCGTGAGTGTTTTGAATCACATTTTAGGAGATGATGAACAAAATACTTCTTTGGGAAACTGGATAGTGTCACCAATGTTTTTATACTACTGAGAAATCATTCTGTTTTTCCAGTTTTAAAAAAAATGAGCATTTCTTCTTTTTATAAATTGTCAATCACTGGAAATTTTACTTTAAACTGTATTGAATGGATAAAAGATAGACTTTAAAGTGTGGATGGTATGTCAGATGAAAAATATTATACATAGAGACTCTGGTGGGCAAGCAAATCACAATATGAAATAAGTTTCTTGAGGAGAAATTCCTAAGGCCAATAGTAGTAAACAGCAATTAGTAATGCTCATAAGGGAATTATTTCAATCATACAGCCAAAATCTTTTTTTTTACTAACATCACACTATACAGCACACAATGTTCATGCCCAGAATCTACTTCATTTGGTTGAAGCAAAGCTGTAGATAGAAAATACTCAAGGGTTGGGATTATAGCAAGAAAAATTGCACACCTTTAGTCGAAAAGGAGTGGGGGCAATTAACAGTCTTTCAAATCTCTTTAAAAATGTACTTGTAGTTTTCTCTGTTTCATTTTACAATAAAACAAGCTGTGATTATTGAAAAGGAAGAGAAAGCAAAACTGTCTTTTTTGCAAATGTTCCTTGAAACCCTGCGGAAGAACAATGTCTCACCAACTCCCACTGAACTCACAGAGACACAGCTGAAATATTAGGAGACCATATGTACAAACACCCTGTGATTTCAAACAGACAAGCTTATTGGGAAGAGAAAAGTTTTCCCTCTTTGATTTCTTTTAGGATGATAAAATGAAAGGGACAGTAATACATATTTTAAGCCCTGTGAATTCACAATGGGGCTTTAGAATAAAGAGGTAAAAACCTTTGAACTAACAAAGGTCCATTGCCTTACATTTCTTTTCTCACAAATGCCTTGTAAAGGAAATTATGCTAGATCGGGGGACCAGCTGGCTTTTGCCACTGCACCTTTGGTAGCATAGCACATTTTCAGACTGTATCAATCCAGCCAGAATGGACCATATCATTGACTCCTCTTGGACCTCTCCTCTTATCATAGAGCTGGTTTTAGTCCAATGCCCTGGGAAAGCATTCACTCACCGGCTTACATCTGAGTGTCTCTTTGTACTAGTCCAAAGCCTGAAGTCGACAAATTCCATTAAATTGATTAAAGTAGTCCCAGAGACTACCCAGGCTTTTACACTGCCCTTAGATTAAAGACCAAAGCAGCCTCCTTCTTCTGAAGATGCTTCCGATGGGGTTGGGGAAGTAATTTGGTTGAGGTGTTGAGTTTTGTGGACTTTTTATGGATTGATTTTTATTTTCTCTGTAATTTTCAAAGAGGTCAACAAAAATACAAAGGCTCTTATATCAGAAAAAGAGAGGAGGCTTTTATTACAAATGATCTCTAATTACTTCTTTGTTCCAAAAAGACAGCAGTTACAGCTGCTGGAACTTAAAAAGCTAGCACTCTGTCCTGATGAGATATTCACCAGAGCTCTAGAGAAAAGTGCCTGCTGGAAGAATCAGAGATTTCCCTAAATTTAACTGAATGGAAATGGCTCCTCAAATTGAAAACCTCAAGGAAGAACAGGGAAGCCAAGAAATCAAATAGTGGACGTGCAAATTGATGATAACCCCATGAAAGAAAGGAAACTAAAGGGGATGTGGCACAAATTGAATATCTATTTTCTACCATACGAGGAAAAAGGATAGCTTAGTAGTTACAGAAGTTGAATCCCCTAGTTATTTGACCAGCTTGACAAATTCTATGAACTTAGGAGGGTTATTTCACCTCAAAAGTTCAGGGTTTTTATCTAGTAAAGTGAGAATAATAGTACCTATATATTAATAAAAGACTTTAAAAGTTTCTTGCATATTTAGCACTATACCTGACATAAACTCCACACTCAATGCATTTTAACAAGTTATTGTTATTCTATGTGAAATTTTTCTGTAGTTCAACAAAGTTTAGATAGTAGCATATAGTATGGCTTGGAACAAGGAGGCTTAGCTCCCAAAGACCTGGATTTTAGTTCTGGTTCAGCTACTGACTTGTTGTGCGACTATAAATGAGTTTCAATCTAGAAAATGAAGAGTCAGTCAGGATTGGATATTTGTGTCTCCAAATGTCCTCTTGGGAGCAACATTCTGTACTCAAAACTGAATTACTGCTATTCCCCCCCCCCAACAATTCTGTTCTCCTTGACCAAAAGAGAACATTTATTGTTCTCTCCTGAACTTACATCTCAATAAACTTTCCTATTTCAATACATAGCACTGTTATTCAACTAGTCTTTCAGGACAAAAACTTTGGAATTGTTCTTAATACTGTTGTTTCACATTCCATTCAAATCCAACAACATATCCTATTTGAACCCAATATATTGGATCCAGAATGTGATCACTTCACCTTACATCCACCAGGCTACCTTCCTGGTTCGAGTATTACCATCTCTGGCATCAATTACTGCAATAGCCTCCTTCCTGTTGAATTATATCCTTTATAACTATGAAATATAAATCCTATCTCTAATAATACTTCTCACCTTAAAAGTCTACCTCCTCTGATATCAATAAAGCTGCAAAAACTCTCTTTTATCCAGTGTTTTCAAACAGAATAGCCCTCCCTTATTCATGGTTTCACTCTCCAGGATTTCAATTGTCTGCAGTCAATCATGACCTGAAAATATGAAGTGGAAAATTCTACAAATAAACAATTCTCAAGGGTTCAAGGGCATGTAATTCTGGGCAATATGATTAAATCTGAAGTCATCCTGCTTCGTCTCATCAGGAACACGAATCATTTCTTTGTCTAGCACATCTACACTGTGCATGCTACCTACCTGTCAGTCACTTAGTAGTCATTTCTGTTATCAGATGGACTGTTGCAGTAGCACAGTGGTTATGCACAAGTTACCCTTGTTTTACTCAATGATGGCCCCAACATGCAAGGCTAGTAGTTCTGCAGTGCAGATGTGCTAAAGAGAAACTTCAAAGTGCTTCCTTTAATTGAAAAGCTGGAAGTTCTCAATTTAGTAAGAAAAGAACAAACTGTATGCTGAAGTTGCTGAGATCTATGGTAAGAACAAAGCTATCCATGAAATTGTGAAGAAGAAAAATAACTCCATGTTAGTGTTGCTATCACACCTCAAACTTCAAAAATTGTGGCCATAGGGCACAATACATGCTTAACTAAGATGAAAAAGACAGAAAATTACAAGATTCAGTACTAACTGCAGTTTCAGGCCTCCACAGGAGTCTTAAAACATCTCCCACAGATAAAGTATGACCCCTGTATATCTTTTCCAACCTTCTAACTTTAAACCTTCTGTATCCTTATATATTTGCATCTTTTATTCTTTGTAGAAAGTATATAGTTGGGCTTTGTATTGTTCAGTATCAATCTCTGTCTTTCACATGGTGTATTTAACCTATTTACTTTAATATAATTATGAATATAGTAGGTTTATAGCTATGGCTTTACCATGCCATGTGCTTTATAATTTACTCTCTGTTTTATATTCCTTTTATTTTCCAGAATCATCAAACATATTTTCATATTTTCTTGTGTTAACTTACATCATTCTTTTCATTGTTCTCCTATAGATTACTTAGATTGCATCATAAACACTTGAGTTATCACGTTCTAATATAAATTGTTACTCTTCTCACTTCCCACTATCGCTAGAACCTTAGAAAACTAGAATTCTATTTTTTTAAATCTTTTCTTATATTTTGCATTTTTGTCGTGCATTTTATTTATACAGTAATTTAAGACTCCAAGTACATTACTATTGTTGCCAATACCCAGATGTTTTTCTTTTCTGATATTTTCCATTCCCTCTTGAATTTACATGTTTTTTTCCTGAAGATATTTGTTTACTATTTCTTTTAATATGGGACTACTGACAAGAAATTCCTTTCATGTCTACTTTTCTAAAGATATCTTTATTTCACCTTAGTTTATGAAGTATATATTCATCAGGTGTAGAATTGCAACTTGGCCATTATTTTCTTTCAACATGCTAAAGATGCTATTTTATTGCCTTCTGACTATCATGGTTCCAGTTAAGAAGTCAGACGTAGGTTTTATTGACATTCTTTTGGGAAAAGTGTTTCTCTGGATACACTTTCTCCACTTATTAGCTTTCAGCAGTTTTGCATATGAATTACCATGTATCATTTTCTTTCAATTTAACCTGCTTTAACCTGCTTTAATCTTTCATCAGTTTTAGAAAATTGCTAGCTTTTAACTTGAATTTTTTTTCTTACCTAATCTCTCCTTTTGCAGTTTCAATTACATGTTCTCTTAAGCATGCTTCATATTACTCTTACTGATGGCTTTGTTGTTGTTTTCATTATTTTTCTTTCTTTACTTCTGCTTGAGTATTTTTCTATTGGCCTGTTTTCCAAAACCCCCACCCCAAACAGAGTCTCTGAGTGATGTTATCTTTCATCAAACATGCTAATAATTAGTTCCATTAAAGGAACTAATCATTTCAAGTTAATAAGAAATTGAGTTGAATTGAGACTACTATGATATTTTGGTAAAATTCAATCTAACTCTGTTTGACCCTGAGGCATAGCTTCCAAGGACTTTTCATCATAAGCCTGGTAAGACTCTGGTTCACCAAATCTGAAGGACCAAAGAAGATTCAGTTCCGCCCTTCAGAGATTTACAACTTAGCTCTTGAGCTTTCTGCCCCACAGGCTTCCAATGTGGCAAATTATTCCAGGAAGTCCAGCTATATGTGAGGCTCCTAAGTCTCTGATTCTGTTATTTCAGCCTCTGAAAATGCCAAATTCCCACTCATTTCCGTTTTCCAGGAATGGCTTTCTGCCAGAGGTAATGCCTAGATTTTCAACCTCTACATGAACCTAGATTTAGTAAGTGTCTCTGGTGAAAAATGCCTAGAGATCAATTCACCACTCCTTCAAGGGATTTTATCCCTTGCATATTTCATTATTTAGGATCCTGTCTTGGAGAATTCTGGGTTTCCTATGCACCAAAAACTGTGTTTTACTCTACCTTTCAGAAGCTTTCAACCCAGCTCTTTAATCCCTGGAGAAACCTCAGATTTCAGCAGATGTCATATGGAGAAAACTAACCATGCATTTGAGATCCCTCTAGTCTCTAATTTTGTTACTCCAGCCCCAAACAAGCACTGAAATCTTTATTTCCTAAAAAGTGTCTCTCAGCTTGGGTCAAGTTCTGATCCTCTCAGCCCATGCCCAGAACCATCAAGTGCAAGCAGTGGGGAAAGGACTCCTGATCATCAGTTTCCCTTCTGAAATTGTCTTCATTGCTGCTGTAGCCTTCTATGCTTTTAAAACTGTAAGTTTTGAAATTTATCCAGCTTTCTCTACTTTTTGGGGGGAGAAATGCCTTAACACAACCCAATACATTGTGTTCAGAACTAGAAATCTACAGACAACTCCCAACAGGGTTTGCTGCTTCCATTCTGGACACTCTGTAGGCTATTTGCCACAAAGAAGTCAGACAATTCTTTTAAATCATAAATCAGATTAAATCATTCCTGCATTTGTAATAAAAATCTTAACTCCTTCTCATGCCTTCCAGGCAAAACTGTTCTTGATCTGATACCCCTCGGACCTCATCTCTTAGCCCTCTCACAGGTCTTTCTAGTACTCCTTAAGATGCTAATTGGAAATCTGTTCTTCTCCTATGTCCCACCCTATCCCATGACATGATCAACATGAGATAAGGAATGCAATCTACCTGTTCAACCTCTTTATTTATTTATTAATGTCTGGTCATATTGTAGGTGCTAGATACATATTTAGGTAACAAATGAATAAAATTGAAGCTGTCCTGCCTTAATATGGCTGGGGTTCAGAAGCCCTGCCTGAAAACTTCCCCCTTTGCTATCTATGACAGCCTACAGAATCGAGAACTGACCTCATAATTTTTAAATGAAAATTTTAATGAAATTTTTACAGAAACACTGAAGCAAATTGAAATTCCAGGGATCACAGTTTGGAAATCAAATGCATCACTAAGATTCCTTCCAGTTCTAATATTTTAGCCAAAATAAAAAAAGTGTTGGGGGAAAGCTAAAGCTGAATATTACAGCAAACCTGTTCCACTAGAACTGTTTTTGCATCCTCAGCTGCCATAATAAAGAAGCTGAATATTGAAGGTAAAAATAGCATTAGTTGTACATGTATTTTGTAGCTCTAACTTATTTTCTAGGGAAACCTTTTCAACACCAGTGAAATTAGTTCTAAGCTTCCATCTGAACAAAAAAAGAGGCTCCTCCAGAATGCTCTAGATTCTAGACAAGGAGCTATTTTTATGGCAATTCCGTATTGTGGCTTAAAGTTTTGCATTTTGGAGGGCATTTGGGTGCACTCCTGTAATTCCAGGGACTCAGGAGGCTGAGGCAGGAGAATTGCAGGTTTGAGGCCAGCCACAGTACTTTTAGTGAGGCCCTCAGTAACTTAATGAGACATTGTCTCAAAATTTAAAAAATAAATAAATAAATAAAAGATGGGGGAATGAGGATGTAGCTCAGCGTCCCCAGGTTTAATCCCCAGTAACAAATTGAAGTTTTGCAGTTTTGCTGTTTGAGTGTTTTTTTAAATGTTAGGCATAGAAGCCAGATGTGGTGGTGTACACTTGTAATTCCAGCTACTAAGAAGGCTGAGGCAAGAGGCTTACAAATTCCAGGCCAGCCTCTACAACTTAGAAAGACCCTATCTCAAAATTTTAAAAAATAATAATAATAATAAGCAATAAAATTAAAAGGACTGGGGGTATAGTTCAGTAGTAAAGTGCCATGGGATCCAATTCCTAGTACGAAAAAAAAAAAAAAAAAAAAAAAAAAAACCTATGTATAGAACTATACAGCATTTCATTGTGAGAAGGAGGGGGAAAAAGTGTTCCTCCTGACCTGTGCTCTCTTTTCCCTGAGAATGAAAAAGAATTCTGTGCTTATGGAACTTCACAAAAGTAATGACTACATAAGGTCCAAACAACTCCAGTCCCTGGAAAGAACCACACTTCATCAAAAGAGATCTTTAGAGGGCTGGGTCTGTGGTTCAGCAGTAGCATACTTGCCTGGCATGTGTGACGTATTGGGTTCAATTCTCAGCACCACATATAAATAAATAGATAGATAGATAAACAAACAAATAAAGGCCTATCAGCAACTTAAAAATATTTTAAAAAAAAAAAAAAAGAGAGAGATCATTAGAAATCACTCACACACCACTGGTATTTTCTTCCCACCTCTACAAAAAATAACAATTTTTCCTCTCTCTGGGCAGCTCCCATCATTACTCGAGACAAGATTTCCCTGAAGCACCAGCTGAGAAGGCAACTGGGTGCTGAGGTAGGCCTCTGGTACCTCTCTTTTGTCACTGCAACACATGATTTTCATGATTTCCTTGGTCCACATGATGTGTGGTTTGGTTTAATTAAATTAAATAAAATAGCACAAAAAGAAATATTCATTAAAAAGGCAAAAACCTAACTACATTACAACTTAAAATGAGAAATAATTAATTCAAACTATGGCAAAATAATTTTGAAACAACCTAACTGCATAGCCAAAAAGCTCAGCTACACCCCCAAGTCCTTTATGGAAGAAAGAATGCACAATTTTTCTGGTTTATTCTTATTTCAGTATATTAGCATCATCAAATATTACCACCAATCATAGGCCACAGCTGATGTTTTATATCTAAAAGAGACATTCAAGTTCATTTAAGATTTACACAAGTTCTGAGCACCATTTGATCATTGATCTTGATGCATTTTGATTACTAATTATTCATGTTAGGTGTACGTAATTATCAAATAACAACTCACCTGAGTTTATAGCTAGACTTCTCAGAGATGAAAACACTTCTTTCTTCTCACTTCTGATACCAAAATTGAAAAGTTTTTTTCTCCAAATTTTTGAGGAGCATGATAAACAAATAAATAATAATTGTTTACTCTCACCTCACAGAATAATCCAGAAGTTTCAAATGGTAGCCAACAAACCAAATCCACTCTATAAATGAGTTTAATTTGATCCACACAGAGGTTTTTAATTTTTTAAATCCATTGCCAACATCTGAAAATCAAGAATTCCACTTTAAATTCCAGATATCTCACTTCTCTCAAAAAATTCTATATAGACTCAGCTACCCCACTCCTTGGAATTTATCCAAAAGAACTAAAATCAGCATAGTTTAGTAATGCAGGTACATCAATGATAATAGCAGTTTGATTCACAATAGCCAAGTTATGGAACCAGCCCAGGTGCTTGTCAACAAAATAAATTGATAAAGAAACAAATGGAGTTTTACTCAACCATAATGAAGAATTAAATTATGTTATTTGCTGGTAAATGGATGGACGTGGAGAACATCATGCTATGTGAAATAAGCCAGACCCAGAATATCAGGGTCCAATGTTTCTTCTCATGTGTGGAAATTAGAGATAAATAAGGAATTTTTAAAAGGGAGGAACCCAATAAAAATGTAAGGGAAAGCAGTGGAGTATAAAAAGAAAATGGAAGGGAAGAAGAGTGGGATAGAAAAAGGCAGGATCTGCAAAATGAAATTGACCAAACTCTGTTATGTGGATGTATGAGTATTTCACAATGAATTTCACATTTGTGTATATTTCTATTGCACCAATATAAATAGATAGATAGATAGATAGATAGATAGATAGCTGATAGATAGATAAAAGAAATGGAAGACCAGTAGAATAGAGGACGAGAAATGAAGGGAGGGAAAATGGAATGGAAGTACTGGGTACTGAAATGGAGCAAATTATATGCATGTATGGAAATGTCAGAATGAACCCTACTATTATATATGACAATAATGTACTAATAAATATATTCTTTCAATGACTATAAGAGTCAGGATATAGGTCAGTGGTAGAGTGCTTGCTAACATGTGCAAGTCTCTGGATTTGGTTCCCCAGCATCACAGAAATTTTTTTTAAAGTTTAAAGTTATAAAGGCTGTTCCCTACACAGGGCATCAACCTAAGGGGTTAGTGGGGCTAGCTCCAGGCTCCTCCTTCCTTTGCTAAGCCATGTATACAAGGTCTGCATTCATCAGCCAGACTGGGTCTATATCCATGAAAGGGAAAGTGTGTTATTTTCCAATTTGCACAAACATGCCATAGAGTCTAGCATTGATGTTATCCTGGGCAGTCAGGCACACATAGCAGCAATCACCTGGAATATTGAGACAAAGCGAGTAAGCATGAATTTACCATACTCCCCACCACTCCCTATTTTTACCCTCCTGTTTCACTACTTTATGAAGCCAGCTTACTTTCTCTATAAACATTCGAGTTTGCAACTTTTTGTCAGCATCAAAAGGAAGTGATACTTCTGATTTATTCATCTAAATTATGTAAGTTTAAATTCACTTAGCAGAGGAAGTGAGCTCCTGAGCCCAACAGAAACTCTCAGGAGTTAGGTTTATGATCAAGTAGACCTGGATAGCCATGTCACATTGGAAAAGTCATGGGTCCTGTCTGTATATCAATTTCCTTATCTGTAAAATTAAATTAACATAATCTCTTCTGGAGGTTTGTAGTGAAGTTTAAACTAGATGATGTCTAACATAGGGTTCGGTAGATACTAAATACTCAGAAAATGAAATTTTATGTTAAAATTGCTAAGACTGTGTTATCTTTCTGGTCCTGAAGCAGAAATGTTGTCAATTATTTCAGGAATCATGAATATTTATTCAAAATTATTATTATTTATTCAAAATTATATTGTCTATGCAACATGAAAGCAGGATTAATGTCTACCTTTCAGTAGTCTCTGCCTAACAATGGCACATAGAAGGAATTTTGAACTTATTAGTAGAACACTTGAATGAATGAAACTACTTTCCCGTCTGCAGGACCTTTCTCAGTCAAATCCAGGATACTTTTCCAACAATAATCAGGGAACACCATTAAAACAGAAACATATGCCAAAGTATCAGGAAAGGTGCACTTGAGGAGTACAAACAAGATTCAACATTTACCTTAAATTGGCATAGAAGTCCTGTGTAATCGAACTGCAAAATATCATAGTGCATTAAATTCAAAACAGAGGGAACCCAGTTTCTCTCACCACCAAATAAATGTGTTAAAAATCTATTGATGGAAACACTAACTCAGGGCATTGATCCAGATATGAAAGAACTATAGACTATTATTTTTCAAGTGGCCCCAGGAAAAATTTGTGGTAAAAGATAACTATTTATTTAAAGGTAGAAATTTTTTTAAATGAGAGATGTCCCACAGGTGGTCAATAAAATGAGCCAACAGCAGAGTTCCCAGGTTCTTCAACATCCCGTCTCCTTTAAAAAAAAAAAAAAAATTCAAATAAACAAAACAACAACAATTAGTACACCCAGAAGACTAACTTGTTCTCTATCAACAGAAAACACCAAGATTTTAGCAATGTTTTCTCAATAAAAGAAACAAAGTGTGACACCCTCTAGTTAACCAACTTGAATCTAAAATGTAAAAGCAAGTAAGATTTTCTTAAATTCCTAATCCCTTCTTTGTGACAGCATATCAGGCTCATTCACCTTTCCACTGACTTCTCTTTGAAAAGAGGCAGGACTGGTACACTATACCTTGATGACCCAGACTCCTCATTTTTATATTGGTACAACTGAGAAATGTGATGCCACCTCTGTGTGTGTAATGTAGCACAAAGGTATGCTCACTGAGGCATACAGCCAGAATGTGTCAGTTTGGAGGGGGAAGAAAATCCTCCCATCTTTGGCAAAATATTTTACACTATAAACTATAGTTACTTCCGGTGTAAGACTTACTAAGTGATATACCCAAGGGGAAAGTGGCTTCACATTGCAATAAATACCTGATTGCACAAGCTCTGGTTTGATCTACCTTTTTTTTTTTTTTTTTTTTTTTAAGAATAAGGAATTTTTTTTTAGCTGTTCAAAATCTAGGCAATTTGTGATCATATATTCCCTAACATGGAAGGTTCCATTGGCTTCACTTTAATCACCTAGATCTTATGCTGTTGGGGATAAAAATGTATTAGATGCTGCTACTTTGATATAAAATGCTTTGTTTTTAAAGAAAGAAAAGAGACTTTTCTATTTCTACCAGTGAAAAGGCTATGAGCAGAGCTGCATTCGTTGATTCCTGTTACTTGAGTAGGTGCCTGTAAAGGGCCAGGTGGTGTTTATGCAGATGACTGAGCAAGTTACAATGTGTTCTTCCTTTTGGATAAAACATTAGTGTATCAGATGTGACAAATCAGATGTTCATCTTCCGCACTTCTGCATTATTTTACATTGAGAATTAGATGATGTGCTGGCTTAGCTTTTTGCTTTTGTTTTTTTTTTTTCTGGAGAATAAGTTCATAAATAAAGTTCTCACTACACTCTGCATAATCGTAGTCTCACAGAATAACTAACTGGCTAGGTAATATGATAATTACGACTATACCTGTCTTGCATTGTAGAAGAGAAAAAAATATAAGGTCTGGGTAACAAAGAGCACACCATTCATATATTCTAAGAGCTGTTTAACATATTATCCATTCCTATGCTATTGTCAGGGGAAATCACCAACTTCTCATAAGCATCTTGAGATGAAGCACCTGATGCTTCAGTGTCCAAAAGGAAACTGGCATCTGCTGAACAAGCACCAAAATGCAAGACTCATAATAAACTTCTAATCCAAAAGCAGGCCTTATATTTATAAATACTCTAAGTCAGATTTTAAAAGAGTCCCCAAATAATTTTTAGGTATCCAGATAACATTCCCACCTAGGAGATCTGCAGGAGCATTTCCCCCAGTTAGCATTAGAATGCTTTCTGCCCACTCTGGTCCCAAGGTTACTTTCCACAGTGCTGCCATTCTGTTCAAGAGAAGACAGAGACTTCCCATGAAAACAGACTTTCAATAAGAACCACTGAGAACTTAACTGTTTTGTCTATTTATTATCATTATTTTGAAAGCTCCTATTTAATGACTTAGAATGGAACTCTGTCACTAGTGAGAAATGAATAGAGCAAGGAAGTGAATATCTTCTAGGTTTCTAAATATTCTATTAATGTTCTTAATTCACACATCCACTTAACAAATATTTGTTTCTATCATACGTAGTTTCTATCGTATGCAGTTCAAAATAAGACCTTTTCCACCCTCAAATAATTAAGGAGGAGATATAAATGCCATGAAAGAAATGTAAGTATACAAATGTGAAATTCCAGAGGACAGAGTTGAGAAAAGCTTTGTATTGTAAAGCCCTGGAAGATGGATAAGCTCAAAGATGTGCAGAGCAGGTGTAGAGAAAGTGGAACAGGAGAAAGGGGTCATAATTCCAGACCTCTTAGGTGATGCGTTACTGCTAAATGTGGCCACCAATTTTATTACTTGATGACAATGATTAATAATGTGTTTTATTAAATAAATTTGAAATTATAAAATGCTGATATTTCAATATTATATTTTATATATTCAATTATTTCTTTACTACTAACTACTAATATTAATAATAATAATAATATATTTTGGTGATAATACTTATAGTTCACATTTAATAAGCATTTTTATTTGTATCATACACTATTCTAAGCAGTAGAGTAACTCATTAAATTCATAGATATCACGTGAAGTAAGTACTGTCAGAATTCCCATTTCACAAATGGAAAGTGAACAGAGATTAAGTAACTTGTTCAAAGTCACCTCACAAGAATGTGGAAAAGCTGGGTGGCAAGCAAAGCAGTCTGATTCCAGAGCCAATATTCATAAGAACTGTACTCTCTACTAAAGGCTAAGGGATAAAGGATCAAATAAGATAATAAATTACAAATGTGAAATGTCATATTATTCAATCATTTTTTAAAAATATTTTTAGTTGTAGTTGGACACAATACCTTTATTTAATTTACTTATTTTTATGTGGTGCTGAGGATCGAACCCAGTGCCTCCCATGTGCTAAGCTAGTGCTTTACCACTGAGCCACAACCTCAGACCCTCAGTTATTTTTTTTTACTTTTCTCATCCTCTATCCCTACCACAAAATCATCTTTAAAGTTCCATCTCTCCTATCTCCTGAATAATTCTAATCCACTCTCCTTTCCACTGCCACTGACTTTAGACCCTCTTTAACTCTTTTCAGAATTAGTCCTAGAATCTCCTGTATTCAATTCACTTACTTTTTAAATTTGTTCTTTTTAGATATACATGGCAGTAGACTGTATTTTTGACATATTAAAGATACATGGAATATAACTTATACTAGCATCCCATTCTTGTGGTTGTACATGATGTGGAGTTTCATATATGAACATAGAAAAGTTATGTCCAATTCATTCCACTGTCTTTCTCGTTCCTATCCCCCCTCCCTTCCCTTCATTTCCCTTTGTCTATTCCACTGAACTTTTATTCTCCTCCCGACTATTGTGTATTAACATCCATATATCAGAGAGAACATTCAATCTTTGCTTTGGGGGTGTTAGCTTATTTCACTTAGGATGATCATCTTCAAATTCATCTATTACCATCAAAAGTCATAAAGTTGTTCTTTTTGATGATTGAGTAATCTCCATTGTGATATATACCACATTTCCTTAATTCATTCACTTGTTAAAGGATAACTTTGTTGGTTCCATACTATCATCGTCATTTGTGGGGCATGCTGTAAATAATCTGCTCCAGGTCTTAGATAGACTTATAAAGTTTACAAAAAGATTTTACCAATAAAGAAATTGAGTGAAAATGATTTAATTTGCCTAGAGTCACGCAGCTAGCAAAACTAAGAGGCTGAATTTTTAAACCCAGGGCTATTGAACTCCCAAATCACTACTCTATCCCCTATGCCACACTTCTGTTTTTGTTTTATTTTTGAACTTCAACTGTGAATTCAGCACTTAAGTAGGCACATTACATGCATAAATTTAATTCTAACAGAGCCTTCCATGGAGATTCTTCTCATAGCATTTTGCTTATGCCTTCCTTACAGTATTTTTATGAATATGGCTTATATCATTGTTAGTCATCACAATTATATCTTCTCCTACTTCTATAATATCAGTTCCTTTAGGGAAGGAAGGATAATATTCATTTTGATATCTCTTCAGACCCTAAAAATGCAACTTACATATGCCAGTCACTCAATCCATTGTGGTCTCAGATCATTCAAAAATTGCTTCAGAATTATCATCAAAAACCTCATTAACAGCATTGATAACATTAGTGAAATAATAGAGAATACTGGAATAACTAACTACCTTGGGTTGTTGTATGAGTTTTCTATTGCTATGTAACAAGTGACCACAAAATTAGGTGCTTAAAGCCATCTATGTGTATTAAGTGTATTAATCTTACAGTGTCCATGGGGCAGGGGACCAGGCACAGCCTATCTTGGACGGCTCATATCTCACAAGGCTGCTGCAACGCAGGCATCAAACACAATATGTGCCTTTCTGGAGCCCACATAGCTGCCAACAGAATTCAGTTGCTTGCCTTAGGTCTCCAATCTCTTGCTAACTGTTAGTCAAAGGCCATCCTTAGGCCTTCCTGACCCAGCAGTTTCTTGCCCTGTGACCCTCTCACACATGACAGCTTACTTCTTCAAGCTCAGCAAGACAATCTGCTAAGACTGAGTCCTACAAAATCAAGGGAATGATTTTCCCATCATCCTTGCTGTACAATGTAACCGAGTCAAGGGAATTAATATCTCACCATATTCACAGGTCCTGCCCATGTTTAAGAAGAAATTATACAGGGTTTGTATACCAGGGTATATTGAGGGCCATTTAATAATTCTGCCTACCATACTGTGTTCCCCAAAAGCAGACCCTGGGGCAAAAATTGATGTAAGGGCTATTTATCAAGAGGTGGTCCATGAAAAATCAACTAAAAGAATAGGGAAGTAGGCAGGAAAGAAAATGAAGCTAAGCAGAAGTACCAATATTCAAAAAGCTCCTATGGGAGATAAATGTAGCTTAATTCCACTAAGAAGCTCAGCAGACAGTTTAGGTTACATCTAAGGGTTGTCCAGATCTTGGGTAAGGAAAATGGAGTATCATACATCTGTTCCTATCAGCCGTTGGTATCAGGGATACTCAGGGGTATATAAATTCCCAGACTCCTCAGATATCCACAGGAAAACTTGATACCCACAGCCTATGATCAAACTTATTGAATAAATAGTGCAGGTGCTGTACGTCAATAGTAAAATCCATTGGAAATCAACATGAACAAAAAATGGTGAAAGGATATAAGGAAGTAATTATGGAACATTGGCAGCATTTGCTACATGAACATTTTGTAAAAGTTTCAAATATCACATTGCAAATTGCATCATTTTGTTGTAAAAAAAAAAGATTACATGATTGGAATTAATCATTTAAGAAAATATGAGGATTCTAGTGTGGCAACATGAACCCACTCATAGACACAATAACCACATAGAAATGCTGAATAAATAATAGAAAACAGTCAATGAACAAAGGCCTGGAAAGGAACAAACTGAAAGAAAAAGAGAGATCCTTTAAATCTCTGTATGAAGCCTTGGGTTCAATCTGAAGGTGCATGATATTGACAAGAATCTGAATAGCAAAGTTTTTCAGAACTGAGCTACAGTGTAGACCACAAATGGAAGATGTCAGCGGTAAAAACCAGAATAGCCATTTTGTAAAGTCTTTGAAAACTAAAATGATATTGGAACCAAGCCCACAGATACCAGATCAGGACTTGCAATCTAAATCCAGTAGGGTTTAATGCCTTCTTGGAATAAAAAGCCACTCTCCAGATGGATTTTAAAAGGCTCAGAATTTCATTTCACAGGATTCAAAAGGACCAAGATATAATCCAAATTACTTAATATACAATGAACTAGAAAAATAAATAGCAAAAAAGAGGAAGTCAACAAATACCAACATTTGGATATTGAGTTGACCCAAATGTGGAATTATCAAACACACATACACAAAAAATCTATGGCAATTATTATGATCATGTCTCAATGAAGTAAAGCAAACAATCTAGAAACAAATAAAATGATAAATATTCTCAGAAAAGCAATAAAAACCACATAATAATAAAAATTCTAAAACTGAAAAATACAACAAAATTTTTCTAATTCACAAGAGGGACTCAATTACAGAATGAGATGAAAGATGAATCAGTGAACTTGAAGTTAGATCAAAAAACACAGTTCAACTATCTACTTAAAAATAGTTCAGGTCCAATCTAACAACAAATGGGAAAAAGTTGAAAAGTGAACACAGCCCCAGAGACCATTGGAACAACATCAAAAAAAAAAAAAATCTAACATTTATCATATTGCAGTTACAGAAACAAAGGAAAAAGAAAATACAGAAAAAATTATTTGAAAGAAAGACATAAATTTACAAATTCAAAGAACTTCAGCAAAACACAACAGAATAAAATTTTTTAAAACCTATATTTATCATAATGAAGCTATTAAAAACTAAAGATAAAGTTTGAAAATCTGGAAAACAGCCAGATAAAAATTATATTGTAAATGAGTAACAAGAGGTCTTAATTACTATATCTTTTTATCTGAAACTATGGAATTCAGAACATAATAAGAATAGTATTTTGAAAATGCTGAAAGAAAAAAACAGGTCAACCTAATCCTATAGTAAAATTATCCATGGGAATGATGGTAAAATATGGACATTCTTAGAGGAAGAAAAGTTAAATTTTTAGTTGACGCATTTTCAAAGAAAACAAAGGTCCAATTAACCTAAACAAAGGTCTTTCAGATATGTTTTTAATTGTTTTCAGTTCTACTTATGGCAATTAAAAACATATCTGAACAATATCTCAAATACTCCAAATGATATGACATGCTACTAAATAATCCACAAGTCAAGGAATAGTCTCAGAAAAACTTAAAAATATTGTAACTGAGTGAAAATTAAAATACAACATATCAAAATTCACGGGATAAAACTAAGGCAGTGGACAGAGGAAAATTTATGGTTTGGTTTGGTTTGTTTTGTTTTGTTGGTATTAGAATTGAACCCAGGGGCACCTAACCACTGAGCCACATCCCCAGTCCTTCTTTTATATGTTTTATTTAGAGACAGGTTCTTGCTATGTTGCCTAGGGCCTCTCTAAGTTGCTTAGTCTGGCTTTGAATTCATGACCTTTCTGTCTCAGCCTCCCAAGTTGCTGGGATTATAGGCATTCACCATCATGTCCAGCTGACATTTATGGTCTTAAAGGCATATAACAGAATTAAATAAAGGAGACAAATCCATGCTTTAAACCTCTAATTTAAGAAACTAGAGAAAGAAAAAGCACAATAAGCCTGAAAAAAAGAAAAGGAAGAAAATAACAAAAAGGAAAACATCAATTAAGTACAGAAAAACAAAAGAGAAGAATGATGAAACCAAAAGCTGTTTCTTCAAAAAAATTAAAACATACATAAAACTCTATGATCAATATTGATCAAAACTCAGATTGATCAAGAAAGAAAAAGAAGACACAAATTGTCAACACCAAGAATGAAAGAGGGAATATCACAGCAAAACTCACAGACATTAAAAGGATAATGAAAGTATACTACTAAAAAAAAAAAAACTTCTTTGCATATAAATTTGACAACCTAGATGAAATGAACCAATTCTTCAAAAGATGCTAACTCCCAAAATTCACTCAAAAGAGAAATAGATATCTGAACAGTTGTATATCCTTTATATAAGTAAAACTCACAGCTTAAAAGCTTTTCAATAACACAAATCCTGAACCAGAATTAGCAAATTATTTCTTCCAAATATTTAAGAAAAAAAAAATCCAGTTCCACACAACATTTTCCAGAAAATTATAAAAGAAAAAACACTTTCAAATTCATCTTAGGAAGCCAGCATCACCCTGATCCCAAAGACAATACAAGAAAGCTACAGACCAATATCACTTAGAACAAAGATTCAACATACTCAACAAAATATTAACAATTTGTATATGCGACAGGAACAACTTAGAGAAGGAAAAGTTTATTTGGGGGACATAGTTTCAGATATCTCCGTCCATGGCTGGCCAACTCCATTATTCTGGGAGCAGGAGAGGCAGAACATT
Source organism: Callospermophilus lateralis (assembly GCF_048772815.1). NCBI lineage: Eukaryota > Metazoa > Chordata > Mammalia > Rodentia > Sciuridae > Callospermophilus > Callospermophilus lateralis. The sequence goes on along the minus strand of NC_135311.1, from coordinate 67,238,274 downwards.
ATGCATAAGGGCATGGCAAAAGAAAACTGCTCACCTTATAGTAGCCAGTAAACAGAGAACTGTAATGATTACTTTGAATCCCGAACTTTATTGGATTAAGAGAAGCCCTTTATTAAGTGGCTCATGGGTGTGTCAGAGAGGGTGTGTCTAGGAATGATTAGCATGTGAGATAGCCAACTGAAATGGAGACCCTCCCTAGGCATGGGGTGTACTATCCAATAGGGTGATGGCTTAGATGTAATAAAAGTTGGAAGAACAAGGAAGTGGCCACAGACACAAGCTTGATTCTTCTTGATCAGGTTCTTCGTTGCTGCTGCAATAGTCTGAGGATATTGTACTCTCACTTCTTAACTCTTCCAAAGTGGACTCTGCCAGTGATTCTCCATAAGCCTTCAGTCTCAGAGTAGGAGAGCACCATTCTGGGAGTTTAGCCTCTTGAACCAGGCAGCTACTGGTTCTGCCAGCTCTCTGGTCTGCAGACAGCCATTGTGGACTATCCAACTTCTTGTCACATAAACCAACCTAATAAATCCCCTTTTTATAATTATACTTCCTGTTGATCAGTTTCAGTATTTTTCAAAATTCCAAATCCAATGTCTTCTCCAAAACTTAAGGCAAACTCTTGGCTGTGAGCCCCAGTAAAAATCAAAAGTAAGAGATATATACATCTTCAATATATAGTGGCACAGAGTAAATACCTACATTTCAAAAGGGAGAAACAGGGGCATAGATAGAATGGATGGGACCAAAACAAGATTGAAACCCAGCTACACAAGCAAGTCCTGTAGCTTCATGTCCAGCATCTGGGGCACATAGTGGTAAAGTATGATCTCCATGGGGCTTGTGCAGCCTACTTTATGGTCCTGCTGGTTGCAGCCCACCTGGCCTCTGTCTTAGGCTGATTCAAACCACAGACAGCAGCTTTTCTTGGTAGACATTCCAGGTTACTAGCTTCTCTTAATTCTGGGAGTCTCCACTGCAGCTTAGCTTCACCTTCACAGTTTCACATCTCTCTCTCCCAAGGTGTTACCAACAGGGTATCTGGCTCTACTGCACTTTGCCTAGCCTCCCAGGCCTTCTTCTTTCTTTAAAATATTTTTTAGTTATCAAAGAACTGTTTCTAAAAAAAAATTTTTAGTTGTAAATGAACACAATACCTTTATTTTTGTTTATTTATTTTTATTAATTTATTTTTAAGTGGTGCTAAGGATTGAACCCAGTACCTCACACATTCCCAGCAAGTGCTCTACTACTGAGCCACAACCCCAGCCCTCCCGTCGATGGACTTTCATTTAAATATTTATATGTGGTGCTGAGAATCAAACCCAGGACCTTACACATACTAGGAAAGCACTCCACCACTGAGCCATGACCCTAGCCGTCCCAGACCTTCTTTTGAAATCTCAGTGGAAGCCTCCATGATTCCCTAACTCCACGTGGATAACATCAAGGTCTAATACCAGCTGTGTTGGTAACTGAGGCCTCTTGGACCATGGTTTCAATGGATGTAGTACCTGGGTGGTTGAGTACTTGAATTGAATCCCAGTAAAACATCTTTCTAGGTACCCCTTTGTGAGCAAGGTACCCCCAGGTTCTCTTAAATGTGTTTTCATTTCTACACCCTTGATCATAAAATGGTTGTGCTCTTGTTTATTCCTGAGATTCCCTCAAGGCATCTTTCCTATTGTCTCTGTGCAAAGTTCTTAACTTCTCTTTAGTGGTGCCAATCTCTTCAACAACCACACCATCTTGGCCCCAATATTACATGCAATTTTATGACCAAATAGTAAATTTTTAAAATCCTTTTTCCCCTCCAATCTGCTTACAATTCTCACAGTAAATCTTACTAAAAGCTGCCAACAATATCCAGGCCAAATCTGTGCTGCCTTGAAATTTCCTCCACCCAATTAATTAGTCTATCACCTTTAAATTCAGCTGACAGAAAATCTCAGGACATGGGCAAAATGTAGGCAAGTTCTTTGCTAGGATATAACATGAATGGCCTCTATTTTAATTCTCAATAAAATAGCCATCCCCCTCTGAAAATTCATGAACACGGCCTTTACTGTCCATATTCCTATCAGCACTCTGTTGTTCTGAGTTTGCAACAGAATTGCCCATTGGATTCTGATTACAACATTTTTAATGATTTTCCAGGCTTCATCTCCAAACTTTTCCAAAGTCCTCCAGCAAAAAGTTCCAAAGGTTTCTGAACTCTATGGTCAGGTTAGTCAGAGCAAAGACCCCTTTCCCAGTACCACCTTCTGTGTTAGTCAGCTTTTTACCGCTGTAACCAAAATACCAGAGAATAACTTAGAGCAGGAAAAGTTTATTTGAGGCTCACCGTTTCAGAGGTTTAGCCCATGGTCAGCCAACTCCATTGCTCTGGGCTGGAGGTAAGGCAGAACATCATGGCAGAGGGCGTGGTGGAGGAAAGCTACTCAGTCCAGGAAGATGGAACCTCAGAAAAATGGAACCAGTGATACAGTCCCAATCCAACACTGAAAACCTGGAAAAACCCTAGAGAATTGCTGATTGGAGTTTGCTTTGGAAGGGTGAAAGAACTAGAGTCTAATGTCCTCAAGCAATCCAGAAGTAATCCAAGCACCCACTCAAGAAGAATGAAACTTTGTCTGCATTGGCTTCTTCCTTCTCCCACCTTTCTTCATCAGGCCCTCAGCTTACTGGACTGTGCCACTCACATTCAAGGGAGTTCTCTCTCCTCAGTTTGCTACCCCACATGCCAATCATCTCTGAAAACACCCTTATTTATGTACCCAAAAGTCTCTTAATCTTAGGCATCTTTTAATCCAATCAAGTTGACTCTAGATTAATCATCACACAAATAAAATTTCATATGTAAATATAAATAATAACACATCATGACCAAATAGGATTTATCCCAGAAATGTAAGAGTAATTTGCCAATCAAAGTAATCCACCATATTACAAAGTGAACAAAATAATCCACATGATCACAACAATATATGCAGAAAAAGCATGTGAAAAAAATTCAATATCCATTCATGATATTTAAAGAAGAAAAAGGCCAAATAAATTACTCAGCAAAACAAGAATAGAATGGATCTTCCTCAATATGACAGAAGGCATATACAAAAAAAAAAAGAAAAGAAAAGAAAAAACCATACAACTAGTATCATACTTAATAATGAAGGACTTAATGCTCCCTCAAAGATCAGAAAATAAACAAGAATAATTTACTCTTACCATTCTTATTCAATATTGTTCTGGGAGTCCTAATGAGTACAGTAAAAAAAGATTTTTTAAAAGGTTTTCAGACTAGAAAATAGACATAAAACTATCCCTATCAAAGATAACATGCTTGACTATGTGGAAAAATCCCAAAGAATCTACAAAAACTCTGAAAGCTAACAAGTGCATTTAGCAAGGTCACAGGATATAAAGTCAACATAACAGAAGTCAATTGTTTTGGGGGGGTTTTTTTGGACCCTGGCAATGAACAAATGAAAACTCAGATTTAAAAGCAATACCAGTTACAATAGCCCTCTAAAAAATGAAACTGTGCAAATCTATATGCTGAAAACTATAAACCACTTAAGAAAGAAGTCAAAGAAGTTCTAGATAAAAGAATCCTCCATGTTCGTGGATTAGAAGATTCAATGTACTTAAGAACTTTGCACATAGACAATAGGAAAGATATAGATCAATTTTCCCCCCAAAGTGATCTATACAACAGCAATCAAAATTCTAGAAGGACATGGGGCACAGTGGTACAGCCTATAATCCCAATGGCTCAGGAGGCTGAGGCAGGAGGATCACAAGTTGAATGTCAGCCTCAGCAATTTAGGGAGACCCTACACAGCTTATCAAGATTATGTCTCTAAATAAAGTATAAAAAAGAGCTTGGAATGTGGCTCAGTGGTTAAATGTCCCTGGGTTCAATATATTTAGTACTAAGAAAAAAAATTAGAAAGGCATTCTATGAGGGGCTGAGATTGTGGCTCAGCGATGGAGCGCTCGCCTCACACAGGCGGAACCCGGGTTTGATCCTCAGCACCACATAAAAATAAAGGCATTGTTCATCTACACCTAAAAAATAAATATTAAAAAAAAATTTTAAAAAAGAAAGGCATACTGTGAATACAGACAAGCTTATTCCAAATTTTATATGGAAAATAAAGTATAATAGTCAAAACAATTTTGAAAAAAACAAAGTAGAAGCATTCATATTACCCAGTGTTAATTAAGCTGTAGTTATGGAGACACTGGTGAAAGATGAAAGATGAAAGAATAGACACACAGAAAGTTCAAAAATATATCCACATAAATATGTTTAATTAATTTTGGATAAATGTACAAAATCGATTCAATGAAGAAAGAATTTTTTTTGATAAATGGAGCTGGATCAATAAACTATGTCTGATATCATTAGCAAATATTAGCCCAAAAATTAATTAGAGGCATAAATTATAAAATAGTAAAACATAAAACTCCAAGAAAACATAGGAATAAATCTTCAGGACCTTGGGTTAGTCAAAGAGTTCTTAGAACAATGCTGCACTTAAAAATTCACAAATTGGATTTTATCAAAATTAAGATATGTTGTCCTAGGAAGAATATCATAAGGAGAATGAGAAGACAAGCCATCAACTGGGAAAAATATTTAAAATCACACATATGACAAAGAATTTGTTTACGAAATAAAGAGCTTGTACAACTCAGCAATTAGGTGCAGAGGAACCTAACATTTTTTAACATGAAAAAAATATAAACAGACAATTCATCAAAGAAAGCATGAATATAAAAAAATGAAAAAAAAATTTGACATCATTAAATGATATGGAAAACAGATTCAAACCACCATGAGATGGCATTGCCTGTCTATTAGGATGACTAAAAACAAGAGCAAGTGCTGAAGAGGATGCAGAACAAAACTGACAGTCTCAGACATCACCAGTAGAAAGGCAATATGGTACCACCACTGTGGAAAACAGTTTAGCAACTTCTATAAAATTAAACCTATACTTTCCATAGGATTCAACAATCCTACTTCCAGGAATCCATCCTAGAGAAAAGAAAACTTATGTTTGCGGAAAACTCACCCACAAATGTTTATAAGAAGCATACCCACCAGATTTAGGAGTCAGTAGAAGAAAGTTGCTTTGCCCAAGGTTTCACCTCCTCCCCGGGGAAAGCCTGCATCCAGTAGCTACCAATGCCAGGAGATGAAGGCTTGGCCTCCTACCTTCAAGGCAGACAGTCTTTTTGCTGGGCAGACCAACTTCAAGACTCTCTGTAGGGTCAGTTAAAAAGTCTGTTATGACTGAATCACAGTTCAACTTTTCCCTTTACCCAGTTCTTCCCTCATTCTTCATGGATATGATTACTGAAACCCCCCCCCACCACCAAAAATGTGCACATACAAATCTCAGACTCTCGGGTACTGTTTCTGGGGGATCCAACCTAAGATATAGCAAAATTAAATTTACCTCTAAAAGAAATGGCCTTTAGGACAAGAGGAAAAGTGAATCCTGGTGTCTGTTATAATATCATCTTCATTTTTTGTATTTTTGAAATATTTCATAATTTTTACCAATATATGCATGTCTTCCAAAGACACTGTTACATATATATTATGGTCATTCAAACCAAATCTCTCTGCTAGTTACATAGTAATTTCTAGAAACTTCATTAAATATAATATAATGTAATGTAATAATCTGACCCAGGGGAGAAAAAGTTTTCAAATATTGAAATATCAGGTGAAAATATCTATTGTGCATACCTTTTTTCTTCTTCTTCTGAAAGTAACTTGTAAAGTAAAAAACCTTCAAAATTTGGGGGGGGGGGAAGAAATTAATTAATTCTACAATAAAAACTAATAGAAAAAAAAAACACTTCCTATTTTCTCAAGACCAAAGGGAGGTTTTTCTAACATGAGTTCCGCCCCCCCCATTGGGATTTTATAGCAATATGAAGAAAAACATTTTCAAGCTGGGTGTGGTGACTCAGGATGGTACTCCTAGCTACTCTGGTGACTAAGTCAGGAGGATTGTATGTTCAAGACCTACCTGGTTAATCTAGAAAGAACCTGTCCCTCCCCCACAAAAAATTGAAAGGGTTAGGGATATAGCTCAGTAGTAAAGCATTCTGGTTCAATTCCAGAACTTCAAAAATAAATAAATAAGAATATTGAAAAGATGTTTCTATTGTATTTCCCATATATCATTCCATTACTGATAAAATAAGGTCATGAAACTTTAAATTGCACAGCCACAATGTGAACATTAACCTTAATTTTGCTCTTTTGACTACTTTATTTTTTTTCATTTTTTTACTCTAATTTGTTATATATGACAGCAGAATGCATTACAATTCATATTATACATATAGAGCACAATTTTTCATATCTCTGGCTGTATACAAAGTAGAGTCACACCATTCATGCTTCATATATGTACTTAGGGTAATGATATCCATCTTATTCCAACATCTTTTTTTATCCCCATGCCCCTTCCCTACCCCTCCCACCCCTTTGCCCTATCTAGAGTTCATCTAATCCTCCCATGCTCCCCCTCTTAACCCCACTATGAATCAGCCTCCTTATATCAGAGAAAACATTCAGCATTTGGTTTGGGGATTGGCTAACTTCACTTAGCATTTTATTCTTCAATGCCATCCATTTACCTGCAGATGCCATAATTTTAGTCTCTTTTATTGCTGACTAATATTCCATTGTGTATATATACCACATTTTCTTTATCCATTCATCTACTGAAGGGCATCTAGGTTGGTTCCACAGTTTAACTATTGTGAATTGTGCTGCAATAAACATTGATGTGGCTGTATCCCTGTAGTATGCTGTTTTTAATTCCTTTGGGTATAGTCCGAGGAGAGGGATAGCTGCGTCAAATGGTGGTTCCATTCCCAGCTTTCTAAGGAATCTCCATACTGCTTTCCATATTGGCTGCACCAGTTTGCAGTTCCACCAGCAAGGTATGAGTGTGCCTTTTTCCCCACATCCTTGCCAACACTTATTGTTGTTTGTGTTCTTAATAGCTGCTATTCTGACTGGAGTGAGATGAAATCTTAGAGCAGTTTTGATTTGCATTTCTCTCATTGCTAGAAATGTTGAACATTTTTTGATATATTTGTTGATTCTTCTGACTACTTTAAATAGAACTTCAGACCATCCAAACTATAGGACTAGGACAGGAAGTCACAAAATAGGGAAAGCTGCTATCTTACAACATCAACAGAATCTGAAGAAGCTGTTGCCTATGTGAGTCATCAGGGGCAAATTCACCCTCTTCTCTTCACCCCACCTCAAGATTCTAAAACTAGCTGAGGACAATTGAAAGGGCCTGCTTGGTGAGAAAATCCTGTTCTCTTTCTAATGTGTGCACCCAGACACTGCTTCAAGTTCACAAGCCTGCAGCCAAATGAACCTGAAGAAGAGAGATGATCCTTAAAAAATCCATATATAAATGCCCGTAGGGACTGAACTTCCAGGATGCAGATAGACTGAAGGACATATTAGCCCCAAATTCTGTGTTTGCAGAATAGATTAAACATCAAAAAGGAGAGACAAAAAATTCCCCTTAGAGTAAAACTTTTTGTTTAGTACTTATTTTTAATGCTTTCCCACAGAGAATAGAATATGAAACCAAGGAGCCCGATCTTAACTCAGAGAAAAAAACATTAAAGAGCATAAGAAAGAGAAATGAAGAGTTATTCAATAGGCAAAAGATTGGCGTGCTTTGGTGGTATTTCTTTTTTCTGGACGATGACTTAAACTACAGGAGCCTGGGGGAAAGACTAAAAAGTCTTGGATAAAGGCTAAGACTGTAAGAAAGACTTGGGCTAGACGACAGGACTGGCTCTGCAGTAGCAGCCAGAGGCAGTTTCAAGGGTTGCCATCTGCTTCCCAGCACTGGAGCTATTTCAGTGATTGTTCCTAAGTCTGTGTTCAAAAAACAAGGCAATGTCACCAAAGAGATTTGGATTAAACAAAAACATTTGGATCTGCCAACACTGGGTAAATGACCACAATGTAAAAGCATTCTCTGTCCAGATCTGCTTGTCCTACTAAGAAAACTAAAGCCAGTTTCTTGCTTTCCAGAGCTTTCTTATTCCATATAGGTGAAAAACAAAATCTGTATAACATAGGGCTTTTTTAAAACCATAAGCTTATGTCTATGATTAACAACTTGTAAAAGCAAAGTACTTAAGGGAGATAGAAGAAAGCAAGGATAGAATAGGGTGATTCTGGTCAGACTGTGGACACAATTGAGAACAATGGGTAGGTATTTCCCAGATGAAGCAAGTTTTTTGCATTTATCTTGAAAGTGGCAGATGTCATGTTTCTACGGAAAAGAAAAAGAAGAGGTAACAGAAACAACTATCATCATTATGTAGAGTTCCAGGGCAGAAATGAGATAAGGGTGCTGAAGCATTTGTTCAGATGCACCTCCTGCCCCCCAAAAAACTGCAGGCAGTTAAAATGGGAGGTAGGTAGAGGTTTGCAAATATGATCAGTTTTCATGTGGGAAATGAATAAAATAATTGAAAAGGGGCATGGTTACAGCTTTAGGTAGGGTTCAGGAGAATGGGATAAACTGTCAGAAACTATGACGAGTCTGAGAATTCACCTGAATCACAAGCTGACATGTTAGCCTGCAAGTCATAAGATCCTGGATCAGAGACAAAGTCCTAATCACTCATGGCACAGCAAGCCACGTGAGTGTCGCTTTTTCTTAACACTTTTCTTCCAAGTGTCTGGGCTTATGCAGAAGGGCCTATTTGAATCCTGCACATGCAGTGGGTTTGCATCACAGCTAAGGAACACCAACCTTATAAAACCTGAATCTTTTATAATAGGCAGTCAGCAAATCTGTCTGACCTTTGATCTAGAGGGAGTTGTGATCTTTTTTTAAATATATATTTTCATGACTTTATTTTATTTATTTATTTTTATGTGGTGTTGAGGATTGAACCCAGTGCCTACCCTGTGCTAGGCAAGTGCTCTACCACTGAGTTACAGCACCAGGCCTGAGTTAAGATCTTATTATACTGGTCGGTAAACAAATCCATATCCTCAAAAAGATCATCCAGTGGGCTAGGGATATATATAGCTCAGTTGGTACAGTGCTTGCCTTGCATGCATAAGGCCCTGGATTCAATCCCCAGCACCAAAAAAAAAAAAAAAAAAAAAAATCACCCAGAACAAAAAGACAGCATTTCTGCTAAGAAGATAATTAAAAACTGTAAGACACCTACAGAGCATTGTCTCCCAACAAGTAGAGGATAGAAAGCCCCACAGAATGAGCATATGGAAAAATAAGAATTAAGAGATGAAGGAATATAGTGAAGCAGTAAATTAAATAAATGAAGGAAAAATAATATCACTTTTTTGCAGAAGAATCAGCAAAAAAAAAAAAAAGTATTTTGACCTGAAGGTCTGAACATTTAGAAAAAAGGCTGAAAGGAAATAAGTAGGTGAGAAAGGTCAAACAAAACTATGCTGCATTAGTTATCTATTGCTGCATAATAAAATCACCCCAAAACTTAGTGGTATAAATCAAGAAATATTTATTATCTCACCCCATTTCATGGGTCAGGAATCTGGATACAGCTCCTGGGTAGCTCTCGTTCAGGGTTGTAATGAGGTTGCAGAGTCATTAGCTGAGGCTACAGTCACCCAAAAGCTTAGCCAGGATGAGAAGATGGCTTTCAGGCTGATCACACATTTTCATACCTGGCCAGCTGAGTTCTAGGTGTCTTCAGGAAACCTCAATTCCTTGCCATGTAGATTTCTCCCAAAGGATGCATAAGCACCCTTATGATATGTGAGCTGGCTTGTCCCAGAGCAAGTGATCCAACAAGAAAGACCAAGGAAGAAGCCACAGTGCACAATGCTTTTTACCATACAGATGCAGCCTGAATGCAGTCACTCCTGCCATATTCTATTTATTAGAAACAGTGAGGTATGCTCATCTCATGCTCAAGAGAAGTTAAATTAAGTTCCACATACTGAACAGTAAAATATCAAAGGCTATCTGGACATATTTTAAAACCAGAGGGATTCAAGGTGGTGGGACAAAGGGAAGCAGCATTCTGTATCACTCTGTGATCTGGATCTCAACTAGTGAAAATACTGCTTCTCTGAGAGTAACAGAGGACCCTACACAGCTGCTGTTGTGCAGAAATCACCAGTACTGTGCCCACTGCAGGGCTCTGTGCCTCTGCATTAGAGCAGGACTCCCAACTCCTGATACCCAACTCCCTACTAGTCCACGCAGGGCTTGCAAGTGCCTTAGCATGATCACTGCATAAGCACTGGCGCAGAACTCCCAAATACCACTTTGCTGTCACGCAGGACACTCAGCTGCTACCCACCCACAGAATCTCCAGTCGCCATTCCCCTGTGGACCCCCATCTATCAACATAGGTCTCCCCTGTTGCCTCCATCTTACAATTCGGCAGCCACTGTCATAGTCCCCTACCAGTGGTAGTCTGCCTGGGGACATGCCAAGGCTCTGAAGATAACCAAAAACCCCAACATTGCAAGCCAGAGAGCTCATCTCCTCTGAACACATCGCACAATGACATCGCTGGCTCCCCCCATCAGACCTGAAACCCTGGTGCTGGAAGCTGCCCACCTCCATCTTGGGTCACCTTCCTCACCACCTTTGGTGGGGGCAGCTCTCAGATTGGAGCTCCAGCTGGCCAGGTACCTGGTTTCCAACTTTCCCCTCTCCCCAGTGGCCCATAACCTGGCACAGTAACTGTCCAACACAAAACAGCTCTCAGTGGGACAGGTGTGCAGTGAAACCAGGATGCCACCCATGGGAGCCCCAGTGAGAGAGGTCCCTTAATTGGGAACTAGTAATGGAGAGGGAGAGGGTGCAACAGTTTGGAGACTAACAGAGAGACCAGTAGCTGGAAATCTTCAGGCAAGATAGAGGAGATAGGACCAGGTGCTCAAGTCATAGGAATGAACCCAAAAAGAGACCCTTGAGGTGCAGTCTCCCTGCAGGGACTGGCGGGTGCCACACCTCACTTGCAGCCTTCCCACCCTGATTACTTTCATCATCCTGAGAGTGGAGATACCAGCTAACAACAGACAACTCCACCTATTGGATGAGAAGGGAAGCAAAAGATACTGATCTCCAGCCAAAACAATGAACAACCCTGGCTTCTTTCTTTGAGATTTTTTTTTTCTCTTTTTCTTCTCCCCCTCTATTTTCCCACACTCACATCCCCAACAAATGTGAAACCAAGTATTTTGCATGAGTTAGAATTTTTTTTATTAGTTACACATGACAGTACAATGATCTTGACAATTCATACATTTGAATCAAATGGGGTATAATTTCTTATTTTTCTGATTGTACAGGTCACTGAATCACAGTGGTCATACAGTCACTCATATACATACAGCAATAATAATGTCTATTTTAGTTAGAATTTTGAGGACTGGGATGTCTGAATAGTATATTATACTTGTGTAGTATAGGCCTTTTTTCTTCTTTTTTTCTCCAACTTTTACTATTTTAACATCCTTTATCTTTCTTTATACATATGTGTGTTTGTTTTATGTACTCTGCTGTCTTCCCACATACTTCGTCTACCCAAAATTACTTCCTGTTCATTCTCCTGCTACTAATCTTCTTCATTTGATTTCTGTTTCACACTTCCTAAGATATATGAACTATATCCTCACATCCTGCCTCCTCAGCATATCATCGTACACCTCACCCCCAGTTCATTGTCCACCGTCAGAAACTGTAAAGCCTTTTACAAACCTACTGATTATATTATATATAATAATCAAATTCAACATTTCTATACATTGTGACCAAACTGTCAACATCTTAATAGCAACAAATTGTTTATAGGTGGTATATTGTTTATATTTGGGTCTGTTAACATTGTCCTTCCCCAAAAAGGAGAGGTATTGTAACCCTAAAGGAGCACTATAAACCTATAGGGTAAAAACCATAACACCTAGGACCCACAGCTCTAGAAGGGAAGACACACAACCAACAGGAAAAGATAAGAGAAGAAAGTTCCCCAAACAAATTAAGATGCCACATTATTAGAATCCATGGCCAGCACAGCAGATGAAATTACAGAAAAGGAGTTCAGGATGTACAAGGTTAAAATGTTCTGTGAATTAAAAGATGATATAAGAGAGCAAATTCAAGCAGCAAAAGGTCATTTTGACAATGAGCTACATAAACAAATACAGGAAGCAAAAGATTACTTCAATAGGGAGATAGAGGTTCTAAGAAAAAAAAACAAACAGAAATCCTTGAAATGAAAGAAACAATAAACCAAATTAAAAGTTTAAATGAAAGCATCACCAACAGAGTAGAGCACTTGGAAGACAGGACCTCAGACAATAAAGACAAAATATATAATCTTGAAAAGAATGTAGACCACACAGTGAAAATGGTAAAAAATCAAAAGCAGAACACTCAAGAAATATGGGATAGCATAAAAAGACCAAAATTAAGAGTTATTGGGATAGAGGAAGGCATAGAATTCCAAGCCAAGGAATGAACAATCCTTTCAATGAAATAATATCAGAAAACTTTCCAAACTTAAAGAATGATTTGTAAAACCAAATTCAAGAAGCTTACAGGACACCAAATGTACAAAATCACAACAGATCCACACCAAGGCACGTTATAATGAAAATGCCCAGCATACAGAATAAGGAGAGAATATTAAAAGCCATGAGAGAAAGGAATCAGATTACATATAGGGGGAAATCAATTAGATTATGTGCAGATTTTTCAACCCAGAAACCTGAAAGCTAGAAGATCCTGGAACAATATATATCAAACTCTGAAAGAAAATGTATGCCAACCAAGAATCTTGTATCCAGTAAAATTAAGCTTTAGATTTGATGGTGAAATAAAAACCTTCTATGAAAAACAAAAGTTAAAAGAATTTACAACTAGAAAACCAGCACTACAAATCATCCTTGGCAAAATATTCCATGAAGAGGAAACAAAAAACAACAATGAAAATCAGCAGAGGGAGGTATTACACTAAAGGAAACACTAATCAAAGGAGAAACCAAGTCAAGTTAAATAACATAAATAAACAAAAATGGCTGGAAACACAAATCATGTCTCAATAATAACACTGAATGTTAATGGCCTAAACTCACCAATCAAAAGACATAGGTTAGCAGATTGGATTTTTAAAAAAACACCCAACAATATGTTGTCTCCAGGACACTCATCTGTTAGGAAAAGACATACACAGACTGAAGGTGAAAGGTTGGGAAAAATCAGACCACTCACAAGACTGTGGAAGCAAGCAGGGGTTTCCATCCTCATATCAAATAAAGTAGACTTCAAGCCAAAGTTAATCAAAACAGATAAAGAAGGACATTTCATACTGAACAAGGGAAACATACAACAAGAAGACATAACAATTATAAATATATATGCCCCAAACAATGGAGCATCTATGTTCATCAAAAAATTCTTTTCAAGTTCAAGAGTCAAATTGACCACAACACAGTAATCTTAGGTGACTTTAACACATCTCTCTCACGACTGGCTAGATCTTCCAAACAAAAGCTGAACAAAGAAACTATGAAACTCAATAATACAATCAATAACTTAGACTTAACTGACATATATAGACTAATTCATTCTTCAACAAGTGAATACACTTTCTTCTCAGCAGCACATGGCACAGAATAGAGGACATAGAGACTAACCCACAAAATTACAATTATCTTATATTAGAAAAGGGCACCAAAAATGTACACTGGAGAAAAGACAGCCTCTTCAACAAACAGTGCTGGGAAAACTGGAAATCCATATGCAACAAAATGAAATTAAACCCCTATCTTTCACCATGCACAAAACTCAACTCAAAGTGGATATGGACATAGGAATTAAACCAGAGACTCTGTATCTAATAGAAGAAAAGGTAGGCCCTAATCTGTGGGAGTAGGCCCCAACTTCCTTAATAAGACTCCTATAGCACAAGAATTAAAATCAAGAATCAATAAATGGGATGGATTCAAACTAAAAAGTTCCTTCTCAGCAAAAGAAACAATCAGTGAGGTGAATAGAAAGCCTACAGAATGGAAGCAAATTTTTACCCCTCACACATCAGATAGAGCACTAATCTCTAGGGTATATAAAGAACTTTAAAAGGTAAACACCAAAAAAACAAAAAACAATAAATGGGCCAAGGACCTGAACAGACACTTCTCAGAAGATGATAAGCAATCAATCAACAAATATATGAAAAAATGTTCATCATCTCTGACAATTAGAGAAATGAAAATCAAAACCACTCTAAGATTTCAACTCACTCCAGTCAGAATGGCAGCTATAAAGAATACAAACAACAATAAGTGTTGGCAAGGATGTGGGGAAAAAGGCACACTCTTACATTGCTGGTGGGACTGCAAATTGGTGCAGCCAATATGGAAAGCAGTATGGAGATTTCTCAAAAAGCTGGGAATGACACTACCATTTGACCCATTTATCCCTCTCCTCAGTCTATACCCAAAGGAATTAAAAACAGCATACTACAGGGACACAGCCACATCAATGTTTATAGCAGCATAATTCACAATAGCTAAATTGTGGAACCAACCTAAATACCCTTCAGTAGATGAATGGATAAAAAAAAATGTGGCATATATACACAATGGAATTTTACTCAGCAATAAAACAGAATAAAATCATGACATTTGCAGGTAAATGGATGGAGTTAGAGAAGATAATGCTAAGTGAAGTTAGCCAATCTCAAGAAACCAAATGCCAATTGTTTTCTCTAATATAAAGAGGCTGATTCGTAGTGGGACAGGGAGGGGAAGCATGGGAAGATATGAACTCTAGATAGGGCAGAGGAGTGGAAAGGGAAGGGAGGGGTCATGGGGTTAGAAATGATGGTGGAATGTGATGGACATCATTATCCAAAGTACATGTATGAAGACACAAATGGTGTGAAGATACTTTGTATACAACCAGAGATATAAAAAATTGTGCTCTATATGTATAATATGAATTGTAATGCATTCCAATGTCATCTATATAACAAATTAGAATAAAATTTTTTTTAAAAAAAACCACCACATATTCCAAATTTAAGCATCTGCCACATTGATGGAGCATATTTGCAATGAGCAACAAATGATATCACTGTTGGTAAGACTGTGTTAAAACAATAGACAGGTCCTAGAGTAGGACATAGGGAGATTAAATTAATATATCTAAGTTGCAAACTTTCTGTATTTGTTTTTGGTTAAATTTTATATTTGTGCTATTTCTTAGCTCCTTATCCTATTACCAGAAGCTAGCATTTTTTTATTGCTTAGATAAGAACAGACTTTTTTATTTTATTTTGATTAGACTATAGTACAAGTTGATGTTCCCATAGCAATTTTTTTAAAAGCAAGCACTCCTGTCCAGACAGAAGGGAAAAATTGATCCAGATGCTGAGGAGAAAATTGTGTTGATCTCTAATAGAGATCTATTATACTGAGGTTACAATCAGTTCCTTTCAGAGTCACAGGGTTCTTGTGGTCGAGTTGAAGAGTCAAAACCCTCTAATCTATGGCAAAACTCAATTTTCTCTATGGATTTATCCCTTCCAACTTTTAGATTTATTGTATAATAGCACCAAGATGATTAGATCTGTATTTATGCAGATTACTCGGGTGATGTATAAAATGAATGAGATCAAAATCAAGAATACCGAATGGAATTCTTTCACAATATGCCAGGTAGGGAATAATAAAGGTCTGAATGCAGGCAGTAATATGAAGAAATAAAAGAATAGGAAGTTTTAAGAGAGAGGCAAGACATGGTACTCAGAATTTGGTGATTAATTAGAGGTAGCAGATGAGACAGAAAGCAGTGTAAAAGAAACTCAATTCTGGTTTGGTGGATCTGTATTTAATGAGGGTAACCAACTAGTCTCAGATTTCCCAGGAATTTCTCAGTTTTAGCACTGAAAGTCCTCTATGTTGGCAAATTCCTCAGTCCCAGGCAAACTGTTCAGGTAACAAAATGGTAGAAAAAAAAAAAAAAAACAGTAACTTACACAGGGAATTCAGGAGAAGGAATGTTTCTGCTGTGGACTGTAAATTCTGTTATGGGAAGGTTGAATTTAAGTTAAGTATAAGCTGGGGATATCGCTCAGTGATAGAACGCTTGCCTAGAATGCACAAGGCCCTGGTGTTGATCCTGAGCACTGATCAGGGATAACTACAGAAAACATAAGGAGAAACTAGTTAGAAATGTATTCTCAAAGCCCAGTGCAGAAGTTGGGGCTGGATATGGAGAACAGTTGTATGAGAACTGAGGCTGTGAAAGAGGGTGAGAATCTCTTCCTAGGAAAGCTCTCTTTAAAAAAAAAAAAAAAAAAAAACAGGGGTAAGGATAGAATTTGGGTTAAAAATTTTTTAAAAAGTGGGGTGGGTATGTTTGAAAAAGAAGTTAAAATTTTTTAAAAAGTGGGGTGGGTATGTTTGAAAAAGAAGTGAACCCATCAAGAGATATAGAGAGGAGGTCCAGAAAAAAAATGGGTAAAATTAAGAAATTGTGATTATCTCAGAAGCCAAAGAAAGAGGGAATTTTTAGAAGACCAGAAGAAGGGCAAAAGTGTCAAATGCTTAGAGAAAAGTCCACAGGATCTAGAAATCAGATCTGTTTCCTGTGGTGTCAAAAAAGGGATAGTTTAAGGAGTAAGTGCTACAACTCTAAAGAGAGTCCTGGGTCCAGTCCCTGCTAACAGAGAGGCAGGCAGCTGCCCAAATGCCCATCTGCCCTCTTGAGAGCCCAGGTGGAAAAATCATGAATTGTCACTTCCAAAGGGGTCCTGACTCTCAGGCACTGAGAAACTAGTCAACATTTATGGAAGCTTTACTTTGAAACAACTAGCATTTACTGAAAACAAAGTATATGCTAGGCACATACTTTAGCCATTTAAACCCAATGAGGAACTGTTATAAATATTTCTCATTTTGCTCCTCTTCCGTTTCTCTAATTTTAAAAAATCTGCAATGACAAAAAAAATTATTTTTTAAACTTTTTTGTAGTTATAGATGGACAGAAGGCCTTTACTTTGTTTATTTTTATGCCGTGCTATGGGTCAAACTCAGTGCCTCACACTTGCTAGACAAGCACTCTGCCACTGAGCTACAGCCCCAACCCCAGTTATTTTTGAACATATATGCCATATTATAATAGTATTTCCCCAGTCTTTGAGATTGTTTAATATCTTAGTATCCTAATCTCCAATGTCAGTTTTGGTTCTCAAACATCAAATAATTTTTTTTTCCTTCCTTATTGAGGTGTCTTTGAATTGTGTTATAATTTTCTAAGTTCCCAAGAACCCCACTCACCTCACACTAGCTACCAAGTTAATGAAATTGACACTTTAATTCTTTCTAAAAAACCTAATCAGGCATTCAACTATCCACAGCTCTGCAACATACACTAGCAAACTCAGCAGCTAAATAGTTGCTAATTATTCTATGATGGTAACTTTTAACTTTCATGTACCTATTAGATGATAAACTTCTGGGTATGGGAAATCAAGCATTATCCTCTTCTCATCCCCTACAACACCCAACAAATTACATGACTCCATCAGCATTTGTTAATATTTGATGGTTGTATCCTAATACTCAGAAACAAAATAACAACCAAAGCATGCTTGTGCCCTCTCTACAGTGGGCTCCCTGGTGTTCCCTGGCTGAAACACCAATATTATCCATGTGACTCTGAACTCCTCTCACCAAATCATTTCATTATCCATAGAATTCATTTATACACTGGGCGAAAATGAAAGAGCACAGAAACCAAAATGTATGCAGCAGTGCCTATAAAAGATCAAGTGAATAAATGCCCATAAAGTGTGTCACCATAAAAGCCTTATTATGAAAAATTATATAAACTTTATATTTTTGCAGTTATATAAGCTTATGTATACATTTTCCCTATGATATTGATAGTAGCAATAATACCATATCCCCAATGCACCAAAAACTAAAACTCTCAGAGATGGTACATATATAAGCAACTAATGAAACAGACTCCATTTTTTTTTTCTATCTGCATTACTCAAATTGAAAAAAAAAATCCAGAGTTATCAATTCTTCTGTAAGACATACAGGTCTAGGCTTGTGTAACTATGATTTCTGCTAACTGGCCACAGCCTAGTATTTTCACACCTTTTTTGTACTAAATGGTTAGAACTGATCACTCCACCAGAAGCTGTCACTGAGACATCTTCATTTAAAAATCGTAATAAGACATGCAGCAATAGGATTGAATTTTTAAACTATTACTCTACTTTTTTGCATTTCAGTAAACTCTTGCAGATGTCACCCATTCGCTTTTTTTGCAATTACACACATATAAATGCCTGTTAAGATTACTGGGGGAAAAAAATGTATTCAATTTATCATATGTGATCAGTACATTTCTAGCCTGGACAACTCTTTGGATAATTAACTGAATTTTTTGTAAGTGCATTAGATTGCTTATCTAACTTGGTAAAAAGCTGTTTGCTAAAGAAAACTAAGGGGGGGGTGGGGACGGGAGGGAGTAAAACACCAAGCTTTGCTAATAAATAGTTCTCAGAAATATCAGCTCCCAATTTACTACTTGTACACAATGGGCCAGTTGGAACTTGTATGGTGATCCAATTTGCCACAGCTCTTGTTTTTAGTCTTTGTGGAGCTGCTGTGTGAGCACAGTGGGGGCCGCTCCTGTGTATCCCCTGAGTCAATCAGTGGGCTTTGGTTTCCTGCTGGTCAAAAATATCAGGTGGCTTCAAGAGTCTAATTATCAATGAAAAATTAAATTCAATACAGAAATGTAGCCACAAGCACCCCTCTCCTCACCCTTTCTGTGCCCTCACCACCCCAGGCACGTGATGGAGTATCAAGTTATTCCTTAGGATTCCAAAGAGATAGCAAGAAAAAAAAAAAAAAGGCTTGGACCTGGGGAAGCAAACAGAAGAATCGATTTTTACTTACATACCTTTCTCTTCGCTGGGTGGAAGTCTGTTCTAATTACCATGAATGTTCTGGAAATTAGCAAACAGTAGGGAGTTTCCTCTAAGAATTGTCAGGCCCAGTTTATCTCCACATTGCTTTGTAACATTTTCTGGTCATAGTTTCCATAAAAATATAACAAATATAGAAATGAAAGAAGATATATGTTATTATCAATCATCTCAATTTACTTGATAATCTAAAAATGCCCTTATCGAATGCAATGGAAGGGCTCTTATTGTTCATTAAAATATATTCTTGCCTCTGCTAAATTTATTCCAGGCAGTTCAGGAAACCTGAAGTTGAAAAATCCTAGTAACTGTCACTTAATTCAGGCTGTCAGAGCAAATATGTTTCTTATTTCACATTCTAAGTCACAGAATACAATTTGAAGCCACCAAAGTCAGGTACATTACAGCTTTTATCTTCTACATGTGTTGTCTTTTAACCCTTGTCTTTTTTAAAGGAAGGTGCTTCACTGATAAGTGATCAATTAAGCTTCCAATGATAGAAATATCCCACCATCTCAGAATATTCACCCTCAGCCCAGCACAGTGGCATATTCCTATAATTTCAGCTACTCAAGAGGCTGAGGAAGGAGGATTGTAAGTTTGAGGCCAGCATGAGCAATTTAGCAAGATCCTGACTCAAATTTAAAAAAAAAAAAAAAAAAAATGCTGGGGATGTACGTCAGTACTAAAGCACTTGGTTAGCATGCACAGGCCCTGGGTTCAATCTTCAGTACTGGGAAGAAAAAAAAAATTTCACCCTCATCAACCTTTCCTGTAAGACACCCCACTAAAAGGAAATTCCAAAGTTAAAGCCAACAAAGGCAAGTTTTCCCATGATGCTCAAATACTCCAAATATAGGGTCATCATGCAATAGTTTTAAAATCCCACAGTAAGTATTATAGTTGGCTCACAAATACCTTTGAATTGTGAGATATTTTCCCTATGAGGGACTATCAAGAGATGACATCAACCTTGGGTTCAGCATCTTCAGAGATCATTTCTTCATGAGTTCAAAAGCATAAAAAGTCTTGAATATATGTTTTGTAATAGATTGAACAAGAAATTCCTCCAGCACTGTAAAATCCTTAGGAAACCAATTATATAATTGTCTAAGCCTGTTTTAAGAATCACAGACTCAACCAAATTATAGCTAAACTTGTCCAAAGACGCTCTGGGAACTCAAAAGAAAAATATAATAATTAAAGAAACACCCTCAAAATAGAGAAAGGAGATAACCAGAGAGATAACATTAGAGGTAAATGTATAATATGTGAAGCTACAATTTGCATTTTAAATGTTCCAAACAAAACTGTCTTTTACAGGTATTCAAAAACATAAAAGATAAATTCATTTGTTTATCAAAGACTAATACTACTTTGAAAATATAAACATGTACTGTATACTGAAGAATATGTTATCATCATTACTCATTAGAATCTTATTTTAAATGATTATGTGGCTTAAGGAAGAAATTGAGCCAGATGCAGTGGTGCATGCCCATAATCCCAACAGCTTGGGAGGCTGAGATAGGAAGATCATAAGTTCAAAGCCAGCCTCAGCAACTTAGCAAGGCCTTAAGCAACTTAGCGAGACCCTGTCTCAAAATAAAAATAAAAAAGAGCCAGGGATATGGCTCAGTTGTTAAGCGCCCCTCAGTTCAATCCCTGGCACCAAAAAAAAAAAAAAAAAAAAAAGAAAGAAAGAAAGAAAGAAAAGAAAAGAAAAAGAAAGAAAGTAAAAAGGAAAAAAAAATGAAATTGACCAAATTATGTTACATGCATCATGCATAAATAGGTAATAATGATGCCCACTATCATATATAATTACAATGTACCAATAAAAAAATTCAAAAAAAGAATACGTTATCTTTGAACATGACATCATATCTTTAATAAAGAAAAGCAGTTGTTTGATGTTCTTTAGCTTTTACACATATATGTGAATTTTGCTAATTTATTTTACATATGCATGACAGTATCACAATCAAAATGTTTACTAAACAGATATTCTTTGCAAATGGACATAAAGTAAATTTCTCACAAATTAAAATAATAAAACTTAAATACTTGTGTAAGCTTGATAAAGAATATTTTTTCAATATACTTCAAATTTATAACAACCAAAGACATTCAAAGATGTGTTTCTATATTGATTCATCTTTGTTGAAATTGACTTAACGAAATAAGCATAAATAACTTTTCAATCTTATTTGTTCTCTTAGATGTTATTAAATCAACTGAATTAAATCAACTTTAATAATAAAATGTAGTTGAATGCATATAATATCATCCTTTTTTGTTGTTGGATTCTATAATGACTACCTGGAGTTTTTAATGTTACGTTACCTAAAAATAAAAATGAGTTATTCATAGATACAAATGCACACATACACACACATACACACACAGGACAATGCACAATAAAAGTTTAGCAACAAAAAGGAATATCTTCTCAACTGAGATATAAGGTAGAGGTAACATTTTAAGCAAATGCATTTTGGGTTTTCTGGTCTTCTGGACACAACCCCACTCCAGAACCTTCTAAAAAAGAAGCTGGACATGCTCTTTAAAGTTGCATCATGCATTTTATATTATTAATTATTAAATGACTTAATGGACAATGCATTAGAAAGAAAACAGGCAAATTACAGAATAATTTAACGCTGCAAAGAAACAGAGTAACTTGCAGGACATTAAACACTCTATTTTGACATGGAATGCCTGAAGCTAAAGCAATTAAAGCTGCAAAATATTGCTGGCTGACATGATGTGTATGTAAATTTGTCATTCATTGGCAAAGGTTTGTACCAATCACCGGGAATGTTCACAGTAAAACAATCCATGTAGCATAAAATGCTTTCAGTGAAGTCCTCTAAAAGAGTAGTTATGTATCATTTAGGCACCTGATTATTATCCATAGAAAATTTTTAGTGTCATTAGAGTCCTCCATGAAAATGACTTCAAGATTGAGGATTAGTTATCGACATACTATTAACATTTGTGTTTATTTCTTAAAATGAAAATATAGTTTTTAACACATCCTATCCTACATCTACAAAAGAAAAATACACACTAGAAATTGACATTATATTTAAAATTGGCTGTTTTTTTCCCCACGGTCCCCCAAAAAGGCTTACCTTTGAGTATTATATCTAACTCTACTCTCTAGAAATAGAGTCCAACAGGGCCATACTGAATTCCAGCCAGTGACCTGATTTATCCCAGCTCAGAAATAGTGGTATTCTCCCACAGGAGGTAGGAGGGAGAAAAACACAGTAATCCCCCAAATGCACTGTTGCTATGGAGGAGAAGATGCCTGCTGAGATTGAAAGTCACAAAATATTTGGGCAGTTGAGAAAATGTAAGCCCATCCTCCATTGCCAAAGCCTGAAGACTCTGCCAGGACTCCCGGGTTATTTGGCAT
This sequence comes from Callospermophilus lateralis, assembly GCF_048772815.1. Lineage (NCBI taxonomy): Eukaryota > Metazoa > Chordata > Mammalia > Rodentia > Sciuridae > Callospermophilus > Callospermophilus lateralis. Next base: position 67,215,806 of record NC_135311.1, on the reverse strand, counting down.
TGCAGAGAAACGTTGGACAGAACTCTAGCAGAAGATATAAGGAAACAAGACACATTTTAATATTCACCTATCAAAGCTCTTCAATTATCCTTTCAGATTAGATGAACCAACAACAAACTAGCCACCAGAAGAGAATTTAATAAATACCAAACACGACTTCAAAAAAGTCAGAATAATCAAAATAGTTATTGAATACTCTTTACATTTTTAAGACATTTCACCAATTAATTTAATTGACTTTCCCAAAGCCTATGAATGGGAAAACATCTTTCCTTCTCTTTTTCTTTCTTTCTTTTCTTTTGGGAGGTGGGCAAGGCCGGCCCTTAAGATTTCACAGCTCCATAGCTCTGATCTCTCTAAAACTGTATCTTCAGTCCTTCTTGGCTGCTTTAGGACAGATATAGAGAGTTTGTCTCTAGCCTTATAGTTTGAAGAAAAACATCACTAACCACAGGCTGCATATGGAAATGAAACTATACTGAAGACCCTGACTGGCCAGACATTTAATGCTTGTGTTAATAAACCAAACCAATCAATCATCTTTATACACTATGTCCCAACTAAATGAATCAGACATTTAAATTTACATATGCAGATACTAATAATGAAAAAAACCCTACTCTGTAGTTTAATAATATTGATAGCCTCCTCCATAACTTGCAAAAAAAGAATATTAGCTTGAAAGAGTTCAATAAACATTTGTCAAGCATCTCTGGTTTGCATGCACTTGGGGAATTTTTGATGTGTATTATATAACTTCAAAAGACTTGGAGTCTAAGAAGAAAAATAGAAAAGTAATCAAATATCATATATAGAAAATGGCAAAAGTACCAAATAGAGGAATAAGGGATAAAACGTAAGAGTAGAAGGACTGGGAGGAAAGAAGAAAAAAATTAAAGAAAACAGAGATGACATAAAAAATGAAAAGTGGTACAATGACCCAGAAACTGAATCAAGTACCCCTTGGTGTGTTCATGCCATCATCTATTTAGCCACACTTTCTCACTGTCCACAATTAACAACTTCACAATAGCTCTGCAAATATAAACCTCTCAGCATTCTCCAGGATATTCATACAAATAAATGTTTTTAGATATACTTCTTTCCTAGAGTTATGATAACCTGGAAAAGAGACAGATAATCCTAAAGTCCATGTACCACCAAAACAATTACTAAATTGAAAAGATGATCACATATTTCAATATTTCACCAACAATAAATATGAATCACAGCAATTCTACAATTCTACACAGTTAGTGTGATGAGATATCAGAGACCTAAGAAAAGAACCAAAATAATTCTAAAATTATCTCCACCTTTGGATGATAATAACCATTGGTCTTTTATTAATCTAGAAATTTAAAAATATTCTAGTGTTCTTCCTCCTGAGCTCTAACACAGTATGAGAAAGCTGAAATGTGGCCTTCTTTGTTATAAAGATGTTGTATCTGTGAAGCACAATATTAATCCCATTTGTATCATAAAAAGCATGATCCACTTGAGCCTTGTTCTCCTGTGAATTATGAATCATTGCAATACTCTGGGGATAGTCAAAATGTCTCTGAGGTTCCTGCTTTGTTTCTTCAATTTCTTCCTCAAATTCCTTGGTATCTAAACCATCTAGGAAATTTGAAATCCCCATAAGAAATATCTTACTATACACTTTCAACATACTATCCACTATTTCCATATCCACAAATTATATAGCACAAGAGAGCTAAATTTACCAAATAACATGATACTAGTTCCACTTTATCCTTTGGAAGGAGAGGCTACTTATTAGACATATTCCTTTGGTAAGTAGTTAAAATATCCAATTAATAGTTTTTAACCATCAGAAAGAATTTGTTTTTAAAATAATGAAAATGTGTTGTCATTACATTCTTATTCCCTTGTGTGTGTTAGTGTGTTTGAAATGCGATTCATTATAACTTATTTTAGCTGTTCTGTTTTCTAATTCTTCATATTTTCACATCTTTTCAACAAAATAATACATAAATAATACCTGACATGACTTTACAGATTTTTTTTTCATATTAGTATGCTTTTGTTCTCTAAGCATCTTAAAACACAAGTGTGGTAAAATACAGAGAATCTCAATGTGAGCATTCTTACATGAAAAAACATCAGTTTTCTCTCTTCTGCTACACACATCACAAATTTCAGTTAAGCAATACAGAATAGTAAATTTGAACCCAAACATCATGCCAAATACTTCTAGTGAAAAATAGTTGCTAAATGTAGCTTCATTTTGAAAGTCACTGTTTTCATTAGCAGTGTCTTCCAACAGCCTTGTTTCAATAGTACTACTATTAACCATGAAATTTATCTGCTTCTGTTTATTCTTTGAAGTCTACCTATTAAATTACCAACTCAATTTATTCTCCCAGTTGTCATTACCCTGTTAAGAACACTGTTAATAAGCGAAGGATCTCTCTATTCCTTTTCTAAACTTACGTGGCTACTTAGATTTACTTACCAATGCAATTTAGGTTAGAGGATCCGATGGAAAGTGGGATCTGTCCTTGATATCTGCTTATTGATGTCCTTATTCAGGAGGTTAATATCTAGAAAAGACTTGGGAGAAGCAAACTCATGCATTTCTCTATGAATAGAAGTTAAGCTTAATTAAAAAGTGGATCAGTAGTGCAATTAATGCAGAAATAAACTGATATCACAAAACTAATGTGATTTTACCAAATGCTATTCTTCTCATTGAAATCTATGGCAACTGAAAAAAACAACTGAAAATCAAAATTAAATTTTACTACATCACCATCATAGTCAATAGTGGTAACGAATAAGCATTATGACCTCAGGATTTTTCAAGTCGCTGTGCTTAGTACTTGAAGTACAATGAAACATTGGATATGGTTCCAATGTCAATTTGTAACACCATCATTTGGATATGCTGTTTTTAATTAATCAATGGCTTCATGTTCAATTATATAAACTTTCTTGAGTACCTGCTTTAAACAAGGCACTAACTTGGGGATTAGGGGCAAAAAGTTTCATGTATATAAATATCTCACATACTGAGATTAATGGTAGACAGACATTAATTAACTAGTTATGATCGAAAGTATGCACGGATTACTGTTATTGACAACAAGTCAGAATTGAGAAAGCAGCACTGACAGAGAAAGTGGGGGGAGACAAGACACTTGGTTTAATAAGTAGATTTTGAGGGCTAGGGATGTAGCTCAGTGGTAGAGTGCTTGCCTCACAGGCAAGAGGCTGTGGGTTCAATCCCCATTACTGGAAAAAAATAACACTCAATTTTAAACATTTTATTTCATTGGTCCCTGACCAGTTCACAAGAAATGCTTCTTATTGTTCTCATCTTGCTAAAGAAAACAAACATTAAGTTCTTTCAAACAAAGACCAATGTCTCTTATCCAAGAATGAAATTAGAAAGGAGACCTCAAGGGGAAGGCTAACAGCTGAAACACTAGTTGAGATAAATGTTTATGTGCATGCTGTGCATTCATGGTAAGCTGAAAGCTTTTCTTAATGAGAAGGTATTCAAAGTTTTACAAAACTGATGTCGAGATGTAGGGAATTCCAGAAACGTTGACACAGCTAAATGTAAGTCAATATTTTTAATATCTCAAGTTCATAAAGTAATGAATCAGATTCTTGCCTGTTAGGTAATAGATTTTCTTAAACAGATTCACTTTCATATATTTATAAAATGACTGATTTTAGTGGACTGCAAGTCAATCACAACATTGCACTCTAGGAAATGTAGAATAAACATGGATATCGCTGATTACATTGTCAAAATTTTTTGAAGATATAGCCATGTCACCACATAAACAGGAGGAGTATGTCTTCCTAAAATTGATGTCAAAAACACAGAGTTAAGGTATCTCACAAATTCAAGTCCTTAAAAATGTGTTCTCTACACGGTGCCACATAACCCTAACCCCAACCCTAAGAATAAACTTCTTAGAACAATCTCAATACAGAAACACCAACATTCACTCCACTGTTAGACTATCTAAAAGGCTCCTAGTGAAAGATAACACTTGTCTGTAAATGAAGAAAAAAGAAGAAGATACAATCTGTGTTGTATATCCAGATTTCATCGTAATAAATCTAAGTGATCCTATCTTTTGAGTGATGAGAAGCTTCATAGTTATGGAAGGTTTTTTTTTTTTAACCTATGGAGCAAGCTGAGCCAAAGAAAAGTAGAGAAATGGGTACATAAAATTTGGCAAAGAGGAACAAGGTTAAACACTATTTTTATAGGTCAATGGTTCTATGTTTCTAACGGTTGATCTGTGTTGTTTTGAAGAACAGCATTTAACTCTTGATATCTTCCAAACCACAGAATAAAAATTTGTATTACAACAAGGTCTAACTATAGAACTCTATGAAAAATGCAAGTGTAAATGAACTTTCTTTTAAAATGTTAGATTTTCAATTTAAGAGGCTGTGTTAAACATTTCTTTTTGCCTTTTTAAACACCTACTAATCATATCAAGAGTATCAAACAAACACATTAAGAATAATTCTGAATATAACAGACCATATAAAAATCATTTTATGAATAAAATTCCTAGTTTCCAAAACCAAATTTTTCAAGTGTGTAATTCATACTATTTCCAACAGAAGCATCTAGAGGCAAAAGATTGACAATAGAAGGAATATCCAGGTAGGGAGTATTTTTTTGTTTTGTTTTTAACATCATAACATAATTTCCCTTTTCTTGTAAAAGCTAAGTATTATCTTCTTGTGGTTCTGATATTGAGAAGTAAAGAAAAATTTACATCATGGGCTCTGTGGTATAAATATGAAAAATATATACCCTATATTACAAAACAGAAGAACCATAATTTGACCTTCCTCATAACCAAACCATGTTAAGGAGTATACCTCAAAATGGGTTTTATTATGTTTTATTGCAGTCACCATAGTGATAAACTAATATTTCAAGGTTACCCATATAACTCCAAATAGAATTTTCAAATCAGAATTCCAGGCAGAAATCAGCCCCAAAGCACTATAGCATTTTTAAACATTGAAAAGAGCTATGAAATTTTCCTGGACTTTGAAATCCTTTATACTCATCAGGGCCTTGTATGGATATTTATATAGGATAATAAGGGTAAGTGCAGACACACAAATCAGTACAAATTTGTCTATATAGATAAAGAGATGCTTCTGTTTGCATATGGATATTCATGAAAATTACAGGGAAAAAGTCAAAACTAAATAAATATTTAATATTTCAGCACCTGTCATATAGTTTTTTGTATGTGTGTGCTTTACTACTATTGACTAGCAGTAGTACGGCTACTCTAACCAACTTCATTAAAGAATAAAAGAAAAGTAATAAGTCATTTCACACTCTGTCTGACCATTATACAATAATAGCAAGATTTCATGCAAGGGTACAACATTATGCCCATCTGCAATCACAGTCTCTTTGCAAAAATCTCAATTCACACTTCACATGCAGCTAACCTTGTTACCATCCCTTCCTAAATCCATCAGTGTTGCAGCTGCACGTCTTCACAGTCCAACATCTTAAAATTCATCACTTTGGCACCTTAGCATCACTATAGGTCAAGATAAAGAATCCAACCAAGAATAATTAAAGGGCACCCAGATGTTTAGTTTACTTATCTCAAGCCTTTCCTTTAACATATTTGAATTGCCTGTGTGTACTATTTCTTTCATATTTTTAAGATATGTGCAATGTGATTATTTTAAGGGTATGAGACCTGGAACAATACATTGCAGACTATTTTTTTTTACAAGTATAGTTCTTTGTAGTTGAAATTTGAACAAGAGGCGTGATAATGAGTAGGTTGAGGGAAGGAAAGGTGTTATCTCATTAAGGTAATTACTAAGACATCCCCACCATTATATTGGTTTGAAAATGTGGCAATTAAAGCACCCTACATGGGCTCCCGGAGACAAGAGAACAAGACAGTTCTCTTGGAACTTCTATGGTACAGTTAATGTGTGTCATGTAAATGAAAGGATAGACCATTGCTATTTAAGACTTTTCCTCAAACCCCCAACCCCCACCCTCAAATTTCTTTATAGGTTATGGTTTTTCATTTTTTCCCTTAACCTGAATTTAATTCTCATGAAAAGTGCCAGATTGACAGCGCTAGAAGGTAAAGCCCTCTATTTACCCACAGAGGAGTCTAAGCACAAAAAAATTATAGAGCAAGCAGGGTGGATAACATGACATGCTACCATCCTAAGTTGAAAGAGACTCTTTCCCACTCTTTAGTCTCCTGCTCTGGAGCAGAGGTTGCCAATTTCATGCCTAAAGTCAGGAAGACTTAAATACATTTTTTTCCCAATGGTCAGTGTCATTCTTAGTTTATTTCTCCACAACCTATTCCAGCTAACTCAAGTAGCTCTCAATTCACTCAGGCTAAATTTGTACTTGTCACTGAAACCACTACATTTGGTCAACAGCTCAGTTCCCCTCTTGAGCTGGTCATCTTGCTCTTGCTCTTGCTCTCGCATTGCTTCTGCTATCCTAAGATCAATAATAATGTGACACACCAAATGGCACAAAGAGACCAGTCTCATAATTTTTGCTTTCATGCTCATTGAATTACTACTATCTTGAACTGAGAAAAATAATCTCAATGTCCAGCAATGAGGGTGGAGGTGGGGCTCCGTGGTAGAATGCTTATCGAGCGTGCTAAAAGTCCTAGGCTCAATCTTTAACCCTACAAAACGTGATCATAAGAATAATAAATAATTAATAGTTAATTTTAAATGTCCAGCAATGGAAGACTGGTTGACTTAATTTATGGGAGATAATATTATGTACCAAATACAATGTATACAAAGGATTTTAAATAATATAGAGAAATACTTGTACTACGTGGAAAAAACAAACATCCCTGATGAAATGACACAACTGGATGAAATGAACAGTAAAAACCTAGAAATAATGAACCAAATGTTAGCAGTAGTTTTCTTTGAGTGGTTGAAGATGGACATTTTTCTTCTCTCTACTTGACAGTATTTCACAAATTTTCTACACTGAGCATACATCACTTTTACAATAGGAAAGTGATTTTAATAATTTTTACATAGTCTCAGTTTATTTTATTGTATAATTTGATGACATAAATTTAACTTTATTAAAACTGAAAGTCAAGCATCACCTGAAAATGCTATAATCCTATAGTTTCTCCTACCTTCCCTTTTCCCTTTCTATCATTACAGAAAAAAGTGGGATTGAAAAGGAAACACCACTAAGTAAATATGCTATAGAAAAAAAAATAATGTTTAGAATGTGTATTAAACTAAATGAATTTTGAGATTCCTTCCAATTCTAGGTTCGGATCAAGATCAGTTCTGCTTAAAATCCAATTGCATGTTGACATAGACATTGGAAATACCCTTTTGCCAAATTTCTGGGCAGAACTGAATAGAAATCATACTCCCCTAAAGGACTAGATTATTGGGGGGTGGGAGGAATAAAGCCTGTAAAATATGTTGACAAATAAAGGAAATCCTTCCTGAATACCACTAAGATGTACAACACTGCTATAAAGAAGCAGTGTTTTAAATATTTGTTGGGTTCTCTTAAATTCTGTTCCAAAATATTAATTAACAAATATCCAATACATTTTCAATGTTAGTCCATCTTTTTAGCATTGACATCCTTCAGTGGGTATGTTTGACCTATCACATTTGCCCTAGGAAAACACCCCAGGCATCTAAAATCACAAAGTAAAAATCAGGAGGACAAAAACAAGCAGGGAATGGAAAGAAAAACAGAATCAGTGGACCAAGGCCTTCAGAGTCTTCTGGTAGGCCAGAGCTTTCCTCTTCTGAATTTGCTCCCCTAATGCCTCTCACTAGATCTCTGGCTATCAAATAAATATATTACCAGCTCCTAAAAAGAAAGTAGTCATTACTGCTTTACTAAATGAAATGGCAAGGTCTTAATGTTATATGAACTTGAATTTATTTATTTATTTTCATGTGGTGCTGAGGATAGAACCTAGTGCCTCACACATGCTAGGCAAGCGCTCTACCCTGAGCCACAGCCACAGCCCCACAAATATGAATTTAATTATATGGGAGGACTTTGGGCATGTGAAAATAAAATTGTGCCTTCTGCAGGGAAAAATAGGCCACAAGACACAAGATGACTCCTGTGTAGTTACATAATGTCATCCCTTAGATGTTGGCAGGGGCAAAGAATTTTAGCCAAAAATGATAAGAGATGGCTAAAAGGAAAGGAGAAATAAAGATTTGGGCGGGGTCTTTGCAACCAGGCAAGCTCTGGGGCTGAAAGTAAAGGAGGCAAAGAACCATGGGAAGCCTCTGGCAACTGTACAGTCACTTATGTTCTTGCAATTTGGCCACAGTTAAAGTGGGGCAGTAGGAGACAGTCACATGACACAGATGGGTTGGACGGTTGGGGTGAAAAACCTGCTTTTAGTGGTCAGCTCTTATAGAAATCTAGAGGAATTAGTGAGGAAATCTAAAATGCAGATTGCCAGAAATTTCAAAAATAATCCAACACAGAAGAAAGACAGACCTGGTGCAGTGGTGCCACCCTGTAATTCCCTGTAATTCAAGAGGCTGATGCAGAAGGAGAGCAAGTTTGAGGCCATCCTCTGCAACTTATTGAAACTCTGTCTTAAAATAAAAACTAAAAAAATAAGCAAATAAAAAGAAGGGCTCAAATACAGCTAAGAGGTAGAGTGCTCATAGGTTCAATTCCCTGTACTGGAAAAGACAAAGGCTAGCAGGCCATGCCCACATTTATCCATTTGTGCTTTATGTGACTTTCTGGGCCAATCTATTTACTGCAAAGCAATGAAAAATTATGCAACACTCATACCTTTATTCACATATGAATAAGTTTAATGTAATACCAAAGTGTATTCACTCAAGGCCAGTAAGGACACACATTTCCCTTTAAAATCCTCTTAATTTAATGGCAACAACTTGGTAAAATTCTAATAACAGAACAGTTTATGGAAAAAGGAACTGATGAATATGAAAGTGACATTTTAAAGTGACTATAGCTCTGATTCATTGTACTTCCAGTGGGAAATTCAGTCTCTCTTAATATCTGGGCTGCAACCTCTCTGCCCAGAGATCTGTGAATATACAGCTTGCAGGAGATAAGCACTGATTCAAGAGGAAGTTGAGCAAGCAATCAACTCCTTAATGGTATTACCAAAGACTATTTGCATCTTTCAGAAATTAGGGTATGACAATTTTTTATTAATTTAGAGATATTTATTATGAAAATAATTTATTATTAAAATTAAATCACAAGAAAATCAGTTCAGTCAATAGGAAACCTAGCTAGTATGTAAGAGGCCTACTGTAGTCCCTTGGCTTGGGAAACTCCCACATTTGAAAACTGTACCAAATAGTCTGGCTTCCCTACAGTAGAAAGTGCATAGCATAGACTTCCATGTCCATTTCCTAAATCTGTAGATTGATTTAGAATGTAGACTTTTTCCACCAGGGCACTCTACTAGTGTAGCAGAGGAGTGGGGCATTGATGCACCACCAAAGACTGATTCCTCTCTCATAAGGAGGAATCAGAAGCACAGAATGCTCTGTAGAAAACTTTCCCTCCCTTTCTACTTAAAGGTGGAGTACCCAATGGGCATCATGGAGCATTTCTTCCTCCAGAGGCTTTGGGAAAATGTCTGGTTCCCCAATGGTGTCTGAACCTACAAACCTGCTGCTAAAAATCCCTAAAGCTTTCTAAATTCCACTTAGCATTTTTATTCCTCCAACTATAATGGTGGAATAGAAAGCCAGAAGGGAGGGAGGGAGGGAGGGGCTTATCAACAGAGAAATTGACTTCCAAAAACTGAGGGAAGATCTGAACACAGTATCATTTGCAACCATGTGGACTTTGGAAGAATGAGGGGGAGGTGACACTGGATGCAGATTTGAAGTCCACCAGGGCAAATATTATTTTATCATTTTCATGGGAGAAAGAGGCTTTATATTCTCTCTACAGCCCATTCAAGATATGACAGAAGGACCCTGCTGTGTAGGCCCAAGCGCCATCCCTGAAAGCTTCTTAATTCTTGTCCCAGGTCTATAGTGCTCCTGTCGTGATGCACCCATTCTTCCCTAAAACACCATCTGTAACCAGGTGCAGGAAATCGTGGCCCCGAGGCTGACCCTCCGACCAGCCGAGCGCAGGAGCCAGCTGCAGTATGCTCCGCAGAAGACACTCACGGACCTGGGGCTCTGCAGCAGGGCGGAGAGGCCACTACGCCAAACCTTTAGCTATGCCATGTGCAAATCATTAGTAGGAGCCGTAGGACATCCACGTTGAGGACCTATTCACTAAAGAATCAAAAGTCTGAAGGCCGGAGATAGGGATGGTTGGGGTGGGAACCCATCAACTCCACAAAGTGACAAGGCGCTTTTATCAAAAATCAGCTTCGATGTAGCGCTGGCGATGGTCCTTTCCCCACCCCCCACCCCCAAACACACACCATCACCACCACCACCACCACCACCACCACCACCAGCAGAACTCCCAAGGGACCAAACCCACCCCACCCCCCATCCCCCGCCGCGGGGGGGGGGGGCGGGGGGGACCGGCGTGAACTGCTAGGCAAACCCGCGGGAAGGGAACCGGTGCGCATCCTGGCCTCAGGTCAGCCGACCCGCAAGGCGGCCGCCTTTGAAACGCCTTTTCTGGGCCTCCACCCAGGCTGCGGCTGGCCGAGCGCGCTCAGTGCAGTGCGAGCGGAGGAAATGCGTTCCATTTAGAGAGGTTCCACTGGCGCCTTCGCTGCAGCCGCGGCGCAAGGCTTCGGAGCAGCAGACCAGAAGCCCCGTTCCTCCCTAGTTGGCTTCCACTAAGAACTTATTAAACAGAGGCGGTTTAGAGTTGATCTGTCACAGAGTACTACTTACCCCGAGATCTTTTGGTTTTTGAATTACTTTATTGATCTGAAGATTTTGTTCTTTGGAATGTGACCCTGTTTGGACTTAAGCTAATCAGGAAACGCTGCCGGGGAGGACTCTTTGTAATCACCTCGAGGACCTCCCCAGCGGGTGCCGCCGACCCTTCCCGGGCGCCCCCTGCGGTCGCCCAGGCTTTGCAGGGAACCCGCCTGAACCCGGCACCCGGCTCCACTGAGAGACCAGGGAGCTGTCTGTGGTGCTAGGAGAGAGAAAATAGGAGAGGCAGGGCGAGAGACTGGAAAAGTAGAAAGGAAAGAAATAGAAAATATGACATTGACGCAGGCGGTCCACCCAATATTCAGATTGACAAAGACCTTCAAAATTCAGCAGCGGAGCGGGGGAGGGGAAAACTCTGGGTCATCTCATCGTCCAGAGACAGTTGACCTGGTTTTCTAATACAAGAGGCCAGTGACACCTTCCTTTCTTTGAAACATATCCCCTCCTCCCTACACACTTACCCTTACCCAGTCTGAGGGTATTCAACCTGCTAGAGGTAAGAAGTACCATCTTCTGGGCACTGACTGAAAGGCCCCAACTCCAGAAAAATAAGCAAGTGGCAGACAGAAGGTTAGAGTTGGCTAAGAAGTGGGGCTAGACAAAGACTGAATGAGAAACTGGGGACACTATTCTAAAGTCCATGGAATAAACCCTGGAGAATCCCCCACCCCGCCCATCTGCCACACCTCTCTCTAGGCAACAGCCAGGGCACCAGGCTAGCCAGCTTTCTCTCACCAAGGATTCAGAGATACAGAGGAATCATCAGTTCCTTTGGAGGCTTGGCCCTGCCCCTGACCGTGCCCACTAGTGGTGAAAAGTCAGTTTCTTTCCAAGCATATTGACTTCAAGCCCTGCCTGGCTTTTTCAAGAAAATAAGCAGCGCTCTTCTAGTATATTTTTGTAACCACGTGACTTAACAAGAACTAAAGTTTCCCTAGCCCTGGGGAGAGCTTTTCCAAATATTTTTAGAAAGTTAAAAATATAGCAAAACAAACTACTCACAAGCCGCCTGTTTAAAGAGGGGAGGTGGGATTCAGAAGGCTCCTGGGGAAGGGCTGCCTAGACAGGAGTCAGATGACAGAGAGGAAGGAGGAGGGAAGACTTGGTCTAAGGGTAAGTAATCGGTTTTATTTGCAACAGAGGAAATCGCCTGTCTAATTTGCCATCATGTGGGCTTTCATTTTAAGGGGTGGAGCAAAAATAAACTGATACAGGGTGGTAGGTATATTTGCTGGAGGCATGAAGCCAAGCAGCAATCGCTACTTCAGAACTCATTGAAAGCCACTGGGTTGGGCTAGAACAGCTGCCTGCAATTCCTTCCTTCACACTCAACTACAGATTTGTGCTGGGTTTGCTGGGGTCCCTGAGCTAATATTGGGGTAGGCAGATCTAAGAGTTCTTTGTGGGTTTTTTTAATATCTCTGTAACAAGTTTGTTTTCCTGTGTTCCTATAGGAAACAAGGGCCACTGAAAGTCTGTTTTGCCAGACTTCAATTTAATCAAAAGAGAATGCAAAAGAAGTCCAGCCATGGAGTGCCCTTCAGACACCAGCTGAAGGTAGAGAAAACAAGTGCAGCTCCCAAAGACAGCCATCCTGGAACCTCTGTAACTAACTCTAGATCTCTCAGGAGAAAGGGCATGCTAGCTTGCTCTGCTTCTCAGAAAACCTAAGGCTGCTCTCCTTGCTTTCTAGCCAAACCCCCAACTTTGTTGGACAAGCATAGAAGTACAGAAGGATGCCTCTTGGGGGAATGGACTAGGTTTGTTTTGCTTTTAAGCGGTAATTTGGGGGCTTTTGAATGCTGGGCACCTACTAAGACACCCTTTGCATCACTGCCTGAGGGTGGGAGAAGAAAAGAAACAAAAATTAAGAAATGGATGAAAAGAAGGGATCCAGTACTCATCTTTCTTCCTGGGACAATCTCCCCCACATTGAATTTTCCAATTTGCATGCAACAGCAAGTAACCCAAACAAATTCAGAAAAGGGGGATTGACACTTTCAGCTGCATTACATAAGAGGTATAAGAAAACATGACTTTGAGGAGAAGTAAATTGGGTGGGGGGGGGGGGACTCTAATATAATAATTACTAGCAGCGGTGGAATATGAAGTCAATTGCAAAACCTTGCTCTCTGGAGGCACAATGCTTCCCCATGAACTGACCACTTAGGGAGTACAAGTTCAGTGTTGAAAGTGAAGCAGCAGTGGACTGCTTCAGAGTGAGTGGTGGGCTTCTGGCAGCAAATAGGTGTTATGGCCTTGCCTCATTTGTAAGTTTGTTTTGTGTTTTCCCCCACCTGGACCTGAGGTCATTCTCAGGTGTAAATGTTGTACCCTCCCAGGTTCTCCTTGTATCCAGAGCTGACCAGACCCACACCCAGTTCAGCAAGAAGCCTCAGAAAGTGCCCTTTTAGGCCTAGGCAAATCATTGCTAACTGTTGAAACTCTATTTTAAAAATCCAACCCAAGCACAGCTAAATGAAACAAGGAGAGTCTGCTGAGAACCCAGGCATTGGGCATCCCCACTGGACATAGTGGTGCCCAGTTTCCAGCCAAGCCCAGCTGTCTGAGTTTGTCCCAGCTCAGCAGGAAAAAAATGAGAAGGGATAGGCCAAACCCTTTTGTTAGAATCAAAGAAGACCAGGACCGTTTTTTAAAGCAAATTGATGAGCTGGAGAGAAATCTGCAAACCACTCCCTAATTACCCAAGGTTTAATCAAGGCGCCCGAGGCAATTTCCTCCCGGATTTCACCTTTTTCTTTCCTTCTTCCTTCCCTGCACTCCTCAATTTACATTCCCACACCATTCCACCTTGTTTAAAAGAAAAACAATGTTTTAAAATCTATGAAGATTTAAGCATCAGAGAAAGTTGGAGGCCAGGTCTAGATGTGTTTTAGTTGTCTTACCCTTTGTCACTACACTAGGGCAGGAGCGAGGATACAGATGTGAGGATACTCAGATAAGGGGATCCGACTTTGCGGCTTCTCAGAAAGTGACCTCAGGGCTGGAGAGGAGTGGGAGACGCTCAATAGCTGTTCGCTTCAGTTCGCCTTTACCCGGTTCCTGAAAGCTGGACTTGGTGGGGAATCAGCCTGGTTTAGGGAGACTGCAGTCGGAAGTCAAGCCCTGGCCGGGGTGCTAAGAACATTACATACACACACACACACACACACACACACACACACACACCCGCAAGCCGGCAGCGGGTCTCCTCCACAATCTGGGCAAGATCTCTCTTTTGGGGTCTCGGCCGTTTCAGGGGCGCGGATAAAACGTTTTGGCACGCCTGCCTCAACCACAGTTCCCCGTTGCACTCCCGCTCCAGGCATCGAAGCACAGAGAACTCGCTAGGACAAGCGGATCCTCGCAGAGATGGGGGCTGGACGCCCGCCGCCGGGGACTGAGAAGGCAAGGATCAAAGCCGTGACGAGGGTTTGTTAGCTGGGCCTCCCCGCGTCCCCTGGGGTGTCCTAATTGCTCGCCCTGCAGCCTCCCGCTCACAGGCTGTCCGGCCGCGCGGGCGCCCAGCCGCGGGCGGCAGAACAGCTGCGAGGCCGGCGGAGCGTCCGCCCGCTGCCCAGCCCTGCCGGCGTCGCTGCCCAGCGCTGGGACCCGCGCCGCCCTAGGAAGACCCCTAGGAGAAGGGGGAGGGGCAGACAGAGGGGTCCCAACACGCGGTCAACCAGAGGCCTCCAGGCAGCAGGGGCGGCAGGGGAAGTTGGACGCCTACTTGGCCAGCTCCAACAGCCCGCGAGCACAGACTTCTCCCGTGGCCTCACCGGCCGCTCTGAAAGCATCCACCTAAAAAGAAAGGCGCTCACATAAAGCAAATAATGGCTCGGAAGAGACCAGCGTGAAAAAAATGGGACTGGTTTTACACAAGCCACACCAAGGTTTTACAGATTTTGAAAATTCCCAATATTCGGGAAGGAATTTGTTTTTTCCTAGTCGCGCATTTCATCATAATTTTCTGCTTTAGTAAAATCAGCTCCCTGGGATTTCATCACTTGTTAAAAAAAGATAAACTTTATTTTTGTAATTTTCAATCACAAAAAAATCTATATTTTTTGTCTAAGCATTTATTTTACTGAATCAAAAAGACATGAAAAGAAAAAATCATGTTTTTACTAACGTATATAAGTGACTCTTTTTTGGACAACATATAATAAATATGATATATCACTTATCACTCAGTCTTTCAAATGTACATTTTTTTTTTCATATTATGGAGCATGCCACTTTTCCAAAAGAAAAAAGGTCATGAGAAATCAGTGCAAAGTTCTCAGTCACCCTCCTCTTTTCTCTGGGGCAGATGAATGTCCATGGCAACACCCTCTGCCTGGATATTTGAGGCTGTCTGTCCACCTACAATTCTCTCTGCCCTACAGTTCCTCTCCATGCCCTTCTTTCTTCCCTTTTTAGCCCTCCCCCCTCCCTCCCTCCTGCTTGTCCCTAAAGTCGTTTTTTTAAAAAGAACTTGAGGTTTTGTTTTTGTTGATGTTTTCACTTACTGGTTGCACTTTGTGTGGGGTCAGCGTTTTCCCAGTCACACTGCTGTGGGGGAGCTTTCCAGCCCTGCCTCTGGGGGGTTGGGATGGAGAGCAGAAAGCTGGCTCCTCTTTGGGGACCCTGGCCCATAGATGAGTATCTTCCTCTCTTACTCCTCCGCCTCCCAGTGTCCGCCGCAATGGAGGTCTGGTGCGGGAAGAGGTGGGGCAGCTGTCCAGGTCAGGTCAGGGATTGGGAGGGATTGCAGAGCCTTCCCTCCTTCTTCACCGGGGATGTGGGGTGCCTGGGATGGGATTGGACAAGGGATTGAGGGCTGGTTGTCCCCCTGGTCCCAGGCCATGAATGAGCACTCGGGGTACCAGGGGCCGCTGTAGCTGGGGATGGGGTGCTGGAGGAGTCCGGTACATGCTGCTGTACATGGCAGCTGCAGCTGCCGCGGCTGTCGTACTGTCCATGCTGCCCAGCAGACTTGGGTGATAGAAATAAGGTGAAGGAAACATCCTCTGCAGTGCTGAGTAGTTCCCTGCCTCTGCCAGCAGCTCCAGGCCCACCGCAGTCTGCCTCTTCCATTTGGTCCTGAAAGAAAGCAGGCGTACATGCACCCAGAGGCGGCTGTGGACATGGTCCAGGCACCAGGCACAGAGGCCCGACCCATTCCTTGGTCCTCTCCCATCTTCTCCTTTTCCCTCACCCAGTAGGGAGACTTGGAGAGCTCTGGGAACTGGGAATGTGCATCTCCTGCCCCCACCTAGCTCACAAGAGGACTCAAACCCAAAGCCAATTTTGTAAACTACACCCTCAAAGTCTAAGACACTGGAAGATGAAATCCTATAAGCTTCCGCTGCCTTTTTCTGTCCCTTTGCTCTACTTGTCCCCCTCATACTGTGGCTACTTCCTGAAACTTTCCTGAAGACTAAAGGAGACCACCTCTTTCCACACTCTTCCCCCTCCTCCCTTAATTCTCTTTCAAAGTGCTCCCCCAATAATTCCGAAGTGTCTGCTCTCAGCCTCTCCCCCTCCCCACCGAGAAAGAAGTAACCAAAACTGTAAACAAAGGGACAGTCTCTCCTGGGCCTCAGACTCCAGCTCCTCTCTTTCCCCAGGGCTGTGGAGACAATTCTCTTATCAGCCTGACAGATCCCTACAGTGAGTAGGGGATTTAGGGCAAGGAACGAGACAAGGTTTCAAATCGGAATTCGTTTGAGAGAGGGCTCTCCCAGGAGGACAGTACCTCCTGGCCTTTGGGGTGGGGAGATGCATTTCAAGACACTTCCTCCTTTGGGGAAAGTAACAATTAAAACCTGTGATCAGTTTTTCTTGGTCTCCTCCCTCCCCCATCTACACCCCCCTTTAGGAAGAAGACAGGAGCAGGCCCTTGGCTCAAATGCCTTATGAAGGAACGTAAGGCTGGTGGGCTGTCCATACCCAGCAGCTCCAACCAAATTAATAAACATGTCGCCCATTTTAAATTGGCTACAAATGACACTAATGTTTTCCGACAGAATTAGGGTGGCTGAATCCGTATGTAATGAGACAGAAAATTATGGTAAAGATGACAACTGGATGGGCATTTCCAACCGCACTTATGGACGATTAGAACACAAACGAGAGAAAAGGAGGGGGAGAGACAAGGGAGATGAGCGCCAGGCTTGGAAACACAAAATAACCTCTTCTCAGACTGCCCAGGTTCAGTCCTATAGTTCAGGACCTTGCAAGCACAGCCAGCTGCTTTCTTAATTTCCTTTCTAAAAATGCAGCAGGGCTGGGCAGGCTCTGTGGCACCCTTTCTCCCTATTGAGACAGTGGAGGCAGCCAATATAGGGGACAGACACCCAGTCTAGACGCCTGGCCAACTGCCTGATTCTCCAGCCTGGGGCTGTAAACCCAATTCTAACCCAGCTGGACTCTCCTAATCTCTGAGGAGATGCAGGACCAAGGCTTAAGGCTGTAACCCTGGCTCTCCCAACCACCTCACATTTAAGCCAAGACTGGTGGGACAGCTCTGTGGGGACCACAATGGCTGGGCCATGTTGCTGACTACAGACATTTGGAACCAGCCTGGGGCAGGCCCAAGGGGTGCACCACGCATACAGCTCTCTGGGCCTGAGTGTCAGCTGCACAGATGTCTCAATTTGAGAAGGTGTGGCTTGATTGATTTGGAGATAAAGTGTGGGGAATTCCAGCAGCTCAGGTTTCCAAGGGAAAGTAGCACCTGTTAAGATACTTAGAAGTGCACAATTGCCCAATTCCAGCTGCCTTAAGGTCTCTCTCACCTTGGAGATTTGGCTAATCCCTACCCCTAGTCTGAAAACACCTACTCAGCACTAGGGACTCAGTCAGCACTAGGGACTCTCAGTCCCTAGTCTCCAGAGGGCAGGAAGGAAGAAGATTGGTGCAATGTTTATGACCTGGGCAGACATCTCTGCTCCTCAAAGAGCCTGCCTTACCTTCGGTTCTGATACCAAGTCTTGACTTGGGTGTCAGTAAGGTTGAGTGCAGCTGCCAGATCCATGCGGTCCTGAACACTCAGGTACTTCTGCCGCTCAAAGCTACGTTCCAATTGATTAAGCTGGTGGTCAGAGAAAGCTGTCCTGGCTTTTCGAGGCTTCTTGGCTCTCACAGGGGGACTCTCACGGCTACTTGTAATCTCTCGGTCTCCTTCCTCCTTTGTTCCTACAATAGAAACCCAGACACAGCCATGTAAGTTAGCTTGAAATAGGAAAGGGTGGAGTATCCTCCTGGCACACACTTTCACATTCCCAAGACAACCACTGGTCTCAGGGGACTACACTCTGCCACTACCCTCACACACATATACTTGGGTCTGAGCCAGGGTATCGGAAGAGGATTGTTTTCTGGCTGGGGACTCTTGGGCCCTGTGGAGAGATATCCTAAAAGGGTTCTTTTAAAGGGGTTCTTCTAAAAGAACCCTTCTTCTTCTAAAAAAAAATTTTCTGATTGGAAGTTAAGAGTTTAAGAAATAATTCTCAATAAAAGACTTTTTGTTTCTGTTTTCCTTGATGGGGTAGAGGAGGACCCTGTCCATTTTTTTAATTGTTTTCACCAGGACCACTTTTCTAATTTAGTTCTTTCCAAAGAGTCTTTTATGTGGATTTTTTTTTTTTTTAGAAGAGGACACTTTTTGTTTGTTTGTTTAACTTTTTTTCTGTTTACTGGGAGTTACAGGCACATATTTCTCTTTTTCAGATGCACCTAGGAAATGTTGGAATCGAGCTTTCTGCAGCTGCCTGTATTGGGTCTTTGAAAGCTTTGGAAAAATTTGTTGCCCCGACACCGAGCTGAACTCAAAATCATTGAGCCCATCCAGGTGACAGTGCAGAGATTTCCGGATTCTATTTGTCAACTTTGGTTTTTTACTGAAATGCTGGGAAATCGATATGTCAATCCCTCTCTGTTTGTACCCGTTTGTGCAGCGCTCCTTGATCTTCCCTGCAGGAAGAACAATAATCTCTCTAATTGACCCACTGGGGAGGTTGGTGCACGAAAAATCGCCAGACCAGACTGTACATCTGTTTAGGGCACTATTATGCTAATACTATAATAGTAAAATGAGAAGCCAATATCCTATCTTCCAGTCAGCACTTATCTTTGCCAGAGAACCAAAGATTAATAATAATAAATAACTTATCGGTAAAGTAAAAAAGTACTCCCCTGGTATGTTAAAACTCTTATCATGTAAAGATCAGAACACCTTCTTATGACATTGTCCGAGGAGAAAATGGAGAAAGGGAGTTGAAAGACAATTTCCATTGTCATCTGATTTTACAAAAATGGACAAATTCAATTCTATAAATTATTTTTTAAAAATACTACCTCCCTATTACTTGTAAGGGGCCAAAAATTTTACTGAGGATACAGAATTTTGTTGGGACCACTGGGCAAAAAGGGTGTTTTAAAAAATGATTATGAATCTTTACTGTCTTACTTGTATTAATCCCAAATTGTTCTGTTAATCAAAAGGGAATTTTTTTCCTTCCTCGAATCTGATAATTCCTGTGACGGTGTTTAGAAAATATGCCGGGGGTGGGGGGGGGAAATCATTTGCATTAAAGAATAAACATCAGGTTGTGATCACACCCCTAGACTCCACGCTAGCTAAATAGTTTGTGTCTCCCATCTCACTCCCCTCTCCCATTCCCAAGGTCTCAACCAGAAAAGAAAAAAAAGAAGAAGAAAAAAACCCTCAAGATGGTCCCTTTTGTCAAGGAAAAGTATTTCCCGTCAGACCTCCTCGTCGTGGCCCTCTCGCAATACATTAAAATTAAGTAAAACGAAGAAAGAAACTGGATGGCGGTAAAGGTTAAGAGGTAAAAATGTAACAATAAACACAACTTCGGTAGCGTCTCTTAATCGCTCGCCCAGGCCTCTCTCCAGTTTGCATTCTTTGACCATCGCCCAATCGCCCAACAATCTCCCGGAATAATTCCCCATTGGAGATTCGCTGGAAGCTGAAGGGAAGAAGGGAACCAGAGAAGAAGCAGACGGCAGCTGGGGCGGCGCGACTCACCGTGGCATTTGATGTCGCTCTGGGAATCTTCTCGCTTGTCGAGTTTGGTTTTGCTGTCCTCCTGCTCGAGCTTTGGCCTAAAGCTCTCGTGCGCTGCATTGCTCTCCTGCTTTGGGGTGTGGTGGGGAGAGGAGACACTAGTGCTGTAGGGTGCACACGCCGCCAGAGGTTTACTGTCGCCCAAGATGTCCTTAATTAAAAAAGAAGAGGTGGAAGTCCTGGGGGCCGAGGCGGCCGAGCCCAGCTGCTGGGCTGCTGGCTGTTGTTGCTGCGGCGGCGGCGGCTGCTGTTGGGGCGAAGGCTGCAAACTTTGCGTCGGGGCCGGGGCTGGCGGCGGCGGCTGTTGGCTGTGATGGAGATGGTGGTGATGCTGGGGCCCGTCTGCTACGAGATGCGGCTCCGGGGACTCCATGGTGACCGAGATAGGAGAAGAAGGTGCCGTTCCTACGGTATCAATCTCCGAACAGGGAGACGGGGTAGCCTGACTCCTAAAATCCGCGGTCCTCGCCTCGCCAAGCGGGCGGAAATCTCCATTCATCATGCCGGGACTGCCAGAACTGGCACTGGACAAAATCGTGTCTATTCCAAAACTCGACCCGCTGGCCCCTTCCATTGTTGTCATTTCTACATGAGGTCCACGCCGTTCCGCCGTTGAGTAACCGCCCCGACCAAGAAAAAGCTATTGATCGTAAAAGAAAATAAACACTAAACAATTTTGCCGCCGCTCGGGGGAGGAAAAAAAAAAAGGAGGAGAAGAAGAAGAAAGTGGGGCGGGGGTAAAGGAAGGACAGTGGGGAGGCGGTAATCGGTGGACACTTTCGACACAACTTTTTTCCCCCTGACGCAAAAGGTAGGGATAGAGAGAAAGAAAGACTGGGAGGTTACCAAAAAAGAAAAATAGGGAAAGCCAGGAACGTGCGCTCGGGGGGACCACCGCGCACGTGGGGCGGCGGGGGCGGCGCAGAAGACCTAGGCGAAGGCGCAGGAGCAAAGAAGCGACCCCTAAGCCGCCGCCACCGCCGCTGCCGCTGCCGCCTGAGTCTGCCCACAGCCTGGCACCGGGCGGCAGCGGCGGCGGGGGCGGACTTGGCAGGTGCAGCGATCGCGAAACCCGGGCGGCTGCACGCCCTCGGACCTCCCCCGCAGCTCCCCAGGTGGCTGTTGCGCACGACCAGGCCCCCTCGGAGCCGAGTTTCAGAACTTTCTTGGAAAGTTGTGGAGCAGGCACAGCCGCAGTGCCCGCGGCAACCGGAGGAGGAGGAGGAAGAAGAGAAGGAGTAGGCTCAGGAGAAGAAGACGGCAGAGACGCGGTGCCGGGCGACTCCGGACGCTGCCGGGCGCGTTCGCTTGTAATCCGGCGGCTCACGGGCGGCGCCGACCCCCTCCCGTGACGTCACGGCCACTGCCGCCGCTCTCCGCGCCGCGCCAGGCCTGCGCCCCCGCCGCCGAGGCCGCGCGCCCGGCCCCGCGCCCCCATTGGCCGCTCCCGCGCAAGCGAGCGACGCCAACGTACCAGGAACCAATGGGCACACCGCTCGCAAGCCCGTCAGTGAGCGCCGCTTGGACCCCGCTGCTCTTTTGAGGAACCGCAGATCCCTTTGCCTGCAGCCCTGAGCCAAACACCAAGTCCAGTGGCCCAGGTGTCCACAATCACGATTGAGGGGCAAAGGGAAAAGGGGGAAGAGGACAGAAGGAGACTAGAGAACCAAAGGGAGAAAAGATAAAAATAATAATAAGTGGTAACTATTTGCCCGTTTTCTTAAGTCAGAGGCTGGGGCGAAAAGAGTAAAAGAACCGGGCCGACTCACCTTTAGACTCCAGCGCGGCCGCCCTTTCAGCTTTCCCAAATACACGCTTAAATAGTCTGAAGACTCTTCAGAACAGAGAAGGAGATCCCTGAGGGGACTCGCGGGAAAGTGGGTAATGGGTAACTCCAGGAACCAGAGATCTGAGTGGGTGAGCAGGCTCCCAGCTGTGACTTTTCGCTCAAAGAACCCATGCGCCCGGGCTTAGCCCAGCTTAATAGCGGATCCCTTAGAGGAACAGAGAGGGGTCTGCATCCACCAGGCACTCTCCGGGTGGATGGAGCCCAGGACTCAAAACCCAAGGCCCAGCCTTGGCTCCAGTCAGAGCTGGTGCTGAAAGAATGCCTGATCAAACACTTTCTCCCAAACCGGGGGAAATAGTGCCCGAGGCGTTCACTAGCGACTAGGCAGCCACGGTTCAGTGCGGCACGGGGCACAGGAACAGGGGTGGCGAGTCCAAAACCTGTGTCCCGGCCACGCCACATACCGGTACGTCTGTTCCCTCCCCCTTCTGACCGGCCTATCGTTTGGAAAGGGAACAGTCACTGTGGATCCACTTGGGACCCGGAGCATGACTGTGACGCCTCGTCGGAGGGTATCAACTTGCATTATTTTCTTTAGGACGTCTCCAACCTGTCTCTTGTTGAATGTCAGAGTAATGGGAAGTGCCAGTGACAAGACGGCGTATTACTCCTGATTAAGTGCCGTGTCAACCTAATTAGCGGAGTAATTATAAGGTGCTAATGAATGATTCAAAGTTCTTTGAGTTACATTTTACTCCAAATTACCATTTTAAGAACCCCATGAATCTGCGTGGTTGGCATAGCTTCCGTGACTAGGTGCAGAATGAGGTTACAAAACGGCCTTTAAAGTCTCCAAGGGCCGAATCTGGGGTGTAGTTGCGGTTTTGTAGGTCGCTTTGGCTTTTTTTTTTTTTTTTCCATTGAGGCGGGGAGAAGGTGTCAGGGAGGCAAATGACCTCCAGGGACAAGATCTTGCCCTTAGATTGGAACTGCTGTGTGAACCCCAGGTCTGGAAGGGGTACGTGGCAGACTCGTCCTCCCTGCGCTTTACTGGGACAACCGAGGTGTCTGACCCCGAAGAAAGCCCGTGCTATTTCGAGGGTATGTTGAGCTGTTTCGGATCGTCTTCATACCATCTTTCATCGCGCTCTCTCTGAGAAGAACAGCGGGGATTGGAGGGACCGAGGCGAAGAGATGTACAATCCGGGCTGCTCTCTCCCTTTTCTCAGAAAGCGAGGGGAATTGGGCCGAGGAGCCTGGGTGGGTGAGACGAGGCGGGGGACGTAGGAGGTGCTCCAGGCAAAGGCCAACGCTGGCCCGAGGGGTGCGGAGCACGCCCGAAGAACGTGTGGCTGGGCCCCGCTGGGTGGGGTCAGGCCAGCCTAGACTCAGAGGCTGCAGAGAGCCTGGATCACAGCCCCAGCTTGGTTGGATCTGTCCTCTTTGACGCGGGAACTGCGTGAGGCCAGACACACCCTCCCAGGAGCTTTCCGGCCCAGGCCTTGGCCTTCCTTCTGGCCGTGAGTTACACGGCCACCGGCGGGGAACGTACAAAGGCCACATGGATATCCGAGGCCGAAACCCCACCCCCAACTTTAGGCCCGGCGCAGCACACCCTCGCGGGGTTCACGCCCGTCGCCTCTGGCCCTGTTGACCAACGTGGGAAGAGCGGGCAGGGCGATGGAGCTGCCCGAGACTGCCAACGAATGCTCCACTTTCTTTCCTCTTCAATTATCGATTAGGGTTCTTCCCATTCTGACATCACCCACCAACTTCCCAATTGAGGTGCGTTTCCTCCTCGCCCTTGGGGCTCCAACTCGTACTCCCCTCGCTGCGTATTCAGGGTGGGAAGTGGGAAGGGAGAGAAAAACAAATTTAAAATCCAGAACTGACGGCACTGCACAAATCAATTATTCTCGACCTTGATAAATAATTCATTTAAGCCTGTTTTTGTTTTGTTCCGACGCCTAAAATGACTCAAGAGCTCAAAAGGCTGATCGCACAGCTTGTGTTGGGCGGTTCGACAGCGTTTTTTGCCTGGAATAATTCACAACATTGGCAGGGGAGACGACGAAATATGACCCTACGGAAAAAAAATGAAATCGGAAAGGAAAGGAAAAGAGGAAGGGCGAAGCGTTGGGGGAGGGGAATGCGTGTTTTATGCATCCAGGGACCCAGTAGACCCCACCTTGTGAATATTTCAGGTCATCTTTTCTTTTAAAAAGAAAGGTTAATATCATAGACAATTTCTTTGGTTGGGTATTGAAAGATTAACTTTCGGGAGCAACAATGGTGAAGGGAAAATATGACCTTGACTTTTATCGACGCCCTTATATTTGGATCCCTGCCAGAGAGGAAATGTTAGTAAAGGCCTAAACAATCAAAAGAGGGACTCAAAGATCAAATCATACGCACTTCATGAAAAACAAATTTTTCAGAAAAGATCTTGTTTAACTTTTCTCCATTCTTTTTTTTCTCCATAGTCCTCTTTTGCCATTCCCCAACCCCCGAGCATATATATAGTGTGCACATTTAAAAACTACATTTTCTATAAATCAGGGCGCAGATTAGTCAATTTTCCACGTGAATAGCTATGCATTGACTGAATTTAATCTCAAATTTTCTCACTGTATGAAAGACAACAATAAGTAGAGTCCTTAAACTGACGTGAATTTTAAGATAGTCACTCACTTCCAGGTCCACCTTTTCTTCTTAAGAAGGATGAAAAAAAATTCTTTAATTCTGGGAAGATTTTGGAATCAATGCCTAGAAAACAGTTATATTCCAACTGTGAATGATAGAGAACAAACATTTCCTTGCTGGCTCTGAAGGACATATCAGTACCAGTCAATACCAGTGATACTTCCTTCTCACCACAGAGAATAATTTAAATACTTGGACATATCTTAAGTTTTGTACCTTAACACATCCACCACTTTCACTACCTAGATTTGGGAGTCTTTTAAACTGAAGCATCAGTTTTCTAAAATATTAGCTTAACTTTATTAAAAAAATTGTGATGAACTTGAAGCTGAGTTTCTTTTAACATTTAATTTGAACCTTTCTCAGGGTCCACAGGACTACAGTGCCAGCTGACCGTAATGAGGTGCAAACGCTCTTCCCTCCACTGGGCGGCGACAAGAATCCCAGACCCAGGGAGCCGGTTATTGTTTCTTTCTATAAAACATGCAGGATACACAGATAAGCTGTCCACCCTCAAAGGCTAACTCCCTGAAGATTGTATGACCTACTGTTATTTCAAAGTTTCAGAAATCTCGGAAGGATTCTTTTCTTTTCTTTTTTCAGTCTCTTCATGTAATTCCAACTGCTTAAGGATTTAAAGCATGTGTACTTAGAAAATGTGTGAATGAGAAAGACATGAAAATACTGAAATTGAGTGTCTTCCTTAAGTAGACCAAAACCTAGACTGTGGAGACTGGGAGAAAGGTAAAATGAAATTTTAAAAATAAATAAAATAAAATAACTTAAAACAAGAACAAGTTAAAATGATAGTATATAATCAATCATTGTTCAGGAGGGACTAAAAGTTTTGAAACATAATTCCAGTGTCTTGATAAAGTTTGCAAAAGTTCTCACTTCTCACTTCGTCAAAACTTTAGTGACAAACAGCTTAGAAGGGGTCTATGGAAGCTGGATTCTCTATGGAAGTTAGATGTGCGATGTGTAGGAGTAAACAGGAAAGTCAAGCAGATGTGGAGGTAAGAGTGCTGGAAGAGAGGGTTTTCATCCCATTTTGCCTCTTTCTAGTATTCTTGGATGAGATACTTAACCTTACTGATAACCAAGTTCTTTGTCTATAAAAAAAGAGAGGTTCAGGGCTTGGTAATCCCAGCCACTTTGGAGCCTGAGACAGGAGGATTGCAGGTTCAAAGCCAGCCTCAGAAATTCAGTGAGGCCCTAAGCAGCTTATAAAAAACCTTGTCTCAATTATGTTTAAAAAGGGGCTGGGGATGTAGCTTAGTGGTTGAGTCCCTGGTTTAAAAAAAAAAAAAAAATTATCCTTTACCTAGAATAGGGTGGTTGTGAGGACCAAATAAGGTCTTCTTTGTAAAAGTTCTTTACAAAATGTGAAGCAAGAGCTGACATACACAGTAGGCAAAGGTGGCAGTTATTTCTAGCTATGGGCAACACTCACACTTTAGCCATATTTTTTCCACTCCTTCTTTCTCTCATTCATTTTGCTTATTTACTCAGTCAATAAACATTACTGAATGGACTTTCTATGTCAGGTGCTTGGGAATAGGACACTAACCACCTTCAGAGAGTTGACTGACGCTGTGTGTTCTGGAAATTGTTATAAATACCATGATGCAAATGTGAACCTACTACAGTGGAACTTCAGAAAACAGAGTGGGATTACCTTGGGAGAGGTTCTGGGACAACAGACAGGTTCCCTAAAGGATATGGAATGTGTGTTAGTCATGAAAGAAAAGGACACATCCCATTTAGTGGAATGCAGAGGGATTTTTATGATAGCTAAAGGTAATGGTGCGAAATGTCCACAAATTGCCCAAACTTTTAATCCCTTGACTAGGGCTCGACTGCAATCTTTAGGCTATTTGTGTTGTAGGAATCTCTCCTGAGTACAGCCAAAAGAGACAAAATATTCTTGAAACACTTTGGAGGGAAAAGACCTAGGCACACCTTCACAAACCTGAACAGCTGTCTTTACAACAGCTTACACAGTCTTGAGATCTGATCCTAAGAGATGATCCAGCCCTTCTCAAACCAGGACTGCATCCCGTCTCCCCTACTCCCATTCCAGCTTCCTTTTTTCTTTCTAGATTTTCAAATGTTTGGAAAGCTTGATGATCTTAGCAGGCCTAGAAAAATATCTCTTCCAGTTCAGGGGTGAAGGAAGAGAAGATAACAATATGGATACAGAGGAGGAGCTGAGGGAGAACATGGAGAGAGATGGTATTTCACACTCTCAACTGAATAAATGTCCATTGAAGTCCTGTTCCTAGAGAAATGAAACAGCCCCCTTGTGACACAGCCACATCACATGTTTAAAAAAAAAAAAAAAAAAAAAAAAAACGAAGCCTAAAAGACCTCAGGATAGGAGGCGATTCTTCTATCAACTCCTGAGGTTAAAAGAGAATGGAGGGGCCGCGATGGAGGAAAAACGAAAGCCTCAGAGCACTAAGCAAAGATGCCAATCACAGAAGGGAAAATTCATTTACGATGTTAATTAACAAGCGGCTAATTAAAACGGCACTTTGAGCGCTAATCAATCGCCTTATTAAGTTAGAGCCATCACTGGAACAAATTGAAAGCTCCCCGCCCCATCTCCTGCCTCTGGTGCAGGCGGGGCTGGGTTCCCAGATATCGCTGGGAGGTTGGGGAATGATCTGCTTGCTCTCTCGAAGCCTCTTGGTGATCCACAGAATTCTGCAACTCTGAGGTTCACCCTTGAGGAACCGCTTGCCCCTGCTCCTGGACCCACAGAACAAGGTGGCGATTTGTAGTCCAGACACACCCACATGGGAGTAAAGAATTGCATAGAAGAACAACGCGTTCAGCAACTAACACCGACTTTGCCTCAGAAAAAGAGCTCCCTAAATGCACCAAAACACGACCTAGGGGCTGCCAGCAAGGGAAGGAGAAAATTCAGCCCAAGAGGGGGCGCTCTCGGGCCGGAATCTTGCATCCCCATTTTCCAGGACAGACCCACCACCTCTTTTGAAAACTTCTAAATCCTTGTCCAGGTGCGTCCCAGAACCAGGGAGGAGTTAATCTGTCGTCAGGCATCAGGGAAAGGACAGCCAACCTTCTAGATTTGGTCTCCTGGAACTCCCTAAGGATAGAAGTGAGAGGAGGGAAGAAAGAGAGGGTTTACTGATCTTCTGGGACAAGTCTGGCACTCACCAGCCAGTACCTACCTCCCATCCAGCCCATTCGTGCTTCCCCACATCCCTGGCCTTCCAAACTCAAGAGAATTGAGATCTTGAATCCTTATTTTGAGGAGCTTCTGCATTCCTTAATTGTTTAATGTCTGTTTTTCACCAAATTCCTGAGGGAGAAACATTTGGCAATAAAAGGGGACTGTGAATTTAAATGCTAATTAAGTGAGTTCTTCTTCTGCAACTCCACCTGCCTAGGGCCCTGGTTAAGACGGAACACACCGGGCGCGCCCACTGCAACATTCCTGGGGTGCAGAGCAGAAACGCTGTAAAAAGAGACCTCAGAGGACTTCTGTCTGAATTGCTTTTTAACGGCCTCCTACAGAGAAAAAGAGAATGCTATTGGAAGAGGGTCTTTTGCATGAGGGGTGATGTGTGGCGTGGCCCAGGGTGTGTTTTATGTGCCTATGATGACACACGTATGACCTGGGCTGGTCTGTGGGCTCGCCTTCCCTGGAGGTGCTTCCGACCACATCTGTTGGTGGGTCTGAGCATGCTTGGGGAGGGTGTCCTGGGAGAACTCAAGAAACGACTCCCACGTGCAAAGTTCAAAAGCATTAATATTTTCATCATATTATCATTATTCAATATAATAATATTTGCTCGGTTAGCGGCACTAATTAGGCCACATTAAAAACGTAGTATCTCCCTAATGGTGCGTAATGTGCCCACTCTCACATTTTTCTCTCTGAGGATGGGCGGCTACTGACTGGCAGGGGAGGGGAGACAGGCTCGCGACGGGCTGAATTAGGGCGTGACGCCTCGCACCACTCAAACAGACACGTCTACGGTGGAAGTCCGCCGGGTGGGATCCGCAGTCTCTACGCGGTCGATGGGACCCTCCGCTGCGCACACTGCCTTGCGCCGAGCACCCTGCGGCCTCCTCCAGCGACCCGGAGCTTTGAACTCTTTGGATTGATTTTGCTTCCCTTCCCCCTTTTGTGTGTGTGTCTTCAATTGGTT